>NW_028277048.1:10040000-10650000 GCF_059951505.1 Python bivittatus | reverse complement strand
AGAGTATTAAGAAGAGACTCCAGCCGGCTCCTCCCTGACTCCCTGGAGTATAAGATGGAGGGGAGGAGAAGACTGCCAAGATTCTGTTATTATAGCCTATCTTAATAAAGTAGAGTTCTGGCCTTCCCATAGAGTGTGTTTCCTGATCCGGTCAGCCTCGAAGGGTTGATATTTGCCAATCTAAAGGTACAGCCTGGTCATGAAGAGAGAGCAGCTGGCTTTGCGTTTTGCCCTTAGGTATCTCATGCATCCCCATAGAGATCCTGTCAACTGCTACTGAATTTCAGAGGCATGATTGCTAAAAATTAATAATATAGTTTTCTGCTATTTTAAGGCATGCAACATATAAAAATGGTAGCACAAGCCCTTAAAGAAGCTTCAGGTAGTTAAAAATGAGTAGCAACTACTCCCACCAAAAAATGATTTAAAAAATGAAAATTTCAGCCTATTTTGTATCATTGTCCCACCCATTGTGCCTTTACAACCCCCCCCAAATGCTAACTGTCCCCACCACCAAAGGTTTGTCTGCCATTTGGTAAACCATGGTTTGAACCTTGATTTGCTGACAAATCATATCATTCTGGTTCACATGTAATGCTGAATTACAAACTATAGTTTGCAAAACCGCAGTGGCTAGGTCCACACATTGTGCAAAGCCAGAGCAAAATCAGATGCCCCCAAAATCAGTTTCCACCCTTTCCGTAATGCTAACTGTTGTCAAACCCTTCCTGTTAAGCTGGGGCTCTCAAGGAATAAGTACTCATGTCTTCCAGCTTTATTGGCCACTGGGCATATTTAGCATGCTGAGAGCAAGTTGTGGGGGCAGGGCACAAGATGGGCTGACATGCAAAGCAAAACATATGTGAAGCAGGGAGCCTCTAATACAGGCAGTCCCCAGTTTAAGAACAAGTTCCGTTCCCAAGGTCTGTCCTTAAGTCAGATTTGTATGTAAGCCAGAAAAGTATTATTGTATAATACTGTATAAGTACTGTAATGAACTCAAGCCATTGTGTATTTAACTCAAATCATTGTGTATTTCACTTGAATTTTGGTACAGTAGGCTCCATTTTTAACTACAGGTTAACTATAGTTAAACTGGGCGTTCTTAACCCTTATACACCAGTAAGAGATTTCTGCAGGCACCCTGGCATCGCCACCCATCTTGCTGGGAAACCTGGGTTTAGGCCAAGCTGGAGAATCCCTCAAGGAAGGTGACATAGCAAAGTTGGGTGAGAAATTGAAAGCTGTAGGGCAGAAGAGGATTCTGCCGCAGAAAGGGGATATATTAAAGTTGGAGCTACACACCAAGGTTGAAGGTACGAAGGTAGCAGAAGCAGGATAAGGGTCCTTTGCCTTTATGACATGATCCCCATTCTGCCAGTTGGCTGACTGAAGGGAATGGGGGGAGCCTGCGATGACTGGAAATTTTTCTCCCATGACAGGGTTTTGAGCCATGTGCCAGTTAGACAGTCCTGATGCATTTAGTTCTTAGTAGACTGAATTCACTGTGAATTGTGTGTGAGATTTGTTTACTGGCATGCTCAAGGAGGGTTTCTGACTGGGTTGGGGAGATGAAGTGTTGAGAAGAAAAATGGATAGACCCTGGCTTAGAGTTGGTTTTGTCTGTACTAGAATAGTGTGCTATCCAAGATGGAAGAATGTAAAGCATTCTCCCTCCCTCTTTCTGTTGAAGTTGCCTGACTTCCTGCTTTTCCACTTGAAGGAGAGATGGAAATAACAGCAGGCATTTGTAAACTAGGCCAGGCCCCATTACTGCTTTCTAATTCATGAAAGCAGATGGCAGGCTCTTTGGATTTTATTTATGTAATATATACATATAAATTGTGTGGCTCAAATTAGCCACTTGGGCATGTCAGACTCACACTCTTTCTGGTGGCACTGATTAAGTTCAAGCAGGAAGCTCTAAGGATCAAGTGATTTGGAATGGTCCAAATAGTAAAAGGAAAATGCTTGGATGGATGGAATTAATGGAAAACAAACTTGATATCTCCCCTTCCACATCCTTATGATCTTGTTCTCTCTGTGGGAGGCTCTTCCCAAAGTCCCACAAACTGAAGCAGAATAGAACTGTGCAAAAAAGGAGTTTGTGTCTTCATTCCTGCTAGCTAAGCAGCAGGTTGGTGACTCCTTGATGAAGCACTAATTAAGGCAAGCAGATCTCAGCACAGTGTAATTAATGCTGTAGCTTTGATTGGGTTCATACTCTTAACTTCATCTGCTGATGGCATGTCAAAGATGCTACAGACAAAACAGCTGGGAGTGCTCCTTAAAAGCACTGCTAGAGGGTGCTGCGTAAGAGAGAGCAAGGAAGAAAACATGTCCTTGGGAGGTGGTGGGACTTGGGTGGGTCAGTATGAGAGCTACGTGGTATTTCTGTTCCTTTAAAGGTTCTTTATATCTTTTTGATCTGAGGACATGAGCACACTTGGCTTCAGTCTGGCTAAGCTAAATTCTGTGTCCTGAGCAGCTTTAGTTTAATCAAGTTTCTTCTAGTCCTCAGAGTCATAAAAGATCTGTGCTTTGAGGAATGGATTTCTGCACACAGCCTGGCCATTCCTCTCTTTCTGGGAAATTCTAATGTAGCTTTTCTATTATTCTATTTTCCCTCCTTCCAAAGAAACACAAATTCTGCAATTTCTCCCTGTCTTATCCGTAACAGCAAAAATACTGATTCCATTCAAAGCATACAGCTTAACAAATGATGTAATAAGCATATTTGCATCAGTATGAAATAAAGAACATTTCTGTAATGCAAGTTCTAATTTTTTAGAAATGTTCTAGCTGGACCATGTGTATCACCCAGTATATATCTTGTTTCTCTACTCACCTCTGCAGATTGATACCTAGGAGTTCTTGTTGCTGTTTTTCCTGGAGCAGGATCAAAGGTTCATTTGAGTCATCTACATCACTTCCAGATGACATTTCTTGATAATTTACTCAGATTTTCTCTCTCTTTTCCCTGTAGGATGTTTCATTGGGCTCGCCGGGAAGCTGAACGAAAAATTAAGGAGCGAACAGAACAAGGGTTGCCCATCCTTACCTCTGATTACTACGACCCTAGCAAGATTGTGCTGCCCCCTGAGGAAGAGGAATGATCACTTTAATGTTTGCCTCTGTGCTGAAAATAAACCTCCAAGATATCTGTTCTTGCTGCCAGCGTTCTCTTACTTGTCTCTTTCTCTCTCTGCGGGGCTCGAGTGAAAGAGACTCAGCTACTTGAAAGAAGTGGCTTTCTTACACTACGAAGCAGGCCAGACGTCACTGCTCTTGAGATGCTTTCCTGGGGCCGGGGAGTCACTGCTTTTCCCTTCCATACCTACTTTTATTTTTATATCTATACATATAATTTTATTAAAGGAAGATTAAAAAACGAATACAAACTAATATAAAGTAAGAAAAAGAAAAGAGAAAGCTAAAAGTACAAGAAAGGAAAAGGAAAATTGAAAAGAAAGAAAAAAGATACAAAGAAGTAGCTTCCAATCTTCTTTACAACTGTTACAATTATAAACCTCTTACTCTATGGTTACAACATGATTCTCTTCTTTCTATAATCAATCCTGTCTAATCATCAAAACGAGAAAACATAAGCTCATTTTTTTCTGTTTCATGCAAAAAGTCTATAAGGGGTTGCAGTTTAGTACTTTTAGTAGTAAGTGTCATTATCCTACCTGCAGTACTGGAGCAGGAACTGTATGCACGAGGCCTTCCAAGGTGAGAAAAGAAATTGAACCAAGATGCTGGCAGGTGCAGTATATTACCAACAGACTCCAGAACTGAAAAAGGGGGAAAACATCAGAGTTGAAAATTCTAGCTATATTTTCTTGGGAAGGATAATGGAGGGATTTCTGCCAGGCTTCTCCTTAACGCTATTAAGAATCTAGTAAAATTTGGCAGCACCATCCAATCCCAGGCAAAATTGCAGCCTGAGCAGATGGCCCTGCCTGGTGTCTTGCAGTGGAGGCTGAATAGATTATATCTATCTATCTATCTGTCTGTCTGTCTGTCTGTCTGTCTGTCTGTCTGTCTATCTATCTATCTATCTATCTATCTATCTATCTATCTATCTATCTATCTCTGCCCATTTTTGCCGTAGCTCAACTTACTCCTCCTGTCTACAGTGCCTACCTGGTATCCAGCCAATCCAGTATGGTCATTTTACTGTCAGGAAGCCTGGAATCTAGTTCTCCAGGGCCCTGGCATTGTACCTTTTCCCTCACGTTGGAATTTGATCAATTTGTTGGCCACATAAGAATGCATGTATTGTGCACAGTTATTGGTACTGCCATCAGATTAATCCTTCTGGCAGTGCTACTAGGTCTTTGTAGGAGTGTGTTAAGCAGAAATGCAACAGCTATGCTGTTACGTTGTTTGCATTCTGTTGTTTCTGTTGGATTTTTGTCTGCTGCACATGTTTTTGGAAACACATAGGAGCCCTGTTATGGAAGGAGAGGCACCATCAAAAGGAACAGCTCCTATTTAGACATTGGAGAGAGAGAGATTTCTGGGCCCTGTTTAGAGATTTCCCTTGAAAATGCTTGTGTCATATTTACGTTTTAAAAATCAAGGGTGTTGTGATTCCCACTTTACATTGCTCTTCCCTCACTTTGAACGAGGAACCCTGTGTCCATTGTGGGAGATGCTGTTATTTCTTTCTTACAATGCAACTGCAAAACTCCATTGATAGTCCCTCCCTGGGTGCTAATAATTATAGCCTCTCAAGGGACTTACCTTGAAAAGGTCTAGCCTTTCTGGGCAGCAGCTTCCATGTGGTGAGAACCAGGCAAAGGATCCTGCATTGTACCAGAACTTAGGACTCGTCAGGGCTGTGGCAGCCAATACAAAGGAGAGGCAGGGTGATTTAGGGGGTAAAGGGATGGACTAAGAGTGGGGATGCCCAGGTTCTGGTCCATCCTCACCCATGGAAGCTCACTGGTGGTTCAGGCCAGTCACTCTCGGCCCCACCTTTGTTGCTGTGAGGGAGAATAAGAGGAGGAGGGAGTGTGGCATACACCCCCTTGACTTCCTGAATGAAAGGTGGGATGTAACTCAAATAAAATACAGATGTTCTGAAAGTAAGGCTTTTGAGGTGCATTTATATTGCCCACTTGCCACTGCAGCTTTTGTGTTAGATTCTTTAGGAAAGTTTTCTTATCATTTTGCCAGAGATGCTTTTGTCATCCCGGCTGGGCCTTTCTTTGATAGAAAGGAACAGAGAGAGACTGTTGCTGTGCACCCCCCCTTTTTTTTTTCATTGAAGAGGTGAAGCAAAAAGAAACAGCAGGGCTGTCTCTTCACAGGATTGAAATATTTAGTGGCTGAAGTTGAAAAGGAGCACAATTATTTAAGGGTTTAGATGGGCACGGTGACCCCATAACTTTATTTTCTCCCCTCTCACTCTACTGGAGAAAAGTGAGAATGATAGTATTGGACTCCAACTCCCATCATTTCTGACCACTGGCCATGCTGGCGGGGGCTGATGGAAGTTACCATGAACTTCTTTCTCTATTCCTGGATTTCTTCTGCATCCTGCTTAAAACTCTTTTTCAGAATACAGGCAAGGCCAGTTTCAGACACTGGGGGCTGCTTCAGAAAAGACTTGGAAATAAGGGGAGACAAAACATATTGGATAACCCTCTGCCAGCTGGTTCTGGTAAGTCAAGCCTCCTACCAGCTGCTTTTCAAAAAGAAAGGAAAAGAAACACCATTTCTGCCTATTATGTATGGGAAAAGTAGTCACAACCAGTCATCAAGCTTTAGTTGCACCCACACATCCTGCCTTGATCCAGATTCAGTGGCTGGGTTAGTTTTGACTTAGCAGGTTGTCTGAGCAGTTCTTGTGTTGTGTAAACCATGGACTTGGGCTTATTTAAACCTGGCTAGGTGAGATGCCCTCTGCCTGTTTCACATACATACACACACACAGCATTCCTTGTGTATTTTCTTCTCACTAGCAGCCTGAAAGAGTGTTGCCTCTCTGGATTATACCATGCCTAATAGAGTCTCCCTTGAGTTGTGCAACTTAGGTTTAGAGCAGGGATGAGAAGCTGCCCGCCTGGTGGAGGGAGAGGAGAGAAACTGTGTCTCAAAGAGCAGCTATGACTCACATGTATGCCTGCGCTCGCGCACACACACATGTGCTTCACAAGCAAGCAGCCGTGGGAGTGCAGCAGGCAGCGCTTTGAGTCCACTGCCTTCCCACTCTCTCTGCCCCACCTCTTTTAGCTCCGGAAGATGAGCAGAAAGGGTTCCCCCAATTCCAGCCCTGCCATGTGCTCAAGTTCGCTTTTTCTCCCCTCTCAGCTGTGGCTGGAACCCAGGCATCCTAATTTCACCTTCTTAGCTTTTCACCAGGGTTTTCTACGCTTTCCCTGGGAATAGCAGTTCCTAATTCAGGCACAGCTGTTCCCATTCAGCAAATGGTGCTAATCTCCATTCACAGCCAAGGCAGAGCTGTGATTTCATCTTGCCAACCTGCTGAAGCTTTGTAGACGGCTGCACTGCTAGGCCCGCCCCAAAGGTGGCTGCATCCTTTCCAATGTGTGGCAGACAGACATATGGAGGTTGTGAGTTAAATCTAGGGACGGGGGTGGGGGGTGGGTGAAGGAAAGGGAGAGAGAAGCTAATTTGGCCTGGGGGTTCACAGAAGTGATTGTGTTCCCTGTTACGTATTGCTTGGTCATGCGAGAGGGTCTTCTGAAGAAGTGAGAAGGCTCAAAGCTGTTGCTGATGGGGTAAATGAAAGTGGGCAGAGGAGTTTTAAACCTCTCATACCATTAGACCAGTGTTTGGATTTTGAACAAATCCTGATCTGTAGTCATGGGAGATTGAGTCGATGTATGCACTGCGCCAGGATTCTTAACTTAGGGCCAGTGGGCACATTTTAAGAATCTTCTGCAGATGCTATGACTGCCATGAATAAGGGTGCTTGCCCATTAGCAAAATGGCTGCTATAGTGGCATGGCCAATCTCAAAACAAGAATGGTGGGCAGAGCCTGGAGGACACAAAAAAGAGGCTCATGGGACAAGGATACCCATGGCCTCTGCTTTGGTACCCCAAGAAGAGTCCCTCTGCATCATCAGTCTGCCTTTCTTCAAGGTCTCTCCCCACTATCCATGTTGTCCTTTCAATATCTTGATGGTGTAAAATGTCAAGTCACTGTGTTGGTATGACATTGTCTCACAGTTGAGATGGCATACATTGGGAAATCATGTATACTGCCCCAGTGTAGAAAAAGCAGAGACAATGCAGAAAATAAAGAATGTGATTGCAAAAGAGGTGCCCTTTGTCCGAGTCATCAGTCAAATTGCCCATTGGCCAGAAAAATGCCTTGCTATTAGGTTTCTAATAAACGTTTCACATTTCAATCACAGCTGAAGTGGCTAGTTGAAAACTTAGTCATCCTGACCTCTTTTTAAATGTCTCGTTCTTTGAATCAGATCTTTGCATTATTTTTGTTAATGTCTCAACCAAAATCTGGCAATTTGCCAGTTAATAACCTTGTTTTATAGATATCCAAACCCTAAAGATTTTGAGATACAGCTTAGGGAAGAAGCCTGCCCAAAACTCTGAAGTGCTTTGGCAGTCCTGTACATCTCACTGAAGTAGGTGCATTGCAGATGTTTTGGATTACAGTTCCCATAATGCTCTTATTCAGCATGGCCAACAGCATCTGACTTGAGGGTATCATGTTGCATATACCTGGTATAGACCTACAGATGGGGCCATGTTTCAACCTATTGGCTAAATTCATATACATTTAGCCATAATATGGTTTACTTGGGTTTGTCTGTAATGTGAATTTCATCCACTGTAGTTTACGCTATAAATCAGGATTAATCAGATGGTAGTGCTTGTAGGCCCATGTCTGAACTTGGAAGTGAAGCAGAGTTGGGCCTGGATGCTCCTTGGCAGAAAACTGCGGAGTTGGAAAGCTGAAAATTTCTCAGAAGAGAAAAGGTTTGAACCACATGCTGTTGTGTATGCATAACCTTGTGCTTCTACAATCACACCTTATATGTACAAGTGTGTGGATTTAATGGGGTTTATATATAAGGGAGAGTCAAAATGGGGAAAAAAAATTATGAGAATGTTCAAATTGCAGAAGAGGCAATACCATATATTCATTACATGTAGAACATTAGCAATTTAGCTTTCTGCTGGTGATGACCGTGGCTTCGTTTTCTTAATGGACAGGGAGATGGTCTTATTGTTCAGGTGGGGGCGAAAATTGTGTAACTTCTCAATCTTTCCTGCTTCTTGGGCTACAGTCAATTCAAAACCTTACCGCACGATGTGACTGAATGTACAAAGTGGTGGTTCTTATTAACTGGAATGCCCTGTTGATCAGGAAAAAAAGAATCACTTTTGAAACCCACATGCACGCACGCACGCACACATGCACAAAATCTTGTTTGCACTCCTGTCTTCAGTTGGAGCTTAAGCTTCAGAAATCAGCAGCTCTAGCTTTTCCTAATACAGAGATCAGTGTCGGTCACTAATGGTTGCAAAGCTGTACTGCTTTTATAGCAGATGATGGGGGGCTGCTTGAAGGTTAGGGGGTGAGTCTGTTTTCACTGTCTGCAGTGAGGGAAGACAGGTAGCATGTGAGGCACTCTTATCCCCATTCTGTTTAGAAGCAAATAGGATGGAATAGAAATAGAAGGAAAACATGAACTAAGCCCTCGGAGGCTTTAAAGCAAAAGTGACCTGATCCTTTGGGGGCCTATGGCTAATGGTGTCTGACTCCCAAACATACCCCAACCCTCCACTCCAGTGATCTCTGCTCTCATTATCACTCAGCTCAGCTACCTATTACTGAACTCCCCATCCACCAACCCCCCCCCCCGAGAATTAGTACAATCAAATAACCTTTAATTCTTGTGGGCTGGGGATCTGGCCTTATTTAGGCCTTATTTATAATTTAGGACTCTGGCCTTACCCATTCTCCAAGCAGGACATGGTGGGCAATGTTTCTCAACTCCCTGGAGCTTCATGTTGCAGAAACAGATTAATGAGTGACACATTCACACGGAGGATACCCTAAGACACTCTGTGGGGCAAATGCACAAAGGTCTGGACACCCCTTAGGAAATACATAGAGCGTGCTCCTCCTTCTGAAGAAACCTGGTGGATACACACAAGAACATCATGAGACGTGCAGTTCTACCGATTTATACTTACAGTGACATAAGAACACCTTACACAATTGCAGTAACAGAATTCAGGAGAGGTGTATTCAGCTTCCCATGTACCCAGAATTATATCTCCATGCAAATTTTAAGCTATTTAAAATGCCCTGTTCTTGTTTACACAACGACACGTTGGAGAAAATGCTTGGATGCACACAGCTAGGATGCATATGATTGCTTATGCGCAGTTAGGTGATGACAGCCAGTCCCGTGGAAGTCAGATAGTGGATGTTTTAGAAACCCTTTTATTCTCCTGTTTCGTATTCCTTTTCTCTCATCCGGGCATCCCAACTTTCGACCCAGTGTCTGGTCCAGCCATTCATGTATCTCATTCCCCATCTACAGCCCTTGATCCTGCCATTTCTACATCCTGCCATCCTATTCCTGCCTGTATCTGACTCCCCCTTTCTGGTTCCTGTGAGGAGGAGCAGGCTGAAGACTGTGAATTTCTGCTCTTTTTAGCATGATTATTCCTGAAGGGTCAACCCTCCTCACCTTATCAGCATGTTGACCCAGGTAATCCAAAATACATTGTGCCACACACACACATCCAGGAAAAGTGAAGCAAATCCAAGGAGTCTGCCATCATATAAACAAACAAATACATAAATGCATTTTGCCTGCGCACTTCACACCACACTATACCAGCCAGCCCTTCTGATCTGTAGAAAAGCTGCTTTTATTTCTCACGTATAGGGATTAAACCCTGAACGGACCACAAATCTTTGAGTCGCCCCTTAAAAGAGAGCGCTTGGTAGAAGCCTATAGGCGGGTCCCCTAGAAGTTGGCCGTAGTTGTGCTCATCCCCGTCTCCCGAAGTAAAGGCAGAGCCTTCCAGAGCCCGCCTGGGCAACAGGCGACTGTGTGTGCGGGTGTTACGCGCGCGCGTACCCACGCCCGTTTCCTCAGGGAAAGCTTTATGGCTGCCCGCGCTCCAACTTCTCATCCCCTCAAGAGACCCTTGTGCCCGTCGATCAGCCTGGATAAGGAGCAAACTGGCGCCTGCTTGCAAGCCCATGCTGCTCGGCGGGGAGTCTCCTCCAACACACTCAACTCCTCACCAGCAGACGGCGGAGAGAAGCCGGGCGAAAGCGCGCCGCGCAGGTGAGGCGCAGGCGAGGCTAAAGGGCAGCGCGTCTCTGCGCGCCCGTCCGCGCACTTGGGAGCGGGAACCCAGCCCTGCCTCCGAAAAAAAGCACGCTTGCCCGCCGTTGCCAGGGTCTGCCCCCACACGCCGCTCTCAACCCCCCGTCCCCAGCCCTGGGCTCTCCCTCTCCGCGTGGCTCTGGGTCTCGCTTCCCTCAGTCCCCCCTCCCAGCCGCCGCTCCCTCCCGCTCCTGCCTTCCGCTGCTTGGGCTCTTTGCCAGCGCAGGCAGCGCTCAGACTCTGCCAGGAAGCGCAGAGGCGGGCAACTCCGTGCCATGGCTGAGCCATCCCGAACGGCCGATCCTGTGCCCCGCGGCAAGCTGTAACGTGGCCAGCCAGCCAGCCAGCCCCAGGTGGGGGAGGGACACCCAGCTCCACCCCAGGTAGGATTGGGAACAAAGGGGGGGGGGCTTGATCTTTGGGCCGAGGGTGGGGAGGGGGATCCACAGATGGGTGGGCAAAGGGAGGCAGAAGGCAGCAAGAAGGGGATAAGGTGGGTGTACCATGGCATCCAATCCAGGAATGGAGAAGTGGGGTGGATGCTCATCTTGAAAAGGGAGGGCATGTGCTGCTGGATGGACAACGGCATGAGTATAATTATTTTCTTGACACTGGATGGCCAGAAAGTTTAGGAGCATCTTTAGGACAAGGGGGCAGAGTATGACCATGTACGGGGAAGGGTGGGATGACCGGGAGCAGCTGTGAGTGTGTCTGTGTGTATAAGTGAGCAGTAAATAAAAGAGGCTGGGAGCAGTATTTCACAGAAAGGAAATTTACTTATCACGCATACACAGGCAGTGATACTTCATCTTGTGCATTAGGTGCACTCAGAGGCTAAAGGCTTTTGAACAAGCTTATATCTGAGCGTCTACCTCATTCACAAAGGCAGAGACCTTATAAACTGGCTATTCGGTACACACGGCCAGGATTGATGTAATGTGGACCATATGTATATGTTTAAGCACACCCATAAAATCATGAATCTTTTGTGCCTGTGAAAGGCGTCCGTTCATCCATGGATGTCTGCAACAGCGTGTTCCTATGTGCTCGTTCATGCGTAATAGCTCCTGCTAGATTGCCCTGCAATTAGTTGGTATCTTTGGACTTAGATGTGTGTGCCTTGTGCATCCACAGCCATAGGGGCAACTTCCTTCAGATCCCTTCTGCACAGAAAACCACTTACTTTCTTTTCACTGCAAATTGCCAAACGACTGTCCCTGGAATAGCTGTTGCCAGGGCCCAGGGGCCCCTGCAGATCCACTGCCACAAAATGGCATTGTGGCATCAGCCAGGGATGGGACCCTTTTGAGATTGGGGCAACGGACTTGATATCCAAGAAAGCTAGTCCTCATGACTGTGGGAAAGACGCTTTTAGAAGACTCCTAATTGATCTCCTTGACACTCCTTGTCCATTCCTCTTATCAAAAGCCCTCTTTGTCTATCCTCCTGTACAGCCCATGACTTTCTTTTGAGTTGCATTTTCACCTTCTCCTCCCCATCATGTTGTTTTGCAATGAAGGCAAAAGATTTGATTGACCCAAGAGCTTCCGGAGAGTCTGTTCCCACTCAGTTGATACTCTATGGGATTTGTGTTGTGCGTAAATAACATCTGATTGATTCATTCAAAGAGCATTTGTGTTTTTGATTGGTGTCTGTCCATGTGTGTATTGCACAACCTACAAACTGAAGCTTCTTTGGTTGCAGAATATGAGGCTTGGGGATGCCAGAGGCTAAAAGGTCTAATTTTCCTACCCTTCTATTGTCTCAAAATTCCCCACTGACTGAAATCTCTGGGTCAGGATTAAAGAGAAATCTTTCCCTGTAATCATGCTGATGAAGTATACTAAAAAGTTATTGAAATATTATAGGACAATACCTTGCTGTGGATGTGTCAGAAATGATGTTCAAACTCGGGGCATTTACGCACATATGTGAGCGAAAAAGCCTGCCCTGCTTATGTGTGCTGCACAATTAGATGTTATAAATTCATAGATTAAAATAACGCAGCTCAGAAAGAGAGTAAAATCAGGTGATACTCTGGAACAGATAAGATTTCCCTGCTTCCCTCCTCAAATGAATGCATATAATACCTCCCATGATAGCAGAAGAGTTAATCCAATTGGCAATCAATTCAGGGCAGGAAAAACAGAGCATTTGCTTACATAGTTAATGTATGGCATTTGCTGGCCACAAGATAACATCATGGTCCCAGCTTGCACAGGAGATCTCTCCGTGGCTATGGAACCTACTGCCAGAAGCAACAGTACCACTCAATCCCAGGAGCTGGAAAACACCAGTGTGAGGAGACTTTTTTCACACCCTGCTTAGAGCTTTCCCAGAAGCAGCCGAGTAGGAAACAGGATGGTGGTGCTGGCTGGAATGGGATGCTGGTCTGATCCAGCAGAGTTCTCCTTAGGAAGCACATTCTACTCAGCCTTGTTCTTCAGGTCCAGCACAGGTCATTTAAGAAAGAGTTAATCTCAGCTAAGTAAAGACCTCCTTCTCATGGGCACACAGGTTTGCAATCCGGGGGTAGTTCCTTGGAGAGACTTAATTCTGGTGGCCTTCACTGTGCCTGCAAAGATTGGACCAACCCCTGCAGATAATTTCCTTGAAATTAAGGATGGCCAAAAGGGGTGCTGCTCAGCTGATCAGGAACCAAGCCATTAGCCTAGCTTCCAACTCTCTATTTGATCGTGGGCAAGCCCCTGGTCCTTCATGCAGAGGATCAGGTTTGTTTCTTCTCTCTCTTGCAGAGAGCGCAATGAATTTAGACTTGGTGTTTAGTAAGTAAGCTGTGAGCTCATTAACACTCAAGCCAGCTCGAGCTATTTTGTCACTCTAGGTGAAAATACATTTCGCTTTACCTCCTTTCCCCTCTCTCACCCCCTCCCCATCCTCCATGTATCTTGTTTCCTCTTTGGTGGTGATGAAAGGATTGTGTTGGAGTCCTTTATCCCAACCAGGTTAAATATTTTCCTAGTTGCATCCATATCTGTTCAACTGAAACAAAGAGGCATGTTTTATTCAAGGCCCAGCAGGCAGAACCAGAGGGTTGTGATCAGAAAAAACACAAGGGATGATGAGAAGGTACAGTGGCCAGGTTCACATAGTTATGAGGTGGTCTGTTGTGTGCACTGAGCATTGAGGTATGTATGCCCCAGTTTATGGTTTAAAGAGTTAGGGGAAGCCAGGCAATGATAGTTTATGACATTAACCATGGTTAAGCAAATACAGCATAGCACAATTTGTAGCTGTAATACTTCCATGGTTGTTCCCTTGCTCCCCACCCTCAGCCCACCCCAGTTTGATTTCCTAATTAGCCTGGGGTCACTGGATTTCTCTTTGCCCAAGGACCCATCTGTGTTATCTGCTGGCAGGGGCTGTGGCATGTTTCACCCTGGCAAATTTCTGCTCAGTAGCAACTTGCACATTTTGTGTGCCATGTTTGAATTTGCCCCTGTGACAATCTTGTCCAGCTGAAAACAGCACAAGGCTGGCTGTCAACTGCCCTGGTGCAGTTGCGTTCGCACTTCAGCGGTGAGTGATACATCTCTTCTTAAACTGAAAGGTCGACCGTGAGGCTGTGTCTGGGGCCAGTAACACACATTCCATATAGCATCGCTGGATTCTGGTGTGAAATAAATAAATGTGAGAAATAAATAAAAAGTAAAGTAAAGTGAGAATGTGAGACTCTTCCTTACAGAGGGTGTTTTTTTTTTGGGTTGCTGGCCACAACAGGGAGGGACAGTGAAGCGAGGGAGAGTTATTAGACTCAGCCATGGTGTGGATTGAATGAACAGTTCTGTTTCTCAAAACATTCGGGGCTGTTTAACTATTCTTGCATATGTGACTAGGGCATCGTAGATCTAGCCCCCACCAGTGTGCCCTTTTTTAGCTCCTCCAAGGAAATGTTTTTCAACAGTGCTCACACATCTTGTTGCCAAACAAGGGTAAAATAATAAATGCAGAGAGGTTTGAATGTATGTGTGAATCAGGGCACAGGATGATGCAAGGCCATCCATGGGCTCAGGAAAAGCTACACAAAAGAACTGATTTACGTAAACCTCATGCTTTGTACTCTGCATAGCCCATAGTGAGGGCTGCCCCCCACGCTATATCAGTCAGGGATCCCAGCATCCCTCATGACTTTAGCCTTCTCCTGAGGCAGCTTCTCTACTATCACCACCTTTCCCTTTTGAATGCAGATGAGCTTAGCCAGCAGTGGCTAGCCATTTCAGCCAGCTTCCATAGTTTTTAGTTGCTGCTGTTCCTGTAGGCTACCATGAGTACCAATACTTGTTAGTGGGGTTAACAAGGGTCAACAAACCAAGATTAACAGGATTAACAAACCAAGAACAGACAGGAAGGATTTCCAGGATAGATTTTCCTGGGATTCACTTCCCTGCTGGGCTGAAATCAGAATGGTTATTTGAAAATAACATATAAACATATATGTTTAAATAACATTTAAATAACATATAAACAGCTATAATAAACAAGATGATAGTAGTTATAACAGCAGTAGCGAAGTAACAGTAGACATTAAATATCACTTTGGAAAGTGAAAAGTGCCTTACATTTATTATCTCAGCAATTCTTATCATCAGTATTACAATTTCCCTGAAAGGTGAACAACTTTTGAAATGTGGAGCAGAACACCTTGTTGCTGCCCTGTATTTCCTTTAAGTCTGAAACAGAGATTACCAGTTTTGTTCATGGGGTAAACAGATCTGACAGGGTTTTTTATTGCCTGAAAAAAGACGAAAGCCTCTTTCACTAGGTGCCATTGTGGAACAAATGAAATCTAGGGGCACGAAGGAACTGAAACCTTTGCAAACCTAAGTTTTAATGATCTCAGAAACAATGGTTTGCCTTCCATCTAAGATATGGTGTTTGTAAAAGGCCATCTGGTGATTTTATGGCAAAGGAAAGGAAAGATTTGAAACAAAAGGTTGGCTAGCTGTAAATGCTGGCGAGGAACAGAGGAAGGAAGTTGAAAGCAAGCTGCAGAAAAAGGGAAGAGTCCTGAGAAATGAGCTGTGACTCTTGAAATGCCCATATGTAATTTTTAAAATTCCATTGTTTGCTGGGTTTCTCTGCTTAAGGACCACTCTGATACAAGAGTTTGAGGGTAACTCTTCTGTTTTCCCCTTGAGTTTTGTACAAAAAGGTATGATATTAGTTCAAGCACTTTATTTCATTGATCTCATGCCTAAAGAGCCCTGCATGTTTAGGATGCAACTTCTCATGATCTTCTAGCTCAAATGGAAGCCATCTGAAACTACTACCCCCCTCCCAAATATTCAGGTTGGGCAAAGTTATCAGTGCCAAAGACAAAGGATTCCAATATGAATCAAGGTTTATTTGATTTGATCCTTGTTTATTTTTCCTCCCATTGCAGCCTTCCAGGACTTGGTGTCCTCCAGGTTAGATGGACCAACTCCCATAATTCCCTATCAGCAGGACAACAGAGATGCTGATGAGGGATGACATTGAGTTGAAACCCAACACACTTGGAGGGCACCAAGCTGGAGCTAGCTGCTGTAATGCCATGAGTTCACGGGAAAGATTATCCTGTTGTCAAAAACAAACATAGCTGGGGATCAGGCACTGAAATATAGGAGAATCAAGTAAAAATCCCTGCATTCTCTCTCTGTAAGTTGTTGATGTGTGCTATCTTTGTTCCAAGTTTTAAAGCCCACACATCCAGGAAAACTACTACCCTGTTTTGGTTCCAAATATATGTTTCTCCTGCAGGGAAGGGAAATTTGGGGGGAGTGGGGTTGAATTTTGCTTGCCTTTAGGCAAGTTGAGGCTGTTCTCTCAGCTGGCTGATTTGCAGTGTTTTTTTTTTTTAATTTATTATTGGTGGTGGTGGTCGCACAGTAAGCCAGATGTTTAGACTGGATTTGGCATTTTTATCCACCTATCAAGTCCTTCCCAAGGACCTGGGATAGGCAGGTGTTGTTGTTAGATGGTGTTAAAGGTATTGTTGCAGGAAATAAGCTGTTCCAAGTAAAGCTGTTTTTTGCAATTGACTGATGGTGATTTTGTCAGTGCTGATGGTCTTCAAATGGTGTTCCAGATGTTTTGGGACTGCACCTAAGGTGCCTATAACTATTGGTACTATCTTTGCTTTCTTTTGCCATAATCGTTCTACTTCTATTTGCAGGTCTTTATATTTTGTGATTTTCTCCAGTTCTTTCTCTTCTCTTTTGCTGCCTCCAGGTATTGCAATGTCCACAATCCAGACTTTTTTGTCTTTCTTATCAACAATTGTTAAGTCTGGGGTGTTGTGTGGCAAGTGCTTGTCTGTTTGAATTCTAAAGTCCCAGAGCACTTTAGCTTCTTCATTTTCTATTACTTTGTCTGTTTTGTGGTCCCACCAGTTCTTGCTTATGGGCAAATGGTATTTCTTGCAGATATTCCAGTGCACCATTGTTGCTACTTTGTCATGCTGTTGTTTGTATTTAGTCTGTGTGATCTTCTTGCAGCAGTGAGCTAGGTGGTGGTGGTGGTGGTGGTTGTGATGATGATGATGATGATGATGATGATGATGATGATGATGCAATGACACCGCTTATGGGATTTAATATGCTTAGGGTACAATGACTCTTGACTTGGGGTCAGGCTGATAAACCATTTGCTGGTTTGCCTTAAGCAGCATGTGCTTATTTCAAAGGGCCATTAGCTGGATTTTTGGGAGCCCAAAGAGGCCTTTGATGTCCCCCCCCCCAAAGACTACCGAATGCCAAGGCAACCAGACTTGCACGGACCACTTTTTAAAACTCTGTGGGATTTTTAAAACAGTGGGTCAGCAAGATCAGTTGCTCCAAAAGGAGGGCAAGGAGAAAAAATATTTAGTCAGTAGTTTGGAGGTAGTGGTGAGTGGGTGGCTGGCTGACTCCTACCAGTTATCAGGTCTCTGAAATTCTTGAATGGTGCATAGTAGTTCAAAGAAATGGCTTTCTGCGGCTTCCTTCGTGCCTCCCCGGAAGTGGCTACTCTTTTCTGTAATCAGAATAAGACTACCTTGGTGTGATGGAATGGTGTTATGAAGGCCACGCTCAGGGAGATAAGCGTTTTCTTAGTCCCCAACAGGAGCGTGGGAAGTTTAAGAAGATGAGCCTGGCACCACGCTAAGGAATTCACGGTGTTGTGGCTGGCTGGCTTGGGAACTGAGGTTCAGTCTGGAGAGATTTCTGTCTTGACGTGGAAGCTAATAAACGCAACAGGACCGTATTTGCGCTGTCTCGTGGAGTTCTTTGGGCTGAACCTGACACTTGGCTCGCTGGACAAATACTGGTGGGAGCTCATGGCATGACGGGTAGGTGTAGGAAGAAAGCCATGAATCCGAGGGGTAGAAAGGATAAACTGCATTGCCTTGGCTCAATGTATGCTGTCCAGCCTTGGGAGCTACAATTACATATTTTTTCGTGGATGCTGGGACATGTTCAGCAGTCCTTGTTTTCAAGTGAAGACCATCCTTCGCTGGCTCATGACTGCCCTATAATGCCTCTGGTGGTTATGTTTCATTATGGCCAGGCGTATCTGCTGTGTTTTTACACTGTCAGGTTTTATTATCTCTTTATGATGTGTTTTTACAATGGCAAGCCACTCAGAGTCTATAAGGGCTTCATCCAAATACTATAAAACAAACAAATATCAGTCCTTCTGGAGAATCCCCAAAATGTAGCAAACTATGGTGGTTCTGGGTGTACCTGGTGAGGATGGGCAGTTTAGGCAAGCCATTCCATCGGCAGTGTACCCTTTGTGATTCTGCAAACATGAGCAGGGCATTCCCATCACTGGGGACAGTGGCATGTATGCCGAGAGGTGCGCAACACAGCAGGCTTGTGCAGCTGAGTGTGGTTGTTCTGGCATGCAAATGGCTTTTTCAGGAAGAGACCTTCTTTGGCATTTGTCTTACTGCCTTTGCCACTGCAAGCCTACAGTTCATGTACCACTGAGTGTGATTTGGTGGTGTGGGTTCATCTTGTGACACAGATGAACATTATACAGATGTGTGTCTTGCCACACATGTGTTGGGCATGACTATGCACAGGCCTGTGGCCCTGGAGTTGAGTACTGCAATTGCGTGATTCATCATCCTTATTGAGTTACCTACTGGTAACTCAACCAGATGACAACAGAAGTGGCTTGGCTGTAGGGCTCCCAAGGTTTACAGTTGCATCCTTGTGTGCTCTGTGTACGTTTCCTATACTATCTCTGTCTGTGTATGTGTTTTTTGCAGGGCGTAGCTGGGCTCCCCATCCATTGTGGCCCATTAAGTTACCTGACAGTGTTGCTAACGAGTTGGTGGGTTGCCATGGAAACACTCAGCTTTCTTGGGGTTAAAGCACCAATAACAGGGTTAGGAGAACTTCCCCCAGGCACTCTCTGTCAGCAACAGGTTTGTAGGGCTGTAAGTTGAGACAGACAGCAGGAGGAGGCTTCTTCAGACCAGCCTGAAGGATTGTTGCTTTGGGCCAGGATAACAGAAGAAGGTCAGACCCCCAATTTGGCAATGGAATCTATCCCAGCTACTATGGAATATGCAACTACTTCCATAACATTTTGTGCACATCTAAGGAGGTAGCTGCACCCATGGAGTGCAGCCATGGCTCTCTGGGTCCGATGGGGATTCTCCCACCAAACGTCACTTTGATCTCCTCTCTGGATTGATATCTTTCTTTTCCACCTGCCTTCCCACATTATTTCTCCAAATCCACCCCGGCTGCTTGTCTTCAGGTTCCTTCAAGCCATGACTTCACCTTCTCTCTGGCTTCTGTTGCTCGTAAAGTGACAAAGTTGCCTATCCCCTCACACCTACCCATGTGTGCATACTTTTTCAGTCAGAGACCACAAACCCGGTAGTATCAAAGCAGCTATGAACTAATTGTCTGCCAGTGTGGTGGCACCTCCTTGTGGATGCTAAGGGATTCCAGATATTTTATATATAAGAACATTGTGCTATCATTGTGACAATGGAGCAACTGAAACCAGCTTTCTTCTTCAACAAAGGATGGACATAAATAGTTCATGCAGACACAGATTGCAGTTTTTCCACCAGAAAGCAATAAGAGAATACTGTGCCAGATTTCTGGCAGAATGAAGGCAGTGGTCAAATGTTTCTAATCTCAGTGTAATCTTTTAAGCCATCTCTATTCCTTAAATTTCTAATTCTCTGGATTTCTGCTCTGTGTTTCTGAGGTTTCCCATAATGAGAAAGGTATTTTGCAATACCTTCTGAATTCTGCCCAAATTCTCCGTTTTCCCCAAGCTTTCCTGGCTGCCTGAGACATTTCAGCACTGAAAATCCAAAGGGTTTCTTTCACCTCCTTTAGAAATGAACAAGTGACAATTTACTGTCATATGAGGGTGCATAATAGAGGTCCAAGGCTGTCATCTAAGGCAGCCTCCTCACTCAGCCTCTCAGTGGCACTTGAGAGCTGGAGATGTGTTATGTTCTGGAGTCCTTCTCTACCTGATAAACTGTTTGAAGCTTCCTGTCCTTTACAGAAGGCTGGTACCCTCTCGTTTTTCTCTTCTTTTTCATCTTCTTCTGTCTTCTGACCCAGTTGTTATTATTAGTATGAAGTATCATCATGGTATGTCTCTGCTTTGGAGTCTGTGGGGACAGCCACAGAAGGAATTTTGCTTATTTTTCTTTGTAGTTAAAGAAAAAGAGAAGAAAAAGAATGAAGTGCTAATATTTATCATATTTTTCAAATGAAGTTTACAGAATGGGGGTGGTCTTTCCCATCAGAAACCCTTTATGGACTGAATTTCCTCTTGTTGAACAGTTGGTACAAGAACAGAAGTTCTGTTGGAGTAGAGGAAGAAGAGGGGAAATTTACATCCATTCCAAGGATTTCTCTTTTAAATCTGTTTTGTCTTGTTTTACCTTCACTGGGTACCGTAACTTCCCTAGAAAAATGAGAAACGATACCAAATTTTGATGCCAGGTCAAAATTTGACCTGGAATAGAAAATTGTGACCTGGAACAGAAAATCTATTTCATTTTATTTTACATGGCACCTCTCCAACATTTTTTGCCAATCAAGGCCTTTCAGGATGCTTGTGTCCTATATATTATAAACAACCTGGCAAACATTTATGAAAAAGAACAACAAAGTGATAAAGCCTAAGAATGTGTGTTGCAAAAGCAGAAGGCAGTATCTACAACTAATTAGGATATTTTGGCAGTCTAATGCTGGCAGAAGAATCTCATTGTCACTGTGTTTCTCAAGAACCAATGGAATTGATTTGGCACATTTTCCCCTGCCCAGAGGCGCCATCCCACCCCAGGCCCTACAAAAAAGCCTTTTTTTTTACTTTTTTTTTTTTTACTTTTTACTTTTTTTTTTAGTAAAGATAAAGAATCCCACAAGTTCCCCTCACCTGCTGATGGTTACATGGACTTGTAATCATACCTGTTTATTGGGTTACCTAATTACTTGTTCCTGCAAAAAAAAAAAAAAAATGCTTTTTAAAACTCTTGTTAGTGTGAAAGGCAGAAATCGCTTCTCAAGAGTTTTATTTCTTGCTCGGGATCATTAGAAGATCAAGTTCAAACTCTATATATCAGCATTTGAACAGTCAGCAGCTCTGCAAAGAAAGATGATCCCAACTTCCATTTCCCTGGATCATGATGGCTGGGGAAGCTGGAATTCAGAGTCCAACTATACCTAAAGAGCCTCAGATTCTTTCCTCCTGTTTATTCACACTAATCTAAGAATGAATCCACTGGACCCAGTGGGGATTCTAAAGGGACATGTAAAGGATTATGCTCTGTACAACTGGAAGCTGGATGTCTTTCATTTGTAAAAAGACAGGTATCCTTAAGTTGCTGAAGTACTTTGGAATGGTTGATAAGTCTCCAATAAAATGTGACCTTATTTTCTAGCATATATTTTATAATACAAACAACAGATTGGAAAAGCCAGTTTGGTGTAGTGGTTTAAGGCACCAGGAGAATTCTGAAATGAGTTCTAGTCCCACCTTAGGCACGAAGCCAGCTGGGTGACCTTGGGCCAGTCCCCCTCTCTCAGCCCTGGGAAGCAGGCAAGGGCAAACCACTTTCAAAATCTTGCCAAGAAAACTGCAGGGACTGGTCCAGGCAGTTGCCAGAAGTCAACAATGATTCAAAAGCACAAAAACAAAACAAAACCCAAATTGGAAGAAGATAAGGTATTGCAGAGAAGGCTAAATTAGAGGCACAGTAGAGCTCTTGGCAATGCGTTAACTGCGAGCTGTTGTTATGCAGAGCAGAAAGCTCAGGCACTGATTCTTGGTATAAAATATGGGAGTACTACCACTATGAATCTATTTCCATTTCCAAGCAGAAATATCCAATCCACTATCCAATAATCTAATAGCCATTTTTTATAAGATTGATCTTGGCAGAAATCTACATTGCAATCTTAAGTAAGTTTGCTTGACACACAGATAAGATCCTATGAAACCAAGGGAACAGCTGATTACAACAGATGAATCCACCCTATTGCTTTTATCGTATTTAACAGTGCAATCCTCCAACACAGGCCTACCCCAAAACAAGTCCCGATGCATTCAATGAAGCTTATTCGCTGAAAAACGATATACCCCAACAATCTTCCCTGGAAAGCAATACTGAATCTGGTCAAACTCAGAGCTGTAAAGCTACCACAGGGAGTCTGATTAATTTTATTAAGAACCCAAGTTTCTCTTCCTTAACTTTGCTCCAAACTGTTTATTTTATAGTTTGATTATTGTGTGGGTTTGCTTCTTCTTTATTCCTGACAACTTGCTGACTGTAAGCATAGCTCTAAACTGTTTTTGCTTGTTTACTTATTATTCCCAGGTTGTAAATTTAATGACGTGGCATGGGTAGACTACGATCGTGTATTGCCGTAATTCTGTTAAAATCTAAAGCTTTTGCTTCAAAAACGTATTGGAAAAGCTACTACCAAATAAATCACTTTCTGCCCCCAAACCTAAACATTTTATAATGTAGGCATTGGTATAGAGAGTGATCTATTAATTACATCCTGCTCATTTCCATGGATTAGGGCTACAGAAGAAATGATTCCCTGAAAAGCAACAGCCAAACTGCAGGATCTTCTGGCCAAGGAGGGGTCTAACACAGAACGGGGCTTGGGTTATTTCTGTGTCTTGAACAGCAATTGAATCTGCAGAAATTAGAAGCGGTGTCTGCAGGCACACAGATTTGGTGAGCTGTCAGTTGCTTCCATGTTCTATGCCAGTGTTGTCCAAACTTGGCCACTTTAACATGAGTGGACTTCAACTCCCAGAATTCTCCAGCCAGCATGGCTGGCTGGGGAATTCTGGGAGTTGAAGTCCACTCATCTTAAAGTGGCCAAGTTTGGATAACACTGTTCTATGCCGTTTTCTCTTCCATACCTAATTTCCTGACCTGTGGAGGCCTCTGGACCCCTTCCTGCTTTCCAGCCCTTTTTTCCAGCCATGCTCCAGTCTCTCTCAGTCTTCACCTTCTCTGCTTTCCTCTCACCCGGGCCTCTGTTTTTGCTGGTAGGCTTCTTCCCAAGGTAATAACCATTTCAGGAATTGGGTTTTCAACCCCTTTCCACCCATTGCAATTTAAGCCCCATTTCATTCTACAGAGTGATTTGCATTTTAAATACAAATAAGCTGTTTAAATGTGTGCCTCCTGAAAAATAATTCGGATTCAAAATTTAATTTAATTTGGAAACCATTTTTGGATTATATTCTACTCATGGACTTGTTCCACACCCAAAATTTGGGTTTCTCTTAACATAAAGTTTTAACTCTTGGATAACTGGTTTAAACAAGGATAGTTTTTTCCCCCGACTGATTAAGTAAGACTAATTTTTCATTTTGATTTATCATTCATATTCTGCTAATTACTGTTGTTGATACCTGCATATTAACTAACAATGATCTGCAGGTGAACATAAAATATTCAAATACATACAACAAATGCTATTCTGAAAATGTGTACTCAGTTTATTCAATTCTATGATGCTTATAAATCTCTTGCCTATTTATTTTGTGCTTTTCTACCTTTCCCCCCTCTTTTGCTTCTTCTTTAATTTTCTCTTTTTTCCCTTTTAAAATATTCAAGAAACTAAACTAAAAATGTGCTCCCTTGGCCGTAATCTGTGCTGCCTCATATTCTGGTGACTTACAGATAGCTCAAATCAGTTCATGATTGCATTTTAACTGCCTTTCCTATTGTTATACAAAGTGAAGCTGTAGGAAGATGTCTTCCCATTCACATCCCCATTTACCTACTTAGGTTAAAAGAGGGATCCCATTATCTGAGCTGAAAAATCCAGGGGAGCCCTAGATGGCAGCAAAGTGATATAGAACATTCTTGCTGTTTGCTACCATCTAGTGGTTCTCTTGATTTTTGCAGCCCAGACATGGTATGCCTGGGCAAAAATGGGGTTGGGTAATTTGCAATTCACCATGTTGTGGGAATCCAGCCATTGCTTTAAGAGATTGTGCGATCCACACCATCACATTAAGAAATAATATGGTTTGTTCTTTGAGTCTAACCTGTGATATAAATATTGTATAGCACTTGTGTTTTGTTAACCCAGACTTAGGGCTCAATGTCTTGTGTGATGTCTTCTGAGTCTTCAGGATGATCCTGTCTACTAAGTCAATATTACAGGCTTCAGGGTGGTGGGTTGACTGGGTAATGAACTTGTTTAAAGATGTCCCAAGTTTAGCCATTGGGAAAAGCCTTTCTTCTGACAGTTGACAGACAGAAAAGCAGTCAGCTTAGGCCTTGCATACATGTGTACAAGCCTTGCTTTGCCCATAGGATGCAACTGCCCCAGCACTGCTGCATTTCTATGTTTGGACCGTGAGTGGAGGCTCGGTTGGAGGGCCTGTTCAGTGAGGGCACTTAGGCTCTGGGGCTTCATCCTGAGGGAGGCCTACGTCACTTCCTCATTAGCAATCACCTTCCAGAAGATGGAGAATTAGGAGAGCCTTCAGTGCATAATTCTCATGCCATTTTTAGTATTTTAAATCCTTGGTGTTTCCCTATTGCTTTGTGGTCTTCTGGTTTGATTTTGGCTGTGTTGATGCTATGAACCACCTACAACTACATGTGTTAACATCTTGAGCAGGAAGTGAGTGGCCAAAAGGTGTGTGCCCTACCCTTCTTAAGACAGCTACAGATCCTCATGCAAATTTACCATATTTGGACTGCAAAAATACGGATGACCAATAGATGCCAGCAAATATGACATTGCTGCTATCTTGTGGTTATACTCTGCCCTTTCTCTGCCCAACCAATTTCTTGGTTGTTTTTTTTTTTTTTACTTCCTTTTCCCTGAGATCCTTGCAAATTTTGCAACTCTTCCAGGCCTCTGCCTTCCCCAGATTTCAGTGTTTCATCCAGTTCTTCCCTTTCAACCCATTGCCATCCCTTTCCCGTTCTATTTCTTTCTGCCATTTAGCTTCCTGGCTTTCAAGCACCTTCTCCATGCTGTACTCTTGTTCTTATTCTCCTTCATTTTGTAGCTCATCTTCCTATCCTCTTTCTTATTTGCTGGGATCATATATCATGTTTAGCCCTAATGTGGTTTGCTTAGGTTTAGTTTATCATCATTATCGTCACTATGAACCCAGCCACTGTGGCTTATGAACTGTGGTTTACAGCTTAGAGATATGTGAGAATAAGATTATTGTTTTCCTCAGCAGCTTGTCCTCAGGCCTTTGTTCTTTGGCGAGTCTTCCCCATGAGTTTCTTTTTCCATCGCTGCCTTTTCTAGTTCTTCTTTCAACTGTTCTGCCTGTCCTTTGGGCTCCTGTATCTTAGTCTCCTTATTCGAGGTTCTCTTTTCTCATTTATCATCTAAACTCTCTCTTTCTTTATGCAATTCTTTGTCTCTTTTTCATGATGCTTTTGCTGGATAAACATTGAAATTCTACTTCCCACTTAGAAATGCTAGTGTTTGTGAGCATTAAATCGTTAATTGTTTTTCCCTCTTCAGTTAGAATGCTTTTAAACATTCCATAACGCCATAGCCATTCAGTCAATGGATAGGAGCTTGGAGACTAATAGACAATGGGCAAGATCTAACACTGGCAATGAAGATTCTCACAGAATGGGATTTTCTATTCCGGCTCTTTCCCTCCTTCACTGATGGATTTAAGTCACTGGATTCCATATAATGGGCAGCTGTTAATTCTACTTTATATAATAGATTTTATTTCATGAGAACCTACAGATTTTGATCATTTCAAGCACTCCATCCACAGGAACTGCCCAGAAGGGAGTGACATTAAACTCAAACCCCCTTCCAAGTTGCCTGTTGAAGGAAACAGAGCAAAAACTCCAGAGAGTCTACATGCCCGGTATGTCCAATATTCACCAGCTCATTAAAAAACTGCTAAAATGAGAAGTAGAATCTTCCTTATGCCAGGCTTCTGCATTTTGCAACCTTTTTTGTACCAATGAATATAAAGCACTGTCACTCTGGATAAGATATTTGGCAAGCTGGTTGTCAAAAGGATAGATTTATTGAGAAGAATAAGGGGAAGAGGTCAAAGAGAGAAATAGATAGGAATTGAGTGAAAATTCAAATCCAAACCATCCATAAAAGAAAATTGCAATATTTTACTTCTGGACTCTATGCAGCTGCCTCCAGATATTATCTTCAGCTATTTAAATGTGGAGCCAGAAGTCTATGGATCTGTTGCTGAGATTCATGATGATGACTCACCCAGAACTGGCTGCATGAATATGGCCCCAGCTCTCAATGTTACTGTGAGCAAGGAAGATCAAGTCTACTATTGCTCAAGCAGCATCTGTGTCTTAATGACACCTCTTGAGGTGCTGAGATATTTAGAATACATTGTGGAGGAAGATTTGAAGAATGGGTAGTTTGACCATCCCTTGAGTGAAAAGGTATTGGAAATTTAGCATGGATGCCATGGATCATCTTGATACTGAGGAAATGCTTGGCCCACCCTTCCAAAATGTCCTACTAGCACTATCATGGCAGGTTTCACACTAATGAATTGAAGTTGATTTCTACAGTAGTTCTCAGATCTTTACCCAACAGAGACTGCATTTGCATGACACACTAACACTATGGTAAATATAGGGTGATTAATGGTTAAACATGAATTACAGTTAAGCAGCCAACAGACACCCTACTGCCCAACCACCAGATACATAAAATCTTCATATTCTGTCTTTCCTTTTCTCCCAGAAAAACAGAAATTTGAAGTGAGTTGGCTGAGAGAAAATGACTGCCCAAAGTTACCCAGTGGTGGAGGAAGGAACTGAACTTGGGTCTCCCCAGTTCCTCTCAATACCGTAACCACTAGGTCACGCCAGTGCAAATCATAGCTAGTTGTGTATCACCCATTCTCCTCTTTTTGTGGAATTATTATCTCAGTAATCAGTTGACAAACAACAGAAAGCAAGCTCACATAGAGCCACTATACAGGACACATGGAATGTCTAACCCTTCCCACATCCCCTTTTTCCCCAAAAGTTGCCCTTCAAACCTGCAAAGGATGAAAAACAAATATGAAACAACAGAACAGATGCTCCTGCTATTCCTGACCTAGTTTTCTTAAAGGACTAATAGTTACTCAACATTAACATTGGTTCATGCTACACATTACACACCATGGGCCTTGCTTGACCGTGAACAAACTTATTAGAATGAATTTGCCTCTCAAGATGCATATTTCCATCAAAAGCATTGGGTCTGCACCATGTGGTATAATGTGTGATTTTTTTTTTAATCCATTCAATCATGTCTAATTCTTGGAGACTGCCTGGACGAGTCCTTGCAGTTTTCTTGGCAATGCTTTTCAAAAGTGTTTTGCCATTGCCTCTTTCTGAGAAAAAGCATTTGGCCCAAGATCACCCAGCTGGCTTTCTGCTTAGGCGGGACTAGAACTCATGGTCTCCCAGTTTCTAGCCTGGTACCTTAACCACTACACGAAACTGGCTCTCATAATGTGTAATAATCTGGAGCAAAATGTAAGAATAAGGAACTAGGAACTAGTGACCAACTTTACCATTCTAAATGACTAGGTTCCTGAGCCAGTTGCAATCTTTTATCTCATATCCTGGATATGGACCCTGAATGCTACCCTGAGATCTTTGGAGAAAGACCAGCGTAATTGTAGTCAATAAATGGAAGGAAGGAACATCATGGATAGCTAGATGATGCTATAGCCCACTGTTAACCCTAAAATAGATTTGGACTTTGATCTGAGGCAATACACACACACACACATACACACTTATGTGCTAAGTCTTAAAATCAGTGGAGTTTTTGGAGCTGCCTGACAAGATTATGAAGGAGGTGAAGAACTGTAAAGATAGCCTATGACATTATGAATCAAAATAGAATATTGTCTAAAAAGCCATATCATAATACTTACTTTAATCTTTAAGATATTGCAAAACTTTGTTCTTCTCCTTTTGGGAACCGATGCTGTTACAAAAGTAGGACTGTTTGTATATGTAGAATTTTTATATGCAAAAATATCAGAAGCCTCTAGCAACAGCAATCATAAAGAAATATTTCATATGGATAATTTATGGAAATCAAGCCACAATAGAATGCTGAAGAGAGATTATGAGCATGTTGTCCAACATATCTGGAGGGCACCATGTTGGAGGAAATTGCTTAAATTCCACTGAAATCATTGGGACACATCAGTCATAATTTCATTTCATTAAACTTTACCTTCTTTAACAGAGATTTCAGTGCAGCTGGCCTTCTGTAAATTGAGATGCTCAACAAATTTGGAGATGAAAAGTTTTATACCCATGAAATCAGTGTTGACCTCAGGTCACAGTATATATTCCAACACACTACTCTATCATGCTTTCCTCCTAAAGACAATCTTTTATTGTCTCTTTAGGCACAGGAAAATTGGAGAACTTCTACAGAATTGGAGAACATGTTGAAAGTGTATGTGTGTGGAGGGTGGGGGATGAGCAGAGAGAAAGGCAGAACTTAAGGTTTTATTCCCAGCTCTAGAAGATTTCTTGTTTTTCCACTCTGCTACGTGTGAAGTGTGAAGGCCACGCTAATGAAGCATGAAGGGAATTCTGACAGGAAAAGAGGTCATGAATGCATAGGCACTTCATGCTATGACACAGCCTGATTCCCTCTCTCCACCGAAGGACAATGACTCTGATTAAGACCTAGTTTGGAATAAACATGAAGCTGCCATGAGAGGATAGAAATAGGGATTTGGTTACAAAAGTTGGGAGGTATATCCTTAGAGGTGTTGATGGCCCCATGGGGCTGGAAAAGGAAGCATGGGAATTGGTACCTACAGAGTGCACTGTCATGTGTTCTGCCAAAATTACGCATCTGAATTCTGCAGAGAGAAAAAGGAAGCCATTGGTTCAGAACAAAGCATGCTGATCCTTCTGATTTGTGCCTGGAATCTAACATTCAAGGCTGTGCTGTTTTTACTGCATGGCTCCAACGTGCTCCAACGTTTCCTTTTAAAGCTGGCCGCTTGAGGTTCTACAACAAAAGCCAAGCTCCATCCCTCACTTGCAACCCGTAGGGAGCTCAGGATAAACAGCCTCAGAAATATTACACCAAGACTCATAATATGTCCTTATGTTTCCTCCCAGGATGCCGTTTGGCTGCATCGGACTGCGGGATGAAAAGAATTACAACAGCCTCTCTGACATCACTGACAAGTATGAGATTGGACAGCTGCTACGAGCGTAAGTAGGGACCCTGCCTGAAACTACTCCCAGCTTGCTGGAGTCCCGAGGGCCACCCTAGAAAGCAGTGGATTTGCAACCAGGGACCTAATAATTTGGGAGATGCATTGTTAAGGAAGCCTCTTCCTTTCTTTTCCAGCTATTAGGAGTTCCCCTGCTGTAGTCCCTAACACTACCATATCCAACACACTGTGGCATCTTTTCATAGTCAACCTATTATGAAAATAGGCATGTGGATTCCAAACTGCAGAAAAGGTACACCACCTGCTGCTGCTACCTGGTACATCCAGGCCTTGTACCTTCTGTTCATGGGTCTATGGCCTCCCTTCCACTGTGGACTGATAGCCCCTCTCTCTTTGCTTGTCTTGCTCTTTGCATGGGGGTTCCTGAAATGCAATCCAGGATGCTCAGTGGATATGGAGATTCATCTCAGCCTGTACCTGGTTAGCCAATTTGCTACAAGCAACAGGGCAACGTAGATGCTGTGAAATGGCTTATCTGATTGCAGATGCATTCCTGGCTGCTAAGAGGGATGAGCAATCGCTAGTAGATGGCTCCCCATTCAAAAGAGCATGTGGAACAAACATTCTGACTGCCAATTAGACAGTCTCGTCCATATGGTATTTATAGGGTAACACAGCTCAGTTTCAAATCTTTTCAACATAAAGATTATTGTGCTCAAGTAATTAACAGAGGGAAAGTATAGATACACACAACAGTATTGCTAATATAAGATCACCAAAATTAATAATCATGATAATAATAGAAAAAAGGCTTAGAGAACTTCTCTACCTCCTCTATTACGGCCCCCCGCGCTCTGGAACAGCATTCCCCCAGAGATACAGACGGCACCCACTCTCCTGGGGTTCCAGAAAGCCCTTAAGGCCTGGCTCTGTTCCCAGGCCTGGGGTTAATGTGGTTGTAATTTATCGGCAGGGCCCTGTCATATTTTTGTACTGTTTGTATCGTTCGTCATCTAGTTGTTGTAGTCCAGGCTGCCCGTTTAGATGGGTTTTAACTGTTTTACTATTTGGGTGTTTGGGTGTGTGTGTGTCTGTGTGTGTGTGTGTAGTCTTCTGGAATGGGCAGCCTTACCAAATCAAATACATTAAATTAAATTAAATTAAATTAAATTAAATTAAATTAATTTCCAAATGTGACAGTACTGCATCAAAGTCTTCTTTATCTCAAGTCAGATGTAAATTTCTCCTACCAAAGGGATATAACTCTTTTAGCTGGATCCCATGACCCAAATATCCACAAACCTTGATGTGCTGATAGACTCCAAATATTAGAAATATAGCCAAAAATAACATATGCAGCATCTTTAACATTTAGTGGTCAATCCAGTCATATAAAATATCCATTGGTATCAACTCAAACTGTGACAATAATAGAACAAGTTCCAAGCATATGGATTAATGTTCCGACTCCGGCAGTGCATCTCCAGCAGAAAGATAATGGTACATGATCCTTATTAGACGTTCTCTGAGGTGCCCAATATATACAAAGCAAAATTTCTGTCATATTAACCTCATGTTAAAATGATAGGAAACCAATTTCACATTGAAAAAAGCAGTCTTCCATTGGTTTATCAGGACAGGATATTCAAGCTCTGAATTCCAGAGTTCATATGCAGTAAATAACTAATGTGAATTTCTTCATCTTCCTATAAAAAAAGGGTTACTAGCTAAGGAGCCACAGTTAATTTCTTCAAAACCTTGCTGTGGAACTTCAGAGGCACCTAGATTAAAATGACAAATACTAAAGTTGAGTAAGATGCCAAGTGGCACTCTGAGGTTAATCAAACCTTTAAAAAAAATTGTTTAGGGTTAGGGTTAGGGTTAAAAACAGTTTCTTTAGAACTGAGCTGATCCAAAGTAATAATATTATGAGAGGCCCATTTTTTCCCCAGAACAGGTTTAGATGATTTTTTAGAATAGAGATTATCCCATAATGTATGTTTTTTAAAGGGTAAACAGGTAAAAATTACATCTGCAGCCCAATATTTTCCATATACTATGTTTTACAGCTTTAAGGGCATAAGCACGAATCCCACTCTGTGCCAGGATTTCAATGAGGTCACTCAACCTCTGTTACATTGAGCTCAAAGAAGAGTTGAATTCTGAAGTTCTTACTCCAGTCAGTAATTAGATAAATGCCAGTGATAAGGCTGAAAGTGTAGAAGTCCACCTTTCTCTACAGGTAATTCTGTAGTACGTCCTTGCCAAAGATATTTATTCAATGGCCTAAAAGTTTGCTTATGCAAGGCCTCCCAAAATGTAAATCAACCTTGAAATTAAAATAATCTTAATCACTTTTATCTTACCCCAAATACATAAAGGAATTCTAGATGTTTCAAGCTTGCCATGGTGTCTTGCCTTTACTCATTTATTCTATTTATATTCCATATTTTCCTCAAGGAGGTGAAACACTACACATGCTCTCCTCTTTCTCTCTCTCTCTCTCTCTCTCTCTCTCTCTCTCTCTCTCTCTCTCACACACACACACACACACACACACATTTTATTCCTACAATAAGCACATAAAGAAGGTGAGGCTGAAAATGGTGACCAGATTGGGCTTTAAGATCTCCCTAGATTGTGCTTCCCTGTCTCTCTGTCTTGCTTTCTTTGATCCTGGCCAGAGAACACATAAAGTATAGTTCTGTCACTGTCTATTAGCTCTGATAGCCGAAAAGATCTAATTACTGGATGCTGGGATAAGCAACAGGGGGTGGGCATCTCCTTTCCATTCTGGCTTTATACCGTGTAACAATATTTGGCTGGTCACTATAGAAAACAAAACATTGAGCTAGACATCTTTAAAAAGCAGGGTTGTTTCTGACCACTATTCCACAGGAAGGAATTCTGTGAGATCTGCGTGGCCCGCGAACGCCAAACAGACAGGCTGTACATCTGCAAGAAATTTCTCAAGAAAGATGGGCGCAAAGTGCGAAGAGCAGCCAAGAATGAAATCCTCATCCTAAAGATGTAGGTGCCTGACCTGTGTGTGTGTGTGTGTGAGTGTGTGCATGTACAAGGACTGGCATTATCCCTCTGAATCCTTGGGTAGCAAAAGGAATTTCAGTAGGAGCCACCACATCTAACACTGTAAATAAGGATACTCCCTTCTTTGTAGCAACTACCAAGTGGGTTAGATATACTGTACCACACCTCAGCTGCAAATATCCAGATGGCCACTAGATGGCCACTAGATGGCCACTCTCTGCTGTCATCTAGGGGTTCAGTTTTCTGCATCCTCAACAGATGCCTAAACTGGAGAGGGTCTATAATGAGTTAATGGCCACTGCAGCTAAACTGTGGCCTACATGTTCAGTTATGGTGACAGATGTACAGGGTAGGAACTTGAGAGCTCTAGAATAATGAGAAAGGGACAGAGAGAGACTAAAACATTGAGGAAAATTAAAACACAGACAGCAACAAACATGCTGAGGTATTAAGGAGCCATCTGCTTTGTTTTCCTGGCAAGGCTTCTGTGCCCTTTAACAACTGTACCACAAGATAGAAAACCATCCACTAAAGCTTTCCTCCTCAGTATTTTTGAAGAGTGGGAAATGTTCTCTTAATGAAAGCTGCATCTATGGGGAAAACATATGACCAACATATGAGCAAATAAGGGCTGGGCAAGGTAGCCAAAACTTAGGTCAAGCAGAGTTAGATGAGAATGCTCTGATTAGCTGGCTATAGATCACTGCTGAAGCGTCACTTTCCACCCTTACTTTGAAGCACTGCAGTGCTGATCTTTCCCGCTGAAAAGTGGGCCAATATTGGCATAGGAGGGGATGGCAGAATGGCTTCTCTTTACAAATTATCTAGTGGCATAGGACAAAGGACTGCTGAATATGTTTACTCATTGACATCCTGCTTTTTGTCCACCACGCCAATTTGATGTCAATGGAGTTCCAAGGGAATGTCCCAACAGCCACCAAGCCAGATTTAGCTTAAGACCCTATCCTGGGACCAATTTCAGCAAGTCTCTAGCTACCAAAATAACAAAAGAGCTGGGCTCAAGATCTGGAGAAACTTGCACAAAGGCCGGGGGGGGGGGGGTTACCTGCCAATCAAATCTTGATTTATATTTGCCGCAGTAGGAAAAAAGAGGGAAAGCTATTCATTCAGAGTAACAATGAAAACAACTGGTTTCCCAATGTGTATGTTTTCTGCAACAAATGGATCCAAAGACACACTAAGCCATGGAGGTTTGAGTGTGAAGTGGAAAACTGGTATGAGGAAAGATGTGTTTTGTAACCTTTGCTCCTGACATTTTTCTATTGGAAGTCATTCCTATGTTTCTTTCACTCCTCCTAGGCATAAGATATCTGTTTTGTTTCATTTGTTCTTTAACAGCTCTTTAATCTTTATTAAAGATTTTTAAAAAGGAGGATTAAAAACTAATACAAACGAATATAAAGTAAGAAAAAGAAAAGAAAAAGAAAGAAATCAAAGAGAAAATTAAAAGTGCAAGAAAGGGGGAAAAAAGTAAAAGAAAAATAGAAAAGAAAGAAAAAAGACACAAAGAAGTAGCTTCTGATCTTCTTTATAGGAGTTATAAGTACAATTATAAATTTACCTCTTATTCTATGGTTACAACATGACTCTCTTCTTTCTATAATCTATCCTGTCTAATCATCAAAACCATAAATCATAAGTTCATTTTTTTCTTTTTTATGCAAAAAGCCCATGAGGGGTTTCCAGTCAGCAATAAATTGTCTTTTCTCTGATCAAAGAAGTCAATTTAGCCATCCCACCAAGTTCCATCATCTTCAGCATCCCCACTGCGGTTAGTGCCGAATCTTGTTTTGTAAAATTCACCAATTGTCTGAACTCTTTAATAGTAAACAAAAATCATTCCCATGAAGGTCTGGTTCATTTGTCTATTTTAATTCCAATTTGTTCAAAAGCACTTTCACCAAAAAAATAATATTTTGAAATAACTATCCCCTTTATCTATTTTAAACTTTCTTACATCCATTCTTTGCTAAGCTTTTTGCCAAAAGTTTGTAAATCTTTAAAACTTTTTTTCCCCTTTGTAATCCAGAAGGAATGTTGACTCACCAAGTAGAATTTTCTTACCCTGCTGCTCAGAAAATCTCTCTTTAGCTGTAAATTAGTTACATCTGAAAGTGTTTAAGAAATGAACGTTATGTATGAACCTTATGTTCATATAGGTGCATTATAGCTGTGAGCTTGACTGAAATCCCTTGATTCCCGGCCACTTAACTTACCAGCCAGCCCCAAAAACTTCACTTCTTGCAGTCTACTCATGAGGAGCAGCTGTCCAGAGCGCAAGTGGGAGATCTCATGGTCTCTCCTTTTTCCGGAGAGACCGTGCTGGCCAGAATTCACTGTCTGGCTGCCAATCTCCACCACAATGCTGTCCTTGCTCTTTAAGCGATGTTTAATTCGCCATGAATCCTCACCAGAAGCCTGTTCTTTAGCAGTTCTTGAGGCCCATCATTGTATATATAGTGGGACCTAGAGACCTCAGAGCTGCCCCCAGGGCCTCTTAGTCCTAGGATTTATTGTAAGGGTTGTTAGTTTTTTTTTTGTTCTTAAATAATGCCAACAGGTTTAATACCTTTTAATGACAGCCTTAACAACAACAAGGTTATTAACTGCCAGTTTGGAAAATATTCCTGTTCCTGTTCTTTTTTAATGGCACATAAACAACTGAGGCATAATTCCATAAACAACTGAGGCATAATTCCATTCCATTCCATTCCATTCCATTCCATTCCATTCCATTCCTTAATAGTGCTAATACTCTGCTCCAATTGCAAAAGATTGGGCAGCATACAACAATAAAAACCAAAGTAAAGAATAACACCCTACTGTATATGATCACAAACCAGATACCCAAAATAAATGTCCTCAATTGGAGGGTGTACATTTAACTTGTTTTCAGAATGTTAAAAGGGCAGCATTTCCAGTGGTAAAAAACAGGATAACTGTTTGCTTTAAATCCATCTCCAGTGCTTTGAGTCCAACAGCTGTTATGCAAGCAAGCAAAAAGCAAAGTAATGGCAAGGAAAAATGAGCTATAGGTTCACATCCTCAGAGAAAGAAAGAGTGTTCCCTTCTCTGACCCCATCATTCATTGTAACTAATGCTGGTCTCCATCCAAAAAATGCACCTTTTATTTCCTGACCTGCCCGCATCACAAGAACTGTTTTAAGTTTCTTTACTCATTTAAAGGCCAGGCATGAATTATTGAAGTAGCCCCAGGGCAGGCTGAGATTTCTGCTGACTTGGTCTTTGCAGAAATGAACTCTGGGGAGCAAACAACAGAGCCAGGCCAGTAGGGGAACAGGCAATGCAAGAAAGATCTCAGCAGGGGAGGAGATGGAGGATATCACAGGCCAGGCAAGTTGATGAGAGGCAGAAGCATTATGACTGGGCTAAGGCGGGGAGGGGAAACTAAGGTATCTCGGCATTTTTCTTCCAGGGTGAATCATCCCAATATCTTACAACTGATTGACACATTTGAGACGAGGAAGGAATTCTACATTATCCAAGAACTGTAAGTTTAATGGAGAGGTGGAGATATATACATGTGCTTCTGGAAATGGTACCATGTGACGGGGAGGGGGCCTGAAATGCAAAATGAGCGCAGAACATTAATATTAATGTATTGAAATTATGTTCCGGTTTTTTTTCCCTCGGCTGGAAAGCCAGCTTTATTTTCTTGTGTTTATATCCTTCCAAGGAGACCAAAATAGTATATACAGCTTTCATATACCCCCATTTTTTTCATCACAACAATCCTATGAGATGGATTAACCTGAAGAGGGGTCATTGGCCCAAAGTCATCCAGAGAGTTTTGTGGCTGATAATGAACTGGGGCCTTTCCACTTTTAGGCTGGGCTTACCCAACACACCAAGCCAAGGGTGCACAGCCTGAAGCACAGGGCCCCAAGCTGCTTCTAGAAGACTTGAGAGCCCACAGAAAGCCTCTCCTAACATTATCACCAAATTGTACTTTTTAATGCAACAGAAGGAAAGAATAATTCTACATAGAAGGGGAATCATATAAATAACTTGAATTACGTTTTAATGACACATAAGGGAGTTTTTTTTAATTGCAGATGCCCACTTCTTTGCCCTGGCTCCATCCACAAATTTTTGGACTGCAGCCCCTAGCATGTCAAAAGGGTCACCTTTGACCTGGAGAAGCCTGCCCACTCCTGCCCCAAACTAAAATCAAACAAATTACTTTATACTTCAGCATGATGGATAAACTGAACCAATCTATTGTGGTTTGTAAACCATGCTTTATGGCTTATGTAAATGCACCCAAATGTTTATTCAGAAGATGGTAGTTAAGCAAGCCATGGCTTAGTGGATATATAACCCAGCCCAAGTGTGTTCACATCAGCCTTCACCTTGCTGCCATTTAGCATTCTGAACACAGATACTCCACATCTGGCAGGCTGAACTCTGGCACGGGATGCACTGCGTCTTTGCCTATTAGTTAAGCATTTCATAGCTTTGCTGCAGAGGTCCAGATGACTGCTAGAGGGTAGCAAAGGATGAGCCTTCCCGGAGCTCTTTGTGTGCCATTTGGGGCCTAGTTAATTCCACTTGTCAAGCTGGCTGTGGTATTCCCTACAGGGCTACTGGCGGCGATGTTTTTGACTGGATCCTAGACCAGGGCTACTACACAGAAAAGGATGCCAGTAATGTTGTGCGGCAAGTGCTGGAGGCATTAGCTTATTTACATAATCTGCACATTGTTCACCGCAATCTAAAGGTAAAGAAAGAGCACTGAATCCTAAACCTAGAATTTCCAGAGCAACTGTCCCCTCTAGTGGTTTTATTTGGGATAGCTGTCCTTTCAGAGCAATGGAAGAAAAGGGCCGATATTTTCATGAATGGGGGGCACCCCACCCTGCTCCCTGAGCGCAAGGAAGATGGCTAACTTGGGGCTCTTTCTTTTAGCTGGAGAATCTGATGTACTACAACCAAAATAACCGCTCAAAAGTGGTCCTGCGGGATTTTTATCTCTCACGCTTCGAGAATGGTGCCATTACAGAACCATGTGGGACACCTGAATATTTAGGTAGGTACTTGCCTTTGGGCAGAGAAGAAATATCCTAGATGTGGGATAATTTCTCCCTGCTGCCCTGCAGTAACTGGGCTGAAAACTAGAAGCTGCATACAGTTGCAAGCTTACTGTCCTGAAAAAGGATTGCATAGCCAAAAATTCAGCAAGGGGAGTTTCTCCTCCCCGTAGGACAGAAAAGCTCACCTCTTAAATTTCTGCTTTATGTGCATCGACAGAGTTCTCCTGGGAAAAGTGAAATAGCAAACCTAGCATCTGCCTCTTGCTGCGCAGGATATATCTTGCTCACATTTTCTATAGTTTTCTTTGATCCATTTGTCTCCCTCCCAGCTCCTGAGGTGGTTGCTCGGCAACGCTATGGACGTCCTGTTGACTGCTGGGCTGTTGGAGTGATCATGTTTATTCTGTGAGTTCCATTATTGTGTGTGTGTGTGTGTGTGTGTGTGTGTCTGCATGCACATCTGTGCATGACAGAATGTCCAGAGAAAGGGCAGGTCCATCCCTTTGCAGTTGCTATGCTAGGACTATCAGATGCGAGCTACGGAAATCCAAACAGCTGCTAAGCAGAAGTAAAGTGATACATAAAACACGAATTCTTTGCTGGCATCTACTGGTTACCAGGATTTCTGTAGCCTAGATATGCTATGCTGGGTGGGCATAATAGGAGTTGTAAATCAAGCACATTTGAAGCACATCAGTGGTGAGGTGAGAGCCAGTGGGTCCCAGGCTAGAGGGGGTTGTTATGTGAACATGTTTCAGCCACTTCCCAAGGCCATCAAGCAACTCCAGGTTTCCATTCATTTGGAAGAATGGGAGGAAGAAGCTCAGGGTTTAAATTCTGGAGCATAGCCATACCGAAATCTCTGACTTTCTTGCACTGGAATGGGCTGCCAACTGTTGCATTTCAGGCTTCATTCTTGTCTGCTGTAAAGATTCTAATCTAGCCAAACTGTGTCTAAGGGACTTCTGCCAAATCTATTTTAGAGCTGAATTAAGGATTAAGGGACTGGAGACCTTTGATTTACTGCCAAACTTGGGTGTGAAGCCTGAGTCATGTTGGGAAAAGTTAATGTAAGTTGAAAAATCATAACAAGCTGACCAGCATGTTTGGCTATACAGATAGTCCTCAAGTTATGACCATTCATTCAGTGACCGTCCAAAGTTATGACAGCGCTGAACAAAGGGACTTAGAATCAGTACTTGAAGTTTCGGTCATTGTAGCGCCCCTGTGGTCACGTGAGCAAAATTCAGGTGCCAGCAACCAGCTCGCACTTATGACCAGTTGCAGTGTCCCACAGTCATGCGATCACCATTTGTGACCTTCCCTGCCAGCTTCCCCCAAGGACACATTAAATGGGTCCTCCTTGCATTGCAGTCGTAACTCGAGGACTACCTGTAAGCACAAACACTAAGAAAACATTCTTAGGGTGAGATATCTGTCACCATGGGGTGAGATATCATCAATATATTGATGATACTGTTATACATCTCTGCCCATGGTGGATTAAGTGATGCCACAACTGCCCTTTCTTGGTGCTTGGAGGCTGTTGAGGTCTGGATGGGGAGCAACAGGCTGCAACTGAGCCCTAGTAAGACGGACTGGTTTTGGATCCGGGGCTCCTTAGTTCTGGGAGAATTACCATCTTTGGTTGTGCATGGGGTGGCCCTGCACCAGATGGACCCAAGTGTGCAATCTGGGGGTTCTCCTGGGCTCACGACTCCTGCTCAAGGAGCAGGTGGCAATCTGGCCAGGAGGGCCTTTGTACAACTATGAGTTGTGCATCATTTGCACCCATACCTTGACCAATGTGCCCTCCTCACAGTCACTCACACCCTAGTCACCTCCTGCTCGGATTATTGTAACACGCTGTACATGGGGCTGCCCATGTATTTGGAATATTTGGAAGCTTCGGTTCAAAATCCAGCAGCCTGCATAGTTCTGCACAAGTCCAGGTTTGCGCATGTGTCACCTCTTTTGTGGGAGCTGCATTGGTTGCTGATCTGCTTCCAAGTCCAATTCAAGGTGCTGGTTATCACCTTTACAGCCCTACATGGCTTGGGGCCTGGTTATTTGCAGGACCGCCTTTCCCTAGTCATAGCTACCCGGCCCACCAGAGCGGGGAAGTTGGGTATGTTGCAGGTCCCATCGTTGAGGGAAGTACATCTGATGGGACCACGAAGAAGGGCCTTTTCCATGGTGGCCCCCTCCCTGTAGAATGTTATTCCCTCTGAATTAAGATTAGCCTCCACCTTGATTTTGTTCCAGAAGGCCCTGAAGATGTGGTTTTGCCAGCGGGCCTGGGGACCCCAAGCTGAAAAGTAGCTGATCAAGTGTTTGTGTTGATTGTGTTTTTGTCTGCTGCGGAGGATGGGTGTTGATGGGTTTTTGTACTGGGGATTTTACTTTGTAAGTTGCCTGGAGCTACTGTGTGTGAGTTGGGCAGCCATATAAATTTGTTAAATAAATATATAAACATACCCACTTTGCTCTGTAGTGATTGTGACTTCTTCCTCCTCCCTCCCTCCCCATCACAAGGCTGTCTGGAAACCCCCCATTCTATGATGACACAGATGATGAAAACAGTGACAGTCACAACCGCCGCATCTTCCGCAAAATTCTGGCTGGGGACTATGACTTTGACTCTCCATATTGGGATGACATCTCCCTCGCTGGTAAGTACCACCCAGTCTTGTTAGCTTCTCCCCTATATATGGGTTTGCTCTCATGTACTGAACCAGGCCAGGAGCACATACATGGCGGCAGGAAATGGGAGAACCTTGAAGACAACCCTCTCTACAAGTTGGGGATGTCATTATGAAAAGGAAAATGCTTGCCAACTTTAAGAAGGTAAAATCACAATAAGGAGGGAGATTGTAACTCTGCCCATTCTTTGCTATATTAGTTTTCTATTTGAAAACAGAGTATTCAAAACTGTAATTCTCTATGCATTAATCTAGAAGAAACAACATCTCCTAGTATGGTTTCTCTTCATTTTCTGGAATGTGGATCCAAAACCTCGTCCTGAGAGTGATCATCTGACTTTCCTAAACATTTTCTAATTCCCTATCTTTTCTTTTTTTCTTGTAGCTAAAAAGTTGGTGTCGAGACTTATGGAGGTGGATCAGGACCAACGAATCACAGCCCAAGAAGCCTTGGGACATATCTGGTGAGTGGGGCTCTTTCAGGCAGGAGCAAATTAATCCTTTGTGGGGTCCTGTGCCCACATGTACATATGCAAGAATCAAAATGGCTTATGTGTTATATTGCAGCATCACTCTTACCTAGTGATAACACACAACTGTATCAATACTAACAGGATGAGAATGAGTATTTTTAAAGATATGGCCATTTTACTTCCAAACTCATTCCCTGTTCCCCACCCCCCCACCCAACCAATTACTCAGAACCTGCAAGTTTCTCTCTCCCAAAATAGTATTGCAGTGGAAAGACCACTGGACTAAATCCAAATCTATGGTTTGCTATGAATGTCACTGAATGATTTGAGACCAGTCATTATCTCTGCATTAATCTGTTTTGCAGAACTATTGCAAGGGTGGAGCACAAACACTGCCTCAAACAGAGGAAAATGTGAAATAAAAATATATTTTCTACTTTAGTTCCTAATCAGCTGAAGCTTCCTTCTATGTTCATATTGGCCTGATGCCACTACAGCTGACAGCCATGCAAATAACAGATTGGATGCAGTGGTGTTGTAAGGCTGCCCCTATTAATATCACATGGGAAGCGAGCAACTGTAGCAAATTTTAGTGCATCCTTAATAAAAAACGTCACAAACTGTGTGAGTTACCTGTGTGTGCTGACCATGTGGAATCTGGTATAATTGCTGTTACGATAGGCACATTTTCTCCCATGAATTGGAAGTCCAAAGCCATTCCTGTACTAAGTTGATAAGTAGAAAGTCAGTGCCTCAATTCTGACGCTAAACCAATTTGCTAAGCAAACTCCTAAAATTCTTAGTGTACACATCTGTTAAAAAGAACCTTAGTTTATCGTGTTTTAGTAATCATTTATTTCTATTATCCTGTTACAAATAATTTATGGTTTGCTCTTAGCTCTCTCCTAATGTCATTAAATAAGAACACTCATGGACACATCTGAATGGATAAATAAAACTGCTGATAAGAGAATCTTGGTATAGGAATAGAGAACAAGCATTCAAGTCCCTAAGAAGGTGCTTGGACTAGCCTAGGATCACTCTACATAAAAGACATTCCCTCTTATATATTTAGGAACACCTCTTCTAAATGTGAGCTCCTGTAGGATAGATGAGTTACCTAAAATAAAAAGACAATTCTTTCTCCCCCTTCAGATCTACTATTATACTCATGAACTAATGCAATGAGATGTAGTTGATGTGTTTAGGCAGATGTTGTCTCATGTTGAAATTTAGTGGCTAATTCCCAAGTAATTAGCTAATGTTTATTCAAGTGATAGCTCATTTTTACTTTCACTCAAACCCAGGTTGCCCTGCTGATTGCACAGAATGAACAACAGTCGTATTCCAAGCATGTAATATATATTTCTGGTCCTTATCATTTAAGTTGTTGTTACTGTTGTCATTATTAGTTCAATTTATATCCCACCTTTCTGTTTAACTGAACACTTAAGGCAGCTAGCAAGAATATCAAATATAAAACATATGATGAAACCCCAGCTGTAAAACTGTTCTACTCATAAGTAGAATAACAAGGCAATCTTTTGAGGAGCAGATGAACACATCTATAAATAGAAATTGAGTATCTTTTCCTAGGTTATTCCAACTGGTATAGCTAATCTATCATTCCATCGTTCCATTTCTACCTTGTCTCCCTCTTGTCTCCGTGTTCTTGTTCAGAATTACTTGCAAAATTAGATGCAGACCTCTTGAACCATTCCTGGATTTTGAAAACCTGCTTAAATTTTTCCCATTTGATTTAGGCAATTCTTCACCTCCCCTTTGTGTGCACTAAGCCATAATTCTGCATTGTTTCCCTCTTCCCAGGATATCTGGAAACATTGCTTCCGAAAAGAACCTCAAAGAAGGAGTCTGTGCACAGATTGAGAAAAACTTTGCCAAGGCCAAATGGAGAGTGAGTCCAAATGATCTTGTGGAGTAGTTCAGTTCTACACACTCCAGTTTAAAAAAGACACTGATAAATTGGAGCAAGTCCAGAGAAGGGCAACCAAGATGGTGAAAGGACTGGAAACCAAGTCCTATGAGGAACAGTTAAAAGACCTAGGGAGGCTAACTTGCAGAAAGGAAGGTTGAGAGGGATACGACAGCTGTCTTCAAATATCTGAAGGGCTGTCACATTGTAGAGGGTTCAGACTTATCCTCACTTGCTTCAGAGGGTAAGACAAGAACTAATGGGATTAAACTTCAAGGATGTAGATACAAATTAAATATAAGGAAGAACTTCTTGACAGTAAGAGCTGTCAATCAGTGGAAGAGGTCACACATGGAGTGGTTTCTTCGCCTTCACTGGAGGTTTTTAAGCAGAGGCTGGGTAGTAATCTAACAGAGATGGCATCATGAATCCTGCAGTATGCAAGTTGGACTTGATGACTTCTTAAGTCCCTTCCAAGTCTATGGTTCTATAACAAAGTAGAATATGGCAAGTAATCAGAAAATAAGGTATTATAAGAAACAAGGAAAAAGTGTCTTCAGTGGTGATGGGGCAGAAGGATGGGTTCCTCCAGGCAGGCTCTAGAGCAGGGTTTCTCAACCAGGGTTCTGCAGAACCCTAGGGTTCCATGAGAGGTCACTAGGGGTTCCCTGGGTGATCATGATTTATTTTTAAAAAGCAGAGAAAAAAACGAACAAAAACCCTACAACCTCCAACACTGAGTTGGCCCGCTGCAGCACGTGCGGAGGATTGGAGGAGAGAAGGGAGGAGCAGCAGGTGGTGAGACAACGCGCACAAGAGAGAGATGCCGCCCAGGGCCTCCATGCTGGGGCTCTCCTTGCTGGCACATGTCTGCCTTTCTGCATGCATGTGCAGTGGCCCCAGGGGGCTCTGTCTCAGGGCGGGCGCAGGAGATCCGGGGCTCGGCTGGCTCAGGCACCAGGGGCAGCAGGAGCCACCCACAAAGGTGGGGGGGAGGAGGGGGAAAAGGAGAAAGTGGTGGTGGTGGTGGTGGTGGTGGTGGTGAAGGCTTTGGCATCAGGGTGCCAAGATTTCAGGAGAGCTTGAAGAGTCCAAATATTAAGGGGAGGGGTGTTGGAGGCTGCAAGGCATCAGTCTCCCTCTAGTTTTGCAAAGGGGTCCTTGGGAGAGGAGGTGGAAATGGGGGCCGAGAAAGAAGGAGCTGGATTTGGGGAACAAGGTACTGGTGGTGCAGTGAGAGGGGAGGAGGCCGGCTGACCTGACTCAGCATGCTGGCATCATCTGAGTTCTTGCAATGCATTTTGCAGTTATCATTCACGACAGTTTAATATATCACCCAAAACTGTACACGCCCTTAAAAGTAGCCCAAAATAGCCCCAAAAATGCAACTCGCAAAGGCCAAAAATTTACCACAACTGATCTCCAAAACTCAAGTTTGGCCCAGAACTGAGTATTTGTGCAGCAAAAAAACAAGCACAGGTTTCACATTAAAGAGGTAAGTTTCATTCTTTATTTTTAGTTTAAGAACACTGTTAATGCATATATACAGGCCTATACATGAAACAAATATTAGAATTTTGTAACTTCTGGCCTATATTTGAGCCTGCATTTGCAGGGGTTCCCTGAGGCCTGAAAAATATTTCAAGGGTTCCTCCAGAGTCAAAAGGTTGAGAAAGGCTGCTCTAGAGGAATAATTTTGATCTTTCAAACAGCCTGGCCCCAAGTCATGCAAGGCCTTATAGAACGTATAAATAGAGTCATGTTTTTGATTCTTCTCTCCTATGGACCTTTAGAATCCAGTGTTTCAAGGGAAACCATTGATGCAAATGTATTGCTGTTGTCATAAGTCTACAAGTAGAGGAGAAAAGGAAGCCATGTTCCTCCTTCGTTTTACTTCTTTAGTTACAGCAGTGGCAAGCGGCAAATGCCTTAATCTGTACCAGTTCTTCATCCACAGAACGCCAATATAATTTGGTTCTTGGATGAAGAACCAAAGGGGTAGCAGTTCAGAAGTTCATTTCATACCGTTTCTTGATACTGCTTTTCTTCTTGCAGAAAGCCATTCGTGTCACTACATTCATGCAACGTCTCCGGGCCACGGATGTCAGTGGCCGCCTCCCTGTTACTCCTCGTACCTCCATGAGCATGGCTCATGAGGTCACCATTGAAGCTCCCAGGCTGGCAGAACCTTTGGAGACTCCATGTTCACTGGAGGAGCCACAGAGCAAGAGAGAGGCAGCTGTCGAGCAGAAAGAATAATTGCCCTTGCTTCCTCAGAGCTATCTCCTGATGCCTTCTCTGCTGAATCAATACAACCCACTCAAGGGGAGGGTTCTGAGGGACAGCAGCATGGGGCAAAGAACTCTGGAGCTTCACAGTTGTGTTATCCCTTTCCCTACCCCTGCCTATTGGTCAGGAACTACTTGGTTTGATGAACAGGCAACTGGACATCAAGACCAATCAACCACATCCAGATATGTATTGTATATAGGAAATAAAGACTGAGGATCAGAGGCACCATTAGATAGGTGATTTTCCACTGTCATCATACGCAGTATACACCTCATACCTTTATGGGAGCATAGGCCTGCTTTTGAAGCCTTTCCCAGTAGCCAGTACAAGCCATGGCCCTTGTCCTCCAGCTTTACTTGCCCCCATGCAATGAACCCTTATGCCTTGCTGAGTGACAGTATCTCTCAGGTCCAAAGACCAAGGTCCCACAACGTTTGCATCCCTGCCTCTGTGGTTTCATAGGGGCTTAGAGGACAGGAGAGTCTGATCCACCGTTGCTTCCCTCAGGGTGGAAAGCCAAAAAGGGAAAAGCTTCACCTCCTACTTGTAGATACTGTTAGGAGCCAATAACTCCTACGCTGCTGGCAAAAATACATCCAAGGACAATGGAAGAGAGGGTGCTGCCAAGCTAGTGAAGCAACAGTCAGAAGAGAGTCCATTCCACGAGCCAGAGGTCAACTTTCCAGCTTTCCCCCATTCTACAGTGTGGTCTCGCATGTCATTGTTAGCAACAGCAAGGACAGCTTGGAAAGGGAGTAATGATGAATTGTTACTCTGCTAACTTGAATCTCAACCTCAGCTGGACTGTGGAAGGAGGGAATGGAGTAAGTGGGATGCATGTCCAGGCCAGCTGCATGTTTTATGAAGATGCTATTTTAATACAGAAATTCCTAGCTGCCCTCTCCTGGTGCTGTCTTTCCTTCCCCCGGGGCAGCTCTGGGAAAGAAAATAAACAGGGTCTTTCTCTGATTATTGTCTTTTTTTTTTTTAAATGTGCTTCTTTATCATCCAGGTGCCTCAGAAATCCCCAGACAGGTTTGGGGAGAGGAATAAGGATCTACTTTTAATTTTCCTGCCTTGAAAAATATAAGGTGGTGTTCATACAGCACACTTATTCAGGCCATAGAACCCATTCATTCAGGCTACTTATAAAGACCTAGCAGCTGCAGTTGGACACATTGCTAAATGTGGGTTAGTATTAGCCTTGATCAGTCTGTTTGGTTAGTTCAGTGCAATGTATAGAGCCCAGAAAATGGCTTAATTAATTTAGTAGCCGAGTTAAAAGTGTTGGGTTACTGCCGCTTAAATATATTACAGTGCTCGGACCTCTTTCAAACTATGACTTATCAGCCATCCTAAGTCAGAGCTATCTTTTGATTCCCACTGAGAGAATATCTTGAAACTGAAGGACAGAGAAACCTCAGAATAACCAGAAGTTTTTGACTGCCTCTGCTCCATTCTAAAATAAATGAAGATCACATTAAAACAAAATAGTTTTTATCTTTGCCATCATATTCAACCTGTTGCCCTCCAGATACATTGAACTACACATTCCAAAATTTTAGTTCAACACATTTGGAGGAAAACTGGGTTTGCCTCTCAGTTGAGAGGTTGGATTTTGCAAATATACAATATATATTATAGACTTGGTTTAAAAACAAAACAAAACTGGGTCCTTTTGAATTCAAATGGAATATGAAATATTGTTACCTATCAATCAAGATGACTCACCTTGAAGTAGCTCAGTTGTCACCAAAACCAGCAACCTTTTCACCCAGGACCATATATCTGACAGGTACCTACCCATCTTCCATACATCTCCAGACCAAAACAAAGGATGTCTTAGAATAGTCTAACATGCTTGGATACCTTCTGTCTGGAAGCATTTCTTGGTTTCCAAATGGCAGGGACCAAGCTATTATGTGTGCTTTGGAATAATTCTATATTAAAAAGCAGAACCTTGACAGAAAACAAGTTTCTAGTCGTTCTTGGCTCAAATTAAGCTACATCTTTCCCGCCTCATCACGTGCCGCGGTGTGAAATGTGAATTTGCCTGAAGAAAACATTAGGGACCAACTGACGCCGCTTCATCAACAACAAAGGGATGATCCCAGGCTGGTTGTGATTGTTCAAAGGATACAGAAATCATTCTACACGCGTTCAGAAGCATCTTCTATTTTCCTAAGGCCCTCAAAGAAGGTTATGTTTCCATCGTTATCTGATTCAAATGAAGATGCCAAATTCTCCTCTCTACCCTCCTCTCTTCCTCTGTCCGGTGCTCCTTCATCTTAACACTCCTCGCGCAGGTGTCTGTCTCCATATTTGATCTTACTCAACTCCCCTGCTCGTTCCATCCCGCTAAACCATCTCTGCTTCCGTCCCTTTCTACGACCATTCGTCTAGTCTACCCCCAATTCACGCGACCTCAGAAGCCACGTGCTCGCTTACCCATCCAGACGATTATAAACTACATTTCCCGAGTAGCCTTGCGCTCACTGAGCTCCACCATTCCGAACGTGGTGGGGGAGAATACCTGCTTTGATTCCTCTTCCTTCGTTCCAGCAATTGTTTTCCAAAAGAGACCGCCATAGAAAAAAAGGAGAGAGTTATAATACCGCACGGAAATACTTATATGAATGACAGGATGGCTGGTGGCGCTGCTTAGGGTGGACCGAGGCACCTTTCTCCCCTCTCCGCCTGAATGGGCCGGACCGACCCCTTCTTCATAGCAGGCGGCGGCTAGGCCCTGCAGGCAATCTGTAGCGGCGGGAGCAAGAGCCGGAGCTGGAACGGCGGCGGTCCAGAGTGGGGGGGGTAAGATCCGAATCGGGGGAGGCCTGAGGAGAGGGGGCAGGGAAGGCGCGCGAAGCGAAAACAAGGAGCAGCCCTCTCCCCGGGTTGCGTGGGGGCAGCGTTTAGCAGAGAGGGTGATAAAATGATGGGCGGAAGGGGTGAGATTGGAGAAGGCGAGGGGGGCGGGGGCGGCGCGCTGAAGCACAAGGTCATTTTGCTGATGGGGGCATCCAGGTCTCTGGAAAAGCCATGGCCGGGGAAGAGAAGTTCACAGCCTGTCATCCAGTTTGCAGGGTGGGGGGAGGTAGCTCGCTTCCCCACCCCGGTGTTTCCCAGCTGGGCATATTTTTCCTCCTCTGGGATCAAGCGGTGTGGGTGGGTTTGCCGACAGCGTTTTTCCCCGCTCGGCAGTCCTGTGCTTCGCTGATGCTGAGTTTGAGTCCAGTCCGTTGGTTGGTAGACAGACAGACAGACAGACGCATGCATGCCCACATAGGGTAGCGGGAAGGTGTATTCACTCCCGTTTAGCCAACTCAGAACAACCCCACAGCGTTTCGGATTCTTTGTACTGTACGAGCCGCAGCAGTGGTCAGGGCACTTTGCGGTTTCCTAAGCAAAGAGTGGAAACATCTCTCAAAACTCCCCGGAGGCAACCTAAGTTTGGACATGGGAAAACCGACCCCAGCAAAGCAGCCTGCCCTGGCTCTCTGTAATGGCCAGTGGGAACCTTTCTTCACTCAGCATGTACATTCATGGCACCTTGGCCTGTGAAGAGAATACAGCATTAAAAAGGGTTGTTTAATCTGCGTGGGTATTTTCACTTCCATGCCTCCCCCCCCCCTTTCTTTTTTAATCTTCCAAATTGTGTCTTCATAGAGTGAACCCTGCCCTTAGCACTGCTATGAAGCCTCTATCGGCATCTCGGATCTGAGGAGCCCTTTCTTTGTATTTAGAGGAGGAGACAAAGGGTCGTGATCCGTTTTGTTGCAGGGCTTGTCAGGAAGGGAATGTGAATTTAAATGAGGCGGACTTTAACTGGGCTGCAGAAATGTGGACAACCACTAGATGACAGAGAAGGATTAGTGTTACTGCCATCTAGTGGTTGTCTGGAGCTTTGCAGCCCAGACTTGGTAGACCTAAGGAAGACTCACTGAGCATAACGCAAGGTGCACTTTCCTCATCAATGAGTAATGATAACAAGAGCCTTTTTGGCAGCAAAAAGATCTACTTTAGGTAATTTAGGTGAATTGCAGTAGATTAGCAAGGAAGTGATTTTTAATTATAACGCCTTACTCTAAATTATGCTGATGAAATGGTGGAAGTTTGGAAACACTAGGAATGGATTTTTGTGTGACAGGACTATAAGCTCTGTTCAGGTACTTTCTTGCACCAGACTCTAGTTGATGAAACTCCAGAGCTTTAATAAAAAGCAAAATAGATCCCATAAACCCGAAGTCTGCTACCCTTGTTTAACTCTGGGAGTAAGAATGTCATTCTGATGTGCGCTAAAGGACAGCTGGATGGATATCAGACTTCTGTGATCATTTTTTTTTAATCAGACTATCTAGGTTACCAGCTGGAGTACTGTATATGGAGGGGAAAAGTGATTTTAGACAGCCATATGCCCAATCAAATTAAGCAACTGTGCTTCTGAACACGTGGCTCAAAACAAAAATTTCTGTTCAGGATCAAAACTTAGCTTGTAATTCTTTCTCACATGCTTCTTTCAGCCACAGAAGCAAATTTGTTGATGCTAAACAGTTGTAAAAAAAAGCTTATAAATGTCCTATTGCCCGCATATCCACAAAGGAATCAATATAGATGGCTGTGCTCAGTTCTTGATGCAATTTGGTTTATTGAATCAATCTGTGGGAAATATTGAAGAAGCAGGCAAGAATCTTGAGTGAGCCCCTCCGTTCTCAAACATGCCCTAGACTCCTGCTGAACCACTGACCATCTATGAATTACTTTTCTCGAATTAGGGATTGGGCTGTTATATTATCAAAGATGGCTTGCAGTCACATCTTTTCTTTTAGCTATTGATGTCCATTCCCACCTGTGGGAGAAAAGAGTCTGATTGTCGGTAGGCCTTGTCATTTGTATAAGACTCTTTTTTAAGACAGAAGCAGGAGAGAAATCTAATATTGAGGGCTTGTGAGCCTCTTGCTAGGGAATGGCCTGAAGTCACATTTGTACAATAGGCTTAACACAAGGCTGGACAGTGGATATTGTACTGCTTGTGGCTATGGCTGGCGTACTGTCACTGACTCCTTCCATCTATAAGAGGGCTGGCATGGTTTATAAACAATGAGTTTGGTTGGTTTATAGCTAAGCATATCTTCTGAACTCAAAATACGTTTATTTTTTGGCTGAATGTGTTATTTTTATTGTGTATGCAACAGTATAAATGATACTGTTAACAGTAGTCAAATAGCTTCGCAGACATGATCTCAGTAGTGTTAGCAAAAGCCCTGTTAGAAAGAAAAGCATCTAAGATCTCATTTGAATTTCAAAAAAAATCTTGGCCTTATCAACTAAACTTTGTAGTTGATTAATAAAGTCTCCAATCTTTGTCAGAATATAATGGAGTAGGAATTTTTTATACTGTAAGGATAAAGGTACGAGAACTCTTAGTCAGCAAAGGCTTGTGATGGAGTAAATCTGTACTGTTCAGGAAAGCAAGGCAATGCATGTATTGTATTTCAGTGAAGTCATAAAATGGTTTGAATAAGCACCCCGAAATCTAGAATTAATTCTGCCTGTTTCAGTCTTTTTTATACGTCTTGTCTGTCCCTTGTAACTGATCCATTTGACCTGGTCAACATGGAGCAGGATAGCTCACTTTATGGCCACCTGCTGCTGAGCTGTTGAAATACTTCAGAATACAATTTGTGCTTTAAGTCAAAAGTGCTCCAAAATGCCCCTCCAAAAGTTGTTACCAAACTTGTATTTTTAATATGACCCATGGAGAAAATTAAATAGATGGGTAGGAATCATCTTTTTGGTATTGAATTACTCTAGAGTAGTTTTAAATAAAAGTAAATTTAAATCAAATTTAGCTTTTGACCAGAGTCCATCAGTTTTCTGAAGTGTAGTCTGTGGCATGTCATCCAAAGGGGAGGAAAAAGACTTGCACTGTTCCTTGTAGTGTTAAAAAAAGTACGTATCCCCTTAGGATAGAGATTGGTAGCTGTCAATGGCCATGTTGACTGAGGTCCCCATGGGAATGTCAGTGGGCCCTTCAGTTGCTAACCTAATTAAAGAGGAAACATGCTTTCTAGCAAAACAAAACTTGACAGACAGGCAGACTTACTGGAGTGGGAGCATTAGCTCTTCACTGCTTGTTCGCTTCTTGAAATGGTTTTCTACAAAAACTAGAAGTTATTTGAGCCTGGGGCAGAGATGTACAATGGAGTATCATCAGCATAGTGATGATACTTGACCCCATACCAATGGATGACCTCGCTCAGGAGTTTCATGTAGATGTTAAATAGGAACATGGAAAGAGTCAAGCCTGCACCTTGCAAAGTGGAGGCCTGTGGCTAAACCTCTTCACCCAATCAACACCGCATGGAGCTGAAAGGAAGGATGAGAATCACTGAAGAACTGTGCTATAATAAAAATATTTCAGGCAGGAGTGGGCAATCTTTTTGAGAGGGTTGGGGTTGCAAAATGGATGGGGCTGGGCTGGGTTTTGCAGTGGGATTTGGGGGTTTTTTCCCCTTTGTTTTTTTGTTTTTTAGCTGTGATGTGCTTACGCCATAGCGTTCTTGTATTTTCTATCTTAAAATAGGGCTTTCAGGGCCACGGAAAAGAAACTAGATGGTTGCCAGTTGGCATCCCCTGGCTTAAAATGCCAGAGGGCTCTTGCTTTCCTAACAATGGAATCATTTTATTCTACTTAAATACCCACATTGTTCAAACAGATGGGTAAAACAGAGAAATGACAGTAGCCCAAAATATACATAATATTTTATGCATTATATTGTATACACATGTCAGTATTTATAAAAGAGATGATAAACCTTTTGATTTAATAGCTAGTTGGGCTATTAAGAGCTGACAGGGTGTGACTGGTGAAGTCCAGGTTCACCTTCCCATTTGGTCATGAAGCTCTTGTCGCCAGCACTTGGCTTATTCCATCTCCTGTTGATGACTGCAGAAAGCCCAGGACTACCTCACAAAATTGTTGCGCTATGGAAAAATAGGAGGAAGGAGGACTGTGTATGGTGCTTCTGGATGAAAGTTGGGATATAAATCTAGGAAATAAAATTGTGATTTTTTTCATGCTTTATAATTCAGGTTCTTTGCCACAGCAATAGATTACGTGTTTTACTATACCACCTGCTGAAAAATGCTTGCCCAAATAAAGAAGGTTTGTATTACTTCCAGAAAATTGCCAAACTGCACCCTTCCCAAGTCTTTCGGAGGTCGGAGGCAATTACCAACAAATGGTTTTTCAGTGTCCTTTTCCATAGAGTTCCACCACTTGAAACAAGGCAGGCACAACACGCTGCTGATTGTGGGGCGGAAGAGAACAATTGGTGTTTTGCTCTGGTATGATTGAAATAGGTAGTGCAGTGGGGGAACTGTTTCATACAATTGTTCACTGTGATGATCAGTGGAATTTCCATGTTCAGTGGTCAAATACCTTAGATAACTAGTCATTGAGGGCAGACTATAGAGGAGAACTGATTTGTTTGTGCTTTGTGAATGTGAGCTCTCTGATGCGCTTGACTAGCTAGTATGGAAGCAGAATATTGGGATGAAGAATCTTTTGTCCGATCCAGTGAAGTTCTTGTTTCATTCTTAAGCAGCTTCCCATGTGGAGAAGCTATTCTCTGCTCAGACAGCCAAACGGGCAAACAGTACTATATAGGAAGGAAGCCAATGTTGTTTGGCTTTCTCCTTTGGACAGTATGCTAAAATCAAATATTCCTGTTTTATTCCCCTCTTCTCACAATGATTGAACTGCTCATATGTGAGGAAAAATAAATTGCCTGCGTAGAGCTAACTTATGCCAGTGCTTTGACTCGATTGACAGCCGTATAGCTTTTGGTTGTACCCATTTGAGGACACATGGTTCCCCCCAGAATGTGAAATTATGGGAAGATATGACAAAGTAGAAATCTGGGATATTTACTGAGGCTGGTCCTCTTTAGGAGGCAAAGTATATACAGTACTTCAATATGTGAAAAGTATGAAAAAGCCGTAGGGTAAGAACAGTGCTGTTAACAATTCATGACCATAGGAAAACCTTCATTTAATGGACCATTTGGAGGGAGGGTGTCCGTTAATCCTAAATGTCCATTAAATTGTAAATCGTGTCATTCCCAGTGATGTATTTCATTTGCATAATAGAATATTATGTAAATGAATACAAACGACATAATTCATTTAATATAATTTTGCAAATGGCATAAATTGACTCAAATGATGTTAATGATTGCAAGTGACATAAAATCTTGTAGATGTTGATTGTGGATGCAGTGGACCTATCTGCTATTTCCGGAGAGGGGTGTTCAGATGGGAATTTGGTCTACTGTATCCAAAATCAGCTAAATGGGTGTCCATTAAATCAAGGTGTCACTGTACTATTATCACACGTCCTTGGTTCTTGGAATAGCACAGTAGCTTACAGGGAAAATAGTCTGTGGCAACAAAATGTCAGAAAAGTACAGTGCCTCCATAACATCTAACCTGCTATTTGTAGTGGTGTTTTCTCCTTTCCTCCCATCCCCAAAAACTTAGTATCTGAGGCACCTCTGCCTTCCAGATTAAAATGGGAGGCATAGTTCACTTGGTACTTAATCATGGTCAGCAGATAGCTTTGCACAGGAGAAAGCAAGCATTTAGAGAGAAACACAGAAATTAGGAGTATAACTTTTATAAGAGACTAGTGCTAGCATGAAAGAAAATGCAGATGATGATGATGTTTTATTAAACTTGTATGCCACCCAACTCTCAGTGATTCTGGGCAGCTCACAACAAATAAATTGCAATAAAATCGATAAAAGATAAAAGATGGCAAGTGTGATGAAGCAAGGGGTCTCCCTCTCTTTCTCCAAAGGCCGGAGTGAAGATGAGACAGGGATTGAAAGGCCAAGTTACTTAAGTCTACCTGTAGCTAAGAACCTGTTGTGTGGTGTCTTCCTTTATGGAAAGAGAGGGATTTCAGGTGAGTACCTGAACTGCTTAGGTCAGAGACAGAAGAAAAAATTGCTGAAGAGATGACCACCCTGAGAATGTTAATTTAACCAGCAGGTTAAACAAGGGAAGGAGATAAAAGCGCAGAGTCCCTCTGCTAACTTCTATTGCCCCTAGTGGTCAATCGGTTTCTCAGTGCAGAAAGGTGGTACAGTAAAGATATAGGCAACGTTTAATTCCAACCTTTATTTATTTTATTTATTTATTATATTTACATTCTGCCTTTCCTTTAGGAGCTCAAGGTGGCAGAAACAGCACTCCTCCATTTTTTCCTCGCAGCAACTCTGCAAGTAGGTTGGACTGAGAGAGAGCAACTGGCCCAAAATCACCAGTGAGCTTCTGTGACTGAGGGTGGAACATGGGTCTCCTTAGTTCTAGTCTAACACCTTCACTACTACACCATGCTAGCTAAATTACAGCATGGGCTGTAAGCTTTTAGAGCAAAGAGCTGGCATAGAAGCATCTGAGCAAACCACGATGATGCTAAAATGATGTCATCATGCTAATATCACCACTGCCTACTTGCATCTCAATTTCTAATAGACTACATAAACTGCTGTATTATTTGTGTGATGACATCATCATACACATTTCCTTCTTTTTGCCCCCTAGCCTCCCCAGCTCCATGCACACTCGTGAGTGGGTACCTTCTCCGTAAATGCAAAATAGTTGAGCTAATGCCCTTGCTGACTTACAATCCTAAACCATAACATGATTTGATTTTAGTATAATATGATATGTGAATCCAGCTGTTATGGCTTAGTACTATGTATGACTTATTTCTTATTTTTAATATTAATATGCTGTCTTTCATAGTTTTTCATACAGGCTTATAACTTAGCTTTTTTTACATTCTGGTGTCCAGCCTACTTTTTTATCCAGAGAAGAAACATGACTGTGTTTGCTAGCCAGTGAAAATGTTTCTTGAAGTTTGCATACATTTGAAATCTAATTCCTTGAACTTTCTTGTTCCTCTTCCCGAAAAGTATTTTGCCCATATGTTGGTAAAAAAAAGAGGACAATCAGCTCTAAATCATGTCCCCCCATTTGAAGGAACATATAGTTACAGTCCTCAGTTTACAACTATTTGTTTAACAACCGTTCGAAGTTACGACGGCACTGAAGAAAGTGACTTATGACCAGTCCTTGCACTTACAACCATTGCAGCATCCCTGCAGTCACATGATCATAATTCAGGTGCTTGGCAACCAGCCTGTATTTATGGTTGCAGTGTCCCAGGGTCACGTGATCGCCATTTGCGACCTTCCCAGAGGGCTTCTGACAAGCCAAGTCAATGGGGGAAGCTGGATTTGCTTAATGACCACTTAATGACTGCGGCAAAAAAGATTGTAAAATCAGGCATGACTCACTTAATGACCACATTGCTTAGCGACAGCTGTTCCGGTCCCAATTGTGATTGTAAGTCAAGGACTACCTGTATTGTTCTTCAGTTGCTTCTGATTCTTGGAGACCCAATCAGCATAATTTTGTCAGGATTGTCAGTAACTGCTTCTTTGAATTATGCTTGTATACAGTAGTATATAGCCAACTCGTCATCTGATGGCTTCTTTTCCAATTGTCTTTATTTTTTTCAAAGAATCAGGGTCTTCTCCAATGATTCTTGCCATTGCATTATATGGCCAAAATATCTAAGCTCTAGCTTCTTTATTTGTACTCATCATGAACAGTCTGATTTTATTTCACCCTGGTATTCACTGGTTCTTCTTGCGATCCAAGGTATTTTCAATCATCTTTTCTTCCCTCACAATTCACAGGTACTGATTTTTCTTTGTTCAGCCTTTTTGATGATTCCATTTTCACATCAGTTTTCTACAGCTGGGAAAACTATGGCTTTGACAATAGGTATATTTGTGTGGTATCTCTACAATTTAATATTTTGTCTTGATTGTCATGTCTTTCATCCAAGTAGCAGATACCACTTTCCATCATTACTACAGTCACCATCCCTGTGAATTTTCAAAAATAGGAAGATACTAGTCCCTGGGTTAAGAATGCCTGGGTTACAGATGACCCATAGTTTAGAATGGAGCCTATTGTAGCAAAATTCAAGTTAAATACACAGTGATTCGAGTTAAATACATAATGGTTCAAGTTTATTACACAATACTACTTATACATTATTATTCAATAATACTGTCCCAGCTTACATACAAATTCAACTTAAGGACATACCTTGGGAATGGAACTTGTTCTTAAACTGGGGACTACCTGTAGCCTCTTACTACTTCAACTACATCTCTGCCTCCTTGCATTGGAATGGCATTGCCTATTGACAAAATCTTAGCTTTTTTCTTAAGAAAGCAATAGACTGGCTTTTGCACTCTTTTCTTTCATCTTTAACAGGAGATTCCTTAAGTTTTCCTCATTTCCAGCCATCAAAGTTGTGTCAGTCTATCTAAGTTTATTGATATTTTTCCAGAAATGTTAAGGCCAATTTCTGTTTCTTCTAGTCCAGCATTTCTCATATTCTGCAAATAGTGGAAGGAAGGAAGCAAGCAAGCAAGCTTAGCATATTCCTCTCCCAATTTTGGATCATTAATTGCTCCATATTCTGTTCTGTCTCTTTCTGGTCAATATATAAATTCTTCAATAAGTATATAAGGTAGCCCAAATACATCTATGTTTTAAGGGGCTATCCACAATTTGTTGTGATCTAAGTGTATAGTGTATAATCAATAAACTCCTTTCTGGAGTTCCCCTGCATTTCTCATTATCCATTGGATGTTGGCAATATGATCACAGGTACCTCATCCACTTCTGAATTTAGCTCAAGGCTTCTCAACCTTGGCAACTTTAAGATGTGCGGACTTCAACACCCAGAATTGGCTGGCTGGGGAATTCTGGGTGTTGAAGTCCACACATCTTAAAGTTCCCAAAGTTGAGAAACACTGATCTAGCTTGTACATCTGGCTATACTTGTTCCATTCATTGTTTAAATCTGGATTGCAAAATCTTGAACATCTTACTAATATTTGAAATAAGTCCAGTTGTTTGACAGTTTGATCATTCTTTAGTATTACTCTTTTTTTTTGGTTTTGGAATATACATTAATATTTCCCAGTCCCTTGGCTACTGCTCTGTTTTCCATACCTGCTTACAGACTGCAAGTAGTGCTTAACTGTGTAATCTTGTAGAAGTGTAGTTTTTCTGGTATTTCATCAAATTCTGCAGCTTTGTTATCAAAATTTTCTAGGGCTTATTTAACTTCACTTTCCAGAATATCAGCAAACAAACCTTTGTACATATCAATTTGGGGATTTTTTTTGAATAGTTCTTTCATATATCCATACCACTTCTTCTTTATATCATCCTTCTTTGCCTTCTTTGTCTTTTAGTGTGCTCATCTTTGCATAAAAGGTTCTCTTGATTTCTATTTTCTTAAATCTATTATCCTTCCCATTGAATTGCATCGCTTCTTTAGATATTACTGATAGTCTCCTCTTTGCTGGAACTCAGCATGCGTTTGGTCACATTTTTGTCTGCTGCTGTAGCTTTTTTTTTCTGCCTTTCTTCAGCTATTTTCAGCATGTCAGTGGGCAGCCATTTCACCTTTTTCTGGTTTTTGCATTTTGGGATATTTTTGTTTACTTCCTCTTTAATGATGTCACGAATTTCAGTCCAGAGTTCAGTCTAATCAATTAAATCTATTCTATACCTCCAGTGTATACATCATCACATGGATTGTTGCTAAGGTCACATCCTGTTGATCCGATGATTATATTCATTTTCTTTAGATTAAGTTATAATTTTGCAAGGAGTTTGTGATCTGAATAGAATTTCTATGTTTGCCAGCAGATAGTGATTTGATTTTTGAGGTGGTTCATTTGGTGATGTCGTTTGTAGAATAATTTCTTAGGTTACTGGAAGAAGTATTTGTTATAAACATTGAATTCCCTTGACAGAAGTGTTAGTATGTCTCCCATTTTATTTTGTACATCAAGGCCAAACTTTTCTATTATTCCAGATGCCATTTTACTTCCAAAGTTAGCATTCCAATCTCCTCTAATTAGTATGAGGGTTTTGTTTTGGTTTTTTTGGGTGTTACATTGACAAGGAGTTGCAAGTTGCCATAGAAATGTTCAATCTCTACATCTGTGGCTGGAGAACAGACTTGGATCACTATGATACTGATTGGCTTGATTTTAGGGGGATGAACCAAAGCACTTACCTTTTTAACCCTTTTATTTAAAATGATGGCTACTTCATTTCTGTTATGGTTTTCTTCTCCACAGTAAATCTGATGTTCCTCTGATGCGAAGCAATCGATTCTAGTCCATTTTCTGTTTGGTCACTTCCAGAATGTATGTCTACATTCTTGACATTTCTGCTCTGGCAGCATCAAATTTGCCTTGTTCTGACGTTCCACATGCCAGTGGTATACTGTACATATCTTTGCAGCATTAATTTTTCCTTTTGGCTGTGGGCATATCAGCAGCTGGCCATCCTTTCAGCTTTACTCCAGCCCTATCCTAAACATTAGTGCTATTCATACTTACTTACCCTCTGCTCTTCCTGAGTAGCTTGATGGATGCCTTCTAAATCAAATCTGGGTGGCTCAGCTTTCAGTATCATGTTGTGCTGACATGTCCTTATGAATGTCCATTTGGCTTCTGTGCAGAATACTGGAATATGCTGTCATTTCCTTGTCTATTCTTCAAACAGTTTGAAATCCAGGAAAAACTTATCCTTTACCCCTTGGGCTTTCTAACTTTTTAAAAAGTACATTTTGGAAGAAGAAATATTTGGATCTAGTTCACATAACATACTAACCCATAGTTTGCTAATCATAGTTTATTGAGTAAATGATAATGGTCTGGCTTGCTCAGCAAGCTAAGTCATAAGCCATTTAAAATCACAGCAGCTAGATTTGGACAATATGCTAACCTAAAACCAAACAGACCACATTCTGGCTTAGCATCTATATGTGGATCTAATTTTTATACCAAACTTTATATGAAAAAGCATTCATTTTTGCAAACATATACATAGTCAGACCTGAAATGGTATATGTTTCATACTGGGTATGTAATATATGTATTTATAAATATACACACATACTAATTTCAGAAATGACAAACCTCATGAAAAGATCTCTGCTAAATTATCTCTAGAGCCACACACAGTCAAAAGGCTCTACAAAAATGTTAAATTCAAGTATCATATTTTGCACTTTAATATAAGATACAGCAAAGGTTAAAAAGTTACAAAGATATATTTATATGTTATTTTTTAACTACACTTGTTAGATTTATATCTCTTTCAGTTAGGAGCTCAAGACAGCAGCTTCAAGTTCAATCTCAGCTTCTGGTTCAAAGCTATCAAGTACCAGAACTGAGATAGATGCTGGCTGGGTCCATGTGCCAGACAAACCACACATATTTCGAGATGTATGAATCCAGCCATTGCAGTTTCTAAAGAGTGGACTAGGACTTAGCGCGTTGAGTGAACTCCACCAGGCAGGAGGGGTATGTTACGGATCTGTCTGCTAAATGGGACCCAAGAGATGGGAGTTCCATCTGACAGGACCCAGGAGACGAGCCTTTTCTGCTCTGGCTCCTGCTCTCTGGAACATCATTCCCCCCGAGGTAAGGTTAGCCCCATCCCTACCAGCCTTCCGGAAAGCCCTTGAAACATGTTTTTTCCAGCAACCTTGGGAGTCCCATGGGAACAGGGAGCCTACCAGATGGTTGTATTGTGTTTAGGATGTTGCCATTCTCCCCCAGTTTTGGTTTTTATTTATATTTAATTGTTTTTAACTGCTTTGTTGTATGCTGCCCAGAGTCACATTTCGTGAGATGGGCATCTATATAAATTTGCTAGATCGATAGACAGACAAACAAGACTTATTCTGTTCACCCTTTTCTTAAAGCCATGTCTATGTTGATATAATGTGTGTAGCGGTGTTCAGAGCTACAGTAATCTAGAGCTGGTGTAGTAGTCTTCTACATATAAATCTGTCAGGCTTAAAAGCTTGGCAAAGAGGCCTCTGCCTCACATTGGACTTTGTAGGTGATTTGTGAGTTCGCTCAATACGCCCTTTAGCATTGTTCTGCCTTCTATTATAATGAAACAGCCACACAAACAAGGATTTTTTTAAACAATGTTTTTTGTTTTATCTTTGTTATCTTTCCCTCCAAAATACTTGAGACAACATGCATAGTGCGCACACCCTATCTTACTCGCACAGCACCTTCAGGTGAGTTGGGTTAGGCTGAAAGATGGTGTCCGGCCCAGGGTCACAAGATGACTGAATGAGTTCTTGAGCCCTAATCCCGACAATCCACCCATAAAGCAGCGATCTTTGTTACTGATGACCACTGATTGTGCCTAGAGTTATAAAGCAGATTGTCATGAGAGAACCTTTGCTATGTTTCCAGGTTGCTTCTGACCGCTATATACTGGTATTCTGGGGGTGGGGGTTTGAATTTTATTAATATATTAGATTATTTATTTATTTATTTATTATCATTTATGTATTTATTTATTTATTGGATTTCTCTCCCGCCCATTTCCCCTACAATAGGGGACTCTGGGCGGGTTACAAAGAGATTAAAACTATAAATATATATAAAATACATACCATATATACAATTAAAACAATACTAGAAACAAAAAAATCCAAGAAGATGGAAAATCAGGGCGGGGACAGCCGGCCACTATGGGGCTAGCCATCTCCCTGCTTGCGATGTTCCCTCCCCACCCCAGGCCAAGTGGCAGAACCAGGTCTTCAAGGTCCTTCGGAAGGCCAGGAGTGAGGGGACCAATCGCACCTCCGGGGGCAGAATGTTCCAAAGAGCGGGGGCTACCGCAGAGAAGGCCCGCCTTCTGGACCCCGCTAGACGGAGTTCTTTTACTGAGGGGGTCCGAAGCATGCCCTCTCTGTGTGACTGGGTGGGACAGGTTGAAGTCATAGGGGAGAGGCGGTCCCTTAGGTAACCTGGTCCTATGCCATGTAGGGCTTTAAAGGTAATAACCAACACCTTGAATTGGACCCGGAAGCAAACTGGTACCCAATGCAGCTCATGGAGCAATGGTGTTACATGGGCCCTTCTTGGGGCTCCAAAAATAGCTCGCGCGGCCGCATTCTGGACCAGCTGTAGCTTCCGAATACTCTTCAAGGGTAGCCCCAAGTAGAGCTCATTGCAGTAGTCTATCTGGGAGATAACAAGGGCACGAGTGACTGTTCAAAGGGCTTCCCGATCCAGGAAAGGGCGTAACTGATGCACAACCCGGTTGTGCAAAGGCCCTCCTTGCCACGCTTGCCACCTGCTCTTCAAGCAGGAGCCGTGAGTCTAGGAGGACTCCCAGATTACGCACTGGGTCTGTCTGGGGTAGTGCCACCCCATCGAGCACCAAAGATGACAAAGTCCCGGATACAGAGGAGCCATTAACCCACAGCCACTCCGTCTTACCAGGGTTCAGCAGAAGCCTGTTGCTCCCCATCCAGACCCTTACAGCCTCCGGGCACCGAGAAAGGGCGGCCACGGCATCACTTACTTCACCAGGGATGGAGATGTATAATTGCGTATCATCAGCCTACTGATGATACCTCATCCCATGGTGGCGGATGATCTCACCCAGCAGCTTCATGTAGATGTTGAAAAGGAGTGGGGAGAGAACCGAACCCTGCGGCACCCCACACAGGAGGGGCCGAGGGTGGGACCTCTTGCTCCCTATCAACACCGATTGGGATGGGCCCTGAAGAAAGGAGGCGAACCAGCACAGTACTGTGCCACCCACCCCCAATTCCCTGAGCCGTCCCAACAGGATACCGTGGTCAACAGTGTATAGAGCCACTTAGTTGACTAGTGACTCAAAGCAGCTTTTTAAGATTTTAAGATAAATTGACAGGCAATAAAACAACAAAACAACAGCTGCCCTGGGCAAAGAGAAAAACTTGAAACTCTGGCTCTTCCAGCCAGGACAAGAACTAGGGTTTTTAAGGCCTTCCTAAAGGGCAGGAGGGTCAGGGCCATAGAAACCCATATTTCCTGTATCACTTTCATGTGACATATATAGTATTATCCATCTATTTTTGTCATTACAATATCTCTATAAGGTGTGATGGGCTGAGAGATGATCCTCCAAAAATCAGGAGGAATTTGGTAGCACCATTTCCAACTAACAGATTTTATTAAAGGGCATAAACTTTCATGAGGCTCAGCTCACTTAATCAGATGTAACAGTGTGGCTAAACTGATGTAGGATTTAGACTGGGATGAATCAGGGAGGGGAAGCTAGAAGACAGGTAGTTATGCAGATGTAGGTTACACATGAGAGATTACAGGGAGCTTGTCAATTAACAGTTGTAATGTGCTTGTCGAGCCGGAAACATGTGAGATCTTTTTTTGTTTTCCTTAATTGTTCTTTGTGGTGTGTGGACACCTCCAGAATAGAACAGTATTTTGTAAATGCAGTGAGGTGGGATAAATGTGGTTTGATATTTCTGAACATCAGTTTTCATTTGATGTAAAAGTTTAATGATTGGTACCCTTAGACATCCTGTGATTGTGTCAAGGCAAATGGCCATGATCAATGCTGACCTACAGGTACGCAGCAGAAATTATTACAATTATACTGTGCAGATTTGTGCAGTCTGTCTTAAAGTTGATATTGACAGCTTGATCCTTTTTCAGTGTTGCAGAAGATTTGTATTGTAGTTTTATGTAGTTTTATGTAGTTTTATGTTGATTCCACAATCCAGTATGGAAGAGCATAAACAGTTGTTGGATTGTGCAAGAACAAATAACATAATCTGACATATTGCCTCGTATTATGTGGTTGAGCTGGATGTACATATTTTGGTAAAAACTAATGGAGATATCTGATTTAAATGTTGCCTATCATAAATTCTTATTTGAGACAACTGGTCTTTCCATCTATACTGCCCTATTTTATACAGTTATGGTAAGGATAAATGAGATTATATAAGAAAAGTATTTTTAACACTCTAAAACTCTTGATAGGATTAATATGTAAAGTATATTGTAGGCTTTTATGCTTGTTTGCTAGCAAAGATAATTTTAATAAGTGTAGGGTTTTTTCACACCAGCGCGAAACATTTCTCCTACCGAAATATCCCTCTTGCTTGCAATTCCTTTAAAGGAAGGATAGTATTTGTCTTTCTCTCTAACTCAGGAGTGATATACCGTACGCGTTTCTGTTCCTTAAGGCGTTGCTGGGCTCCTTCGTTTCCCTCCGCCTTTGCGTAAAGTTTCGGAGGGGCATGGCCCCGATACTGCAAGAGCCGCCTCTTTACCCCGAGGCTGAGGCCGGGCGGGAGGGGCTTCCCCGCATCAGTTTTTCATCATAAAGGGAGGCAGATCCCCAGGTCAGTGGGCGTGGCCTAAGCCGCCTTTCTCCTTTAGCCTATCAGGGCGAGCCTCTGTGTGACGGACGTTGGCTGGTTCCAATGGAGTCGCGCCGAGGAAGGGTTGGATTTAGTCGCAGTCTGGATAGGAGCGGCGCGGCACTGGGGAGGTTTTTGTTCCGGGCCCTGCCGCGGCCATCTTATGTCAGTGCAGGCCGGAGGAGGAAACGGCAGCAGCGCAGAGCGGTGACTCGGCAGCAGCGGCGGCCGCGGCGGGGCCTGACACAGCCTCATTGGTAACCTTTGGGGCCTTTCTTTCTCCCCCCTCTGTCGCCTGTTTCCATAGAAACAGAGGAATATTCCAAAGGAATCTGGTCTCCATAGAAACTCCCCCCCCTTTTGTGTAGGGTTCCTTCTTCCATTCCCGCAAGGCCTAGCGCGTCTCGCCGGCAAGTAGCATTACGGCCAACTAACCGCTCCTTGTCTGAGTGCCTGCTTCCGCTCCTTACCTGCCTGCCTGGGATTTCCGCCCTTGATTACCTTTCAACGCACTTTCCTGAGGCAGTCCTCTACCAGGAACGACTCTCCCTTCCTTTCCTGTTAGTTCTTGCGCTGCGCTTTCCGCCCATTCAGAAAACGCCCCCTTTCCTGCTCTTTCGTTCCGCCGCCCAAATTCCCTGCCTCTTCTTTGAAAGCTGAATGGAATAACGCATTTCGAAAAGATGACCGCATTTCCCAGCAAAGGGTTGTGAGGCTTCTTGGGCTGCGCTTTCCTGTGCCCGAACGCTGAAAGTTTGAGGGGTAGCGAGGGGGAAGTGCGGGCTGCCGTTAGCTGCTGTAGTTTTCTTCTGTTTTTTCTTTTAGACTAGAGGTGGTGGGGATTTCAGAGAAGTGCCCAAATGAAAAGTCCAGGGGGTCAGTCAGCTGGGTTAGGAGCGAGGAGGACCGCGAATTACTAGAGTGGGATGATGAGGTAACCCTGTCGTGGGTGGGTTCTTGGCATCTGTCTGTTCTAACGGTATTTGTGGAGAGGCCATGTCAGCTCACTTGTGCTTCGTTTTACTTCTCCAGTTTACTGTGGAGCTGCAAGGCATTAGGGGCTAAACACAGACAGAATCCCTTTCAGTCATGCCAGTAGACAGCAAGTGGATCTTTGAAGGATTTTTTTCTCTCCCGGGGGTAGATCTAGGGAACCAAGACTTCAGCGCTGCTGTCCGGCAGGAGTATAATCCAGGACTTTAACATTGTAGGCTCTCCACATCATTGGCTGCAGTTGTTATCTCAGCATCTATCCTTAAAATACATAGGTTTCACAAACAAAATGACAGTTTTCCCCTCAATTCTCAATTGACATCTTTTACAACTGGGAGTTGTTTTCCAGGAATTGACATTTTAAAAAAATTCAGGAGTTGCTTTCTGGGCTTTAAGCTTTGAGACCCATTTTTGGAGTAGGCTCCATATGATTGAAAGTAGGGAAACTAGAGAACAGGACAACTAGTTCATATCTTAAAAGGGATATTTGAGAATTCTGAGGCAAATCAGAGAAGTTGTTTTTTACACATCTCTGGGTATGTCTCATAATCACATTTATCTTTTTAGGGTAATTCCGTCTAGCAATAATATAACCCTATTCTTTGTACTTACCTGCCTGTGCATGTGTATCACAGGGCAGCTTGAATGTGATTCTGGCAAGTGCTTCCTGTACTGAATTGTGACTTAATTGCCTTGCACAAGAAGTTAATTAAGATTGCCCTGTTTACTCTGATCCTTTATTGGTAGTTATTGCTTGGAATGTATACAAGATGATGGTGGTTGGGTGGATATATCTTGTAGATCCAATAAGAATTGATAATTAATATGCCAGGTCAGGTTTCCATGACAATTGTTTTTATTTGTAACTATTTTTTTCAGATACAGTACTGTAATTTCAACCTGAGATAGCTGTGGAGAGGAAGAAACCATGGATTTTGTTTTCATTCTTTGCCCTTGGGTTTTATAGTAGGAAAGAAGCTCAGAACTTCATCTCAGATCAGAATTACCTGTCTGTTTCATCTTTTCTTCTTTCTTCATGTCAGGCCAGAAGTATTTAGAGTGTATTATCTCCAATTCCGTTTTATGCTTTCTTCTGTAGAGGTCAAGAAGCTTGGGAATTTCTCCAGGTGGAAAGCACAGGATTCTGAATTTAATTCTGGCATTTATATAACAACCCACTGTATTACCTTGGTTTTCCTTTTTGTTGCTTTCCTTTCATTAGCTCAGGATTAATTAAAAAAATTAATAGAAGTATATGTCTTTGTAGCATATGGTTTTGAACAAACATATCAAATCTGAACTGTTAAGCACTTTTTAAGGAAACAGCTTTGGTGAATAAAGGAGTTGTGGCTGCTGAGTTTAGACAGTTCATTGAACTAGTATGCTTTCTCATATTTTAATGTCAGTGCCTATTAATATGCCTTTGCAGGTTCTTAAACTCTAAGCAAGAAGGTTAACATATATAGAGCTTAAATATAGGTTTCTGTGTAGATATTCATCCTAATGAGGACTTTGTCCCAAGATTGTGAAATTTTACAGACTTTTATCTCCGACATCCATAATAAGTTGTATTTTATTTCTAGCCTTGGCTTCTATCTCTCTTATCTCTTGATTGGCTACTTTATTTTTGGAAGCAGTCTTACCTAGCATTTGGTACATGCATGAACTTGCAAAATTGTCAGTCACAGAAACATGGGATATGTTGAGCCAATGTAAACGGGTATTAGATGGAAAATCTCAGATAGCTGGACTAAATTTCACCTTGACTCTGTATAGTAGAGATTATTCTATTTGTGATAAATCTTTTTAACTTCCTTTTTTTCTGAAACATAACTGATGTGATGGTTGATTATTACATAGAATTTTCTGCCTGTTGCTTTACTAAAGTATAACTAGAGAGATTACACTTTATATTTCCTAAAACTTACATTGTATATTTATTGTTGTTTGGCTTTTGCTGGGCTTAAATTCAGAGTATAGATTCTAGAGTTAAAATACCCTGTGTGTGACACAGATTTTGGGTTTTCAGTTCATTTAGAGAACAGCACCAATGAGTCTAGAATGGGAAGTTGTAGACTAGACTACAGAGTTGAGATTTGCTTTATTTTGAAAACAGATTCACAAATAAGAAATAGATATAACATAGTGACTTATAGTTAAAGAAAACATATCTGACTACACAGAGACATAATTAGTTTTCAGTGTCAGAACAAAACTTAGTGTAATTTCACATAAAATCTATTCCTGGCTTTTCCCCAAACTTTGAGCAACCTGTTGATATGGAAACTTTACTGTTGTTGTATTGTTAAACAATTGGGTATCTGAAATTCCTGTTGTTTTAGAGCAAATCATTCATGCCAGGATATCCAGGACTACTTTCTGCCTGTCTTTAGTCTAAGAGAAAGATTCCCTTGAGTAGAACTCACTTTCTGGTGACTGTATGGGCACCTCTCTGTATTTTTTTCCTGTTTAGTCCAAGTCAGCCATTTATTCCACTGTTGTAGTGGAGTGTTTGTCTCACTTGGTTGCAAGGTCCTCTTGTTTTGCACTGTGCCCACTTGAGTTCACATAGCAAAACTATCAATGCATGAAGCAAGAAAGGGTTTTGTTTTTTAGCCAGCTTGTCACAGAGCCTGATACTGATTTCTGTGCCTAAGGAAGGATTAGAACATGTGTTGTCCCCATTCCTAGTCCAGCACCGTAACTATAGCACCACACTGGTTCTCACAGTTTATTCCACAGTTATTGATATTGATTTAATGTGATTCTTGTGTTACTGCTTTTTCCCCTCCCAGTTCAAATAAGAGTAAACACTTGTAGGTGAAAGTGCTGTACTAATGTACTATATGTGTTTTCATCAGGATTTATCAGGATTAATATCAATATGATATTAATTCTATTTGAAATGACTTAATATTATAAGGTGTTTGGAATTATTGTCCGTTGGTTATTCCTATTGCCTTTCAGGCACACAAAGAAAAAAATAGTTCTATATATTGATTCATTCTGTTTCCATTAAGTCAGCTGGAAGTTTGTTTTACTGTACTGTACATATATTTTTGGTAACTAATTGTTTTGAAACTTTGGGCTCTCTTGGATGCCCATTAAAATGAATATATTTGCTAATAAGTGTGCTTGTCCCAGAACTACATACTGCAAACTATAGTCATAGTTCAATATGGTGGGAATAGCAAAAACTGTTTCCTTGTTTTTAATTGAATTTGTATGAGAATGTCCAGTACTCCCCTGTAGCTTTCTGTTACTGAAAAATAACGACAATGGCTGATATTTTATGATGATAATAACGATCTTTGAGGTAAACATTTTCATTCATTAAATCTGGAAATCCCTTATCTTCCAGAGTTTTTAGGGAAATTATTGAGTTAGATTATTGTATGTTCAGATGCCAAGATAAAAATTCCCCTTTGCCTTTTTCTGCTAGAAAATTACTAGAAATATAATTTTGGAGAGGTGAATACAATAATATTCACTGTATTATATTAGGGCTATCAGTACTGTAATAATACTGTTTAGTAGCCTTTTAGTTCAGTGGATTTACTGGCTAAACAAAAATTGTCGTTAGAGACATACTGCTTAAACAACAATCACACTAAAAATTGCTGAGCCCACTGCTCACTTGGTTTTATTAACCAAAAAGCTGACAGCTGTGGTTTCCTCCATGGTCCCTGCATAAAGGATGGATTAACTTCTAAGTAATGGAAGCTATCCTTGCCCTGGCTTCATAGTTGTAATGCTGAGCATGTTGGGGCCAGGGATGAAGTCCAGTTGTATGCTTCAGTCAGCAGTAGCAGTGTCCTTTTATAGTATAGGAAAATTTTCTCTCCTCCCTACAGCCTCAAAATCTACTTCAGAGAAACATAAAATTTGTATGCCACTTCTTTTGTAGGGTCTAAGTGGCTTACAATTAAACAATTATAGTAATATAACAACCAATAATTATTGAACCAGCAGATCAGTTATCAGCATCAGAAACATAACAATTTAACACAAACTGTCTCAAAAAAAATTTACTGATAACACCCCCATAATTCAGATGTGACAATAATGTTTCTTTTTCAGAAGCTCTGCAGAAGAATAGTTTTTAATTGATTTTAATTTAAAATTTTCATATGATCATTTGGTTCCTGATTGCTGCATTGGTTACCACAAATCAGTACTGCGATTTAACTCAGTAATACGTCTGCCTGGAATTTGCAGCATTCTTTTTTTTTTTTCCAGTTTTACTTCAGTCTGTTGTTTATATTTTTTCTCAAAAGGCTTTTTTGTTTCTTTTTACAAAGCAATAAAAACCTTGCTAAATGTATATATTCTTGCACATATTGAGAAAGGAAGCCTTGGAATTAAAATATACACTGTCTATTTTTGTGGATCTGATTTTGATTTGAAATCAATTGTACATCCTACTGCATATTATGCTTATTGGTGCTCTTTTCCAGGCTATTTCTCTTGAATCTGCAAAGTAACTTGCTGTTGACATTGCAGTACATTTCCTTGTTGGATGATTGAATATGGTACATTCTTTTTAAAAAATCAGTTGTATTTAATCAGAAAGTAAAATGTTACATGGGTGTGGATATTGGATTGAACATTGATAACTGCAGTTTCAGTTACATGAACGAACAAGGAACCCTTCATTTGTCTTTGTCATCATCATTTGTTTTTACAAGCAGACAGGAAAGATTTCTTATATAACACTAAAGCCAAATATACAATTGGGGGAAAAGGTGGTAAATAGCTATTAGCTTTGCAGAAACTGACTGAATTAAACTAAAACTTTCAAGCGTTGTTAGCTTACCTTGCAGCTAGCATTATAGTTCTTAGGTTTGAGAACCATTGCAGCCATTGAATCTGTGTTACTTTTCCTTTCATGTTGTGGTTTCTCAAGACAGGACCAGATAAATACTAACTTACTGCTAGAACACAGTATCAGCACTTCAAGATAGCATCTGGCTCACATGTATTTTTGATTGTGGTTTTCTTCTGACTGAGGAAATACAGTCATTCATCTCTAACTTGCTGTATCACCGTGGGCTGTCTGTATGGTGTAGGGTGCCATTAATTAATTTAAACTCAGCATATGGAAAAAGAGCTGGATGCTGCCAGAATGCATGCTCATTTATTAAACTTGTGAGGGAGGGCATGCAATAACTCTGCAGGATTGTAAGCAGCTGTTTTTGTAGTAGGAGGATGAATAGAGCTGATATGAGAAGTGCTGAAACCCAAACTGTTATCCCTGAATATCCCTGCCTGTCTCACACAACAAGAATAAATATAGTACTTCTGGATGGATTTAGGCAAGCTGTAGGTAAAGCATTAAGATTCAGAGAATCCTGTTTTTACCTGTTTGAGTATAGGAAGAAATGAGGATATGCTTTCTACCACTGAATTTGTGGTACTGAATAATTAACTTTTCTTTTTCTTCTGTCATCCTTCTTCCTACCTGCATTTACCACTAAATACTAATATATTGTAAAACTGGAATCTGTCAGAATAATTGCAAAAAGTGCTGGACTAAGTATATATTCTGATCATTGGGATTATGCATATTATAAAGCATTTGTATCTACTCAGGGTTAGTATACTACTAGTATACTTAATTTCTAAATATTAATATGTAGATACAGGAATTTTTCAAAATAAAAAATAACTCATTCAGGATTGATGCTTTCCATTCTTAGGATGAACAATGTGTGTTTTCCAAATGAATAAAATGTTTATACATTGCAAAATCCAGGTATTGGGTTACTGGTTTAATTTTTTGCAGTTCACTTTCTAAGGAGTAACACTTGTGGATTTCAGTGGGGCTTCAGAGTTATATATCTAGAGGCATAGAACTGGATCTTCTTAGCGCTAGATTCACAAACTTGCTAAGTGGTAATGGGTATTGCATGAATCCAGCCATTGTAAATCATGGTTTTTGGCTTAACTTGATATGTAAATCTAGCTGTTGTTTGATCAAGTCCAACTTTATATTTAGGGTGTTTCTCTTGGAGTCTTTTTGTCAATTTCTACAGAAGTCTCCCTACTGTACGCTGCTGGAAGGTTTCTTAGAACTATAAAAGCATTTTAATATCACATTCTAATGCTGTGTGAGCAGGGAGCTCATTGGAAATTGCAAATGACCTCATTTTTGCCATCTAAGATTGAATCACTTGCTCATTTTTGACAACTAAAACGGATTCATTAGTAGCCCCACCTTATTCAGCCTATTGATTACTTTCTTTCTATGGCAACTTGGAGATATTTATCAGAAAAGAACAGCTTAGACTGAGGTCATCGGGTTCAGATTTATGCAGTAATAGGTGTGGCACTGAAAAATCACCAGCTTTGTACAGTAGATTAAAAAGGAACCTCTTATTTTAAAACCAAATCAAATCTTTATTATGGTCATAGACCAGCATAGATATTTTAAAACAGAATAACATGCTGTATTGTTTCAGTACACTGGAAATACCTGGGGTTTTTTTCCCTGATGAGAAATCTACTAAGAAAGTCAGTGCCCTTTTCAGTCGATCCACTATAAAGTCCTTTTTTTTTTTTTAGCACGGAACCTAAATCAGGAGATCCACACTTCCACAAAGAAGGTTGTTTTCCACTGTGCTGCTGTTACGTTTGATTAACTGGTATGATTTAGTTGTTTGATATTGCAACTAGCAGCTCCAGTGGGACGCGGGGAATGGTCCCTCCTGCATGTCCTAAGGGACCAGTGGTAACAACATGTTCTTCATATGGAGAAGCTCTTATGATCCCTCAGGCAGCAAAGACTGAGGGCCAGTATTGTGAGGAAATTGCTGACTGTTCCTGCTTCGTTGCAATAGTCACTATTTTTGTATTTCTCTCCCATTCCCACAGGTGCTTAGCCTATTACATAGGATATTTATGTTTTTGGCTAGAGTCATAATCCTGTTGCAAGATGAGCAAATTATCAAACATTGTATTCTCACATTTGTATTTTCCATTGTGGCATTTAGATGTCCAGCTCGCCGTTGTCCAAGAAGCGTCGCTTGGGTGAATCGGAGTCAAAGACGGGTTCAAACTGCTCCTCTGGAAAATCCGTACAGACTGATTTGCGTGAAGCGCCTGCCAACGTAAGTTCCTGAATTGATTACCCCAACATACTGATTAGCTCTGTTTCTCTATCTGCACAGAAAAAATACATTAGTTTTAAGAAGAGCAAGAGTAAAGCATTAATTTTGTTCTTGGTAAAGGGCCTGTTGTCATGATAGAGTTGGCAGAAGATCTTAATAGTACAAAACCACCTACCTCTATGCACTATAGGTCTGTGCTGCCTTTTTGTTTGAGGCTGGGTTGTTGTGTTTGTGTGTATCAGGTATCTAAACTGGGTTTCTAGGTTTTGCTCCCAGATTGTAACAGTAACAGTCCCCCATCATCTGTGAAATTGAGTAGAAACCATTAAGTGCCCAAGTAGTTATATCTTAAATATGTTTATAGATAGCAGTTATTGTAAAATCAGTGCAAGTATTTATACTTCTTTAAAAATGCATAGGATGATCTGGAATCTGCAGCCTTTGATTATATAGAAGCCAAATTCCCTGATTTTTGCATTAACAACTCTTGGGGACCTTTAGTGATGTGCAAAGTTATAAGTTAAGGTACCCATTGTTACCATCTCTTATATCTGGCGTTTTGTACACATTACAACATAAAACTTTCCTGTCCTACTAGAGCAAGTGGTGTAGCAGGCAGGGGGTGGTGTTCTTAGTATGAATCCCCAATCATTCATCCAGTCATGAGACTAAAGACCCTACTTGCACGATTTATGACTGGGTTATGCCCAGCTCTTTCTTAGCCTGGAAAATATGTTTATATTGGACCATTATTTTAAAAAAAAAGGCATTTAGTATTTTGGTTTAATTTTTTTGAGAAATAATTTGGGGCAGGTTGTCAAATATTGGGAAATATTGAGAATGCTACAGATGAGAGTGGGATGGTGAGGGATTGAAAGCTGCAACTTGCCTCCCTGGTAATAGGTAGCCTTAGCTGTGCTCCCAGAAAAATGTGCTCTGCATGCTTCTGTAAGGAATTAATAGGCCTGAAAGTGTGTCTTCATATATTGTTAAAAGGAATACTCACATTTGTCTGGGGGAATGGAGGGATGGAGAATGCTGTAATACCCATTTCCTTTTGTATTCTTATTTCTTGTAATGCAGTTGGGGGGTTGTGGAATACTGTTGCAAGAGTTGCCGTTTGTGATTCAGTTGACCAGGTCTCTTGATTTGCTTTTTGTACTTTATATTTTTCCTTGATAAATAATTAATAATTGAAATGCATTGAGAGTGATAAAATATAGAAATCAAATACTAGCTGTTCTTGGTGTTTTGTGTTTCTTTATCTTATTCTTTTAATGGTCAAAAGGCAGCAAGTGACTAAGTGATTGTGTTTGTTTTTTCCAGGGTATGGCCAAGAATGGAAGTGAAACAGACATTGATGAGGGTCTATACTCAAGGCAGCTGTAAGTATCAAAAGGAGGAGAGCGGGGGAACTACTATTTTGAAAAGCATTTTGTCAGCACGAGTCTAGTATGTGAATAGTAAGTTCTGATGTGTTCTTTTGAACTTTATCAGATGCTGAGAGGAAGCTGCCTTTGTACGGGATGCTCAGTTTTCAAGCTGGACAAACAAGGCACTGAAAATTTAATCCTTTTTTCCATTTGTTCTGAATAGATACGTATTGGGCCATGAGGCAATGAAACGAATGCAGAATGCCAACATCCTGGTATCTGGTTTACGAGGATTAGGTGTGGAGATAGCAAAAAACATCATCTTGGGTGGAGTTAAATCAGTCACAATCCATGATCAGGGCATAGCTGAATGGTCTGATCTCTCTTCCCAGGTAAGATCTTCATCTAGTCACTTAAATGTGGCTCTGTGTGTGATTCCCTATATTGCTCCCTATGTTCACTACTAAAACATTCCCCCCCCCTTCCCCATCCTTTCTTTCAGTTCTACCTTCGTGAGGAAGACCTTGGAAAGAATCGTGCTGAAATATCTCAACCACGGCTAGCTGAGCTCAACTCCTATGTACCTGTTACTGCTTATACTGGGCCCCTCAGTGAGGACTTTCTTAACAATTTCCAGGTACTTTAATTTCTTAGTTTCTCAGAAGAGAGGGTTACTAAGCACATGATGTCAAGAATTATTTTCCTGGGTCAGTAAACGATCTAGTTAGGTATTTGGCCTGTACTTTTTATATGCAGGCACTCGGAGGTAAAAAGTTCCACAAAAATCTAATGTTGTTTTGAGAGTTTCTTCTGCATCACAAAATAAAGTGAAAAAAATAGGATGGGGGAGAAGAAATGGTTGGGGAATTTTGTTTGCCATAGTCCAGGAAGCCTGAACAGTGAGCTGATACTGGAGATCTCTGGATTTCTGGTGTGATCTACTTCAGAGGCTTTTTCTTCCTTTTGCAGGTGGTTGTGCTCACCAATTGTCCCTTGGAGGAACAGCTGCGTATTAGTGATTTCTGTCACACCCAAAATATCAAACTTGTAGTGGCAGATACAAAGGGACTCTTTGGGTAAGACAGGACCTTGTCTCTATACCTTTTTCTGTGCTATGGCTATTTCCTTCAGTAGGGTTCTCTTTTCTGTTTGGGATGAGCTGCTTTGGGAGTCCTACCCTCCATGTGTGGTGTGCCCCACAGCCCAGATATGGGCTCCCAATCTTGGCTTTTAAGGCCATCTGTCACAATGCTGTGGATGCTCCAGGGGCCCCTAACTTCATCCATTTTCTCTCTCTCTCTTACAGCCAGTTGTTCTGTGACTTTGGTGAGAACATGGTTGTGACAGACACCAATGGAGAACAGCCACTTAGTGCTATGGTCTCAATGATTACTAAGGTAATTACTTCTTGTGGCTGCCAGTTAGGGCTCTCCTTTTGAGGTAGATTTATTGATTTTCTTAGTGAGACACATTGTAGGTCTTAACAGAATTTTACTCAACTTTTTCCTGTGCAGGGGTGCCCTGGAGAGGTAACCTGTCTGGATGAGGCTCGGCATGGTTTTGAAAGTGGAGACTTTGTTTCTTTCATGGAAGTTGAGGGGATGAAAGAGCTTAACAGCTGTGAACCAATGGAAATCAAAGTGTTGGGTGAGGCACAGTGTTACTTTGACTCAGTAGCACAAAATTTAAATGTCACTGGAATGGAATATCTGTCAGAATCAGTTTCTTGTTTAATGTTTGACAAAATTACCTGAATTGGTATGTTGGAATCATGGAGAGTGCCTAATATGTAATGTTAATTTGGAATTTTAGCCTGAGCTATCCTATAAGTGACAGCCAGTTTGGTGTAGTGGTTAAAAATACCAGGCTAGTAACTGAGTTCTAGGGCTGTTGTAGGCACAAAGTCAGTTGGGTGGTTTTGGGCCAGTCACACTTTCTCAGCCCTAGGAAGAAGGCAAGGGCAAACTATTTCCAAAGTGGTTGCCAAGAAAATTGCAGAGACTTGTCCAAGAGTGAAGACTGACTTGAAGGGGCAAAAACAAACAAAAAAGAACCCTACAAACATTGAATGGGCTGTGAGTCATAAACATGCCAGAAATAAGCGTTTTAGAAAATACGGAAGGATATTTATTGTAGCACTCTCATTCTCTTGTAAGAGCAAATTTAATTTTTTCTGATCTCCTGAGAATGCTCCAGTTCTTTATTCAGAATAAAATTCCTCTGGCACTGAATAACAGAAGTGTTTTCCACAATCTGTATCTTCCCTTTGCTGCTTGTTTATTGCAACATGGGGGCATATTTCTTTTCTTCCACAATTACTTGCAATTTAATCATATTGTGGAAGTATCAGAAAAATCGCTTCTTATTTCTTCCTCCTGGCTATTAAGAAAGTTTCTCTAAGACTGTGGTAATTTGACATGACTGTTGAGGCCTCTTGGTCCAAGCTAATACTGCGATTCTGCAGTGCCGTTGTTGTTTTTTTTCCAGTGCAATTCTTTGCCTGTGGCCATGGATGTGACGTGACGTGTGTATGGGTGTACTTCTCATTCTTTTCTAGGCCCCTACACATTTAGTATTGGTGACACCTCCAACTTTTCAGACTATGTACGTGGCGGCATTGTTACCCAGGTCAAAATGCCAAAGAAGATTAGCTTTGTAAGTGTCCTTTCTGACAGGTTCTGCCTTTTTTTTTTTTGCTGGGCAAATTCCCACGGTTCCCAGCAGTGTTCTTGCATTGGAACAGTCTGGCACCCTTTGATCTGCATGTGCCTGTTCTTGGGTGGTATCTAGGCACCGGCTTGGAGGTTGGAAGTAAGCAACTTGCCTATGGAAAAGGGTAGCTGTGAAGGCATTGCTACCTACTTTCAATCTCATTGGGATCTCTGTTATTTTTCTTTCAGAAATCTCTGCGTTCCTCTCTGCCAGAGCCAGAGTTCGTCCTCACTGACTTTGGCAAATTTGATCGGCCAGGCCAGCTGCATTTAGGATTTCAGGCCTTGCATGAGTTCCACAAGAAGCATGGCCATTTCCCCAAGCCTCGTAATCAGGTAGGCTGTTTGGGTTCCCCATTTCTCTTTCCAGTTTGCATGTTGACGTGTTTTTTCTAGTCACAGCAGTTCATATTAATCGCAAAAAACATAGACACTGTTGCAAGCAAAATCGCTAATCAAAGAAAAATTCTGGGAATACTTGCGTAAATCTTGTACAAAGTTGCTCACTTTCCTTTACTTAATCTGGTTGAATATGTTACGTTAAATACAATGCATTTTTTACTCGGGGACAACTGGTTATGGAGGATGATTGTTTTATGTAGTGCTTAGGCATTTTTTTTAAATGATAGCCATCATTTTAATTTTTAAAAATCATACAGACTGCATTAAGCACTGACGAAAAGGTTAGCATTTATGATTTTGATGAAAAACAGCTTCTCCTCGCAGCTGCTATGAAGCCTTTCCTTAGCCTTGATCTGACTTCTTCCGTTCTTCCTCAGGCAGATGCTAGTGAGGTGCTATCTTTGGTGAAGGATCTGAATGAGCAAGCAGCGCCCCCACTTAAGCAAGAGCATTTGAATGAGGACATCATCAAGGAAGTGGCTTTCCAAGCCTCTGGAGATCTGGCACCTGTCAATGCCTTCATTGGAGGCCTAGCTGCACAAGAGGTTATGAAGGTAAAATATTTGAAAAGCTGGCCTGGTAATAAAAAGCGTGCTACTTAGTCCATGTCTCCCTTAACTAGCAGCTTTGGATTTGGTAAACAAATCCTAGCCTCTGTAATAGGATACAGTGTGATGGTATATAATGCCAGTTCGTTCCTGAAGTTGCTTTTTCAGACCGAACTCAACAATGTGGTGTCAAAGTGATGTTTTTTGTCTATGTCTCTGTTTCAGGCCTGTTCAGGCAAATTCATGCCTATCACCCAGTGGCTGTATTTTGATGCACTGGAATGCTTGCCTGAGGAAAATAAGGATGCCCTGACTGAGGAAAATTGTAGTCCTGTGAGTAATTAGCATAAGGCTTAAGATGTACACTGGGAATAGTGAAAAAAGTGCTCCTCAAGATGGCCGGGAAAGCCATTTGTAGGCCAGGACGCTTATATATTAAGGCCCAGGGCCAAAACATTGAGTGGTTTTAATTGTTTATACTAAATCTGAAGGTGGAGTATATTACAATGTATTCTGTTCTATGAGACATTTTTGGTAAGCAACTGAAGTTGCATGTAAGACCAGGCACAGGCTCATAATTAAGTTATTGTACTGTGTAAATGAAAAGAGCAGTGTTGGAAATATGAAACTTTGAAGTAGCATATAAACAAAATGCAATGTTCTTCATTTATAGTAATAAAACAGTTATGTTGTTATTTTGAGCAGGATTAAGGAAATGGGGAAATCCCATACTTGGGAGAACAGGTACAAACTGGTTGTCTCTTTTTCCCCCTGTCTTGATAGAAACATTGCCGATACGATGGGCAGATTGCTGTCTTTGGCAGTGAATTACAGGTTAAATTGAGCCAGCAAAAATACTTTTTGGTGAGTCTTGGCATGATTTTTCAATTTCTTGGTGTTTCCATCCCAGCAACCTGCTGACATTTTTTCTCTTTCCTAGGTTGGTGCTGGTGCCATTGGCTGTGAACTGCTGAAAAACTTTGCTATGATTGGTCTAGGATGCGGGCAAGGGGGAGAGGTGGCTGTGACTGACATGGACACCATTGAGAAGTCCAATCTCAACCGGCAATTCCTCTTCCGGCCTTGGGATGTTACGGTCAGTTCCATTAGTATCGAGGGTGGGGTTCCTGATGTTCCAGAAGGTCAGTCATGGGGTTTTCTATGAAAAACTGACATGGTTTGCCTTGAGAGTTTGGGGGAGGTTCAACAGTTGATTTTGGCAAACCTAAGGGCCAGAAACCTGCCATTTTATGATCCATTGTGATACTGTGTTTGCTCCTTATTTTCAGTTTTTTTTTCCCCCCCAGTGGTAAGTCTGGAAGCTATAAAGTGAGTTTCTGTACCCAGGGTAAGGCTGAATTTTTCAATCTATCTAGAAAATGAAATCTGATACAGCAGCAGCTGCTGTGAAAGAAATGAATCCAAACATTCACATCACAAGCCACCAAGATCGTGTAGGCCCAGACACTGAACGTGTTTATGATGACGACTTCTTTGAGAACCTTGATGGAGTGGCAAATGCACTGGACAATGTGGATGCTAGTATGTATCTGCAAGTGGTTTTCTTACTCATCTGGACATTACAAAGATATCTGGGGGCAGGGGGACAGCTGCAGCCAGATTAATGTAGCTAAGCTTTATGCCATTGTGCTTACATTAATACAGAGTAGGCAAGAATGTGACCAATTCCAATGATTTTTGAAACCATGCCAAGAGTTCAGACAGAATGAAATCAAGTCATCATCAAAGGGGGTTACATTATCTTCAAAATTTAACTTTAAAAATGAATTGGTTGTAAGTAACTGAAGATTAGATTTGTCTGCTTCTCTGGGTCATAAATGTTCTCACAGCAAATACATAGTTATTGAAATGAAATGTTAAGAGTGCTCTTGCTTTCAGCACTCAAAACACAAATGATGCAACTTTCCTTACTTGATGCTTTTAGTCTCCAGTGCTATCCTGGCTTGCAGTCATTCACTATTTTCTTGTATAATTGTCTTTAGGGATGTACATGGATCGTCGCTGTGTCTACTACCGCAAGCCCCTGCTGGAATCAGGGACACTGGGGACCAAAGGGAACATCCAGGTGGTGATCCCATTCCTTACAGAGTCATACAGCTCTAGCCAAGATCCACCTGAGAAATCTATCCCTATCTGTACACTGAAGAACTTTCCTAATGCTATTGAGCATACTCTGCAGGTGAGACTACAATGACATAAATGCTTAATAGCAACAGTAATGGGTTATCTTTGTAGTTGCAGTGTGATAGTGGCCCTTTCTGGTCAGATCATCTTGCTGTGGCATGGGCAGGGAGTTGTCTTTTCAGTATGTTGCCTGTGGCTCCTGCTTCCTGTCTCTCTAAGGAGCAAACTGGATTCCCGCTTCACCTTTTTAGCAGGTTCTGCTGACTTCTATATATCAACTAGAGTGCAGTTTTTTATTTTGTCTAATTCCATTTAGTATAAGACAGTCAAACTACTGTTACACACATCAGCACTTGGTGATACCAAATGGTCTAACTTCTGCATCAAGGCTGGAACTCTTATTGTTTTATTTTCCAGTGGGCCCGTGATGAATTTGAAGGCCTTTTCAAGCAGCCTGCAGAGAACGTCAACCAGTATATCACGTAAGTACTGTACTGTACTGAAGGCCCAAAATCAGCTAGAGGTGGTTACATTTTCATTATAAACACTAAAGTGTAGCTCCATGCATTGATTGATTTGACACTAGCCAATAACGTGTAATGCTTCTCTGATCATCTCTAATAAAGCAAATGGATTCAGAATGGTGAAAACATGTACCTGTAATTGTGGTGTGGCTTTGCAGTTGCTGTTAGTTTCAGGAAAAATCTAAAAAATCACTGAGCCAGCTCTCATTTTCTTCCAGAGACTCCAAATTTATGGAGCGGACCCAGAAGCTGCCTGGCACTCAACCTTTAGAGGTTTTGGAAGCTGTATACAAAAGCTTAGTGACTGACCGTCCTAAATCATGGGCTGACTGTGTGGCCTGGGCTTGTAATCATTGGCATACCCAGTATAGCAACAATATTCGTCAGTTGCTACACAACTTCCCCCCAAACCAGGTGAGTTGGTAAGGATTGCTGTGTCATGGTCTCATCCCTTCTTTATAGTGGTAAAATGGTATGTTTTGTTCTGTTGTCCTCTTAATTCTATTTCCATTTTCCTTTTCAGAAAACTAATTCAGGAACCCTCTTCTGGTCAGGTCCAAAGCGATGTCCTCACCCACTCACTTTTGATGTCAAAAATGTAAGCATTATGATCTGCTTGAAAATTGAAAAATTCACTAATTAGATGATAGGTGGTGGAAGAAATGGATTCCTACTTCTGTCTGCTGCCCTTAAAAAGTGCAGTACTGGTATCATATTTAAATGTAGATGTTCTTTAAAATAAAGTTATAGAAAGAGAACCATGGAAGGAAAGGAATAAGGCTTACAGTTTGTCCATTTTGGAAAAGGAATAGACTGCTAGCTGGTGAATGAACTACTGCAAGTTTCAGTGAGAAGCGAAGACATTTTTGCTGAACAGTGAAATAGGTAATCAGAAGTCTAAATCACCTATCTCAGGCTCCTTCTGATCACTCCCAGAGAGGTATAGGGGATAAAAGAAAAATTATGCAAAATAATTTATGAACAGTTCTGCTTTAGATCTGATTATCATATTTAGGGGTCAGAATAATTCCTTTGGGTTAGTTTTGGCTAAAGGCACCATGTTAGAGAGACCACTAGTATTTAATTTGGATCTTTTGCTTAAACTGCCTTGGTTATTGCAACTTCAGAGGAATAGATGTTTGTTGGTAGAAAAAAAAGTCTTGCGGCACTTCAACAAAATTACTGCATAAGCTATGGAACACAGTCCAACAGATGCATGGAATATAATTCTCAGGAGGAAAAAAAATATATGCGTACAGCTATTGTTGGAAAGGGAGATGTAGCATATATGGCAGCTTGTTAGAAGACTGGGTGAAACCTAGGGGTGATACGATTAAGCTGAAGTAGATAGTCTTCAGTTCTCTTCTACGTAAACGATATAACTATATCTATGGATTCATTTTAGGTAGTGGGTTCAGATAGAAGCTGGTTGCTGATGTAACTTCATTGGTCACAGGATAGAATGTTCAATTAAAAAGGCTGAATTCAGAAAAGCCGCCTGTCTGACTCAACTAATGTTGCCTCCACAGCCTTTGCACATGGATTATGTAGTGGCAGCTGCAAACTTGTTTGCCCAAACATATGGCATCACTGGCACTAGAGACAGAGAAGCTATTGTGGAGCTGCTGTGCCAGGTGCAGGTTCCAGAATTCACTCCCAAGTCTGGCGTCCGCATCCATATCTCTGATCAGGAGCTACAGAATGCCAATGCTTCAGTTGGTAAGAACTCAGATTGAGATGGGTCTGCCAAAGGCAAGATTTTAATTTCAAAGAAAAGCAAAGAATGGCAGGGCTTGAATGAGAACCTCTTCTCTCTGAATAATTTTCATTCTATTGAATGGAGGACCCAGTTTCTTCTCTAAGTGTTTCTGTCTCCCACAATTTCCCTGTGCAGATTTTGATTTACTGTTTCATTTCTGGAGCAATTCTTGTGCAGCTTGCAGGATTACTATCAGGTTGTAATACTTTTTTTGAAATGCTTTGCATGGATTCATGGTAGAATTTGACCACTAAACAAGTTTAGGGCTTTGAAATTGCAATGCACTAAATCAGTTTAGGGCAGAGAGGATCTTAGATTGCTGTGAAAGAGGTGACATGCATTGTAGTAGTCTTTTCCAAGATCTATGCTTTTTTTTTTTTTTAGATGACAGCCGATTGGAAGAGCTAAAATCTTCACTTCCGAGTCCTCAGCAACTTCATGACTTCAGGATGTTTCCAGTTGATTTTGAAAAAGTAAGACAAACTAAATGAATAAACTGTTATTTAACTATAATCTGACATCAGAATGATACCAGAAGTGATCTCTGCCGTCTGGTTTTGAAGCCATGGGCAAGCTTCTGGTTTTGCCTTGGAAGCTGCTCCAGGCTTTTTTCACTGTGCAGTTCCCAAAGCCAAAAGCATTTTTTGAGGACTGTGACATTGCAGTAGATCACTGGTTGTAACTGTCACTTTATTTATATTAAATTTCAGGATGATGACACAAATTTCCATATGGATTTTATTGTGGCTGCTTCCAACTTGCGAGCTGAAAATTATGATATTCCTCCTGCTGACCGGCATAAGGTAGGCTTACTCTGATGGATAATGTACAGTAGAATGTATTAGAGGTGTGAGTGTGATGGAATGGAATTATGAAGGCCAGATTCAAGGAGAATAGCATTTTCTTTCATCTCCTGAGGCGAGAGGGAGAGATAAGAGGATGAGACTGGCACCTCCCTGAGGAATTCACAGTGTTGTGGCTAGCATTACTTGGGAACTGGGGTTTCAGTCTGGGAAGATTCTTGCTAGAGGTTGTACCTAATAAACATTGCTGGACTGAATTTACATGGTCTCTTGGAGTTCCTTGGGCTAGGCCTGACAGTGAGGGAGACAGTGCAGACTTTTCATATATCCCAGCCTCAGCTTCAGCCATGGGAAGCTCACTGGGTGACTTTGAGCCAATCACTCTCTGTCGGCCTGACCTATCTCACCTCGTTGAAAATCTGAGGGAGGAAGTGCTATGTACATTGCCTTGAGCTCCTGAATGCAAGGTGGGGTATAAATCTAATAAGTAAAAAATAAATAAAAGAAGCTCCTATTTTTCTCTTTTCAGAGCAAGTTGATTGCAGGGAAAATTATACCTGCAATTGCCACGACGACTGCAGCTGTAGTAGGCTTGGTATGTCTAGAACTATACAAAGTAATACAGGGCCACAAGCGACTTGAATCCTACAAGAATGGTTTCCTTAACCTGGCCTTGCCTTTCTTTGGCTTCTCTGAGCCTATTGCTTGCCCCAAGAATAAGGTGAGTGAAGTGACTTTTGTTCACATATATTCATACTCTCTTGTTCGTACAAGTGGTCTCTGGTATTAAATGGAAAAATATTCTTTTCAACTTGCATTTGATAGTCCCTCCTTTGATAGCAAAGACTATGTTAACATTACTAAGGCTTGTCAAAGTTTTTCCCTTCTGGTAGATGTTTTGCAAGTGGGATATCTCTCCTTAGCAATTTAAGGTGGAGAAAGGAGAGAAAGCCAGATGCATGGTGAAGCCTCTTGGAAGTATACCTCGATCAACATTTCTAAGAGAGTTTATCTAATTACTTCCTAATATTTTTAGATGTTTCATACAATGCCCCTTTCATTTCTTTTGTTTCTGTACTTGTTGCTTTGTTTTCACTGTCCTCATCTGTTAGGGGAGAATACTTCTATCCCTTTTCTCCTTGTGTTAATTGGGTAGAGACATAGAAATCAAGAGAGTGGCTCTAAGATCTTTCACATGTGCTCACATTAGAAATTATGAATAACTACGATGCCTTATTATGTGGAGTGAATGACCATAAATTATGCTTCTGTCTGTCTGAGTTGCATTTTCTGTTGAGCATTAACTGTAATAACTAACATTTGTATTAACGTTTTTTTTTTGTTCAGTATTATAATACTGAATGGACTTTATGGGACCGCTTTGAGGTGCAAGGTATCCAGCCTGATGGACAGGAGATGACACTGCGTGAGTTCCTGGCCTATTTCAAGGTAAGAATTGAGAGGATCCCAGTCACCGTTTGTCACAATAGGTTAATGGCTGCAGAAGGAGGGTTTCTAATGGAGATGAAAAGAAATTCAACAAAAAACCATTTTTTTCTTTCCTTCCCACATGTAGAAAGAGTACAAGCTGGAGATAACAATGCTGTCCCAAGGAGTCTCTATGCTTTACTCATTTTTTATGCAGCCAGCTAAGCTGAAGGAGCGCCACGATCAGCCGTATGTATTGTTTAAGAGTGTTTGAACAGGGGCGCTGGATACTTCCATTGAATTGGCATCTGTCTGATGGCTGCCCTTTTCTTCTCCCCACACCCAGGATGACGGAGATTGTCACCAGAGTTTCCAAGAAGAAGATTGGGCGTCATGTGAAGGCCCTGGTCTTTGAGTTGTGCTGCAATGACGACAGTGGCGAAGACACAGAGGTGCCGTATGTGCGCTACACCATCCGCTAGCAGCCCCATTGCTAGCACTGCCCACTTGCCTGCCACGGACTGTTAGTGCGGGGGAGGATCTGCCTCCCTCCCTCACCTGTCACGGTTAAAGTGACTCAAAACATGAAATAACTTTTGTAATCTTTTAGGATTTTTTTTCCTTTTTTTGTGTCCATCAGGGCCTGGGAAATTCTCCACTCCTGCGGCTGCTCCCTCTTATCCTTAGCCCGTGCAGTTATGTCATGTTATTGAGGCGCCTTAACACCCACTTCCCATTCTGTCCTTTCCTGTTAATGTTAGTCGTGTTGTGTTTTGGCTCCTGGACCACCTCCTCTCCTTCATCCCTATTACTCACTGGTAAGGGAAGCTGCTGTCCTCTCATCCTGAGGAAGCAGCTAGTAACAGGAAATGCCCCTTTGTTGTCTTCTGAGAACTTGCCCGGGCTGGCTTTGCGGGGAGAGGATACGAGTGGGTAGAGAGTGTAGGTCAGAACTGATAAGAGAAGTAAATGAGTCAATAAACATTTGCAAAAGCCAATAGTCCTTTATTGTTCAAGTGGAGTGGGGAGAGTTGCTATGTACATAACATAAAACTTTGGTCCCGGTTCAGATGCTTGGCATTCCTCGTATGCTAGCAAACTCCTAATTTATCTTGATTTATAGCATAATTTCTCATTTTTTGAAACCAGCTTGTGTTTCCATTATAATCAGGTGTTTAATGCTATTGTCTGAAAATTTTCTTCTAATCCTCTGCTGTGAATTTTTTGTATCTTGCTGCTTGTTTGTTTGTGACATCTGGAATAATACAGTGACAACCATACTGTCTATCCTTGAACTCCTAATGAAGTTAGGTGCATGTATATAGACTAGGCTGGAAGCAGCTTCACTCCTGTATGTCCATGCACTGGTTCTATATGTTGGCTAAGGTCCTAATCTAGTCAGTCATCATTTATCAGTTCTTTGGCTATATGAAGAAGCTGTTTCATTATTTATGTTTCTAAATTTTCTTAAATTGGCATCCACTGAAAGGTAGGACTCAGAGGGGTGAATGATTATAAAGTTCCTTGTTTACAAAGAAAGATAGATTCTATTGACTACTTCAGTGACAATAGTTTACAAACTTCTGTGAGCTTTACAGCATTCCTTTAGTCTATAAAATCTTTTGAATTTTGAATCCATACATTTTGGATGGGACATAAATAAGGTGTCTGCATTTTCAGAAACTGGGTAGCATTTTTATTTATTTCTACTTTTCTACAATATATAAACAGTCCTGTGTACTTATGCACAGTTTGATTGGCTGCTGTAGTGTTAAAGATGCTCCTCACTCTATAAGCAATTTTTTCAGAATATATTTAAGCTTATATGCATCAAGCAGGCAATTTCTATTTAGAGTTGTAGCTCTAATTAGCAAATTTATCTTGGAATGTGAAAGCTGTACAGCTTTGCTACTACAGTCAGGTAAAATCATTGTGGCATTGTCTTTGGAAGCTGCAGAAATCTAATGGCTGTTAGTTGATATTCATATTTATTCACATATTTTCACAACTTCATAATTAAATGAGTTATGCTGCTGTTTCAGTGGCACAGCTGATGAGTTTGCAACATGCTAAGCCAGCTTGATCAACCATGGTTTATTGAACCACAGTTGGCTATGTTCACATAACACACTTGTAAAATTATAGTTTACAGGCACAAAGCTGGATTCATAACATGCATGCCAAAGCCAAACAATTCACAGTATGGTTTATCCACTAAGTTCTTAGGGGACTTCCATCATGTGCTTTAGCAAATGCATTTGTGAGAAAACATCAATTTTGTTTCCCAAATGGATTTTCACAGAATCTTGTGAAGGCTTACATGAAAGGATTTTAACGGATTGGTGAACTCATTTTGCAACTACTACTTGTCTTTCTCATCCCAGAAGGAATTTGACAGAATTGGCCAATTTGATCATATGACACTAATTTTAAAGGTGGCAGTTATTGCCATTCAAAGATGTGAATAGAATTGCACTTCAGTTCTACAAGTATCCTATGTTACTGCAAAGAATATCATCTTGATGCTTTTTATAAACCCTCTTAATGCTTTCCTAAAATCCATGTGTAGTGATTGAATTGGGGCTTAATTTTTGAAATGAGGTATCAAAGTATCAGTTTTTCTAATCTCCTTTGTGCGGAAGAAAATAGTAACATAAAGAGAATGCTATCAGGGAAAAAAAGTTCAAATGCATATGTTGCCATAAAAATATGCAATGAGTTTACTATAGATTTTATAAATTAATGTAGGGGAAAACAGCCTGGCCTTTTTCTAGTGTTGGACTGCAAATTAGCATGTTAGCTAGGATTGATGGATGTTAAGAGTGTACCAACATCCAAATATCATAGATGACAATAGTAGATTAAATTTAAATCTAGTTTCTATACACGAGATGTAATCCTGTTTAATGTTAGGCCTTTTCTGGCTGTCATGTTCATTCCTTTTGCCCATATATTTCTATTTAATATTGGCTGCCAGAAGATCCTAGAAGTTTTAACCTCTAGCATCTGCAAGTTTAGTTCTTCCATCTTTAGGGTGAAGTGCATATATAACTGGGGGCTGGATAACTTCTCTGCAGCCCCCATTTGTAGCTAGGAAGCCACAGCTCTTCCCTATACTTGGACTTATCCAAATGTGTTGGAATTGCAGTCTCAAAAGCATACCAAACAACTACAATTCCGTTTTGACTTCTGGCATATTTAGGTAAGGTTGCCAGGACTGGCTTGTTGCTGCCGCCTGTATATGCTTATCTAAAGTACAGGGTGGAGAGAGGTCTTAGAAACTGGAAACAAACTCTCGCGTACGTTTGCTTCATCTCATCATCCTAGTATATAAAAGCAGATCACAACACTCTGGTTCTTCCAGTTCAGTCTCGCTCAATGGTCTGGCTACCTATGAAGTCCTTCTGGATGTTCGTCGAAAGTGAACTTTTCCCGCCCTCCCCCCGGCTCCACTGAGCCTTCACTACGAGAACATCCTTTGAGTCCGGGGCTGTAGAGGACCGTCTGGCTGCTCAAGGGGCTTCACTTAACCAATTGGCACAGGCGTCAGACAGAGTCCGCTGGGAGGTTTTCGGGTGGGGAGGCGGGGAAAGGGAGGCACCATTTCCTTTCGCCTCTGGGGGCGCGAGTGAGAAGCCTCCAAGATGGCTGCCACGGAAAATCACTTTGTCCTGGAGAGCGATAACCGGGCGGGAAGCAAAGCTACATGTGTTGGTTGAGGGGGGAGTGGTAGCGAGGGTTAAAGGGGCGGAGCTTGCCGGGAAAGTCCCCATTGGTTTGAGCTGACCCTATATCGCTGAGCAGGCGTGGCTTCTGACCTAAACCCGCCTTTGCCGGGAAATGACTTGAGTCCCTTCATCGCCCGCCCTAATTGGTCGCCGCACGCGACCAACGACAACCAAGTCTGTGAAAGGGATGGCCCGCCTTCCGTGTGTAGTTGGACAATTTTTTACTTAATCCAGGCACGATTGGTCTACCCCGACTGCCTATCAGATTTTTCTGGAGGTGGCTGGCGATTGGTCCTCGTGGTCCATCATTCCGGAATCAGACAGCGCCCGATGACACGATCAAATAGAAGTTGGGGAGCATGGTGCTTTCCCATTGCTTGCCCTCTATTGTCAATCTCATGGTGGGACGGACTCGGCCCTCTTTTATATGACGGCAGCGCTCCAAGAAGTTTGCATAAGGTGATGCAATAGGGTGGAGGTTCCTGTCAATCACGAAGTGGGAGGGGTCTGTAAGGGGCAGCTGTGGAGAGTCCGGGCGGCGGCGGTCAGGGAGCCGGGCGGAGCCGGCAGTCGGATAAAACCAAACCGGTAAGGTGGCAATTCGTAGGAGATTGGATAAGAGAAGAGTAGAACACTTTTTTCCCGAGTGTGTGATCATATTAGAAGTTTTGGGGGTTCAAAGTTGAAGGGCTTCAGTTTTTAAAAAAAAAAAAGCTGTTGGGGTAAAGTTGGTTGCGGGGTGGGAAGGAATCGGAGAGTTGTCTGGAGCGCATGCGCGAAGTGAGAAGACAGTTGGCGGCGGGGCGGCTCGTGCGCGGGGGTGGGGGTGAGGGGATTTTGATTGAGTGGGGCGGGTCTTAGTTACGAAGTTGGAGGTGAATCTACGGGGTTCCTCGCGCACGTACAGCTTAGTTTTGTATCTTGAGGCGGGGGCAGCTTATGAAAAAGAGTCAAGTAACACGCCCGCTGGTTTCCGGCTCGATTCGGAAATCTCCATTTTACACGATAAAAGTGGTAAAGGCGCGCTGGAAATTCCCTTCGAGGGGAGTGGGGAAGCCGCCTAGACGTGTTTTTCCGTCGCGGCCTCTGCACTTTCTTTCATCGTCTGTTTTCACAATGAAGTTGAAGTGAGTTCGGATGACAGACGCAAATACTAGTTTGTACGTAATATTTGTGCAGTCTCTAACATTGTTTCTTGGCGGTAGCAGATTTGCGTGATGTAGGAGCGTGGTGAAAACTTGACCTGATAAAAGGGAGTAGAAAGTTGGAATTGTTCTTTGTTAATTATCCTGAAAGGGGTATAGAAGTTTGTATATCACAGTTTTACTGATAATAGGAAGTTTGGGAACTTTTGAAGCCTTGCAAAACACATTTTCTCTTTTTCGTTAGAAAATGAAGTCTCCTAAAATATACACAGTATTTTCTTTTTTTGCTCTGAGAACACTGGAAAGTAAAATGTATATGTGTTTATTCCTGTTTGGACAATTACAAATTTTAAACATGAAACTTTACTACTTCTAGCAGTATAACTTAGTTTTGGCTAGTTGAAAATTAGAGAAGAACCAAGACCACACATTTTGTGGTAAATTAAAAAAATGTAATTTCATCTTAGTCTGTGGACTTAAACTGTCCTTCCTATTTATAAATGAAAATGCTTAAGAGACAGCGCACACACTATTATTAATGTATTATTACAATTGCACAATAAGTTTCAGTCATTATATATTGAATATATATTGTATAAGTGCAATCCTCAGTGTGCTGATTTGGGAATCAAATTTAATTTTGCTAAATAAGTTGCATTTTGTGAAATAATTTTCTGTAGAAATTTGGAGCGTGCTGCATATATTGCAGTACTTCATTTCTCTAACCAGTTTGAAAGAACCATAATCTAAAGATTTTCTTTGAGCTTTATATATATTGAAAGTTTTCAGAAATTACTATTTGGCAGCTGTTTTGTATGTTTGTGTCTTGAATATGTGTATATTTGCAGATGCCTACATCATGTATAGTGATAAAAAATGAAAAAACTAAAGTTGTAAGAAGGGATTATTACTCTGTTGGTAAATGTTTGAGTTTGCTCTTAATATTATTTCTTGTATATGGATCTTGTCTTTTGTGGCCCCCCTGTAACAGTGCCCACTTAAGTAACTTCTGTAATTTTGGAAGAGAAAACTCAGTGTAAGGTTCTGTTTTCCAAAGCTTCCTCTTTTTCCAGTGAAAAAAATGAAGGGTGATACAACCACACAGGAGGAGTGCAAAATGTTCCAACCTCTCTTTTTATTCCCCCTTATCTAACTTTATGTTTTCTTTGAGTCAGAGATGGGCAGAAGTCAGGATCTGGTAATTCTCTGGAAGATTTGCAATACTGTACAGTAGATTAGCAAAGAATTGATTGAATCATTTAATAATAGTTTCCAGAAAAACTGCCTGTTCTAAATTACATTGGGAGAAATTTAATCTTGAAAGGAAATAAAAGTAGATTAGTGCATTTAAAAACTTGGATGCAAACTCTGATTTTGGTACTGAAAACAGATTCTTGAGCTGAGCATGTACTTAGAGGATCTTGTTTTACAATTGTATTTGGTTCCTTGAGGCTCTGTTTTTGTTTGCTCATTAGTTTGTTTCCAAAAGTTCTGAGATTCAGCTTCAATTTATTACAGCCATTATCCAGCAAAAGCAATGAACTAAGTAGATCCTATCTATCTAAATAAGAGGAGGCACTTTTGCCTCTTCTCATTTAGAATGTTTATGGTCAACTATCATTTTACTTTCTACATTATACAGTTTCTGAGCTAAAACTGATAATAAATTGGAATTCACCAATATATCAGGAGCTATAGGTTGTTAAATCCTGCTCATCTTTCTCTTAATTTTTTAAACATTCAACTATTCTTTATTCCTGTAACACAGGGCAAATCTCTGGATTGTACTATGGATATAACATGTCTCAACCTTATCTCCTAATTGTTCTTGAAATATGGGAATATTTGTATCCAGCAGTTTATTGTTGGTCTTCTAGTTCTAGAGACAAATGTCTGGAAATCTTAACCTTTTTGAAAATTAAAATTAACAATTTTCTTACATTAGAAGACATACTTTATTAAATAGGAATACCACTGATAGGTCGTATATAAGAATGGAGACAAAATGCTGTCAAAACCCTTAAACTGAGCTGCTACAGTTCTTAATTGTGAGCTATATGAAACTTTCTCAGCAGGTAAATTGTTACTGTGAATTACCCCTCTTGGAGGGCATCATGTTGAATAAGATTGTTCTACAGGTTTCTTAGATCACGGGGTGATGCTCATTTCATTGTAGTTTGGGGCAGGGTAAATGGGCTGTATCTGTTGTTCTTTTTAAAATTACAAGTAATAGATTTCATTGCAGTGAAAGAGTAAAGGGACAGCTGACGTGAGTGTTTGTACAAATAGAATTTGTTCTGGGGAGGCCAGCCTGAATTCTGTATACTAGAATTTGGGCGCTGATTTTGGTGACTAAAAATAGGAAACATTTTTTAGTGCTCTCAGCCTGTGTTCCTTAATTAAATCATAATAAAATTGTTTGCCAACTTGCTGAGTCACTTGAGGATGTTGACTCTAATCATATACTAGATGAGAATAACAGTTTAATTTTAGAGTTTCTGTTAATTGGAACTGGGTCTGTTTGATGATTGCAGTCTAGCACCAAGGAAAGGTTAACATTGATTGCTCTAATGGAGGATTCTCTAGCAGTATGAATTCTTTCTGGAGGATTCGTGTGGAATTGAATTTGATCAGTTAATTCCTGGCCTTAAAATCTTTTAACAAGTATTTACTGTAAATCTTGGTCAAGCAGATTGTATTCTCTTTCCTTCTGAATATATGAGAAAAGGTTGTTTAGAGCACCAGATATTAGTGTAACTTTCCTAGCTTTAAATATCCTGTCAATGCACATCCAAAGCAATTAGTCACTATTCAGTTCCTCCCTTACTAACCCTGAGCTATGGTATAAAAACTTTCTTGTCTTTAAAAACAGCATGCAGGTTTCCAACAACATTAGACTTGCAGTGCCAGATTTCAGAACTGGGCAATGAGAAATTTTCCTAGAGGAAAAAGCTTCTGTTTTGGATCTGATGAGTCAAACTATAGAAAATGCCAGTTAACTCATTCAGTCCTTTTTCATAAGCATGGTCAATACAACATTTACTAATATGGTGTATTACATTTTTAATGCAAATTAAAATTTAAATACACTTTTTTTTAAGTAAAAGAGAATAGCAATAGCTGTTTTGGTCTTGTTGTAAATCAGGGCTCCAGAACCTATGGCCCTCAGGTCATTGCTGAGGTGCAATTCCCATCAGTCGCCCAACAGCATGGCCAATAGCTATATCTGATTGGATTTGTACAATAACATCTGATGTTGTATAGTTGCACTTGTGATATATATTGAACACAGATACACAAAAAAACATTTCCCCAGGTATCCAGATTTCCAAGGCTAGACTGTTATTTATATTAAGGTAACATTAGTTAAATTAAGTGAAAGCAAATGCACACTTAGAGCATATACAATTGCTAACCTGCTTCACTCATCTTACTAAGATATGGTTTGTTTAATCATGCTTTTAAATAAGCCATTGCTGGCTGGTTTTGTATAATGTATACTATAAATTTTTGTACATAAATCATTTTGTGGTGTCTAGGCTACTGGCAGGCTAAAAGTCCTGCCAGCCTCTAAGAGCACAAATTTTATAATGACATTAGTTCCCAATAAGCTTCCACGCCCAGTTCTGATATCTGGTTATCATATTTATTTGTTGGCTTTGTAAGGCTGCCTAATTATCAAATATTCTTTATGGTGTGGCACTAGGATCTAGCAGGCAGTGCCTTGGCAAAACTGAATCTGCCTGTCTAGTCCAGTCTTTTAGAGGAGGTCTGTTGACAATATCTGCCCCTAGAAGAAATGTATGGGGGTGGATTAGGCAGCAGGCCTTCTCTGTAATAGTCCCTTTGGAACTCTCCTCCTGGAAGTACATACAGCTCCTACTCTTTTTTAGCCTTCCAAAGTAACTTAAAGCTGTTTCATCTCAATGTACTTTTGGCTCCAGTGAATGACTGGGCAGTGGTACCAATTAGAGGCATTTACTTGGAATTTTATTTTCATGTTGTAAGTTGGCTTTTATATTTATATATTACCCACAATCATTAAAGATAGGGATGGGTTCTAAAAATTTATAAATAAATATATAAAGGTGGGTTCAAACAGCATACTAAACTAGAGATCAGCAACATTTCAGATACCATGTGATTTCACAGACATCAAAAATAAAATGGCTAAAATATGGGATCTTGGCCATTTTGAAAAATACAGGTATCCTCATTTACTGACGGTAATTGGGACTTGGAGCTCCATCGCTAAGCAGTGCGATCATGAAGTGCGACATCACGTGACCATGCCAACTTAAAACAGCTGTTCCAGCAGTCCCAGTTGTTGCCATTAGGCAAATCCCACACAGTTGCAGCATCCCGGGGTCAAGTATTTGCCATTTGCAGATGGCTTCCCCATTGACTTTGCTTATGGGGAGCCAGCAGTGAAGGTTGCAAATGGCGATTCCATGACTGCAGGATGATGCAACGTCATAATTGCGATCTGATTGCCAAGCACCCGAATCACGATCATGTGACCATGGGGAAACTGCAATGGCCATAACTACTAGGGCCAGTCTTAAGTCCCCCTCATTCCGCGCCGTAATAACTTTGGTCGCTGAATGAGTGATTGTTAAATGAGAACTACTTGTAATTTAATTTGGGGATCCTGTGGGTGCTTGATATATTCAAAATTGTAGGAGAAGCAGAATGAAACAAGCTGCATAACTGTCACTCAGGTTCTTGTGACCTCCAGTCTGGACTACTGCCATGCACTTTACATGGGGCTGCTCTTGAAGAGCATTTGGAAGCTTCAACCAGTGCAGAATGTGGCAGGATGTGTAGTAAATGGCACCAGTTGTTCGGTGCATGTAACACCACTACTCCGTGAGCTGTGTTGGTTGCCAGTGGGTTTCTGGGTGCAATTCAAGGTGCTGGCTGTCATCTTTAAAGCCCTTCATGGCTTTGGACCAGGTTACTTGAGGGACTGTCTCTCCCCAGTTGTTTATACCTGTCCCAACCAGTCAGGTAGGATGGGCGTGCTTTGGGTCCCATCAGCTAAGGAGTGCCTAGAAGATGTACCTTTTCTGCCGTAGCACCCACACTATGGAACATTCCCTCTCCGGAGATCAGAATGGCCCAAATCCTGCTGACCTTTCATAAGTCCTTAAAGACTTGACTCTATGCCTGGGTCTGGGGCCCTGAGTGTATGCAGGGATCTATTTCTTGGTTATGTTAGTGATTATGATATATGATATATTCTCAGCTGCTATGTATTTTAATTTTTGTGTTATTGTAATAGTTTTTATTTTATTTTAATTTTGTTCACTGCCCAGAGTCATTTGTTGAGATGGGCGGCCATACAAATTGAATTAATGAATAAATAAATAAATAAATAAATAAGGGTTTATTGCGTCAATAATATTTTATTAAATCACATTAATAAGACTTAACTTGTAGGATGCATAACTTGTTAAATTACCTTTAGTTTTAGGACAAGTATCTATTTGAGCATATATTGCATAGAATATTGTGATTATGTTCACAATGTAGCTTTCACTTGCAGTGGTACTAGTAGAAGAAGTTTCTCTAGTGATCCATAACATCTAACTTCTTGCATGTCAGAAATAGATCTCTTGTCAATCTCAGACCCAAATCTCTGGAATGTACTCCCTGTTGAATTGAAAATGTAAACTCCTTGTTGGTGTTTAAAAATGCCTGACACCACATTTTTTTAAAAATAGACTTTAATAATTAACAGTTAAAATGAAATTTGAACTATTTTAATGTTTTAGATTATTATATGTTTAGTGTAAATTCCAGTAAGATTTTGGTTGTCACTAGTGCAAAAGGAAACTGTTTATGAGGTCTAATTTTTTGTTGTGCTTAACTTGTTTAAATGACCCAGTTTAATATTTTGAAGGTGAGCATTTTTTGAAAAAAAATTGATTTTATTTATAATTGATTCTAGCTCAGTTGTATCCCTTGACCTGCTAGTTCTATGTAATTTTTTAAAATTAAGGAATGTATCTCCCTGTTTGTTTTAAATGAGATATCCAGGCACAAGTTTAGCATCTCAGGGATGACTATGCCTGCTTTGTGCATCAACTTTTGTAGTAATCCTTCTTCTACAACACAGTTTATCACAGGAATGGATTGCACTGTTAGAGCTACTCAGTGTGCATCCCAACATTGGAACAGTGTTTAATACTTGCTCACTTTTCCATTATTCTATAAATATCAGTCTTTGGTGATAAATGATTTATCTTTTACTAAATCCACATATTTTTTTAGTTTCAGAGTTATAATCTGTCAGCCAAAAGGACCTTTCTTGTTTTATGCAACACTTATAACAATTGAGATCGATACTTGACATGGTAATGACTCACCCTGCCTCTCCCAAAATGCTTTCCTGCCTCTCCCTAGCTTCCTTGGTTGATAAAGATTATTTCCAGGCAGATTTTAGATGGTTGATATTCCAGTGAAACTAAATAGTGTAGTCTTAGAAAAGAAAGTGAAACTTATAATTGGGGCCAAACCCAAGATATAGTAAACCTCAGATTTGTGGGGTTTAGATATACAGCACTTCTGTTTGTGTAGCTTTATATTCATACTGATTAAAATTAGTGTAAAATAGGAAGTCCCCAGTTTAGATGTCAGTCATGAACAGATTGACTTTAGGCAAACCATTAAAACCAAGTTTTTCTTTCACATTGCCACTTCCTTTTAGTTCTTGCCCTGCCATTTTGGAAATCCTTGGATGAAGGATTCATATTAGAGTTCTGTCTCCCTTGAGACCAACAATGTTTACTTCCAACATGGACTGTGTTCAAATGCTGCCAGTGAGATGTGGAATCTAGCATTGGGGAAACGCTGACAACACTGATACAATAGTACTTGAACAAGCCATTACCTTAGATCCCATTTTAACTGTATGATGGTGGGTATGAGTTACTTTATAGCATTGTTGTAATACATGCCCCTCTTCTCATTTCCAAATAATTTATCATAGGAAGCTGGAATTCAGTTTAAATCAATTGTGATATGTAAGGAAATAGAAAGATCACTGAGCACATTCAGCTCATTTGTGAAAGTGACACTGTGAAGGGAATTGCCTGTTTAATACAGGCCAGTATTTACAGTAGGGAGGATTGCTGTGGATCTCTAGGAATGCAATTGTGGGTTCAGACCTGATCTTCTTTAATTGTTTTGTAGAAGACAATTATCTACCTGAAAAAAACATAGGGAAAGTTCAGAAGGTGGTCAAATAAGTTTTTCACTCATTAAAAGGATCATGGTTTAGTGCATTGTCTGGCTTCTTGTCTTTGCCTCTAACGATTAAAATTTGAATAGGCATATTTGTACCATATATAATTACTTGTTCTCTTTATGCATTTGCTTGAGGTTTCAAAACTCATTCTTAAGGAGCTATCATTATCACTGAATAATTTATCTAAATTGGTCATCTGAACTAGCAGTGATTTACTACTATGTCACAATTCTCCATTTTGACACCACCATTATGTGCAGAAATAAGCAACTGTCTTCAGAACTATAATACAAAAGCAGGAAGAAAATCTAAAATAAGTTCTAAAATTAAGAGAGACTGTTGAAGCTTGAGACTTACAAAAACAGATGATGGAAGAAAACTGCATATTATGGATATTACTGTGTATAGTATGAATAAAAAATAAATGTTGTTTGCTAGACTGGGAAGTCAAGCATTGTAGGAGGAAGTTCCAGAGATCGTGTTGGAATCTTGTCAAGAAAATGTTTATTCACCAGGAATCAAAATTTCAATGGGTGAAATTTTAAAAAGTCTAATGAAAATCTTATTTGGTATATCCTCTTGTCACATTTTTTTTTCAGTTTTGATGATCTTTCAGTATTCAGACAATCTTAATCTTATACCATCCCTCTTGAAACTGTATTGCAATCCACAATTCTTGAAACTTGGCAATTCTTGCATTGCAGTTCATGTTCTGGTTCCACAAGTATACAAGCTTCCAGTTTTTATTTGATGATTATTACTTCTCTTGATATTTATATTTTGAAATTAATATGGTTTATCTGCATTGCAGATAAAGCAACTCATGGTTTTGTAGAAAATACAACTTTAGTTATGGTGCATTGACTTTTTGGGGTCAAAGAGCACATCTGGAATTCTGGCAGCATGTTTTGAGATTTTTTTTCAAAATAGCAGCCCTGGTGCATTTGACTGGTTTAACCACACAATTGCCTTCTGGTAATTTTCAGCACCTGTTCCAGCTTCCTAGGATGCCCTCTATCACCTCAGGTTTATTTCCATCTCTTATCTGGGCAGGTGGGCACGCTTCCAGTAAGGTTCTTGACAACAGCCATCTCCAGTTTTAATTTTCTAAAGTTGCCTCTGGGATATGTGAGAGTCTAAAAGCTTTGAAAATAAAGATTATACTTGAGTCTCTGTAGCACGGTAGCTTTTTTTAAGGTAAGGTAGTCTAAAAGTAAAATTAAGTGGGACAATATTGAACACTTTTTACCAAAAAAAAGTGCATCAAGAGCCATGCGATCAGTTGCTTAAGAATATACTTCTTTTAGTAGAGATGGCTGCCATACGCAAGAAACTTGTCATTGTGGGAGATGGAGCTTGTGGAAAGACCTGCCTCCTTATTGTCTTCAGCAAGGACCAATTCCCAGAAGTCTATGTCCCCACTGTGTTCGAGAACTATGTGGCTGACATTGAAGTGGATGGAAAACAGGTAATTTGCTGATCTTCACGAATCATCTGATTCTATAGGAGTATGAAATTCAAAATGCAGCTTATGGAAAGAGGTGACAATAAGATACATTTGTATTCTGCATACATTTCTGGATATATGCAGAAGAGATAATAAATTTAATTCTGTGGGGTGTGTTTTTGAAGTAAGTTTGGGAAACCATGAACTGTCTAGTGAAGTGTGACATAAGTTATGAGTCTGCCTTTTACCTATTACTTTGGGCATTGGGCCATCCAGTGCACATATCTAAGATTAAAAATATTTGTTTCTCTCTTCTGATTGGTCTGTGTTAGCCTCTCTGATTTGTTGTATCCGCTGAAGAACAGAATTTAAAATGAGTGTGAAAGGATTAAAATGTGGTTAAAAGAAAATACAGCCTTTTGAAACTGCATTTCTTTTTCTAGTTGAATTCAGTTAATATCATGTGCTTTGGTTCTGAGCTGTTTCACTGAAACATGCTAAGACTGTAGTGGTGTGAGCAACTTGTATATTTCAAAATGTACTCTTGAGTCCATATCCCTATAGTTTGCCAACTTTGTCTTGTACAGGTAGAACTTGCCCTGTGGGATACAGCTGGCCAAGAAGACTATGACCGCCTGAGACCCCTGTCTTATCCAGATACAGATGTTATCCTCATGTGCTTCTCCATTGACAGCCCTGACAGTTTAGGTGAGTCCTTAATCTCCTCTTTTGTACAGGGTGAGAATATGTAAGTTGGAAGGTAGGGCTGAGGGTCTTATTCTCCTTCTGAGTAGTACGTTGGGATTCATGCTCCAGACATTGGAGTAAGGGCACGGAAAATGGTGGGTGGGACCAGGACCCCCCCCCAATTTTATTTAATTAAAAATGGGGTACAGTTAATTTGATGGCCCCATGTGTGTACAATACTTCATTTCTTGGTTACATTAAATATTGTTTTATTTGTCAAAGCTTTATATTTCAGAGGGAACTTTTGGAGAGGCTCTGGAGACTACATTCAAGTTTTTGTGGGTTGTTTGTTGTCCCAGGGCCTCTGGTTGTCCATTCCTGGTATAGGGAAGAATGTAGAGTCCACAGATTTAGTCTTTTTTCCTTTTTCTCTTTAGAAATACTACAGTAATATGCTCATGGCATCTATTCTTGAGCAAAACTGTCAATATAGTAGGATATGTTTATGCCATTTACTGTATTTCCCCACAGCCATGTGGTTAATTAAGCTGTAATTTTTTTTTTCCTTTTCTGAGGATTTCAGTAATGTTCCATGAAGGGGAAAGGCCCTTAAATTTTTTCCAGGCAGTAGTTAAATTGCCACTCTTTCTCAGATTTTGGCTCTGAGACAACTTTGGAATTAAGATGTTTTTCTATGTGTTGTTGGTATATATTAATAGGACTAAGATGCTTAGATCATATTAAAGGTCACAATACTGAAGGGTTACAGATAGTTTTTAAAGGGTTCACAAACTTTCTGTCACCACTATAGTAGTGTCATATAACTAAACTGCTCAATGAATTGGAGCCTCTCATGTAAAGCTGTTGGTTGAATTATGTTCTCTTCCTATACAGAGAACATCCCTGAGAAGTGGACTCCAGAGGTCAAGCACTTCTGTCCCAATGTGCCTATCATCTTGGTAGGAAACAAGAAGGATTTGCGTAATGATGAACATACACGTCGGGAGTTAGCCAAGATGAAGCAGGTGAAGTCAAAAGTTTAACATCCCTTGCTGGACCTACTGTTGTCATTAGAATAGAAATGCTTTGGATTCCGTTAGAGAAAATCCAAAGAGTTACTCATTTAAGTAGCTGGAGGTTCTTATCTAGGGTGGTATGTCATCTGAAGGAACTGATGTATACTTAACATTTGAAAGAGAGGTAGTTGAGGCATAAAGGAGGTGTCTGTGTGCCTGTGATTATTGCATTTGGTAACCCTCCAACTTCATAGTCTTAATCTTTAAGACTGTCCTAGATAATGATTGTTGAAAATTACTTGTGGAAACCCATTATTCTTGTTGCTGGATTTTTGCTCTTATTTCCTTCCTCAGTATGAAGTCCAGGAGACCTCACTGTCTTTTTCTCCTTTAGGAACCAGTGAAGCCAGAGGAGGGCAGGGATATGGCCAACAGGATTAGTGCTTTTGGCTACCTGGAATGTTCTGCCAAAACAAAGGATGGAGTGCGGGAAGTGTTTGAGATGGCTACTCGAGCTGCCCTACAAGCCAAACGTGGGCGCAAGAAGACCTCATGCCAACTGCTCTAATTTCTCCCCTGCCTGCCTTCCCTGCCTGCCAGCCAAGTCATTGAGCTGTTAGCTTCCAGGCTTGCCTCCCCTCTGATACTGTGCTGAAGGCAGGACTGGCATGTCTCTTCAGAGGGGGAACCTGCTAGAGCTGGGCAGGGGTTCTTCTGGAGCATGGCAACTAACTATGGAGATGGGCTTCTCAATCTGTCCCAGGCTGTTCCCATCACTGTGCAGGGGTGGCATTTTCCCCTTCCATTACAAAAGTCTGATCTTTCCACATAAGGTCAGAAGGTGCTGGCCTTTGATGGGTCAGTGGGAAAGCTCCTTGTCCTTCTATGCCTGCTTGCTCACAGCAGTCTTGCCTCTTCTGTTAGTAGCCCATGGCACTACATTGTTCTTGGCAATTCTTTTAGAGAAGACTTTCTGCAAAGTGTGAAAGTTTCTTGCTTTAGTAATTTGAACATCCAGTCCCATGGAGTTTTCCCTAGCTCAGAAAGGACTATTGATTTGTGAAACAAGTCATTCACTTTGGGAGGTAGGAAATAGAATGTAGTCCTCCAGCACAGCGGGCAACAGTTCACTTAGCACCTCCTACTTTGGCAGACACATCAATCCCTTAGCTGCCTTTTCTGCTGTTCAGGATGTAGCAGGCTCACTTTGGACCATGTCCCCTTCCTCAAGGCAAACATAGACCAATTAAAAAGCCATCTAATTTAAAATTTTGAGGACTGCCTTACTAAAATGGCAGAGGCTCCTCTACCTTTTCCTTCTATCCTGTACCCTGAATAAGATTTTCTTGAATCAAATATTTAATCTCCTGTCAGCAGAGCAGGGAGCTCCTTCCTTCAGTCTGCTCAGGAGATTGGGTCTTACAGCTTGGCCCCTTCTTAACAGCGTATCTACATTTGTAAGCAGAGGTGCTATGGGCCAGCTTTTTGGACCTCCTGTGACTGAAATAGTCACTGCCGCAGCTCCCAAGTGCAAAGGACCTACTCTGTTGCTTCTGTCTCTTTGCTCTCTTTCACTCCTGCTGCTGCCTCCTCTCTTCCCTCCCCATTTGTACTCACTGCGTTGCCACTGGGGTGTATGATTTTTGTGTTTAATTTGTATTCACATGTTTAAAAAGTGGTTGTTACTTTTCAAAATGTACTTGAAAGACAAATCTGTAATAAATTTGTAGCGATGTTTAGTATAGGAGGGGTTCTGCTTCTTGCCTCTTTACACATCTCCTGTTGGAAGGGAGCCCTTTGCTCTGTGGCCAGTAAAGATGAATGTCGGTAGGGCAGGGTCTCAGGATAGTTCTCACTAGAGCATATATTTCAAGAAAATCGAGTGACAGACACGTTGCATTTAGAGTAATTTATGTCCACCATGAGGACAGTTAAAGAGTGTTTCTTATCCCTGCTGTTAAGAAATGGGGTGAATACTCTAAAAATGACATACTGTTAGGAATACAATGGAAAGAAGATGATCCAATAGGAAACACAATTTGTCATGGATCTTGGCCACAAGCAAGCCTGATAACACCTTACTTTCCTGAGACCATATCATTCCAGTAATACACACAAAAGCACCTACCTGTTCCACTTCAAGTGAATATGGGTAAAGGGAGGCAAACTAAAGAAAGGCATGGTTTCATGGTCAGATTTTAAATGGCTGGATTCTTAGTACTCCCATCTGTAATTTGGAACATTTTACTCACTAGAAACCACTAGTTAGTCATAAAGGAAATAATGGAAATGGTTAACAGCACTATGCTGTTGGGTAACTGGGATGTTCTGAGTTTGTTATTAAGTACCCATTAGTTCTGCCTCAGCCATTTGTTCTCAATCTACATACACCTTCCCCAAGTACTGGCCTTGTTAAAGAGAATTTGGCTCAAGGGAAGGCAGATTTTTGTGCTACTTGATTGTTGCTTGTAAATGAGTGCTGCTGTCCAACAGGAGAAGCTGTTCCCCAACAACTTACCTCTGCTGTTGCTATTTGACAGTGAGGCACCATGGAGCATTTTTTCAAGTAAAGTATCAACAGTACTGCAACTTTGCAGAAATTCCACTTCCTTGGTTGTGCATTGGCAAAGGGTTTTGCAATTCTGAGAAATCTTGCTTCATTAAAAGCTGGAAATCATTGAGTTTCTCCTACATGAAGCACATCTGTCCACTTTGTAATTGGAAGGCCCAGATCAAGTCTTCAGCTTACATGATAGCCAGATAAGACAGCCAAAGACCATGTTAGCTGGATCATTCTGGAAGGCACAGCATGGGGCACCTGCAGGATGGCAAGTTGGGGATGGCTCACCTAGATGCTTATTTATGAAAGAAGTTAAGTGGCTGAATGAATGTTTTGGGTTTAGAAAACCCATGCCTTTTACTGTGCGTCGTGCGGAGGAAAGAACTGAAGCTACTAACAGTTGCCACTGATGGAGAATGTAATTTTCTACCTTAAGGCAGTCAAGTGGGAAGACTTTATATGCAGCATAGGAGCCTTTCCCATGCTTAGTTAGGATTAATGGGGTTGTGAAACCTGCTGTATAGGCTGAGCGTAGTTTAGGATGCACCTTCCATTTTCTAGCCAGGCACTAGTCCCTTTGCATTTCAGGAAAACAGTGGCAAGATAAATTCTATTAAAATTGACCAATTTGGATTACTAGGGGTTTCAATAATTCTAAAAAGCACAATTATATAATGGGAAAGTGTTCAGCATGATAGCTTTTTCTAACTGGGAAATTTGTGTAAAAACACTAATGCAACTTTTAACTTAGCGTGCATGGATCTTCTCTCAAATGACCACTATATCAAAGCAGAAATGTGCTATGTAATGGCTAATAAAACTGAGATGTGGATCTAAAACATGATAGCACTAGTGTTGCTTCTAAAAGTGAGCTGGAAGGCAGGATATTCCTCACTGAAACCTCGCTTCTCCCATCAACTAGCAACTCTTTCACAGCATGTTGCTTTTGGAGGTATTTTTTATGTTCTCAGGTTGGAGCCACATTCTGATTTCCTCTCTACAGCACAGCTGTAAAGATTACTTCAGCTAGATGATACGACTGCCAGGTAATCATGCTAGATACTTTTGCTCCTTATCTTCAAAATCTGGTTCCCTACCACTTACTGTTCTACTTACCAAATTATCGTGCTAGTGTTTGTGGATATTTAATCCCCTTATTGCTCTGCCTAGATTTTTTCAATTGTTAATTTAAAATGTCTTTGCCTGTCATTTGTTCCACACAGTGCATCCATTTTGGAGATAAACTAATTTATCTTCCATATATACTTCCATATATACCTCCATATAAATTTATATTCATCTCCCTTTCATATATACAGTAATACCTCGGTTCACAAACGCTTCTGTTCACGAACAGTTCGGTTCGCGAACAGCAGCGTTTGCAAATTTTGCTTCCATTCGCGAACTCCGCATCTGGTGACGAACACGACCTGCGGCCATCTTCCCTGCTCTGACACGTGGTCGTGGCTTCCTCTAGGCGAGATCGCGGTTGCAGACAGACACTTGCTGTGAAGCTTTTTGGTGTCACCTCAAGCAAGGTTAGTGTTCTCTCTCTTCATACTGTACTGTACTTTATTTCATATTTTTGTGGTTAAAAAAATACATATGGTTCAGAATGAATTAACCTTATTTACATTGAACCTTATGGGAAAATTTGATTCAGTTGGCGACCAATTCGGTTGGCGACTGCGTTCGTAGGGGTCAGAACGGATTAACCTTATTTACATTGAACCTTATGGGTAAATTTGATTCGGCTCGTGACCAGAATCATGGAACGAATTAAGTTCATGAACCGAGGTACCACTGTACTAGCGCTATACTGTATATGGTATAGCATAAGGACACTTCTATAGCCATCAGAGGTTCTTCAATTAACATGTACAATTTACAAGGGGCCAGAGGCAGGGCTAGATCATGGCACAATCCAGAAGCTGTAGAACACAAAACAGCTTTTTATTTAATGCGTAAGGCCCATTTATATTGAACAACTGCAGAAGGCTCGAGCTTCTGTTTCTGACCTAGAGTAAATGAAGCTGGTTGTAGTGTCATGGTTGTTTACATTATGTAGAGCAACATTAAGCGCTGCTGAATAATCTAGGCCTTATTCATTACACTTAAAAATACTGGCTTGAATAGCTACTAGTCTAGAAATTATCTATGAAGTGTTACATGTTGCACACCCTGTGTAGCAGACACTCAGCAATTTCTGTTGCTGTGCCTAAATCACGTAGGATGGCTTTCCCCTGCAACAGAGCATGCTTGATACAACTTCATTTCATGGAAACTGGGAAGCCTTAAAACAAGGGAATTTTAGAATGTGTTCAAGATCAGACCCTCACCTCTATTACATGTTCAGATCAGGCAGCCTCACTAGTTAGCCTTTATAAAATGGGTATTTTGTGACTAGTCATTACAAAAGCATTCCTGTAACCAGTATTTTATGACAATGCCCTCAGAACTCTAAAAGTTCCAGGTATGCCCACTGTCCCTAAAAGTTTAGGGAAAACTACTCTAGAGATTTACAGAAAGCACAGATACCCGAATGTACCTATTGTAGGCTTTTTATTACATAATACACAGCTGCAACACCTAGAAATAAATATTTCAGCAGTTACATCTTGCCACCATTCAAGTCTTTTTATAAGATGTTTAGGGATCATTCCTCCTTCCTATCACAATTGCTCCAGATGAAACATATCCCTGGATATCATTCGAGGAATCAATGCTCCGGCCTAGAAAGCATTTTAAAACATTAGCCTTCTCATCTGCAGAGCCATACCTTTCTAATCAGAAGTGTATCATCATGCTTATGCTAGTTATATGATTCTGAAGGCATTGCAGTTCATTTTACATCAGCTACATTGAAATGTTTTTACACTATCGGGTTTAAGGAGGGAAAGTACTGTTTTGCAGAGACAAAGGCCTCTTCCTTGCGGACCATTTAAAGGGCTTTCCTCCAGTCCTTGAGATGGCAAAAATGTATGTTGGCATATTTTGCAATGCCCTCGCACTCTATTCTGTTTCAATACAAAGCCAGTATACGGTTCTTACACTTTTGACGCAAGAATGGAATTGGTGGTGTCTTGTGACTTTGCTTACCTCCCCAAACCAGCTGGTGGGGAAAAACACTCCCCTAACATGGGATGAGGCTGGGGAGGAAGTGAATTTTGACAGATGGCTCAAGTGGTGAGTTTAGGTCATTTGCCAAAACATTGCTTTGGCTTCGTGCGAGTCTTTCAACATGGGTATGTTCATCTGATAATTGTGCTCCATTCTGATACGGCTTTAATGCTATTCTGGAATAGTATCAATTTGGAATAGCATTATTCTGGAGCAGCAATTAATCCATGTTTACCATATATATATATATAGTGCTAGGAACAGCTCAGGTACTGCGCAGAACCCTCAAACCCCCAGGCCTCTGGTAGAGGACCCGAGATTGAGGAAGACACAGACCACCCATAGGGGTGAGAGGGGAATTTTTAATCTCTCTCTCTCTCTCTCTCTACTCTATATAAGGGAGGGAGAGAGGGAAACAGCCTCAATTCTGGCTGAGAATAGACTGATTGGGAGTCTGGCACAGGTATCATTCTGTGCTTGCCCAATGTATAACTGAGTGGCTGAGGATCAAGAGGTGGAACTGATGGATACACACAGGATGGGTGGAGATGCCAGAGAAGCCACTGAATTGAAACTGAATCAAAGGATCCCTGCCAGCTTTTTGTCAATTTTCAAAGTCTGATCAGCTTCACACCCTTTGTCTAGTTTCACAGCTGGAGGACTTGTGCCAGTCCTGGATGAAGGAGGGGAGAGGGGAAGAGAGAGACAACCAAGGCCACCTCTTTCTCCTTACCCTCCCCATGTGCAAACACATCTGAGAACTAGCACTCTTTCCAGCAAACGTCAATTTTTTAAAAAAACGTAACACCCAACAAGCACTTCAGAAAGCATCAGTCAGGCATTACTCGGGCAGATGCCTTTGCAGAATCCAGTTGCTACTGTGGTCCAAATCAAAATGGCCACAGAGGACAGGGGTCATACCTGCACCAGCATAAAGTAGCCAATAGGAACTGAGCAGATCCCAGCTCTGAACTGTCTTGTCGATGAGATATCATACAGCAAAACTTAAAAAAACTTAAAGCCAGGTGAAAAGGGGAAATGTTATTTTTAAACTGGAACAGTTGAAGGTGAATTTAAACTGTCTCCACCATGGGCTCAGGATAGGAAAAAAGCAATGCCATGAGGACGCATCCTTAAGTTTCAAGCCGTGGTTATGACATGTGGATGAGACCAAGGGATTTTATCACTCGCATCACTTATGGAGGTTAAGGGGTTATAGCTGTGTCCTATTGTCTCAGCTCTTTGTCAATATTGTCTGCACCGAAGACAAGGCAGTTGCTGGAAGAACTGAAAGTTAGAGACCAACCCATACCTTTGTGGAGTTGAATAGGTACATGTTTGCATATTATGGCTTCTTCAAAGTCTCAAAACACATTTGAGATCCATCTATAGGTGTTTTCATAAGTGGTGCCCAGACTTAGAATTTTACCATATTGCATAAAACAAAACAGTTTTAATCTGTTTTTTAAAAAACTATATAAGAACCACATCTCTAGGTACTGCCTAATGGGTGCATTTTTATTCTCCACAAACCGGCTACTGTAGACCTCATACTGATCACCTTTCTCTGAGCGTGGCACAAGCCAATATCTGCCACTACGGGGAAGAGATGAACAGAGGAGGCCCAAGAAGAAAAGTCATTAACCTACATGACAGAAGATGCAATTCTACACATTTTAGAGAGCAAGCTTCCATTTCAGAATATAGCTTCTGGTAACCACTTCTTTAAAAAACTGAGAGGTTACAAAAAAGTGCAATGGACACATGGGAAACCATTCTCTCTCCCCCTGCTCCCAATCAGGCTATTGAAGCAGCGTGCCAATGCACTCAGTGGCTACATCAGTTGTCCAGCACATCTGGGAGGTAAGAAGTTGGGCAAGGTTGTAATAGAAGATAAGAGTGCTTTGCCATGCATGGGCACAGCAGTCCAAGTCATTTATATTCTAGTCCCTTACCTGCTCTTTGCCTTCTGGGAATGCAGAACCTGGTGCAAAGGGCATCGGAAGATGGCTGGATGGAGTCGCAGATTACTGCACTACAGTGGAAATAGATCTGAACAACAGACAGAAATCACCGGGCATCACAAGGTAGTTTGAGAGAATTAGGAAGCATGCTACTAAATGAAGGTGGTGAAGTACTAAAAGAACTCATCCCTTGGAAAGAATTGGATTCAAGTGATTTTAAAAGAGAACTGAAAGATGCTCATTCCAGTTTTAACACAGTATTATAGGGATATTCTTGTAAAAGTCCATGGAACTTAGAAAAGCTATATTTCCTTATTGTCATACAATACCTTTGGTGGGGAAATAGAGACAGCCAGTAATGCTACCAAGGCAGGACTCTGGAGAGCATCTTAGGGCTTATCAACAGAAGAGTCAGCCACCCTGATATAGCATCAATAGGACCAACGTAGTAAACTGCCATTCCAAGTGTAACACCATGAAGCATCATGTCAAAATTACCCACATTGACCAGTAAAGGCAGTCTTACCTAACCCTTACCTGCCCTTGAACAGCTTGGCTGTTCACCACAAATGTAAACATTTTCACTTCAAAGCGCTTCAGATGTGTAGGGAATGGGACAGAAGTGTTGGGGACGTCATGGAATATTGTCTGATGTGTATCTGCCGTATTCTCACAACTAGTGTAAGATAAAAATAATTAGATGTATACCTACACGAATACATATGCATATGCATATAACTCATATATTCTTTTTGTTTCTCAACAAAGCTATAGCTATGAGGTCCAGTCTGTGCCAAGTTGGCATCAAAGACTAGAAAGGACCTCTTAATTAGATAATGCCATGGAATTATCAGCACTGCTCCTATCAGCACAAGTTCAACCTCAAAGAAAGCCATAATACATAATTAACAAACTACAGCATTAATGCTAGACAATATAGTATTAAGGCTCTGGAAGATATACCATCAAGCTCTATCTTGGGTTTTGAAGTTATAACAAGAATTGGCCATGCGTCTTGAGGTCTTTAGATGGCTGGATTATTGAACACAGAAGAGCAGCAATTTCTGCAGCCAGTACAAAGTGTTATGTTTTGTTCTGCCTTGGGTAGTTTTTATAGAAGGTCTTTCATCCCCCAGCATAACCCAAGCCAGATGTACTTTCTAGTCAGGCCTTGTCAAACTGCTTTTTTCAGCATCTTTACTCATAGTGCTCAACTTTTCATATAAGTGGCAAGCAACCTTCAACCCACAGTTAAAATTGGTACCTGTCAACCACTATGTCCCATTGTGGGAAACTCTTCCTGTCGGGTGATGCAGTGGCCCAGCAGTCCTCCAGGAACAACTCCAGCTGTGGGTCTTGACTGTGGAGAAGCTCTACCTGGAAGTAGAGAGGCTCTCGAAGGTAGCGACTTATGGGATACTCAGAGTTGAGGTAGAAATCCCTGTAGGACTGGTCTACAGAAAAGTGAGATGGGGGAAAGAAAAATTTATTAGGAGCCTAGTATCCTAAGATAATTGATTTAATTTACAGGAATCAATCTTCACTCACTGGTACAGCATCACTAGTCTAAACTAGGATTATGTATCTCCCACTCTAATCTGCTTATTAATCTAAGAACTGTACTAGCACAATGCAAGAGGTACACTTCAATTTTAAGCCCAGATGAGACAACTGGAGCATAGGCAAAGGCATCTCTCGAGTCAGAGGTGATTCTTTCATTAGTGAGAAAACCAGGATCTGAATGTTTTTATCTTTGATCAAAGTAGACATTTTGTGATAGGACTGAAAGACACTCCTCTTCCACAAGTCATACTCATCCAGTTATGCCAATACAAGTTGTCCTCACTTAACAACCATTTGTTTAGTAACCATTCTAAGTTGCAACAGTGCTGCACAAAGAGACTTACAACCGGTCCTCACACTTACTACTGTCGCAGCACCCCCACAGTCATGTGATTGTGATTCAGGCACTTGGCCACCAGCTTGCACTTATGAGGGTTGCAGCATCCCAGGGTCACATGATCACCATTTGCGACCTTCCCAGCTGGCTTCTGGCAAGCAAAATCAATGGGGAACTGCGTGATTCGCTTAACAATTGCATTATTTGCTTAATGACCACTGCAAAAAAGATTGTAAAATTGGGCACAACTTGCTTAACAACCACCCTGTTTAACAATGAATTTTCTGGTCCCTATTGTGGTTGTTAAGCAAGGACTACCTGTAAGATCAAAGGTAATTGTTTATCGTTAACCCAAATACAGCCAAGAGATGTTCTTGGCTGCTGCCACACGCTTGGATTAGAAGGACGAACAGATAAATGAGACAATAAAACGGAACCCTATTCTGCTGGATGATCTGGCACGCTCCCTCAACTGGCAAACGGGACGTGCAAAGTTAATTAGTTATTCAAATCTAAACAGCCCAAGTTTCAGGACTCAAATTCACAATTTCCTAACAATATAAAAACTCCCAGTGAGGCCAAGGTAGCAGTGCAAGTTGACTAGTGCTCACATAGAGACAATTGAAAGACTCATCAAAGATGAATCCTACATAAAGCTAGAAATCCTATAGGCCCTGGTTTATCATAAACAAAGCTTACAATACTTAAAAATAGTTTTGATGAGAACTTCCATGCTTTTTAAAGTTGGATTTTTAAAAGGTAAATACAAATGGTTGTTTAAAAGTACAAATAACTGTTGCCTTTAGTTGCATTCTTCCTTCCTATCCAGAAGGAACACTTCTAAGACAATCCTTGTACAAGCACATGCCTTCAGATTAGTGCTAAATCTAAGTTAGAAACTGTTTCTCATGCTGGTGGCTGATACAACAAAATAGAGTGTTACAATTTCATCGATTACAGTCTTAAATACATTATAGGTGACCCCTCTGCTTTGAAATTACCTCTGGCCAGTTTAAGGGCAAGTTCCAGCTGCCCAGTCCCAGGCAGGATGCTTGGTGATGGTGCTTGTGCAGGGCTATACTGAAACAGCAGCATCTTCCCAATGAAGTACTGGCAAGCACATTTCAACCTTGAAAAGATGAGAATTTGCCAGCAAAAGGAGTCTTGTTTTATTCACCCAGCCCCCGAGGAGCTCCAAAGTATAGCTTCTCTCTTTTCACATTTTTGGGAGGACATTGATGCACACAGGACATTCAGAGGACTTAGCTGGCTATGTTGGAGATCCATGTCTGCAGAGTCTCCCCAGATGGGCCCAAACCATCCCATACTATTGTACCACTTTTTCATCGCTTGATGTTTTAGGGTAGCATTCTGTGTGGTGCCAAGGCAATCCTTCCTCAAGCATGGTTGGCTAAGGGGACCTCCTAATGCAATGCTTTAATTCAAACTCTCCCAACTTGGGAATTCTGTGAACTGCCATCCCAGCACGTTTGGAAGCCACCCAGGGCAAGGACAAGTTGGCTTCAACTTTGTTCCCCAACTCTCAAGTCACAAGTACTCACTGATACACAGGTATTGCTTGGCCTGGGAGGAAGTACAGGACCACATTTTCATAAGTCATGATGCCATTTTCAAACTGTAAAGAAGGAGGAATGAAACATTCCAAAGCTTAAAAAAAACTTGAAAAAAAAAAAGAAAAACTGGATCCCTGCCCTTCCTCCAAGTTCCTCAAAGGCCTACGCTGGGCCCTTCCCTCTTCCCCTTTATCACCTCATAAACCATATGAAGTAGGAAAGATCCAGTACTGTAGTAGAAAATATACAGTTCCTAGTTTTTCCCCCAGTTGTCTCTTATACCCAACACTGTTCAGTAAGAGCACACAACGGTTGGTGCTTGTCCTATTGGGTGGGTGTTTTCCCCAACCTGGCCTCCCCATTGGGAATGACTGGGAATTCTGAGAGTTATCGTCCCAACACAGCCAGAGGGTAAACAGGCTGGGAGAAGGTCAGTGGACACATTCTATTCTGCTTTAGAGCATCCTTTCCAGACCATCCTGGAGAGGGGACCCCCCCCCCGAGTAATCTCTTACCTTGCGAGTTGTGCCACAAGAGGTTACATTGAAGAGAAAGACTGCTCCTGCCTTTGTCACAGAAGCTGGCCTACAGCGTTTGTCTCTCAGCACTAAAGTCGAGGGCTCCAGGTCTGGCATGCCAACCAACTTCAGAGCAGACACTACCACTGTGCCATTAGGCTGGCACTCTGCAAGAGACAGGTCATTCCAGAAAGTTCAGGAGATAAGGATTCCTTCCTTGCTAAGCGCAGTACCCCAATTCTGTCACCCCCTTGCCTTGAGCAGGGCTGCATCATGGATGCTACCCCAGATAGAACGCCTCCAGACAATCAGCTTTTGGTGCTGATCGCAGCCTTTCATGGTCAGCTTCAAGCAAGCGTTCCAGCTGACATTCCACGTTAACTGGCACTACTGTGCACCCATCCGCTCCAACACTTTTGTACCAGCCTTCCATCCCCAAAGAAATATTACTGTCATAGTTACAAGCAATTGGATTGCTGAAGATAAGAGTTTACAGCGCACATCACCACCCCCCTCGGCAGTGGGCACCATTTTCACCATTCATTCCCTCTCTTGTTTATTAATCTCCCATCTTTCATACAGGAGGTTAATGCCTTTTTTAAAAAGCAGCAAAAGGTTGAAAAGAGTGATAAGGCTATACAATTGAAGAGAAGGGAAGCACAGCCCTATCATTCCTCATAGACCACATCAAAACCACACCTTAGGAAAAAGGGGGAAAAAAAAAAAGGAAAATTACAACAGCGGTAAGAATGGAGTGTACTGCAGCCATCTATGGAGGCTGCCTTAAGTTATCGATCCTTTTCCTGCAAAAGATGAAGATGACATGGAAACACTGGAAGATCGCAGAAGAGGACCATGACTGTCCCCATCTACACCTCTCAGGGTACAATCATTCAGCAGCAGCAATCCCCCCCCAACCCCCAGGACATTGCCTTCCTTTCATTCCCAGACCATGAGTGAGAAAACCTTGTTGTCCTTAGCTCTATCAGCATTAAATTAATACTTCCCCCTTATTCCTGCATGGTCCTCACTGTCAGCTATGATCTGTTTTATATGTACTGTTTTCTTTTTATTTGTAAACTGCCTAGAATTGTCAAGGTGTCAAGGTGGAGGGAGGGAGGGAGGGTTTTGCCACCCATTCACCCATTGGATGGAAGCTGGGTGACTGCAGAGACTTAAAACAGAAGCGAGGAGGATACAGGTCATTAATGGGGACAGCCAAATTCATGCCAGTAGCTTCCTGTAGACTTAAGGTAGGCGGAGAGCACTAACTCAGCATTGGGGAAATATCCTGTGTTTTGTTGATGTTAATGAAGTAAAAATAAATGAGATATGGCAATTCCAAAAGCAATCCTCAGCTGCAAGCAGCCTTAATTTTTAAGCTGGCAGAAAGCCAAAATGCCTTCTCTACCCTGTACAATACTTTCTGTATGCTATGTAAAGTTCTGCACAATCCAGTTTTCCTACAGTGTACTTGAGACAAAGGAGCCAAGAATCTGTGAGAAAATGTTAAGTTCCTCCAACCTGCAGTTTTCTTGCTGGGAGAGAGGAACGAAATCATTAGTTATATTTAGGAACGCTGTATAAAATAAAATGAACGATATGCTACTAAATATGTGAGTGCCTTTGTTGTCAGATTGAAAGTGACATCCTCAAGTCTGGTTGACTACATCCCAAATGGACTTAATGTATCAACATCCTGAGGGACATCAGGATCAACGTCCCTCAGACATTTAGCCAGCCCAGGAATGACATTTACCAATTAGATTGTTTGGAGAGAAGCTGCAGGAAATGGTGAATTCAATCATTTCAGTTTGACTGAGATGGTCCTTAAATTGCAACTGGAAGGTGGTCACAATCCCAAAGGAGTTTATTTCCTAGGACCCCAAAAAAGAACAGATTAGTCACTAGTCACATGAAGGCTTGCTTTATTAGTCAGTGCTGATGAGCCTCAATTTCAGTCCAAACCAAAGATCCCAGAGTCACCATTTAATTTCTATTAGCTTCACTTCTACCTCAGTCTTTCTGAAGAAATAGGGAAATAGAAATTAAGTCCTTGAAACAGGATTGAGAGAGAGAGAGAGAGAGAGAGAGAGAGAATCTAATCGACCCGTTGGTCAGCTGGAGGATATGCTGGTCTGTATAGCAACAGCATGGTTGGTACACTTATGGGAAGCAAGAGTGTGATTGTGAGAGTTTGAGTGGTGAAAATGGCAGCTGAGTGGAGGTACCCTAAGATTCTAAGCCATAGATTGAGAACATCACAACCTTGCTGGGGTTAAGACCTATCTAGGAGCCAATCAACCGAACCCAGGAGCTACAAGTGGGACATGAGAATTACTGCCTCCTTCTACTGATGCTCCTTACAGCTGGTATTTAGGCCTTAGATCAGAGATGCTTAATTTGAGGCCTCAGGGCACCTTGTGCTACCCTGGCATTCTGAAACTTGTTACCAAATGACAGAAGGGTGAAATGATTAAGCATTATATCACCAAGTACTATTTAATCTTAGATTTCCCTGATATTTTATTTAGGTTTTCTCCTAGCCCCTAGCTTGCTGTTCAAAGATCAAATGCAGCTCTTCACCCCACCCATTTGTGCACCTTAGGCTGAGATGGCTCCCAGGAAGACTCTTCTTCCCATTCATTATGCAGAAATCAAGGGCCTCTTTTGGAATAGGGTGAAGATTAGAATAACACATCTAGACTATGATGGAAGAGAAGGAATGATGTATAGCCTAGATCCTGCAGTTGAAGCAAAAGGGGTTCCGATACTGGCTTCTAATAAGCAAGCATTTTGCTTACTCACAGAAGTAGAGGAAGCCAATTACCGGCCTGTTTCCAGGGAAGCAAGAATTCATGGTAACAAGTTGCTTCTCTCACCCAAGGCATAAGCAGAACTTTCTATCCCCAAAACAAGCCTCTTAGATATGGCAAAGAATCTCCCTCTTTCCTGCCATTTAGTGGTTCCTTGGACTTCTTGCAGCCAGGATATGATGTGGCTATTTTCTCTCCTTGCATTCCTTCACAGACAGGTAGGAGAAGAGGAAGTGACTGGGCAGCATCCATAGCAGGGAAGCCACCAACAACTTACAAGGCTCAGCTTCCACAGCATGGTGACTGCTACTGATGGGGCAACAGCTGACTCAGGAACAGCAGAGGAGAAGGCAGTAGCAGCCACAGTGGCGGGTGGGCGGTCCCTTACTTGCTCACTCTTCCATTTTATTCTGTGCTGGGTCTTCCACTATGACTCACGCTTGGGCTGCAGAAATCCAGATGATCACAAGATGGCAGTGCAGAGACACAGAAAACTAACCCTTTGCTGCCTTCTAGTGTTATCCAGATGTTCACCACCTAGATGGTTGAAGTTGAAGGAGTGGGCAGCAACGGGGAGTCCAATGCGTACCTGTGCCTGCAGGCCCCAGGGTGGCTTTTTTCACAATGTTTACCCACTGTTCCCACTCCACCCCAGAAGGCACCCCTTTCCACTCTTTGACAGAGGGCTGTCCAGCCCCAGCTTTGTCCTACCTCAAGGAACACGTGAGGGGCGAACCTTGGCACCCTCAGGGCCAGGTGAGTTCTATTGTCCTGCAACCCATAGCCAAGAGTCTGTGTTGTCTCCTGAGTTAAGGGTGTGTTCCCCACAAAGGGCAACCAATTCTCGTCCACGTTGCCACGTTTCACCACTAAATAGAGGGCTTCATCATCACAGAACCCTTCCGCATGTGGCAGCACTGCAGAGAAGAGGAAACAAGACTAGCGCCTGTCCATTTACTTTCCTACCCACTGCAACTAATCCACCCGCATTTTCCAATAACATTTCTCACAGCTTAGTTGCACAGAAGGGCATGAGTAACTACTTGATCATTAATTACACAAATGACTAGCTACATCAGAGTGCCACTATTTAACTGCCTCCTTAAAGAGCATTAAGATATCAATGGAAGACTATAACTGTTTCTAACAACTTTACAGTAACATCTTCTGGACCAACAGCCTACTTTCTCAGTTGCAATGGAAATGTCTGCTATCCCAGGATCTCCAGTTTCTACCCATTTTGCTTCTGGTATCCGTAATGGAAAGAGGCAGGAAATATTAGCTCCAATCAACTCACCTGCATCCTTCACCAAGGCAGACAGAGGGACTGGGACTTCAAAGGTTTCTGCCTGAGGAATCACCCTGAATAGCAATACAGGGTTGGTGGTATAATTTCGGAAGTGATCTGGCACATACTGGGAGAAATTAATGGGGAGGGTATTAGTTTCTACATTATCAATAACAGTGTAACCACTAAAGGGAGCTAGGTGTGGCATTGTGTTCATCGAGTCTATTTAGATGCAGAAAATTTATGGATTACAAAATGTGCCTTTACCATGCAGCCTCTCGTTTTGTAATTCTGGGTTAAAACCTACATAATAGCTAACAATTTACATAGATAAATCAGCTGCATAATCCAGCCAAGCAATCTCCAGATATATGGACTTCAGCTCTTAGAATTTCCTAGCCAGCATGGCCATCACTAAGAATTCTGGGAGCTGAAGTCCACGTATTTGGAGAAGATCATGATTGTGGAAGGCTGATTTTGACCCCATCTTGGAAAACTGACATTACCAAACTTCTTTACATATGTAGCACATTGAAATGCTGACATACCTACCCCAGATACCCTACAGCTTGAATCTTAGCAACCTCTTTTATACAACTTGATAAAAGATGCCCACGCATTCTAAGTCTACCTCACTGTTGGTCTGCAAACAGTGTTACCTCACACCCGCTCTTACCCAGCCTTTGACCAACAAGTTCCATTTTGTGCTGGGGAGGGAGGAGAAAGAGATCCAAATTGCCTAAAATTCTCTTGAAAATTAAGGAAGGATAATCCATCCTCAGGTTAGAAATACCCAGGCATTCTCAAGAATGGACGGTCCAAGTATCTATTGGTGCTCAACACAGAATGTCATCTCCTGAAGTTGGTGCTCCCTCCAGCATAGAAGGGGGAAGTCTGAAGTAGTACATGTGTGCTAATTATAGGCATACATAATAAAACACAGCATTTGGAAAAATAAAATCTTTCAAGCCACTCCACATAATTATTCAGTTTTAAAAGGAACGTCAGGTGTTTTGTTGATGGTCCTCTGCCGCTAATGATAAAAAGACATTCTACCCTAAGACCTGCAAACAAGGCCTAAACTGATACCTGTTCTTACCTCCTTCTCAACTCCAGGAGCATCAAACGGGATTTGCACAAGATAATCTTTGCTGCCGTTAGGCTGTTTGATTTCAAGGATCTTACAGCTCCATTTCTCAGCCTCAGGCAATGTCAAGGGCCCTGAATTACCCACTGTCACACCAACCAGGTCTACATCTGGCAAGAAGGATCCAACTGTTGCATTGAAGAGCCAGAGATTTATTTTTGTATCTGCGGAGGAAAGAAAGCCATTTGAAGGCAAAGTGTGCTTTGGGCTTGAAGTTCTCTCTCATCTTTTCCTCCAGCTGCTCTGTTAACAAGACCCTTTGGCTCATCCTAAGATTTGAATAGCCAACGTGACACCCATGGGCACCAGTGTACCCACTGAGACACCCCTTCATGCCCATCAGACTTCTTGCCCTATTTAATGTGGATGGCATTTAACCTTTTAAATAAATTAATCAGTTGGAAAGTTGGCATGATGCAAAGCAAAGCATCATCAGCCAGTGTGTTCATCATTAGGATCCACTGGAAAGGGTATATGAGTGTCCACCATCCAGGGGCAACAAAGCAATTTTCTCTGTTAGGTTACTGTGATTTTTTTAAAAAAGCAAGGGTAATAGGAACGAGGTGGCATACATCAGGAACAATCAATCCACAGGCCATCACCCAATCCCCGTGTTCTGGCCCACAGGGCAACCCTTTCCACCCAAAGAGGTGCACTTTCTGTCTTTGCCACACACCCCCTGCCAAAAGTTGCAGAGAGATATGTTAAGCCTCAGCGAAGCTGACTCCTGGAGTTCAGATTTTTCCTCTCACTCTATATATACACACACACCACATCACACATTCCTCTCTCTATATATTACACACACCACCCATCAAGAATGGTGCAGCCAGGATTGTAGGGGGACCCTGGACAAGATGGCCTGGATCCCATCACTGCCTCTAAGTAAACCCTGTCACTCTCTGTCCTTAAGAAGTACAAAGCCACTTCTTTGTTGTCTCCTGCCCTGCAGCTTATAAGTTAATAAGATCTTTGTTTTCTAAGTCCCCTTTCATTCCTCTACCCCTTGTTACTGAAGCATAAGATGGCAACATTTGTCACAACATGTTTTTATTTTGTTATGTCTGAGCTCCAGCACTTTAGGAAACGAAGACGGTGGGCGTGGTTGCCTAAAGCTGTCCTCTGCAGTAATATAAAATCCCCTTCAAGCAATTCTTGATGACTTCATGGACACACCCATGCAGTTTTCTTGGCAACATTACTGAAGTTGTTTGCCACTGCTTTCTTCAGGGATATTTTTATAACAGCTTTTATATTCCCTGGACTTCTCTCCTTTGAGCTTGCTGGTAAACTAAGGAGTGTATAGGAGAAACGACGTTACGGGGGGTATAAACAACAGGTTCCGCTTAAATTACCATCTAAATGATAGATCATCGTTCTAAACACTTTTAAAAGCCAAATAGAGCCCACATTTCTAGAGAGTTTGCCCAACCACTAGTGGAACGGAGAACATTCCATCATTAAAAGCCTTTATGCGATGTTATCTTTGTAGTACCAGAAGCATCTTTCTACTGTCCTGTGCTAATTTCTTATAAAGACGACTCACAGTCTGTAATCCTGATGGGTACAAGCTGCAGAGGCGTGCTGATCTTCTTCAGGATAAGATGCTTTGTAATACCTCTCTTATCATCTTCCCACAAATGCTCCACAAAGGTGTTGATTCTGTAGGTGATCATCAATTTTCCATCAACTACGTGACTCTGGAAGATAAGATCAACTAGCAATCATAGCTTAAGAGGCCCTATACCAAGACATGTTGTATTAAAATGGGCAGCACCCATTAAAATCCAGTTTGATCTCTTTTCTTGATGCTGCCATCAGTTTGGATTTCATGCAACATACAATTCAGAAGCAGAAGTTAAACTGTGGTCAACCATTTGTTTTTCTTCTCCCCACCTCAAACATATTTTTATAGATCAGGAATGTGCAAAATGTGGCCCTCCAAGTGGTGTTAGAATGCAGCCCCCATCATCTCTCACCATTGGCCATGTTGTCCAGGGTTGATGGGAGTAGGAATTCAACATCTGGACACCATGTCCTCCTTTATGCTAGACTAGGGATGAGCAGCCTGTGGCCTTAAGAGACCAATAGGGCCCCTAAATAGACCCTCCCCAGCTTAAAAAAAAAAGATGCTTTTCCCCATTATTGTGGGACAGGAAACAGATGAGAACTATATTGTATTACAGTGGGGTTAACACAATAAAAATGAAGAGAACATTTAAAAACTCACACCAGAGCACCTGACTCATCAGCATGTACAACATACTTTGTAACACACCATCACCTACAACAGCTTTTAATACCCAAAAGATTTCCCATGCCCACCTTGTAGTTACCACCCAGTGCACCAATGGGTATCTTTACTATAATGGCTTCCTTGTTACTGGCCAGGATGTAACCTCGGCTCTTTATATCCTGTGTTGACAGTTTGTATAGGTTGACACCCATCTCTATTCGCAATTCTTTGAGTGTATCAACTCCAATTAGAAGAGGAGAAACTCTCTTTGGGATGGTCCAAGTGATTGTTTCTTTTGTATAGGTTACACCATCTAGGGAGTAACAGGGTAGAAGAAGAAAACATATTTAAGCTTTTAAGTCAGATCTTAAAGCTGTAAGAAGGAAACCCAAGCCTTGAGAGTTTAGGCATCAGGGATCCATAATCTGGAGATCATTACTCTATTTACCTACCTATAGGACAGGCCACTGCAGTGTCCACCATCAGGAGCATCCAACGCTGCTTGTAGTAGGTACTGGATCTCACAGAAGAAAAAGGGACCCCACTGATCTGAAATGGTAGCAAGAAGCTTCCAACTTTTTACTTTGGCCAAGTGTGAGACTGCCAGATCTTCAGGACATGGGATAAAATATCTCTCCATGTGCGAAACACATTTGATGAAATTACATTTTTTTTAAAAAAGCAAGTATCCCTGGAGTATAGATGGATAGGGGATCAGGGATGTCATTAAGTTCTTTAGATTGAAGGGACCAATCAGATGTGCCTATCCATACTAATACTAATGGAAATGAAGGGTTCACCTATCCCCATAAGCTATGGTTGCTTTAGCTGAACAATAGCATTGAATACATGGATTCTTGTCACTGCCTTCTGCCCTGCATCTTCATATGTTCTGAAAATTAAAGTGAGCTCACTTCCACTTTCTGAGCTTGAGAGGCATTGTAGGGAGCTCTCAACACAATCCTGGTGTCTGTCATGTTGATCCCATAACCGGCAGCTTGAGCTTCTTCAACCAGCATGGACTTCTCCCCAGAGTCCATGTGAAAGACTATGTGCCAGACGGAGGGAGCTCCAGTTTTGGCCTAGAATCAGGGGGCAGAGAGCAAGAGAAGGAAATATTTTAGAGTTATGTAATTCTCTGCATGGAAGTTATGCTATCTGTGCTTTTACTTGATCAGGGAGAAGACAGAGAAATACCTCTGCAAAAGCAGATGCCCAGTCTTCAGGCTGATCTTGAAGAATGTCCTTTGAGATTGGTGGAACATTCCTTCTCACAGAGACCTTGAGGAGAAACAAGAGATAGTATGTTTAGGAGATATTTCAAGGCATTTGGGAAGTTTGAGAGTGTAAAACCTCCATTGTTGCAGCCCCTTGCTTCCAGTTGTTAAAATAATTCAGTCTGGATGTTTTTGCAGCCATTAAGTTATAAACCCTATCAATAACTGCAGCCTGTTCCTTGCTTTCATAGTGGCCAAGAAGTGCCATGCTCTGATCTGCAGCTTTACCATCTTGGGGCCTATCCTGGTCTGATCTGTGATAGAAAACACAGCATAATGCAGCCATGCACTAAATAGAGGCCACTTCCCTTAATCAGGAGGATCAAAAATAGTTCATAAATATCCTATTGCCCAGGCTAAGGTAGTTGAATACCTTCTGCAGCCTGACTTTGGATGGTCATGTGAGGCAGGAGCACCAAACATCCATTGAGCTTGGAGGATTAAAGCTTAGAAGTGGATTAGTTTAGCTCAGCAACCACACTGCCAGCTCACCACAGCTTCCTACTTAAGATAGCACTCTGCAGAAATCAAAAATGTGTGTATTGTCAGAAGTTTAGCAGGTCATATAAAGCAAATGTGTGACACTAAATTGGGAAAGCCCTGCGTTGACGTGGAAGCTTGCTTTAGTGCAGTCTGGCTAGTTGCCACACTGATGCCATGCAGTTGGGAGACGAGCACTCAGGTTTACAAGAGGTCACCTTTCTCATATTTGGGATCCTGAGCCTAGGAGGACATCATTGGGATGCTGGTCCATGCTTCCTGGCTTTGCAGGAGAAGAGGCAAGAGTCATTAAATTGCAAGCAGCAGGCAATGGGCAGCTTTATCTTATGCCCATGCCATCAATTAAATGTTCTTCTCCTGATCACAGAGGTCAGTTTGTGCTAACATACGCATGTTGCCCTGATGTCAGCTGTGTTTTCCATCATGAATCAGTGGAAAGTTGAGGGATAGAGAGATTGTTGTCCCTAACTACTTCTCACTGCTTAAATTCTCAGAGGCATCTGGTTGCCCACAACAGTGACTGATGGGCCCTTGGGCATGATATAATATGGCTCTTTATATGTTTTTCTTTAGTTGTTCAGTTCCAATCCTACCCTCCAGGTACAATTCAAGAATATCTGAAAGCAGAACCAGTCTTACCATAATTTTTTTTTTTTAAAAAAGGGGACTCTTGTGCAGAAAAAGCTGGGCCCAGCCCTGCATTATCCCTCCCTGGACCCCAGATTGGATTGACCCATTCCTTTGAAGCTAGGCAGTCAGTCCTTTCTGTAGGAGGTGGTGGTCTCCCAGCACCACTCTTGAAACCAGGCTCAGCTGTCAGTCCAGCTGGATCCAATGGCTGGCATGATCACACAACAGGCTAATGTTCACTTAATAGATTATCCCCATACTAAAAACATTCCATGGCCTCACATTCACATGATGGGAATCCAGCCACCACCTTAGTCTATCACACACTGAAGTACTCATTAATCTCAGCCTAGCAAGTGGATCAGATCCAGCCACTACAGGGAAAAGCTGGGTGTGCCTGTTTTGTCTCAGGCAGCCAAACAGAGGAACACACAGCCCTACTTGTGGGTATCACCAATACTTGTCAAAGTGCCCAGAGTGAAAGGCAGAGATTGGGCAAGATTTTCATGTCCTCATCCTTCCCGCAGATGCCTCTCCCAAACTGGTACAATTCAACATCTGCCCTGAGTACAGAATTATACTTGTAGAACATGGCTTTCTTTGGCAGAGGATTAAGACTTCCTGGATACAGATTCTGCAGTTGGTCCCCATAAAAGAGAACATACAGTTCCAGCATAATCTTTTTTGCACATTATTTCTCTACAGGCTTTAACCTGTTCATACTAAAAAAAAAAAAATCTAAAGGAGAATCTAAGAGTCTATACAGGTTGAAGTACCAACTCCCTTCTACTCCCATCATTCCTATACAACATACACAGAACCAGGGCTATCCAAGTGCAGTTTAGTTGTCACGCATCAGTCCACTGTCACAACATACCTGAGACCTCCTATAAGTTTGGTGTGGCAGCTAGGAAAACTACACAATCATCACAATCTTGATCGTGCAGCACTATCAGTGCTGAAGGCTGTTTGGCTTTTTTCCAAACTTACCTCCATATAGTTTGTCTCACAGACAATTTCCCTGGGCTGCCACGGGCCGTATGAGCAACTCACGGGGACATTAAGCAAAGCCGCATTGTGCATCCCTGGGTCTGTTGCTGCCTTGATTTGTATGGTTAGAGTGAACTGCTGATCATCCTGAATAAAGGGTCACAAAAGAAGAAACCAATAATTAATGTCAAGGTCTTTGGATGTGCATATGGGAACAAGGCCTCCAAGCTGTTAAGTTGTGCTGGTTTAACCACTTAAGGAACAAACTTGCTAGAATGTACTGAGGCCAGTTCAGTGTAGGAAGAGGACATCTTCAGGCTGGCTGGAACAGGATTACAATTTCCACATAAACCTTACAGGCCAGATTAATAGTGATGCAGAGCAAATTACAGTCTTGATAGGGACAGGGATCCTGTACCCCTCTAGAGGATGATGAATCACAGTGTTGTAGTAGGAACTACATGTTCCACAGGAAGATGGGCAGTGATACCTAGCATATCTTGTCTACCCCTAGGCTAGACTAGGTGTGCACAACTTCCAACCTGGGAGCAACATTCTGTCTCTTTTCAGTGTCTCACAGGTTCAAATCAAACACAGTGATTTTAATACAGTGAGGAAAATGTCTGAGCACCTTATAGATCGGTTTATGACAAAATAAGGACACAGCCATTTTTTTTTTTGCTTTGACCACACCCACTTCCCTTCTGGCTCCATCCTTATACGGCGTTCCACACACTACAGAACATCTACCTGCAGCCTTGGCCCAAAAAGAAGATGGGGAGCCCATGAACAAATTGCCTTGATTCAGAATTAAAGGCATCAGTACAGAATTCCAAAGCCTGGTTTAGAGCCTTCCCATCATCATGCACCTCTCCCACCTACCACTATCTGAGTATAGCAGCCAATCAGGGAGGCCCGGAACTCAATGTTCCCCCAAGCATCCTGGAAGATGGTATAGCCGCATTTCATAGCCTGGGCCTCATCAATCGACCAAGCTCTGCCAAACTGATCTGGAAGAACAAAAATATTGGTTATTTAGAAACAAGGAAACTGCTTTTCTAAACAGGGACATCAGCATCATATAGTTGACAAGCTTGATCTTGCATAAAAGATAGTGACACTTAAGGGACACTTAAAAGTCCCTCTTTCCACTTAAGCCAGCTCCAGGTTTGCAAACGTTTGGGAAAAGTGACTTCTTCCACTGAGATAAAGCATAACAGATGGAGAGCTTGAGTAGAAAAAATATGCACCATAACTATAGGGGCATGCCATCATTGGCAGGGATGGGCCATACTACAGAGATGTCGACAGTGCTAAATGGCTGCTAAGATGGATTTTGCCTCAACAATCACTTGGCATAAATGATCCTAGTATACCAGGGTTTTTTAATCTGATGGCAGTGGGGAGTTGCAGGGGAATTATACAACATATAGAAACTATTATTAAGCACATTCCTTCAATATGCAAGTGGGAGGACATAAGTGGGATTTTCAGACAGCCTCCCATCCAGGCGCTGAACAGACCCAAACCTGTCGATCTCCAAGAAGTTGAATGAAGGGAGGACGTTAACTTAAGCAGATAAGCTGAAGCTAGCACAAGTTCTTGTCACTTGCCTAGAACCTAGAGAGTTAACAGCTCAGATAGAAAAGCCGTACAGCTCTTCGGATTCACTTTCTGAAAGGTGTTTCAGAGATTAAACATTGCATCTGTTTGCAACACCTTAAGGTCATATGGTCTTGGGGAAAGACACAGTTGCTTTAAGGTGCTACAGACAGATGCTACATTCATGCTCCTGCAGTGCATTTCAAAGCACCCTGGGGTGATTGAACCTGAAGCACCGCACAGCAGTATTATTCTATTCATTTATTCATCCTGGCATCATCAGATGGCAATCCCATATTAAAAAACAAGGGCCAGATTGAGTATTTCCTAATAATTCAAAATAAAAGACAGGAGGACCAAGACTCACCAAGGGCAGCAAAACTGACATACTTGTTCTGGAAATTACTCATGTTCAGCTTGAGTTTTACGAGGCTACCTAGACATTCCACTTCCACCTGATCTGAATAGCAAAAAGAGGGGGAATGTTTTTTTATTAAGTAGATTTTAATCTCACCTTTCATATGGGATCTTAAGGTGGTGTACTTTGTGCTCCCTTTGCCTATTTCTCCCAACAACCACCCTCCGAGGAATGTTGCTAGCCAATTGGACCTCTACTGCTTTAGCATCCTTGAATCAGCATGGGAAAGTTTCCAAAAGGGTCAGCCCATGGTCCTCCCACCAGGCTAAGCAACTTCTGAGAACATCTGAAATTCCTGACATGCTCCAGCTGATAACTACAGAAGCCTTTGGTGCCCTCTAGACATTCCACACTCCAATTCCTTTCTTTCCAGCCAGCAAAACTAAAGGCCAAGAAGGTAATCCAAATACCTAAAGGATACTAAGTTGGGGAAAGCTGCAATAAAGAACACAAAACCAGCTTACTGTTTGTGCAGAACCTGTCTGAATTACAGAAGTAGCGCAGAAGAGCTTGGAAGAATTTAACTAACAATGCTCTCTGCCTTTCCTAAGACTTGGACCCCAAATGATTATCCAAGCTGTAGCAATAGCCAGAAGTATAATATCTATTGCTATCTCCAGCTGGGTCTACAACTCTGATCCTTCCTGTTTATTAACTATTCTAGTTAAGAATAATGGAAGATAGGACTGATCAAAGCATCTAGAAGGTACCAACTTCTTTCCTTGGCAGGTTGCATCTTGGGAAAGAACAAGACACAATCTCTGCCCAGTTCACGTGATTCATCAAGTTGAGGACTAGGACGTGTTCTACTTCTTCAGAGGAAGAAAAAAAAAGGGGGGGGCAATTGACTCTCTCCACACCAGGAGATTTTCTTCTCCAGGGGCAGTCAAAGCCATGCAAGGATCTTTTAAAGCAACCCGTTTTGCATTTGCTCAGCCTCCTGGTTACCTGCCAGAGAAACAAACTGGAGCCACGTTCTGGCGGCCAGAACAATGAGGAGAAACAGCCTGAAAGAGAAATCAGAGCAAGGGTCACATTTCGTACAGGCAACCCAGCCACAGAGGGGAATCCTCCTCGGTCTCCCCAGGTGGAGTCGGTGCATTTGACAAGATGCTGGCTAGCTGTGGCAGAAGCTGAGATTTCAGCATTCAGCCCAGCAGAAAACCAAAACCCACTTCAAGGTCTCCCCAACTGACCCCAGCAGGATGGGCAGCTTCTCCCTAGCTTTCATTCAGCTCTATTCCTCATAGAAGATCCATTGCCAGAATAATTTAATATTCGGGCTCATTCTTCTTATTAAACCCAAGACCATAAAGCATGGTAGATGGGTTCATGTACAACTTTGACAAAAATCAGATAAATCATATAGTTTTGACTGGCGACTACAGAGACAGAATAAATCCAGTCTGGGTTCACATCTTATACTGCACCATAGTTCGTTCATTCGGTGCCACTGGCTGGGTTCACACAGTGCTCTTAACCATGGTTAACAACCCACAATGGGTTGATTCACCCAACAAGTCAAGCCAAACCAAATAAATCACAGGATGCAATAGGTGAACCCAGCCAGACCAACATGCACACAAACTTTAGGTTAGAGACAGTCAGTTATAACCAGATTCACATATATTCAACTATAATTTGATTTATAAATAAATAAATATTTTTATAAAGCTCACTAAGCTACATGGTATGGTTCACAAGCTGCAGAAGATTAAAATCAAACAAAACAAACCACATTATGACTTAACATAAGGCATTAGGTGATTTTTATAATATCACTAGTAGGATACAACCTAAGGAAAGCTAGCCCCCTACTTGGGTTCACACATCACATTAAGCTATCATTGATTCTGTTTAGCAAGCAGTGTGAACCCAACCAGTTTTTGCTTATCCAATAAATCATGGCTAAGTAAAACACAGCTTAACACAACCCACAATCCCAATTAGTCAATCTCTTTTAAGCAGCACAAAACCAGAAAAACGTTTCCCAAGTCCAGGCCAACGTTTTCACCCACCCCCTACGCTCACCTTACTGCAAGATACCGGATCATTCTGCTGGGACACGAGGAGGACAAAACGACCAAGATAAAAGCTCTCCTCTTCTCTACAACCACTCAGACTCTGCCCATCAGCACAAAAACAACTTCAGAAGAGAACATCAGGCAACGGACCTTGCAGCTGCCTTTTAACCAGCTCGGCCCCGCGCTGGCCCAGGTGCCGCCAGTTACCTCTTTCCCTTACTCCTTAATTGTACGCATCAGAGGAAGATGTTGCTCTTATGGGGGGCTCCTGCTGGGACGCGGACTTCGGGGCTGACGCTATACGTCAGCAAATCGAAACAGAATCCCCTTCCTCTTTGCTGCCCCCTGGCGGATTCTCGGGATCCTGCGGTCTAGATCTGGGATCGCCATCGCAGTCCGAACGGACCTGGGGCTGCGATCCTAAACGCGCCTTCCTGGAAGTAATCATCATCAGACTCTATGAAATGTACTATCCGGTAAACGTAGGGAGGGCTCAAGCGGGGCACAGAGGTAGCCTTCTGCTGTAGTAGCCTTATTACTGCCTAGGGCGGACGATGCAAAGGATGGTAGTTCAAAAAAGGACTCCGTTTTAAATTGCCGTTTGCTGTTCGTCCAAGAGATGGCAGGCACAAGCTGCCTTAACTTGGCTTACTTCAGCCTTGACCTGTGCTGAGGAAGCACTTTTACTATGTCCTTCCCATATGGTCTAGCGGTTAGGATTCCTGGTTTTCACCCAGGCGGCCCGGGTTCGACTCCCGGTATGGGAAAGATTTGTTTTGGAACAATAACTACTTACCTTCTTGTTAAGCAGGAGAATGCTAATTAGATTACATTAAGTATTGGAAATCCTTGCCACGGTGCTATTAATCTGTACATTCCGTTTTCTGCATACTCTTTCTATATTTTTACATATCGCCCCTTCAGTAAAATTAATTCAAGGGCATTTTACAATGGTTAAGAAAGACAATATTGCATAAGAAAATACAGTTTCATGCAACTTTCATAAAATACAGCCATCTTAGAGTAAGGCTTGCATTACTTGATACAATGCAAATTTACAGAAAGTAAAATCAGCATATGGTATACCTTATATAAAGCCCCTTTTGGAGGAAGGGGCTGATGGCCTCCAAATGTTGCTGAACTATGCCTCCCAATATCCCTCCCTGTTGGCCATTTTAGGGAGAGTTGTGGGGAGCTGTGGCCCACTTCATGCATCTTTCCCCACCCTGGGAGCCTCCAGGTGTTTTGATTCACCTCCAGATCTTTTGATGTTTACCTCTCATTTCCAGTGGTCAAAGATTTTTTATTATTGTTGTTGGTCACACAGTCAGCCAGATGTTTAGACTGGATTTGGCATTTTTATCCACCTATGGAATCCTTCCCAAGGACCTGGGATAGGCAGATGTTGTTGTTTGAAGGTGTTAAAGGTATCGATCGTCACAGGATGTAAGCTGTTCCAAGTCAAGCTGCCTTTTACAGTTGACTGGGGGTGATTTTGTCAAGGCCAATGATCTTGTGGTGCTCCAGGTGTTTTGGGATTGCACCCAGGGCACCTACTGGTACTATCTTTGGTTTCTTTTGCCACAGTCGTTCTACTCCTATTTGCAGGTCTTTGTGATTTTTCTCCAGTTCTTTCTCTTCTGCTGTTACAGGTATTGCAATGGCCACCTCCTCCTCATCGTGCCCTCAAGTCAGTTTTTGACTCGTGGCGACTGCCTGGAAAAGTCCCTGCAGTTTTCTTGGCAAGATTTCAGAAGTGGTTTGCCCTTGCCTGCTTCCTAGGGCTAGGAGAGAGTGACTGGCCCAGGGCCCCCCAGCTGGCTTTGTGCCTAGGTGGGACTAGAACTCCCGGTCTCCTGGTTTCTAGCCTGGCACCTCAACCACTACACCACACCGGCTCTCAAAGATTGTGGTCAAAGATTTGGGAACTGTAGTCCAGAATATGTAAATGGCTTCTTGTGGGAAAGCTGCCTTATGGGAGAGGGTATACTTTGCATATGATCAAGGCAGACTTTCTTGGTATCTTTCTTTACGTATTAAGGAGCTGAGTCATCAGACTGTGTTGTGTTTGTACAATGTTAATTTTCTGAATTTGCCTGACATACTCGGGAAAAGAGAAGAGCGGTATGGATCATGGAAGAATGGTAGCTAAAGAGAAAGGACAATGGCCTCTGTCACGTGAGTCTTGCATTGAGTCTTAACTTCATCTGTTTTTTAGCCTGCAACCTTTTACTTAGGAACGTGGGCCACCCTGGCATTATACATTCCTATCACTTTTCATTTCTTTTATCTCCTGTTGACAGAGCTGTTACTTTCTGAAGTTTTTTCCTTGGCCTTCCAGCAGAAAGATTTTTTTTGCCTAGAGTGGCATTTAGTTTAAAAATATTTCCTTGGTATGATTTGCTTTATGACTGCTTGTTATTTCTCTCTCTTTACAAAAACAACAACAACTGGCAAGCTCTTGTGCCTTTTGCAAGCAAAAATCCACCAGAGGCCTCTTGTCCCCAAATAAAAAGATTCTCCTCTTGAATATCCTAGTTTTAAAGGCACAGCACCTCTTTTTCAGGAGAAGGAGTGAGGAAAGAAGCAGCAGGTAAAGAGAACTGATTAAGCTATCAAGAGATGTAAGAACAAGAGCATGGAGAATATAAGATGAAACCAAAAGAAAAACTGGATGCGGAAGGATTTATTTTTCAGTGGTTTTCGTACACAAAGTTAAGAGAAAGATTTAAGGTAGATAATAGGAATTTTGGAACTGAGCATCAGAAGACAGAATTTGAGGTTGAATTATGTACAAATGATGAACATGTACTTGCTAAAATGTATAAAACTTTTGCTGAAATTTGAAATGGAGGAAGAACAAGTGAAAGACTATCATAAAACGAGTTAAGAACTTTAGTTACAACATATTGTTGGAATGGTGGTTGAAAAGATTGAAGTTCACACTATGTTATACTTTAAAAGAGAATTTTTATAAAATGATGTACCATTGGTATAAGACTCCAGAAAAATTATCTACAATGTATACTTCAAATTTATGTTGGAAATGTGGACAACATGAAGGGTCAATGTATCATGCCTGGTAAATTTGTGAAAAGCCAAAAAATGTTGGGTTCAAATACATATGATACAAAGAATTTGAAAGACTAATATTCAACTGAAACCAGAACCTTTTTTGCTGGAACTAATAGACAGTTAGAAAAGAGCCATGGAAGATTATTTTTATATATGATCACTGCTACGAGACTACTATATGCATAAAAATGGAAAGACTCTGAACTACCCACTACTGAGGAATGGTTTGCGAAGATGACGGAACTAGCAGAGATGGCAAAATTAATTTGTTTGCTTAGAGAAAGATCAGCGACTATATTAGTAACTGGAAACCTCTTATGGACTTTTTGCTGAAAAAAGAAAAAAATGAACTGGTGATTTATGGATTTGATGATTAGAAAGGGTAGATTGTGGAAAGAAGAAAATTATGATGTAACCTTAGAAGTAGAGGATAAAATATAAATGTACTTATAACTGCTGTTAAGAAGATCGGAAGCCACTCTTCTTTATTACTTTATTTTTTTTCTTTGCTTTATTTCTTTTTCACTTTCTTACTACCTTTCTCTATTCTTTTTCTCTTTGATTCAAAATTTGTATTGTTTTTATTCTGTTGAAACTTCTTTAACAAAAATTATTAAAAAAAAAAAAGGAGGAGTGGAACATTCTCTGTGTTGCTCCTTATGGAAATTGCCAGACCAAATTATAACTTTCAAGAATCTAAGTACAGAAACTTTAACTTAATCCCGCTAGACAAAAGAAGTCTAAAAGAACCCCAGAGGGCTGTTAAATTGCTCAGAGCTAATCTAATCATGTCTGTAAAAGTATCTTCCAATTAATCATTTGAAGACTATAATTTACATCAACCAAGGACTTGATCTCACCTGAAAAAGAATTCTGGGTGAATCAGAAGCTCATATGCTGTTGGCTTTTTTTTTTTATGAACAAACGTCCATTGGCCTAAATGACTGCGCTGAACATAAGACAGTCTTTGGGATTAGATCAAAAGCCTGGTGAGTCAAACACTTTGATTCCACTTGTGTTTTTCTCATGAGTAACCTGATTCCTCATCTGGAACACCACATACAACTTCTCCCATCGAGGGTAATATGCCGTCTTTATGACTGCTGTTCTCTGATGGCTTTATTATTAATAATAATGTGGATGTGTGTGATTCCTTTCTAAAACTGTCCAAATGGGCTGCCATCTCTTTTTGAGTATCATCTGACTACTTTGCCAGGGTTTGACAAACTAGGTTTGTACAATGCTAAGCCAGGGTCTTTAATTATGGTTTAATGTAAACTACAATTGGCTGGGTTTGCATATAAACCATGATTTATAAACCACAATGGTTATGTTTCCCCAAGACAAGACAACCACAATATGGCATTGCATGCTATATGAATATTATCAGTCCCACATATCTTGTGGCCCGTTTGGCCAAAGTCAACTACTGTACCCAAGAAACACAGCTAATGTTTTCTGCGAGGAGTACTTCTGCGGGAGAACTCCTTTTTATGTAGCTGCCCAACCGTCTGTTCCTTAATTCTAAGCCTGGAATACGAAGCAGAAAGGTTCCAGGTCTGCAAAAGAAAACAAAACACTTGAAGATGCTCTGAGCTACTTTTTCCCCAATACAATGTTAATTGGGAATCAGTTCCAAGAAAACACACACAGGCTTCTATGTACTTTTATTTAAATTTCAGACAGTTTCTTCTGTGTGAAGATCCATAAATCTCAGTAGAATGTTTCATGAGTTGGTTTGCAACTTCTGTGACTTTAAGAGCTGCTTTACTTGCAGATTTATCTTGCTGTGAAAAGCAGGGGTGGCTGGTAAAGGTGCAAGAATAAGCTGTATTTTTTAATCCTGGTTCATCTGGCAACTCTACTGTGCTCTGGTCAGCCATTGGCTTCACACTTCCCAGGCCTCCAGAGACAATGCACCTCTCTCTAGGGTGGTGAGATCCTGGGTGTGTGTGTGTGTGTGTGTGTGTGTGTGTGCAGGGCTCACACAACTGCTGCCCACCTTTTTTCTCCCAGCTGTAACACTTGTTAGGCAACATGATAGGCAAACCCTGGCAGGTGTCCTCTTAAGTTAAATTGATTTCGTTTGATAGGGGACTGCCCAGCTTGCTGTGTAGCAGGGAAATACATTTTGTTGTTGCTTGGGGCAGACAGAGAAGCAAGAAATGTCAAGCAGGGAAAGGAGAGGTGGGAGAATGTGTGTCTGTAAACATTTTTTTTTTCTCCTTTGGAGTGGAGGCTCTTGGGAGCCAGAAATCACCACTTCCAGGTTGCAGAGAGAAATGGGTTTGCTGATCTTTCAAACTTCTATTTCAGTAATCAGCAAACACAAAAGAGCTATTTTGCCTTACTTTTTTTTATTGTTGCATTGTTAATTACCCATTCTCCTTACCTGATAGCCAAGGTAATGCTGCTGATAAAGTGCGTCAATTAAAACATATTAAAAATAATATAAAACATTAGAGTTGGGGGGAAATAAAGTGCATCAAAACGTTATGCAATATTAAAAGGCTGAGGACACAGCATTTACAGTGGGGCAAAAAAGTATTTAGTCAGCCACCAATTGTGCAAGTTCTCCCACTTAAAAAGATGAGAGAGGCCTGTAATTTTCATCATAGGTATACCTCAACTATGAGAGACAAAATGGGGAAAAAAATCCAGAAAATCACATTGTCTGATTTTTAAAGAATTTATTTGCAAATCATGGTGGAAAATAAGTATTTGGTCAATATCAAAAGTTCATCTCAATACTTTGTTATATATCCTTTGTTGGCAATGACAGAGATCAAACGTTTTCTGTAAGTCTTCACAAGGTTTTGACACACTGTTGCTGGTATTTTGGCCCATTCCTCCATGCAGATCTCCTCTAGAGCAGTGATGTTTTGGGGCTGTCGCTGGGCAACACGGACTTTCAACTCCCTCCAAAGGTTTTCCATGGGGTTGAGATCTAGAGACTGGCTAGGCCACTCCAGGACCTTGAAATGCTTCTTACGAAGCCACTCCTTCGTTGCCCGGGCGGTGTGTTTGGGATCATTGTCATGCTGAAAGACCCAGCCACGTTTCATCTTCAATGCCCTTGCTGATGGAAGGAGGTGTTCACTCAAAATCTCACAATACATGGCCCCATTCATTCTTTCCTTTACACGGATCAGTCATCCTGGTCCCTTTGCAGAAAAACAGCCCCAAAGCATGATGTTTCCACCCCCATGCTTCACAGTAGGTATGGTGTTGTTTGGATGCAACTCAGCATTCTCTCCTCCAAACACAACAAGTTGAGTTTAGACCAAAACATTCTACTTTGGTTTCATCTGACCATATGACATTCTCCCAATCCTCCTCTGGATCATCCAAATGCTCTCTAGCAAACCTCAGAGGGGCCCGGACATGTACTGGCTTAAGCAGGGGGACACATCTGGCACTGCAGGATTTGAGTCCCTGGCAGCATAGTGTGTTACTGATGGTAGCCTTTGTTACTTTGGTCCCAGCTCTCTGCAGGTCATTCACTAGGTCCCCCCTTGTGGTTCTGGGATTTTTGCTCACCATTCTTGTGATATTTTGACCCCACAGGGTGAGATCTTGCATGGAGCCCCAGATCGAGGGAGATTATCAGTGGTCTTGTATGTCTTCCATTTTCTAATTATTGCTCCCACATTTGATTTCTTCACACCAAGCTGCTTGCCTATTGCAGATTCAGTCTTCCCAGCCTGGTGCAGATCTATAATTTTGTTTCTGTGTCCTTCAGCGGCTCTTTAGTTTTGGCCATAGTAGAGTTTGGAGTGTGACTGTTTGAGGTTGTGGACAGGTATCTTTTATACTGATAACAAGGTCAAACAGGTGCCATTACTACAGGTAACGAGTGGAGGACAGAGGAGCCTCTTAAAGAAGTAGTTACAGGTCTGTGAGAGCCAGACATCTTGCTTGTTTGTAGGTGACCAAATACTTATTTTCCACCATGATTTGCAAATAAATTCTTTAAAAATCAGACAATGTGATTTTCTGGATTTTTTTTCTCATTTTGTCTCTCATAGTTGAGGTATACCTATGATGGAAATTACAGGCCTCTCTCATCTTTTTAAGTGGGAGAACTTGCACAATTGGTGGCTGACTAAATACTTTTTTGCCCCCTGTAGATCTTGTCAAAAGGAAAAGCCTAGTTTGTTACACTCAGTGTAAAAGTGAAGGGATCTTATCTGGGATACCCACTAACCTAGCTTCTCTAGATGCTAGTGTTGATCACAACAGGACCGCAGCTGATATTTAATAATTACAGGTAGGCATCTTGCCTCTCCTTGGGGTGGGAGGGCAACCTCTGCAGATTGCTGGGTGCTGAAATACAACTCCCAGTATCCCATACCATTGGTCTTGTTGGCTGAGCCTCTGGAAGTTGAAGTCCTGTGACATTTGGAGAGTGAGACATCCTTGTTGTACCTGATTCCAGCCTAGATTTCACAAAGATGGAGAAGATATATATAAGTATTTTTAATGTGTGGTTTACTTTGCTATAGTTCCCTGAATTAATGCCATTGCCTGGGTTTAAGAAACATACAGCATCATAAACTAACTGCATTTGCTGTGTCTGCACAAAAATAGGCTTTGTTTGTACAGTATAGCAAATAACAATATAACTAATCAGATTTTAGCTTCATTCATTCATTCATCCATTCATTCCAGCTCTTAGTTAGTTTCTAGTTCAGCATGTCATATGAAGCAAGAAAACTGGATCAAGTTAGTTAAGCATGGGCAAGCATGTAATGCAAACCCAGCCAATGAGTTAGAAATCAGCCAACTATATTTTAGCCTTGTTGTATAACTTAGCTAACATATAAAACTGCATGTCTCATAAGGCAGGTTAGGTTCTAATGCAGAGAAAACTTGAAGATGGCTCCTGTCTGCTGTTAAAAAGTTTATTAGTGCCAGATTTGGCAAGTGGACTCCCACTGTTTGATTTTGCCTTAGAGTGTTATATGAATCTGATCTATGGTTTATGTACCATAGTTTGTGATTTCATCCTGGCCTTTGGTGAGGGAGAGGGAGACCCCTCACTTCATCATGCTTGCCATCTTTTTATTTTTTATTGATTTTATTGTAATTTCTTTGTTTGATTGTTGTGAGTTGCCCAGAGTAATTGAGAGTCATACAGATATAATAATAATAATAATAATAATAATAATAATAATAATAATAGTTTGTAACTCAACATATTGTGTGAACCCAGCCAATTATGGCTTAGACAATAAACCATGCTTAAAATGTGGCTTAATAAGTATGAACCAGGTTTTTATATTGTTCTTATTCAATTTCAGTCTTTACTTATGTGGTTTTCAAACAGGAGGAGAAGAGAAAAAGCAGTCTACCAGGACTAGGGCTAATGGTGATACGTTTGCTGCCATGACTGACTGATGCTAGTTGGGTTCACCCAACACTCTAAGCTGTAATGAGATGTAATTGGTGTTGGACTTTGTGGCTTATTCAACAAATCATGGTTATAGCTAAGCAATCTGATGTTGTCCAGATGTTTTGGAATTCAGTCCCCATAAACCCCTAACGATGGCCCCTTATGGAACCTACAGTACCTTATTTTGTCCTTTGCTATAAATGCTATGCAATTTTGGTAGCCAATGCCTGAGAGAAATGAGCAGATAATATGGGATGGTTCCTGGTAAGGCTACGAGATTTGGACTGCAAACATCTGAATGGCCACTGGATGACAGCAAAGAGGTATAGGGTGTGCTAACTTCTTGTTGCTCTCTGGATTTTTGTAGCCTGAATCTGGTAGCCCTCGTTCCAAGGCCTTTCAAAATCTGTTACTAAACCATTTCTCTGATCCTTATCTATGAAACAAAAGCAGCTTTTTCACTGTGCCCTCTGCACCGACCTCCAAAATGAAAACTCTCAACAGTACGAACATGCATGTGAGCAAGCATGGAATCGAGATGCCATCAGAACTCTTTTTATACACTACCATCATTGAAATATTTACAGCTGACAATCTTGGCAGAAGATTGATCACAGCAAGCTTGCTACCAGGAGGCAGAAAAATGGCTTTCTCCATCTGTTCCCTTTTCACCTTTCCTTTGATTTATTTAGTCCTGGCAGGTAGGAATCTGAAATGAATTAGGACCCTTTCACTCGTGCTTTATGGAAAAGCTGGCATTGGTCAGGTCAAAATGGCAGCAATAAAACATCTGCATCAATTGACAGATTTAGTTTTTAATTTATTAAAAGAATAATAAAGAGCAGCGAGGACAGTGCTATCGATTCAGATTTTATTTATTTCGGCCTTTCTGACTTATCTAAAATGAGAATTTAATTTAAAAATGTTTATATCGATAACAAATATAACAAAACAGCCATCAACTCTAAAGTACTAGAGAAAACAGAATTTTAAAAATACAGCCCTTCATCAAGAACTGCATACCAATGGCTCGCAATTCTGGATGTTATAATCTAGCCTGTCTGGAATATACTAGGTTGAAAGAGGCTGAGACAGAACAATAGCCAAGGCTCTGAACAGGAATTCCTCTGGGTCCACCATGCAAAGAAGGACTTGGCCAGCATAACAATACGTTACCACTCCTATCCTTGTCCAAGCAACTTAGATTATTTCCAGCAAAATTAAGAGGCCTAAAGCCAGTTAGAAAAGGATCACTATCAATATAGTTTTTAAAAAATCTAGAGTTGAGACTACACTATGTGGTTGAAGACCTTCTTTAAAAAATGAATGATTGAAAATCTACTACACAGCCCTGAATTATTACTGAGATAATTACATCCTGCTTTTCCAGACAAAAATCTTCTACAAGAGTAAGGAGTTTGTCACAGTCAGTCCCGCAGTAGCAGCATCACAGTTGTTGTCTTCTATGACTGCAAGGATGTAGTAGCATCACCAAATATTCTTGATGTTATTGGTACAGTTGTGTCACACGCTACATCCCAAGCTCTATGATCATGACATTATTGTAGTGGGCTACAATAATAGAAGTGATTTTAGCAAAGCTCTTCACTGAGGAAACAAACATACAAGGATAGGATGGGGGTATTTAGCTAAGTACACTTGGGAAAATGATCTTGGATCTGAAGTGATCACAAGCTGAAAGTGAATCAGCAGTGTGATGTGGCTACCAAAAAGGCAAATGACTGAATCAAGGGAAATACACTTTCCCCAAAATAAGAAGGAATAATTTCATTCTATTCTGCCCTGCTCACACCCCATTTCTAACACTGTGTCCAGTTCTGGGTATTTCAAGAAAGAGAAATTAGAACAGATGCAAAAAAGGGAAATGGGATGGATCAAGGGATTATAAACTAAGTCTCCTGTGAGGACAGACTGAAGGAACTAGCAACTTTAGTTTAGAGCAGTGTTTCTTAAAGTATGGTCCTAGGACCCCTGGGGGTCCACAAAATCAAAATTATTTTCCAGCCGACATTAAAAAATATTAAAATCCCATCAAACAATTGTGAGAAGCAGTAGCAGCAGCGAATGCGTCAATTTTAACTTTTAATACAGTAAATACTGATAAATATGACCCAGTGTTGTCCAAACTTGGCCACTTTAAGATGAGTGGACTTCAACTCCCAGAATTCCCCAGCCAGCCATGAATCTCAAAAAGGTCAAAGACAATGAAAAGCTTGGAAAAAAAGGAAGGCCTGACAGGAATGGGGGATCTTTTCCTACATGCTGGCTGGGGAATTCTGGGAGTTGAAGTCCACTCATCTTAAAGTGGCCAAGTTTGGACAACACTGATATAACCCATACAAACAAAAGCTATTTTGGGCTCCTCCATAATTTTTAAAAGTGAGAAGTGGCCCTGAGAAAAAAGTTGAAAAAACACGGGTGTAGAGAAAAGATGGAAGGGGGGAGAGCATTCTGCAAGTTATTTGAAGGTAGAACTCAGAAAATGAGTCTCCCCATTCTCCAACACAGAGCTCAGGACACAGAATAAAGAGGTTAAGTTATAAAAAGTCAGATTTGAATTAAATGTTAGGAAAAACTTCTTAATGGTAAAAGCAGTTTAACCATGGAGAGTGTAGTTAACTCCCCTTTGCTGGAGCAGAAGAGCTATTGGTTGTAAATGATAATTTAAATTGGATTTCTGCACTAAGAGATTAGACAAATGAATCCTTCCAACTCATATCTCTGTGGGGTCCAGTTTGCCCCTTTTAATCCAAACTTTTTCACTCTGGGACCATTGGCTGGAAGATAAAGTTTTGTGGGAAATAACAGCCTTCAGAATGGTGACTATGACCTAACTGGATACTCTGTCCTCGGTCACTGTCCTCACTTGTTACTATGACAGCAGCCATTTTGGACTTTAAAAACTTCTGAAAAACTCAGCAGAGCAACACACTGGCTCTTATTACCGTCTCTTCTGTTCAATTATAGTCCTTCCTGGCTCAAACTTTTAACTTCCCAGATCAAGGCCCAGAAGCAAGGCTTAATGCCACAGAGATACCACAGAGGTAGGGCACGTTAGCTAGCCATCTGAGGCTACAATAGACAAAAATACATTTCTACTCCCCGTTCTTAGATCCTGCTCTAACTTTCAGTACTGTAATTAAAAAGTGGAGATTAAATAAAGCTATTAGAAAGCATAGCAACGCAAAACATAATTGGTAACACTTTAAAACCTCTATTTGCTGAACAGATTGCTTGCAACAGGAAGAAAAAACCATTTGATGACACCAATTTGGTGGTGCAAAGTGTGAAAACGGCTAGGAGCCATCCAGTTTGTGTATTGTGAGGGCGAAACCACTGTGAATCTCAAGCGAGCTAAGTCCCGGCTTTATTGTCGTCTTTCCTTCATTGTTCTCAGATATCAGGAAGAGCTCAGAATGTTAAAACAATGCACTGAAATTCTAGACGAACGTTCCAAATTCTGCTGCTGATCGCTGCACCCTACGCTCTACGGCTCAATTGCATCGCTTAAGGTAGCTTGTGAGAACAAAATTTAATCGTTGTAATTCTCCCCACCAATAAATACTTTTGGGCTAACCCGAGTGTCATTTACTTCATTTAACTCATCACGACTGTATTATACTATTACTAATTAATACGACGTTGATTAATTGTCGCACAATCCATCCTTCTGCCGCTAGTAAAGCAGTTTCGCTTAAGCCTGTACAGTATTTTGGGTTTGGGAAGATAATTGTGACCTACATGCGTCTCGACCAATTTGCAGGGTCCCGACTAAAAAGATGCTTTATATTCAACCCACTGGAAAGTGATGAGTTGCCACTACCTGTTTTCCGAAACTAAAAACACCCCCCACCCCATCAGCGAATGGTGATGGGGCAACGTCTGCTAGTGGTTAAGAGGAACGGTTACTTGGGGGAAAAAAATGATGTGGAATGTACCATTGCGATGCACATGGAGAATAGGCCAGTCATTTAGTGTCTACCGCACATCTGAAAGATCTCAAGTAAAGCGAATTACATTTATTGCAAACGGATTGCACAAAGTCAATATCTGATCAAATACAGAAGAAAATATTAACGTTTTTATTAGGGAGAGATTCCCCCCTCACATCTCAGAAAATGATAAGGCTGAGATTCTACCACATGAAATGAAAGAGGGGGATTCTTTATTGTTCTCGCACAGATTCATAAGGCTCTGTATTTCTGGGAATGACTGAAGTGTTTGTTCCGTTTCTTCCCTTTCCTTCTTTAAGTGTGGGGTAACATTAATTGTGCACGGCCTCCAGCTTTTCTCATGGTTTTACCCATGTTGTAGGGAATGGTACGCTCTAAAGGGGAGGGGAGAGTGAAGCCCAGCCAGGGGGTTGGCGTTGGTCAGTCGTAGGGTGGGAGGTGGCTGGGCTGGGGGTGGTTCCACGGAGCTGGGAGGGAGGAGTCGAGCAGACCCGGGCTTGGGGGTGACCATGGGTGGTTGAGGGGTGCCGAGTTTAGAGGCGGCCCATGCTGGCGGCCATGGCCGAGGATTACTGGGACTCGCAATAGCAGTAGCCGCCGCCAAGGTAAGAGACGTTTCTTTACTGAGGAAAGATTTGGGGGGGGAGGGGGTTGTGGAATCCAGCATGACCTTTGACCCTTTGTTCTGAATCTTCTTCCTGAGAGATCATTCTCCCTGCGTTTAGACCGGATCGCCCGTTTTCATACAACAGATCTGATCGTGCAAGCGGTCTTGTTGACCTTTCTTGAATTCTTTTATGGCCTGAACACCCCACCTCCTAATGCACTGCTTTATGAATTACTGAGTTCTTGTTAAAATATTTGGTGTCTTTCTCTCATTAGGAAAAAGTAGGGTTCATGTTGATCTGTTTTTCATCTCTCTGTTGCTATTCCATATTTATCCCTAGTCTGTTTCTAAACTCTTCCTCAACAGAGCTGCATGAATCAGATCCTGCTTCGTTGGCCCAAAGGGAAGCTATTTTAGCTCAAGATATTAGAGATCCAGACTTTCTTCTTAATCCTCCTTCCCTGGTTTCGTGCTCTTCCTACAAAGTCCCTGGGATCCACCCCTTCAGTCAGGGTTTAAAACCTGGTATATCCTGCATAAGTTGGTGCTGAAATTAAGAAGAGATAGGGTTGAACTTCAGAGGATCCTGAGCCTTCACCACTTTATGCCCCATCTGTATTATTGAGTGCCCCCGCTCCCCTTTTCCACATCTACCAGAGCTACCTCTCCCAGTTAACTGCCAGGCCCTGAAGATTCCCCATTCCTGTCAGGCCTTCCTTTTTGTTCCAAGCTTTTCATTGTCTTTGACCTTTTTGAGATTCAGTCCATGCATTTAATATTCACCTTGTGACTGATGATTCAGGGTTAGATGTCCCTCTCTAAGAGGTGCATTTCTGTTTGGACTTGCTGGGTGAATCTTTCATTCCTTCTCTTCTTAGGGACATTCTCTTGTTCTTTGCTTTGTGCTCAGATTGACTTTTTAAATTGCCTTTTTTTCTCTCTCTAATCGTTATCATGGATGCATATAAGTAATCTCTCTTGGAGGTGAGAAATCTTTTACCCTTCTGATTTTCAAAGTAATAATTCTTTGTAAATTGCTAAGTTTTATTTCATCACCCTTCCTCTGGATCATACAGCTTTTGGCATTCTTTTCATGGTATTGGAGAGGGGATTAGAACTGGATGTGAGCTTTGCCTAGAAAATCACAGAATCCTTTTTTTCTTTTGCACTTTATAAACATGAAAAAGGATTGTGTCCTCTTCCTTTTCTCTCCCCCAGAAACCATGTGAAAAAATGTGTGTGGAGAGAATGTGATAGGGATCCAGCATGCTTTCTGCCTAGGAAAAAGGGAGAAGAAATTAAATTCCAAAGGAGGACAAATTGCAGTGAGCCATTTCTGTTCAGGAATTCCAGCTGCTCTTGGTCAGGGTGGAAGGGAGTTCATTTTCTCACTTTCCACCTCCAGACCTGGTGTTATCACCTGCTGCCTCACAAGCCTGATGATGTAATTGGGGGGGGGGGCTTCCATCTCCTCTCTTCACGCAGCGCTGCGTCTGCAACTAATAATGTGTTGGTAGGTAAATGGTTCTTGTGACGATGCTGGGAGGTTGGCATGGATTAGGGTTGTCTTGAGAGGAACTGCTTTGGGGCAGCTGCTGGCCAGATTACCCTGGAGTGATTTGGTGCAGAAGCCTGCAAAAAGGGAGGGGGCCTAGCTGGATCTTCCTGTGTTTCTCCCCATATATGTAACCTAGAATTCATTAGGCCAGATTTCCTTCTTGTCAAGCTGCTTTACTATTTGTCCTGCTGGAGCTGACAACTTAGCAGCTACCATGTCTAGTTATCCTGTCCTCATTTGGCTTCTAAGCCTTGGAGGAAGATGTTTTTGTCTATCAAGCGTGCTCATTAGAACACTACAGAATTTGTGGGAACTTAGTTCTGGGTTGATATGGCTTTCCCCTTCCTACTTATTTCTTTCCTTGCCAACTGAAGCAGGGATGATTGGCTTTTGGCACTCGATGGAGTTGGCACTTGGGCCAAGTCTCAGGACTCTGCAGAGAGAACTGCATTGACATCTTAGCTGCTCAGTTTTCAGAAGACAAGGGACTTGGGAAGGCTTGCTTCCAATGAAACCTTTATTCTTCTCTTTTTAATATTCTTGGACTTTTTAGACTCTAATTGAATAACTGTCTTTTTGTTTAATGGCTTTTATTGGTCAGTGGGTTTTAGTTACTCCTGAGTTTGGTTTGCTGCTGAACTAACTGTGAGCAGAATCAGAACTGAACCAAAAAGTTATTTCTTGGGGTGGCCGGTACAGTGCTTCAGATGTTTTCAATAGTATGTTCTAGCCAGCATAATTGAGGATTAGGAATCAGGAGAGTTATAACTGAAAATGGTACCAGGTTGCCACCCTGTATCTACTTCAGCCACCCACGCAAGGCAGATCCCAGCACACTTGCAAAGCACTTGCAGAAAAAATGTCCACAAGAGAAAAGAGCTGTGCCTGATGCAGGTAAGTGAGCCAACTGGCATCATTTTGAATACATGAAAGAAAACAATATAACAGAGACAGTGGAGAACATTATACTATTGCATCCAGACTTTTGATTCCCTTTTTATTCATTTGCAGGATAAACTGTCTGGGGAGGGAGTCTCATTGAGTCCAGTAGGCCTTATTTTTGATTAAATCTACATAGGCAGTATTGATGGACATCATATTTGAGTGAGAGGTTGATTGTGGTCTCTCATGACCATCTCCACTATTTAATCCAGTGGCTTGTATTGCTCTGTTTCTATCATTCTTCATTGGCTGCGATGGCATTTCTCTTTCATTCTTCCAGTAACTATGGGAGAACTCCTCCTTTATAAAGCAGATGGGGAACAGTTGGTGGGATACTGCCATTTTCCCAGGACCACCTAATGGATGGACTTTAAACATTGGTTTAAGGCCTGCATTATAACTACATGCCATCCTCCATGCTAATAAAACTAAAGACATTTTTCCTTGCCTCAAGGCTTAATTCCATGTACTTAACTGCTGAACAAAATCTTAAAGAGTATACCACTGTTCTTTAATTGTCCTGCAAATATCACAGGCTGCAGTTTTTACTCATCTGTATTGGGAATAAGTCTTATTTGAATTATTGAGATTTACTTAAGGTTAAATGTGTTTTTAAGTGCACTTTGATGTATGCAATGGGACTTTGAGTACTGAAGCATACACTTTTTCCCCTCTGGGCTACACCCAGACTCATTTATCTTGGTTTTTCTTTGTTTTGGTTACCATTTCAGAAGTACAAATTCAGGATCCCTGCCCTTTCAGCTTTTATTCATCGCCACCTTCCACTTCTCCCCTTGAATACAGAAGATGATTTGCCTCCTCCCACTTCTTCCTGCCTTGCGAAGGTAGACTTCAGCAATGTTTGAATAACACTGCAAAAGCTCAGAAGGGAAAGATGGGCCTCTGTAGGCATCTTAATTCCCTTTTGTAGTTTGTTGGCCCTCATCTTGGCTAGAATAATAAATTATGCTTAATAAGCAACTTTGCCTGTCTTTGCCCAATTTCTGTAATACATGCAGGCCTCAGCCTTTCTTGGCATAAAATTCTGCCAAAGGTCAGCATTGTGACCCTTAACAACAACAACAACAACAACCCAAACTTCTATTCTGATGATAAGAACTTTGCTGTGAATACTGATTGCTTGTCTCTCTGAAGAGCTCCTGACTGCTTGGGCCTCGAATGTCTGTTCTGTTGTTAGATTTTTTTGTCTTGTAGTAGCAAGGTACTTAGTACTGTACAAAGCACAAATAGCCACATGTCTGTTAAATCTTATAATTATCATTACAGGGGTAGCCATCTTCTCCCCCTCATAGATTATTTGTTGTGGTGGTTTTAACTGTTGTATGCCGCCCAGAATCACTGCTGTGGCGTGGTTGGCTCTATAAGTCATTTAAATAAATAAATAAAATAAATCTTCCTTATACATCAAGCAGGGCCAGCATTGCAGCCTCCAGGCACCCTGAATTTCCTCATTAAGAGCGCAGTGCTACCTTTCTGATTTAAGTACACAAAGGTGCTGTGGGGTGCACATGACACAAACATGGCACCTGTTTGCAGCTCCTTAAAGCAGCTGCAACTCTTCCTGGGATTGCATGGCGGCCTTCCTGAGCTGTCTCAGGATCCTGGGAAAAGATGAGTTTTAGACAACTGCTAGATCCATGCCCCAGATCCTCCGAAGCATTGTTTTTGCCTTTGAATCGGAAACACTGCACAACCTTACTCAGTAATAGGCTTTAGAATACCTTTGGCGTTGCTTAACAGTAAAGGCTCCGTGGATGTGGAGTTCATGTATTTGCATCATACCAAATTGCTTTTGGATTGGGGGATCGGAAGAGAGGAAGCTGGAAAACCGATATTGCTTGGTCAAAGATTTTCCGAAGAGACATTTTGGCTGTTGTCCATTGCCCTTCAGGAGTGGGTATGAGGCAGTAACGCAGCAGTGCAGGCATGAGCAACTTTTTCCGTGTTCTGCATTGGGCAGTGCATGTTGGCTACATATGAGTTGGGAGCTGGATATATACATGTATGCCTAGTGGAATGAAATAGAAGGCACAATTACTGTTTTTTGCTTGTGCAACTGTGAACAATTAAAAAAAAATGGACACAATTTGAGAACTTGGTAGAACCTCTAAAGGCCTGTGATTATCACTTGGCTATCCCGGGTCTGTCAGATGGCCAGAATGGAGGTGGAAGGAGAGGACTTGGCTAGGCATTTATTTCAGCTTGCTTTTTGTCCTTTTCTTGCTCGTGCTGTGTGGATAAAATAAAAACAACGCCCCATTATATTTACTGTTACTAAATATTGACTTAAAAAAGATAGCTTTGCCAGTTTTCCCCAGACTGTATGTTTTTGGAATGTAATGGACATGTAAGGAAATAGTTCCCTGGTGGAGAGGAGCAGCCATGAAGACTGGTGCTCAGCCTGCCCTAGGGAGCTATATTTCAGCATATGAAAGGTACAGCCAGGTGGAGATAGTTGAGGCCCAAACTGATATAGGATGTGGCTGATAGCTAGTTGCTGAAGGTACAGAAAAGATGGAGTTACAGTTTTCTTACATAAAGGGTGGAGGTAGGGATACAGGGATAGGGTGTTTCAGTTTTTACCATAGGAATAGGCTCTCATTTGGGCATTTTATAAAAAGCCTTTACAAAAGGAGACGTGAAGCAGGAGGTAATGCCTAGGCTTTTTTTCTGGCATTGCTTAACTGTCTTGTTTAAACCAACAGGTGTAGTTGGTTTAAACAAGACAGTTGACTCATTGACTGGATGCACCATTGCACTAAGTCATGGTTTGTTTAATCATGGTCAGATAAAAGTAGTTGAGTTCACACAGTGCATAAGCCAGAGTCCAACAAACTACATTATTAGCTTAGCATTTCTGATAGGAGTGTGCTACAGCACAATTTGCATATCCATCCTTTTTTTCTTTTTAATATCAGTAATATTTTATAATGTCAGTCCTCTAACCTGTTGTTCAGATGATGATCGAGAGCCTAAAATATACTTTGCTACAAATCTTGTAATCATCAGTGCTCAGACTGTGTAAATGCAGTGGCTCTAAGTAGTATTAAAGGTGTGGTAGAGAGCTGAAATGTGTGTATACACAGGGTTGCTACACTTAGCTCCCTTAGAGATGGAAGATGAAGTGTGGAATCTCAACCTTTCCTTTAGGCGAGCTTTTTTTTCAAAGGAAAGGTTCTCGCAGTTAAATCTGTCGATTTGAATAAAACAAAAATTGCCCGCTAAGTCTGCTGGATAGCCACAGGCAACCAAGACTTTTCTGTGGGCAAGTGAGGAGACTGGCAATGAAGGAATAGATCATTCTTTTCTTCTCTGCTAACCTGCTTTACTTCTCAGATAGCTCTTTCTAACTCTCCTCAGTAAGAAAATGGGTTGCAAAAGAGGGTGGATAGTCCACCAGTCCTTGGTGTCCTCCTTTTATGATGAATTTGCTAGCATATATTTACATTACATCCTGTGTTTTCTGAGATGTTCAAGAGAACATATGTGGCATTCCTCATATTTATCATGGTGGGGTTTAGAAATAGTGATGGTTGGCTTAGAGAAAGGGACTTGAAATTGGGTTTCTCCATCCCAGCCCTTCCCTCTAACCATTATACCACAAAGACAGCTTCATTTGGTTCCACACTGGTGATTTTTATGGACTTTATAAGCTAGTTTTAAACCATGCCTTGCTTAGGGGGAGCTAAAGCCTAAGTGAAATTGCTTTGATAGAAGATTTCTAGTCATGTCTGCACCCTGGTACTTTTGCCTTAACTCCCTTTTGATTTCTGGCCAACATTCAGGAACCTAAGATGTGTTTGCTTAATTGTGGTTTCTTGAATAAAATGCAATTGGCTGAGCTCACACCCCATACTGAGCCATAAACTATAGTTTAGAAATCATAAAGGATAAGTTCAAGAACATGCTGAGCAAAAAACCAAATCCCTTCCCCAAGGTTGGTTTAGTGCTATGTGAGAACCTAGCCATAAATAAGCTTAGTCCCAGTGTTACTACTGCCTGTTATGGTATATCATGTTCCCATCTAAAATGTCCTGGTTCAGCTCTTTGCGTTTTCATTCTGTTGGAGCCTGGTATAGAGAGCAGGTCCTCCCTTCCCAAGTCCACTTTACAGATTGTTGAGGGCAGATGTGATGAAGGGAAAACAGCAATTTGGATGAAACTTCAAAGGCATATGGGGAGTAGATAATGATAGTAGTTGCTAGATCCAGACAACTGCTTTGACTATGTTGCACAGTCTTGTGCAAAAAAAAACAACACCCAGAATCCTGCACAAATCCATCTGAATCTGAGTTTCTGAGTCTTTAGTAATTGTTGTCCATGTTGTCCAAACAGTTATGAGAGCTAGAAATCTGCTTCTTAAAAAAGATCATCACAGGTTAAATCCTTCTTGGCATATCTCTGTTTTAAATAACAGTGTACTGAATCTTGCTGACCTGTACAGCTCAATAGACTGGCCTTGGTTGGAAAAAAGCATTGAATATACAGAAGACAAACTAAAAAAAAGGTCAGTTCCCAACTTCTGCTGGATCCTCTGGTCTGGGCTGGTGAGAGTTGGTGGGGGAAAGGCTTTCCGCTGCTTTAGCTTTGTTAAACCCATCCTTGTGCAGTTCATTCTTGTGCTTCCTATCATTGCATTCCTTTCTAGGGACATGTAATCCTGAAATAGGTTCCAGTGCTGTCTTGTCTTTACATTACCTGGATGGGATTAACTTTATCATAAAGCTGTCTTAGGATCCAGTGCTTGGATCCCTGGCAGCAGCCAGGGACCTCTTGGGTAATGCAGCCGTGGCTCTTTGGAGTAACACTTTTGCTGCATTTGTTTGAGTGCACAGCTTGGGCAAGACTTGGTTGGGTCTACCACTAGGCACAGGCTGCATCTTGCAGGACATGTATTTACCCTACTGAATGTTTCTGCTGGAGTTCACATATCCTGCTAAGCAATAATATAATTAATTTCATAAGAGCAGCATAGTGAAAATAGGGAATTTACTCAATGAGTATTGCTTTGCAAGCCCATCTCATGCTTGAAGATTGATGGCTACAGCATCATCTGGGTATTGTGGACTGTGCCCCTATTATTATAAAGGAACCTTTTCTAAAGCAAAAGGCTTGGTCCACAGACACCAAGTCCAGAAATGCTGCTGTTCACTTTAATTGGGTGAATGATATGTTTATTGCTGTTGATACTAGTTGCCTGAACTTCCAGCAATGGATTTTGGCCATTTCCTCCAGATGGAGGCAACTTCTTGTTCTTCCTGAGCAGAAGAAAGGTTGACTAGAGTGTCTTGTGTGCCCCCTCATGCTTAGTGAAAGGAAATATGAGATAGCCAATAGAGTTTTTCTTATACTGTAGGAGCAAAATCATGTTCTCAATTGGAAATCTGAACCCTGCCCACTTTAGTGCTGTCAAAATGTTACTGACTCATCCACCATTGCCTTCAGGTGCCTCCTCCAAGTTGAAACAAAAAGTGAGCTCTTTAGCTGCTGAGAGATTGCCAACCCTTGCATTAAATTTTTATTCACATTAGCTACTATTTGCTAAACAAGTCAAAGTCACTAAGTTGAGGACTTGTTTAGCCAAGGACTTGTTTAGCCAAGTCCTGGTTCGCTTTCCTTTTTTAATGCTCTTGCTTTGCATCTTAAACTGCATGCAAATCAAACCAGAAACAAGCTAGGACACCACAGACATGCATCCTCATTTGTGACTGTAGTTCAGTATGCTGTACAATCAATCAGTCCACCGTGATAACTCCATTTTAGAAGCAAACTTTGTGCTGGAAATAGACAGGCCTCTGAAGTGAGCTATGGAGCTTTCCCCCTGTAGCTGCCTTAGAGTGTATCTTGGTGTGAAACACGGAGAGAACAGCGCTCCTTTTGAAGGTCTGCACTGTCAAAGAGGCAAGCTGCTACGCACTGTATTCACCTGGCAGTCTGAAATTGTATCTGAAAAATGGCTTGTCTCTTCTTCAGTGTGGAAAAGAAACCTCTCTGGCTTTTAAATGCTTCCTCTTAATTTCCTGTGGCCTGGAGGGGAGAGGTGGACCGCAGTTTGAGAAATGCTCAAAGCCCAACCCAGTGATCAATACTGAGAGGGGCTTATCTCTGGTTGAGCTAGCAGCTGTTGCCTGCAAAAGCCAAATACTCCAGGATGTATTAGACATCTGGACGCTGCTCTTCCCTAACCAGATCAGTCACAAGTTTTGTAGTGGGACTCCCAAATCTCTATTTGGATATGATGAAAGCTTAATAAGGGATTGCTTATTTTTTATTGTCTAGTTTTATTTGGACTTGGGCTAAAAAAATAACATTCCATCCCAAGGTTTGACATGCCTTGAATCATTCACAAATGGTTTGTTCCCTCTCTGTTAGCAATTAGCAGTTAGAGGTCCTGAGGCCAGATCTATCTCCTGTAGAGGGAATGCCAACAGTTCCCTCAGTTGTTAGTTCTGAAACAAGGGTGTGTGTGCTGGAAGTGGTAAGAGTGGATTTACTGACAACCTATTTAGTAGAAATAGAAGTCATGACCTTCTGGACCAGAGATGCGTGGTTTACAGCACCAGAGCCATATGCAACCGTCAAACTCCCTTACCCAAAACCTCTGGATTCCTCTGTGGCCAAACGTCATCATGTGATTTTCAGCTACTTAAGTGGGGGAAGGGGGGAACACACAAATATTGCAGCATAAACTCTAAAATAGGCTTAACATAATTAATACCCCTCCAGGAAAAAAAAATGGAAAATTTTATCCCCATCCAAAAGCATGGTCAGTTAAACCCACTTCATATCATCTTCCTGCTCTCTGTGGTCCTCACTGCCCACCCTAATGTTAAATGTGGTCCCTGGCTACCAGCAGGTTGCCTGGCCCTTCTCTAGGCCTGCTTCAGAAGTGGCCCACCAGTAAAACTAGTTCTTAGTATGAAATAGCTAACTCCGCCCTCCAAAGAGGATGCAGGTATTGTTTATATGATCTCTTAATCCAGGATGAAGCTCAGGGAGTTGAATGAACTATTACTGATGTTGATAATCTGATTCATGTCTTAGGTTTTAGTAAATCAGGCCCATTCCTGTGCAGACATGCTGGGGAGAGTCTCTGTTGATAGAAAAGTATTGGGGAGGGATTAAGAATCTCCTTAACCACCCTTCTTTTCCTGCAAAGAGTCTGGAAGATGGCTCATTCTGCAAGGACGTGGTGGTGATGGTGATGGTGATGGTGATGGTGATGAACAGCATGCAACTCTGAGGCCACTGATGATGGGAGTCAAGTTTGAAAGAAGTACATAGATTAGTACTAGCTTTCATTTACTCACATAGGCTCCAGCAAAAGTTGGGGGGGTTATAGGAATACAAGAGTCCTCATTTCCTTTCCCCTCCAGAGACATTGCTGGTGTTAATGAACATGACTTGCTTCTGAATATTGCTTTGGAATCAGTTGGGTGTATGTGTATGAGAGTGGGTTAACACATAGTAAGCCTTGGTGTGTTTAACCACAGTTTATTAAATAAACCATAATAGGTTGGATTCACAGTACATGCCAAATCATCAATCATTTTTTACAAATCACACATGGTGCTTAGCTGTCATATGATTTGATGCTTTGACTTAAAGTACTGTTTGAACTCAGCCTTAATACGTATGTGTGTGAGTGTATCTGTTATTAACCAGTTCACATACATCCTTTTCAGATCTGATCATGCTGACAAAGTGTCAGACATCAGTTTGAAGCTTGCATTTATAATGCTGGCTTGCAAGAGAGCAAGACAAATGGAATTCAGGCTTGCGAGATTCTCTCTGCTGAGGTTCACCCATTAAAGCTCTGTTCAAAAAAACTGAATATGTGGTAGAGTGGTTTGTTGCACAGGCTCATCCCAGAAATTGTTGGAAATACTAGGACCTACTTTACAAATCTCCTGGCCTTCCCCGATGTGTCCCCCCCCCCCCCAGCAACCCAATTTAGTGGCTCTCTGTTTACCTTCTGCTGGCTCTCACTGTATTGCTGGGAAGTTATGCATGAGGGACCAACAAAAATGTTGCCTGATTTCTTTTATTTTCCCCTTTGTGAAACTTTTCATTTACATTTATATAGTTCAGAGTGTTCAAGGAGCAGTAAGGTGGGAGCTCAACTCAGCCTCAGTTGTCTGTAATGGAAAAAATATGTTATTATTTGAACTGTGTCTAAGATCAGAACCTGATCCATACATTACAGCAGGTCATAATATGGTAGTTAGTTTTGAGATTTGTGTGCTGTGTGATTTGTAATGGTTTATTAGTTATGGCTTATGACTTAACCATGTCTCAGCATGATTTGTAAATTTAACCTCAGTGGAAGCTATTGAGAACTGAGCCAGCTCCAGTTTGTACTGCTCTGTCTTAGGCTTCAATTTTTAGCCATGCTAGTTTCTAACGTAATAGTCTCTGGGCTGACAAAGCTTAGAAATCATCTTAAAGATTCCTTGGCATTGGTCTCTAATTTCTGAAATTGTCCAGGGTAATTAGATGCACAGGATTTGCTCTTCAATGCTTCCAGAATGTTGGGTCTTTGGGGTTAGACTGAAGATTTAGAGGGTTTCCTTCATGGGTTGGCATCTTCTGACTATTTTTCAGCACCCCAAGTCTTTCTAACCTTGTCCTCTAGCAGAAAGAATCTGTTTTCACCAACTTGCCAGGAGCCAGAGTAGACATACCATGCATCCCTTATGAGCTTCTTCCTTTCTTTGGATTTTACTGGTAAGTTACTCCTCTTGGCTGAGAAGTGGGATAAGACCATAATCACTGAGTTTGTGAATTATACAGCAGCCTTGACTGAAAAAGATTTCTAGTGATCAGCCCAGGAGTGTGTTTCCCACTACTTTAAACCAGGTCAGAACTGGTCTTGCCTGTAGCCAGTGATTCATGTTTACAGAGTCTGCCTGTTGTCTCAGGGCCAAAGTGTTAAGCCCATTGGAGTCCTTTGGAAAAATGGGATTGAGAATCCAAGTGCCTTTTAATTGATTGGATTGCAAGGGGACAGATTGAAAATAATCTCTCCCGCTCTCCCCTACAGCCTCCCCTAATGTTCAGACAATCCTTGGCTGTTTGCCCTGGAGTCAGCAGGCTTGCTTCCCTGCCTCCTTATTGGCCAAGTTATTCCCAGGAGTATTAATAGAATGATGAGTGCAGTCCCTTGCGTACTCAATGGAGCAAGCGGCTCCTGGCCCTGAACCTCTTGGTGAGGTAGGATCCCTTTTCTGCCTTTAGTCTGTCCCTTTAAGACATGGGGAGGGTGTTATTGGTGGTTTATTGGCTGCTAGGGAGCTATGCTGAACTAGGAAGACTGTAGAGTAGTCTTGCCTGCCTAGCTAGCCCTGCTGTCAAATGCATGTCAGCATGCCTTTCCCCAGCTTTTATTTAGAGAGCTAACTTTGGATGTTGTGGCTTTCCTGCTTAGAGGGCTGTATCTTTCCTGTTATGCTTATACTTGCCAACATTTGAGAAATGACCATGGTGCCACAGTGGAGGAGACTGTATGATCAAATCCACCTAGGTTTGAATGTAGTGATTACAGTTTACTAATGGAAGGCTGATTTCTTAGACTGTCTTCTAACTTGGGTGACTTCACCTATTGTTGAAAAAAGGCTGAGATAAGACATTTATGACCCTAGCAAGCATGTGAAGTGGATTCCTGTTTGTATTACAGATCTCTTTTTCCATTTGTTTTCTGGGAAGGGTTTGATTTTCTTGCCTTGTGTCGGAAGAATTGATGGGAAGACAACTGATGTTCCCAACCCTTGCATCAAACACAAGGCTGAGAGTGGAACTCAGCATCAGATTTGTCTTCAGAGCTGCAGTCCAGTCCTTGGATGCAGTTTAAAATAATAATGGTGTTTTCCTGAGCAAGGACAGAGTACCCATCAGTGCTGCTTAACCACAGCAAGTCTGTGTATGGCTTCTAGTTGGTACTGAGTTTCACCACTTTTTTTTTCAGCAGTTAATCGCTGAGCTCCTATGCACCTCCTCTACTTAGGAAGAAGAATTGACAATCGCACCTTTCTATCTGTGCTGCTGACTTTGAAAGCTGTTGCCCCAACTTGATCTGGAAGAAGCCTGTGGTGGCAGCACCCCAGGGTGCAGTGCATGTTATAACACAACAGCAACAGAAAATTATTTTTCCCGTCTGGGATTTTTTTTTCCAGGTTATTAACAGATGGATATATGCCAATTCTAAAAACAGTTGTCTGCTAGTAATACATTGCTTTTTAAAATACTGCATTTGGAAGGCTTTTAAAAAATAAGTATTTATGGTGACCTTCAAACAGGGTTCTCTCTCTCAAATTTACTTTCTATCCCCCCTTTTTCTTTTTTAGCATAGTTGGAGCAGCTTGGGCTAAGCCCAGTCCACATTTAACTGGCCAAAGCCCCTATGAGCTCAATGAGGCTTACTCTGTATAAACTATAGGATTGCATGATTAAAAATTAGGTGCCATAAAAAGCTAAAATATTACCATATGTTTCTTAAACCTTCTCTGAATTTTATAGGAATTGTTGGGTTTAATTAAAAATGACTAGAAATCTGGAGACAATGATTTAGCTTGCTATTTCAAATCAATATCTGAATGTCAACCTTGTGCAACTCTGTAGTGCTGATCACTGTGAACATCTCTACTCTGCTCTTCATTCTCCTGTTTCCAGCCATCTTTTTTCTTAGCCTCCATTGGCTCTATCTTCTGCTTTACTAGACTCTTCAGTTTCCCCTCTTTAGCTCAAGGATTTGAGCAACTCAGAAGCTGGCAGGCAGAGAAACTTGAAAATGTCAACCTGATAGGTAGCAGCTGTTGGGGGGGGAATGGGGGAGGCAAATTCTGTTCCTGGAATGATTAACAAAGGGATAGAAAATAAAAACCGCTGCTGTCACAATGCCCTTAGGGGGGAAAAACTCTTTATGGTCATACTTGGAATATGGTGCTGAAGTTAGTTGCTGCATCTGTAAATGTGTGTTGTAGAATTGGAAGAAAAGTAAAAACAGTAATGGGGGGGTGGGTAGAACCCCTTCTTTAGGAGGAAATGCCAAACTATATGGGGCTTGTTATTAAGGAAAATGATGAGCAAGAAGGTACGTGGCCCAGGTTGGTAACATAATGCACGATACGGGACAAATGATCCATTTTTTTTATAATACTCTCATTCAAGGTCATTTTCTGTAATGAAATCATTATGCAGTACATAACAGATTTATGGAATTTGCTGCCACACAAGGCAGCGATACTTTGGAAACAGGATTAGGCCAGGTAGTGGAGGATGAGGCTATTGGTGGCAACGGATTAGGATGTCTCTATTCTGCTAGAGCTGAGGAGAGTTTGGATTTGACTGGCTGGGGAACAGTAAAGGGAGGGCCTACATGTTGACTTCATGACATGTTTGGAGGCTTGGGGGGGGGGAGAAGCATCTGATTGGCCACTATGTGAAATAGGGGCAGCTTTTTCCTGATCTTCTAGCATCCTATCTGCCTTATCTGTCATCCCTGTACTTCTGTGGTGTTAGGACAACTCAGCCAGGCAGTGCCAGAAGCTTCATCAGGGCCACAAAATTTGTTTATTTATTTAATTTATTTAGTTGACTTGTCCCCGCCCATCTCCCCACAATGGGGGACTCTGGGCGGTTTACATCAAATTAAAACCATAAATACATAATTAAAAGTTATAAAAAATTCCATAGCATATGTTAACTACTTTTGGAACAACAAAACCTCTAGCAATCTATTCTTGACTTTTCTTACGGATAGAACCTTTACTTCCAGGTTGAATTGATCTAAATTAAGTTTCCTAGGACATGTGTTAAATAGCTTACCAATGCCAGGTTATTTAAGATACTTCTTTGTGAATGGTTATTCTAATCATGTTACATTTGGGTAAATGTGCATGTAATTATCTTGATCTTTTATTTAATCATCCTCTGACTGTTGCAAATGTACACATTCACGTGCGCTCTCTGTCTCTCTCACACACACCCAAAGGTCAGTTGAGGATATGCTTCATTTACTTGATGCAGTTCACAAAAATGTGTATGCTGTAATAAATGTGTCTAAGGTGCTGTTTTGTGTTTGCAGGAGTAGATTAACATGGGCAGCACTCTAGAACTTGTTCATTTGAAGTGTGTGTGTGTGTGTGTGTTTTAGTTTAATTTAAGCATGTACAATAACTGGTTCACAGAGCTATAGTTTTGCTGCTTCGCAGATCTTGCTTGCATAATGCAGTAGCTTTGGTTATGTGGCCATACAGAATTGCATTTGCTTAGATACAAACAATTGGGTTAGTACACTATCTATCCGTGCAAAGATACTAAGCAATGTGATTCAGGTGATTTGACATACCTTCCCTAGAACAAAATAGCATTTGATTTTGAGTAAGCATCCCTACAAGAATTCAGAGTTTGCTATAAGGAAAAAAGTCCTTCAAGTCAGTCTTGATTTCTGGTGACTTCATGGATGTGTCCAGGTAATTTTCTTGGCAACAAAGGTCAATTCTCAGAATTTTGCTTTCCACTGAGATTGAAACATACATGCTCATCTTTGTATCTCTTTGTTCAGCTTCATAATGGTATGTAGGTCTACTTCACACATGAGTAAAAAATTAGCACTATGTGGCTGAGCTGTACGTTTCTACAGTCCTGTTCTCCTCTGTCAAGCAGCCGAGAGAAGAACTTAACGAGGAATCACTTTCAGCTTTTACAGTTTTTGTTTTTTCTGTATCACCACCTAGGAACTGTAGTTTAAGCCACAGTCTGGTTTGTAAAAGAAGCCATGGTTTGAGGTCATTATCAGCAGGCAAAAGTTTGTTCCAAATGATAACTCTTACTTCATATCTAATGATAACTCCAGATATGTAGAAAGGAATAATGAATCTTGGTTAAATTGTTGTCAAAATGTTTTGGGAAGTCAGGGGCCCTTGTAAATCCAAGGCTGTGCTTGAGCTTACTGTATTCAAGAGGAGCTATGTGCAGTATTGCTGATCTAAGACCCTAACAAAGTTTACTTACTTAAGCTATCTATAATTATATCTGTCAGTTCTGCCTGTGCCCACTGATGTAACCAGTCTCATGTGCAGCCCTTGGCCAGCAAATGGCTTGGCATTGTATCTGAGCAGGGGCACAATATGAGATCTGCATCTGGAAGGGCTCTGTTACTTTAAGATGATAAAACAGAAATCCCACATCACCTTATTGAGTTCTTTGGATGGGTCTGAAAGTTTAATGTGTTGTTACATGAACTCAGCGCTGACATCTTGCTATTTTTTGGTTCTTATAGGATATCCACGATAATACAATATATGTATGACAGAGCTCAATCTTTATGTAACTGATCAAAAGCATGCATGGTCAAAAGTATGCTTCATTTATTTCGGTAAAAATATTTCCAGTTAAGGATGTATAAATTTGTAGTGTCACATCATTTATAATGATTATCCTAAGAAGCCAGACTTTTTCTGTAGGGTTCTTTTATATTAATGCAATGTTTATGATTCAGTTTTTTTTTAATGTATAATTTAAGAGGTAGAACCTGTACTGATAGTAAAAAAGAATGGATTTTTATTTCCTTTGCTCCCTGGTGCATATATTCTGCTTCACACATTGCAGGAGAAGTCAATACTTGTTTAAAGAATTTCCGTGAGGTTTTTGCTTCCTGCCCTGTATGAAAAGGTTCCTTGAGGTGTATTTCATTGCATATGAAAAATAGAAGAAGGCAGATGGGAACTAGGGTGGGTCAGCGGGGAGGCATGGCCTGGCACCCTGCTTTGTACTGTTTTAATATTCACATACTAAAAAAAAAATGTGTCTATCCTGCATTTCAAAGGGACCTTTCTGAAACAGAAGATTCACCCTTGGTACCTGTCAATTTCCAGTACAGACCTTTTACCTTTGTTGCTCTTCCTGTTTTAAATGCATTATTTAAAAAGATGTTGCTGATTCAAGGACCCAAGAAATTTGGTATAAACAACGTTTTAAAATACATTACTGACCTGTTACCCCAAGCGCAGAGAATTCTGTAACAGGGAGTAAAATTTAACCCAAACTCTATTTCCCCTTCTCTCCGTGCCGGAGAAAGCCAACAGCTAATTTAAGGCAAGGGATGCAAGCTTGAATGTCACCTCTATCAAAATGAATCATAAAGTTGCCAGTTTTCTCCAGGAGCCTGCAAGTGCCGGAGGATGGCCTTCCTGATCAGCTGTAGCTCTAGAGGTTTGGCCTTATTTCAGATTCCTAACAGAGAAATAGAAGTTTGCAGAATTGGAAGTATTTTTAACAAGCTTCCTTTCACAGTCAGGTTGCTCTTTGCTTACCACATCTCTGAGGAAAGCTCCTCTGAAAGGCTCCCCAAACAGGCAATTCTAGAACCTTCCTTGGTAGCAATTTTCACTGGTGAGCTAGGGTTTCACTGTAAAAGAGCTCTTTCTTAATGTTAAGGCAAGGGCTACAACCTGGACATTTTTGAAGATTGTTAATGGATTTTCTCAATTATCATTGGTGTTTTTTCCTGGCATTATTTAGAGCGGAACTACCGAGCGCTAATCCTCTAGTATTTCCAATCCAGGATATGATGATTTTTCAGGAGTCTTTGTAACTGTGCATTTACTAGTCCTACATACTGGTTAGATTTGCACATGCCAAATTGCTGCTTGATTAGCTGTAACTTGTTGAAAAAGCCCCAGTTGGCTGAATTCACGCAATATACTAGGAATGCAAAATGTGCAAGCCCATTTCATCTCTGAAAACTTGTGAAATTACTTCCCAAAATGGAACCTCACCCTGCTCGTTTTCTGAGTATAGCCCTCAATGTAACACACAAAGCTTGATAAGGTCCTCAAGCTGATAGAAATTGGGCAACTGTGCACTTAAGCAGTAAGCCGCAGTTTGCAAACCACAGTGGCTGAGTGTGCACAACACACTACAGGTAGTCCTCGCTGAACAGCCATTTGTTCAGCAACCATTTGAGGTTAGGAAGGCGCTGAACGAATGGTACTTACACCCAGTCTTCGAACTTACGGCCGTAGCAGCATCTCTGTGGTCACATGATCAAAATTTGGGTGCTTGGCAGCCCGCCTGCATTTATGACCATGGGGACCGCTTCAACTTCCCCCACCTGCATATTTCCCCCCATCTCTGACTTTCTGGCCACCCTGCGCTCCGCCGCCCCTGCCGCCCTGCACCCCTGCTGCCCTGCACCCCTGCTGCCCTATGCTCTGCCCTGCAACCCCGCCACCCCTGTTGCTCCCTCCGCCTCCAGCTGACCTTTAGTGTCTACTTCCTCTTGGGGTGTGCGTGGCCTGGCCCTTCGCAAGGCAGCTGCTGGTTGCACGCAGGCTTCTTCCTGAAACTGTGCGTGGCCTTCCTGAAGTGGGGGCAAGGGTGGCGGAGTGCAGGGTGGCCAAAAGGACAGGCATGGGGGGAGATAGGCGAGTGGAGAGAGTTGAATCGGAGGCGAGTGCTGCAGGGCAGGGGAAGCATGAAGTCCTCGCCTAACTACGGTGTAATCCTGGCCTAACAGCTGCAACTGGAACTACTGAAACTGCCCTTGCTAAGCAGTGCGCTCATGTGATGTTTCACCTAATAACCGCGAATGGAAATTCCAGTCCCAGTTAGGATCGTTAAGCAAGGACTACCTGTAATGAAAACCACATACATTACAGTCCCTAAGTAATTGATTATTGTTTAGGACTGCCTTCTCTTGCCACATCATGCAGACCTGTTGGGAAAGCAACATTCAGAATTGTTGGTTGGAGTTCTAGGTCCCAGTATATTTCCAGGGTACATGGTTGGGGAGAGCTGTTCTTCACAGTGGAATGGGTGGGAATATGCGTATTGTACATGCATGGTGCAGATGCTCATCCCATTCATAAAAAGGTGCCTGTTTTATGCAGTTACACAGCACAAAAAAGGAACACAGAATGTGTTCTTCAAATGCACTGTTTTGCAATTGTATCATGAATGTACTCATTGGCCTTTTGTACCTCCCATCCAGAAAACTCCAGTCTGATGCCCAGGATGAAACATTACATGGTTGCTTGAGTGTAAGGCAAATAAAGAAATAAGTGGGCACTTCCTTAGAAAGAAGAGGAGCTGGAGAGCAGAGGGGACTTAAGGAGGACACTTAGTAGAGAGGCAGAAAAGAATATTCAAGGATGGGAGAGAGCTGATAGCTGAAGGAAAGGAAAAGGAGGTAATCAGCATATTTTTATATAGACATGCCTGTCTTCGTGAGAGAGAGATGAAAAGAGAAGCACTAGTACACACTGTGAGAAACTAAAATGTCCATTCTGTAATAAGCATAAAGGTCTGAACTTCTAAACAGAAAGCTATATCTGTATTATCTGCTTATACCTTTGTTTTGGTAAATAATTTAAATTATTTGTAAACACCTGATCCTCTGAATCAGTGGGAGGCAGACTGATAAGCCTCTCCATACCTAACCTACTATTTTACCTGAAGAAGAGCTGCTAAAGAATTGGCTGACTTCAGAATCAGAAATCTCAAGGTTATCCTTTTGGGATGGTGGCAGCAAGATTTTTAAACTGTATCCTTAAAGTAAATTTGCAAGTTGTGTTACGCCTGTTTAGGTAAGAGTTACCTTGGTGATCAAGGTGGCTTGCCCTCTAGAACAAGATTTCCTCCTGAAATCCGTGTGGCTCCCACCCTGTTGGTATTCTGTAAGGCCTTGAGGACCTGGTGGTTCTCCCAGGCCTTGGGTTGGGATGGATGGAGCCCCTTGTTGAAGGTATTTTGCCTGTGTTTTCATATCAAGCAATTGGACCCCATCTTGTTTTGTCCTGTTTTGTGTTTTTATTGCTTATTGTGACCTCCCTCCTCCCCGCCCCGAGTCGATTTGGAGATGGGAGGCTCCTAAATTGAAAATATTAAATATTTTCAAACATTATTTATTAAATAAATAAGTCCCATTCTACCCCACTGTCCTACATCCCTTTAAATATTTGAGAAATACCAATACATTCCACCACCATGTTGTTTTGAACTACAGTAGTTATTTCAGCTCAGTGAAGCATTTGCCTTTTTGTAAATACTTTGAAGACTTTCTGAGCTGTCAGTTTGGTGTTTTTTGAACTGAAACTGTTCTAATGAGGTTTTTATAAGTCCAGCTAACAGAAGTGCCCTATTCCAGGTTATGGAAGCACTGGTTCTCTTGGTCTGCTTTCATAGTTTTCTTGTGTGCTGTAGCATGACATTGGTGCCTCCAGTATAGTTGCTCAGAGCAGGAAGAGGCAACCATGGGACATATGTTGTTCCCCCTCTTCCTGGACCCTCAGATTGTACCACCAAACCCTGGGAAAATATTTTTGTTGTTCATTTGTTCTCCTGAAATTGAATATGAGAATGAGATTGGGAAGCCTGTAGGAGGCAAGCTACCCCATTTCCACCCTTAAATTCCACAGATGGTCTAAAAATTTCCAATTATTTCTAATAGATATTATTTGGTATTTATTGTTTCTATTGTTATCATTAGGCCTGGCATGTAGAGCTCTGAATCTTTACCACTAGGAATTTTAATCAGCCTATCCATCATAGTTTCTTGAGTCATAGCGAAACAAAATGAAAGGTTGTTTTCTGGGAAAGGAAGAATTCATACTAGATGGTGTTTTGCCTAGATCCTTTACAAATCCAAAGTACTAGTGACCTCCAAATGTTTGGGGATTACAGTTCCTTGAATTCCTAGCTACTGTGACCAGTGATATATTCTGATCTGTGTCTGTAATAAAGATATATCTGAATATATGACAAATGGTCAATATGGCCTCATGCAAAACACACCAGATTAGGGCATGTGGCTATAGAGGCTGATTTCCATTGACATGTTCCAGGATTAGATTTTGAATATACACCTACTTTGCTGACAGGAGACTGGACTATTCACATTCCTAAATGTGTGCCAATTATTTCCAAGTGTTAGCGTGTTCCTATCACAATTGGAGCTTCTGCCTCACATACAGTATCCATAATTCTATCCCTTATATTCAAAGACCAGCACTACTTGCAAAAGAATAGCAAAATACTTGTAAAGAACTTTGCCTTTGCTAACTGCAGGAGACCACTAAAAACTTGTGCTGAAATGCTTGCCACTTTTCATCTTTTGCAAACAGTTTTGCATACTGACTTGCAGAATAGGCTATAATCATAAGATTAGGCCGCTGAGGCAGAGCTTCCAGGCTCTGGGGCTGATTTTTTGAATCAGAAACAGGAGAGACCTAAATACTCTTCCAGTTTATCCTGGTTTGCCCCCCACATTTATTTAAAATATTTCTATTTTGCTTTTCTACCAGAAAGCAATCAAAGTGGCAATCAAACTTTTCAAGGAAATCTGTACTTGCAAAGAAACAAAACTATTTGACTTGCTTATCTAATCAACACTTCTAGTCAAGGGCTGCCTGCATGTCAAACATTGAACCAGGAAACCTGCTCAAATCCCCTTTGGGATGATGACTGAGAATGGTTGTCTTTTAAGCTGAAAGAACTGCCCAGTTCAACCCTTTCCCTAATGCCTTCCTCTGGCCTACAGTGCTTGCCAGTCAAAGCCTCTTTCACTCACTCCTGCAAAATGAACTCCCATATCTGCTTTGGTCTTCTTGTTTCTGATTTAAAACACAACTGAAAAGAATGAGGTTTGTTGTTGGTGGCCAAGTGGGATCTTCTGCAAGTTGGCATGCAGAAAATTGTTCGTTTGCAGAAGGTCATGAGTGGTAGCAGTGAACTTCAAAGAGTCTTGCATAAAAGTAAAACAAGTACATTTCCAAGCTTCTCTTGTCACAGATATTCTGAAAATATCATTTCCTTGCATGTGGTTGCTCTGAGTCACAGCTTGGAGAATCCTGATGGAACTGACATCAGAATTCAATTGTAATGCCCATATGTAATGAAGGGGGCTTGTGTACGTGTGTGTTTTTTTTCAATTAGGTCTTCCTACAGCCTAATTAGTTTTTGTAGCTGGGAAAGATTGTTTCCTTCTGAGTCTGATGATAAATTCCATAGAGGTTAATGTGAATAAGATCTGCTGTGTAAGTGGCCACATGAAGTTCAAGACAAAGAATGAAACAAAACTTTAAACAAATTGACTGCCATATGTTGGAACAGCCATTAAAGTTGGATTTTTCTGCATTGTGCCATGTAAACCTGGGTGTGGGAGATGCCACTTTGAATGCTCAGTTGTGTAAAGCATTAGTGGGGAATCTATAGCCTGCCAAATGTTACCGAGCTGTTTCCCCACAATCCTCACTGTTGGTCACGGGGTTGATGGGAGCTGTAAGTCAGCAACATTGATAGGCCACGTGTGTCCCAATCCTGACCTTAGGATTCATTCATGCCACAGTTTAATAGCCATTCATTTTCCCCCGGCAAACTTTGGGAATTATACTTTGATGAAGCAGAATGCACTAATGGTCTCTATAGAGAATTCCAAACATTTTTCTCACCCCAGGAAAATACCACCCCAGGATTGTTTGGGGAGGATTAAAACAGGATGCCTCAGCTGGTGACAGAACCTAACCAATACTGGCTGATTTCAGAAGCTAAGCAGGGTTAGCCTGTGCTTAGATGAAGAACCACCTGGAAATCGGAGGCTGAGAAGGTGAAGAAAAATCTGGAATAAGAGAGTGGTATCACTTTTGACTGCCAAGAACATTGTGTGGATGTAATCTCCCAAGAGTCAAGTTTGACTTAAAGACACATTTACCTTTTTTTTTTAAAAAAAAAAAGTGGGGTAGACATATTGTGGGTTTGTAGTATAAGTAGGTAAAATCTTTAAAAATATATCTAGAAGTAGGAAACTATGACATCACAGAAAGAGGTACTACATTATGTTCCATCGGTCAGTGTTATTGTGAGGTCATAAATCTTTACAAGTCACACCACTCTTTGCTGTCCTAGTTTTTTTTTTTAATTGGCAGGGATTTGTTTTCTGCATGGTGAGCATAATAATACTGTAGCGATACATTGGCAGTATTAAGTGACCACATTCTGCAGCATATGTAAATCAATCTACAGAGAGCTTTTAAAAATAGACAGATTTGTAGCTGTTGATGGAGAATATATCTTACAACTGCAAGAGTGAAATAACGTCTGCCTTGTGTAGAAAGCATACACACACACTTTCTGTCACATGTATGCATGTATACATGTATGTGTGTATACATGTGTGTATGTGTGACTGAGTAACAAAACTTGAGATACACAAGAAGAGATGGCCATTATCGTTGGACCTTATCATTGTCAAAGATGGTATGCTGAACTACTTAGGCGTAGACTGAGTCAGCAAGATAAACACTGTATTCATATGTTTTAAAAGTGGCTTGAATTCTTCCCCACTTTTGGTTCTTCTATACCTATGAGAATTAGAGTTACATATTAGATCATCTTCAGTGCCTAGGCTAAAAGCAAAGCCTAGGATTTGTGGAGGACAGATCAAGATACTTGCACATGTAATGACCCGGTTATTGTGCTAAATCATGATTTGCTCAACCATAGTCTCTTGAATCATGCAAATACATTTAGGCAAACAAAATGACACGACAGTTTTACCATAATGTGTGAATCCAACTTCTCTCTTTCTGCCTCTCACGCCCTACCCATTTAGCTCTTTGAAGATGTGATCCTGTGGTCCCCTTGGAGCATATGTCAAGGATTGTTGTTGCCAGTCTTTTCAGGTGGTGGGCACCATGGTTTGACTTCATGAGATATTATGGATGGATGCTAAATTAATAACTATATTTAATTGAAATAATTGAGGCTGATACCTTATTGTTGTCATTCCAGAGACAGGTGAGATAAATGCCCTCTATGAAAACCACTGTTAGATACCTATCCCTCTTCATCTTTTGCCCTCTGAGCTAAGCTTGGCAAAAGGCAATTTTCACATTTATTCTCCTTCCTCAGCCCCTCACAAACAAAGGGTCAAGGACTGGATCTGCTTATCAGAGGACTAGGCTGACTAGATTACTTGTTCTGATAAAAGAGGGGAGGAATGCTAATCTCATCTGAGACAGAGACCTCTGGAACTGCTCCTTGCTTCACTCCGTAATTGTATGGGGGAGGATTGCCTATTAACTCTCATTTAATAGGAATTCTTTGGTAAACATGGTTAAATAAACCATGGATTAGTGTGATGTACAAATCTCAGCATACTTGTGACCCCAGACAAATACATCAGTTATAGCATCTATGAGTTAGAAATGGTGAAGGGTTAGAGTGTAGGACTATACTAAGAATCTTTGTTGGTAGGACGTTGTAGGGCAGAGAGGACTGTAGTTTAACAGGACTTGTTGCTATGAGCTGGCTTTATCATTGTTATTGGGAAAGGGTATAAAATAGTTATGGAGCCTTGGCAAAAGTCATGTGATGCTGGCAAAAACCCCTACTTGAACCTTCACAGAACTGTTTTGTAGGCTAATGGTGGACAACCCATAAGCCACGTGAGGTCTCTAGCCAAGGCCTCCCTGATCATGTTATCAAAATTTGGTGACACAGTTTTTTTCTTTTCTGAAGAAATAGGACGCAAAATACACCTATTTTACATATCCTCTCAAACCCCAACGCTTCCAAAGAAGGACTAGACATTTTGGACCCACCCCACTGTGTAACAAACATCACTGCTATATCTCCTGTATACTTTTCCTGGTGGGGGTGCGGGCGCTGGTGGCAATAGCTCTACATCCTAAAATTATCCCAAGGCTAATGAGGGCTTCTCCTGCTCTTCCGTAACGTGAAGTGACAAACTGAGGTGAAGGATGTCATCTTCACTCGAAGCCTGTCCGCTGCTCATGGCCTGCCTCGTAACCCTGAGCTCCCAGGTTGTCACATCTTTTTGACTCAAGGATGTTGGGCCTGGCAGGGACATAGCCAAGGGAGGTAATTGGGAAAACCTGGGTAGAGGCCCCCAACTGTTCCCACCCTGAGCCGGCTGGAGAAGATACATTGTGGAAATGGGAGGCAAAACATATGAAGAAGTACTTTCTAACCAGCCATGAGCATTAATCTCCCTTTCCAGAATTGTTAGTATTCAGCAAAATATCCTGAGCATTATCCTTAAAGGTATGGATTTATTAGATTGATGTCCTGTCTTTCTTTTAGGAGCTCAAGGTTAGAAGGTACAAAACTATAATGTATCTAATGCTTAAGCCATTCAATATTGTAACTTACATCCTTAATGTTCAAACTGTGTTCAGATTCCTCTCAAAATAGGACTGCTATTTATACATAGTTTATGGATTGTGCTGAGTATTGTTTATGCCAAATATACATATTTAAAATTTAAAATGTGCATGTTTATTTGCTTTATCGGTCTTCTACAATGACCGTGCAGGTTCAGGATACTTGGAGTTGGAATATCACACATAGATAGGATACCAGGTTGTGGAAGGCAAACTTTGTATATCATGATCCTAGGGGTCTGCTTAACTGAGGTTTTGGTTTCAATATCATATTTTTATCATTCCGTATATACAACTGAAAAGCTTGCCTTATTAAATGTTTACAAATTATTTATAAAAACAATAAAGGCAGGATAAAAAAAAAATCTAAAAAAAATGAGAGTGTTCTATACCAACGTGCAAAGGGATTGTGCTGATAATCCCAAATAAGGGCTTTTTTAAAACTAAGGATGTGCAAAACGTTTCAAATGTGTTGAACTTGAAATGGTTAGAATTCCCTATTTCTTACTCGTAATGTGTGTTCTGAACTCAAATCCGAGGATTGTGAGCTTGAGCCATTTTGAATTTGCAATGTTTTGCACACCCCTTGTAGCGGCAGTTTTAACAATAGGTATACGTATAATGGTACCTCTAGTTATGAACGCCCCTCCTTACGAATTTTTCAAGATACGACCAGCTCCGGCCCCAAAAATTTACCTCAACATGCAAACTCCGCCTCAAGATACGAACCGGATCCGCGGCCATTTGCCCTGCTGCCACGCGGTCGCGGCTTCCTGTGGGCGAGATCGCAGTAGCAAGGAGACGTTCGGTGAGGCTTGTAGTGTGTTTTGTGGCGTTTGGAAGGTTTTTGTGGTGTTTGGAAGGTTTTTGAGGCTTAAAAATAAAATGCATATGTTTCAGAACTGTTTAGCCGTATTTACATTGAACCTTATGGGGGAAATTTACCTTGGGGTGCGACCACATTCGGAGGGCGGATTAGCCGTATTTACATTGAACCTTATGGGGAAATTTGCCTCGCGGTGCGACCAAATTCGGAGGGCGGAATGGATTAACTGTATTTACATTGAACCTTATGGGAAACTTTACCTCGACTTGAGACCAACTTGAGTTGCAACCAGAGTCACGGAACGGATTAAGTTCGTAACTAGAGGTACCACTGTATTTCCTTGCAGTGAGAAGTTTCCCCTGCTGATTGCTACTCAATCAAAGTACAAGTGAGGGCCAGGCTAGTCTGATGGCTACCTAGGCTGCAGTGGAGTATATATTTAAATCTGGTGGGGGGGGTTGCTGTTGCCTGCCTGCGGTAATGAAACATGGGGAGGCAGTTGAATAAATCATTAGCCACTGTACATGGATGATGGGCTGTGCTTGTCTTGTTAGGTTATAGCGTTTTGCAAGTCTGCTGTAGGAAAGACAAATGCACAAGAGTATTAAATGGGTGGTGTATTTGTTCTGTTTACAAGCAGCTGTAGCACTTTGAATGTGCAATAAATGGCCAATACCATGAATGTCACAGCCACTTTGTAGCAAAATATGGCAGTCGGGATTTAAGGCTTTCTGATGTTAGAGTTGTCCAAGTTGTACGTAGCCCACGTTGCAAAGAGGGAGAGCTTATTCCACTTTTGACAAATTGTGGCCTTGAGCAGATCCATTTCCTATGCTTCTTAGCTGGATTTGGATCCCATCTGTGAACTGCATAGCTAGACTGGGCAGTTTCCTTACACGCTACAGTTTTTGTGCTAAATTTAGTCTTCACCATTCATTAGAGAATGCTCAAGAAGTAGATGAGAGCAAGAAATACCTCCACATTCATTTTGTGACCAAATGTGGCTGGTTCAAGCCTCAGATGAAGTCATCCTTCCTTTCTTCAGTATGCCACAGAAGGGGAAGGGAGGGTTTCTGCATGATGCGCAGGGACTCACACCCTTCAAATTATGTGCTTAGCATGAATTATGCTAATTGTATTGTTAGCCACAATGATCCAGGGCAGAACTTTTTCCCAGATGCAAATATGGTGATAAGCATGACATAAAAGCCATCCTAAAAAAGAAAAAAAAGACTTGGTTTTTTTTCTTTTCCTCCCTGACATGTGCAGGAAGTCCATCAAACACATTCCTCTTTGATGTCTGAGAATGGTGGAACCCAAACCTACTGCTGTCAGAAAACCCTTCTCATATCAGTTTGTTTCCTTAGAAACCCTACCATTTGCTACATAAACTCTGTGTACTGCAGAGGGGTTTCTGGAAGTTGCAGATTTGGAGTACCTCTTGGGTCTCACTTGTCTAGGCCCAATTCCACATACAGAAGCTGGCTGGACAACATTCTCCATTGTGCCTGAGGGCAACTGGCTAATTGGGATACAGGGCAGGCCACAAAGTACACAGAGCTGTCTCCTTCCATGCTTCACTACCATTCTGTGTCTCCACCTAGCTCTGCCTTCTGAGGAAGTTGCCTCTCCCTTTTTGTAGGGACAGCCCTGTGTGTCATTCCACGTGAACTGAGACTGCACCTTTGAGGCACACATAGTTTTTTCCTTCATCACTAAATAATTAGCTTTGAGAACAGAGGCTATGGGAAGGGTGGATGGCCATCTATTGATGTTATCCAGTCCCTGGCAGGTATGCCAGGAATCAGTCCTATCCTCAGGCCATTTACTGTTTTATTGTTAGGTCGTTAAGTTCCCTAGTGTGTCCAGATGATGGTTCATAACTGCCTTTGACGTCAGGACATTATCCCCTGGTGTCCAATGGCTTTATCACATTTAAGTTGAGAAATGAAAAAAAAAACCCACATTGCTCATAATTTCTTTTTTGAGGGAAAGATGTGGTGAGATTGCCTCCTGAGCAAGCTCTATTTGGATTTACCTTTCAGGAAGTATATTTGTTCTTCAGTCCGTTCTTCCTCCTTCCATTTAATGATTTCATACTATAAAAACAGATTGCCTGTTGAGTCCTGATTGTAAGGCCATTCCAACTGGGCTTGTTTTGGCTTCCCAAATTCTCTCCTGTTTGGAGGACAGAGTGGCTCTAAAGAATACAAAAGCTAGTTGCCTCTGCATTCTATATTCTCTTTTCTAGATTCTTCACTTCCACTGGATTTGGGTAAAAAGAATGGGGTGCTTAATGGGCAGCACAGTGGGGAATTTCTCAGTTTCATTTGGTTTTGACTGACTTTTCTTGGAGATAGTGAAGGAGAGAATGTTTGGTGTTGAGCAGTGTTACGTTTCTTTACCTGGAAGAGGGACATTGTTTCAGTTTTGTGGAAGCCAGTATAAGTCATGAAACTGAGGAACCTTCATACCTCTCCTCAGCCACTCTCAAAATGAGTAATTATATATTGAAAGTGGATCTAAGTGGATCAGAGAAAGCACAGTGGTCAAAAGTGTGAACACCTAAGGAGAGCCTCTTTGGCCACCAAGAGTAAGCTCTGCTGTTTCTGCTATCCACCTGCTTGTTCATGCAAGATGGGCACCATGAGAAGGAAAAAAAAAGCTGGCTTGTTCCTGGATTTTCACATGTTCTTTTTCTTTTGGAAGACATAATAAGGAATCTGTTAGATCATATCAAAGGCCACTTTGGGAATGTGCTTTGTTCCCACAGTAGGTAACCAAATGCTTCCAGGAACCCCTTAAGTATCACACAAGTTTAATAGTGCTCCCTCCCTTTCCCCCTAGGAACAGGTATTGAGAAACTAGCTTCTGTACTGGAGGTGATATACAGCCACCGTGATTAGTAGCTACTGCCAGTCTTATTTTTTATGGAGCTACCTAATCCCCACTGTAGATAGCTGTACAATGGTGAATTCCATAGTGTCGTTGTGTATTATGTTTGCTGTGCTCTGCCCTAGTTTAATTTTGATAAACAGCATGCTTTTGGTTCTGTGAGCGATTCCCCTGCCATTCTTGCCTGAGCTGACCTACAAAATACAGGAAACAGTAATTTATGTTATTGTTCTTATATCTCCTTAAAAATTAAAACCATATGTTTATTTGTATCACTACGTGGTAATGGTGTTGGGAATTTGCGGTGATTGTGCTGCCGGTGCTTCTGTAGTTTCTGGCAGTGATTGGCTGTCATGCTTCATTATAACAGAAGGACAAATGGCCAGAGATGCTGGTCAAGAGCCTAGAAGGGGGATGAGCAGGTAGATCTGGGGATGGAGGGATAGAAGAAGGATAAGCCCAACTAAAGTGAAACCAGGGAAGCCAAGGAATACAGGTTGTGAACTAGGAAATGGTGGTTGAGACATGAAAAGGGAAGTTCCCCAGATGAGTGAGTAGAAAGGAAAAAAACGTGGAAGACAAATCCGAAACAGGAAAGGATACAGAACAGTCTGTGGCACCTTTGGTCAAGTTCGATGGAGCTGCTGGAACCATAGGTTGCTTATTCTTGAATTATACAGCTTGGGGATCAAGTAGAGTAAGGGATCTCATGTTGGTTTGAAATCACTAGTCAAATCGTTTGACTGTAGCCTTCTAGACGTAGTATATGCAGTCTTGTATAGATGTATTTCATAAAAATATAGTTCAAAAATCATATGACCTATGTGGATAATACGCAAAAGTCTTCAAGAGCTATCCTTGAATTTTGGAAGAACCTTGATGATTTACTTTGGCTTTTTGTCCATTTTAATTGGTGGCATGCATTGGAATTTTTTAGCAGCCACTATTTGGCCAAGAATCTGAGCTGCAGTCTAATGCTGCGTTAGTTTTGCTACATCTGACGTATACCAAATAAAAATGGCCTGTTTAACACACTGGATAATCTTTCCTCACCCCATACCTTCAGCAGTGACTCCAGCCATTTCCCCATCATGGATCGGATGAAGAAGATCAAGAGGCAGCTGTCCATGACGCTGCGTGGGAGCCGAACTGTAGAGAAAAACCTCAACGAACCCATCAATATAGAGGAGAACAACAGCAGCGATAATGGTGAGTTCCCTCCTTGACCACCTGTTGGAGGGAGAACTGATAGCAGATCTTTTTTTTTCTGATTTACTTATCGTAGTTTTAAATTGCTTTTCTTGGCTGTACCTTTACAGAGCAGCATGCAAAATAGCCTTTGATCACATACAAGGGAGAGTCATAGAGTGCTTGGCAAAGCTTCTTTGAGTGCAGGCAGCTTTTATTAATTCAGTTGAAGGATCCAGAATGTTTTTTACTGCTTGTCTAAACTTCTGCACCAAAAGGGCTAGCTCTCGTGCACTGGCAGATGGACCCAGAAGGCTCCCTGGTGTAAATCGCACTGAATAGCCAGATTTACAGTATAAAGATGGGGCTGGTCTTTTAGATAATCGGGTATTTAGTGCTTCAAAACTTAAGACTAGCATTTTGGATTAGGAATGGAAGCTTCTGGGCAGCCAGGAGTTGGCACATAGTTGGAGGAATGTTTTCTGACTTCCTGGCCTTGTTCAAACGCTGGGCAGGGGTTCCTTGTCCTCAATGAAGCTTCTGGGCTGTCTTTGGGTCCTGCAGCAGACTGAGATGAGGAATGGTGTTCAAGTAGTCAAGAATGCATTTTGGAGTGGGGCATCCAGGACAGAATATGGTGGTTGCCCTTTATACTCCAAGTATTCTTGAAAAAGCACACTTCTAATGCTGAAGTTTACACAACATGTATGCACATTCTGTCGCTCACACACACACACACTCATAGGGAAGTGTGATGGCAGTTTATTAAAGCAGATGAGTTGCAAACCTGAATAGCATCCCACAGGATACAGATTGCTTTTTAAAAAGGCTGAAAATTATATTTTTTCAGGCTGATTTTAACCTTTTTTTGCGGGGGGCATATTTTCAGTTTGAAGGATGGGAACTAAAGCAGGAGGCTTCTGGGATGCAACCCCTCATACTCTCACCTTTGACACCCTTACCTGAAAAACAGCTCAATGGCAATTTGGGGGCTGTTTTCAAACGGGCATTGGAGATTTAAGGAGGGGGGATCGGTTTGCTTCCCAGAGGCCTTCCATTCCCACCATTGAATGCCCCCCATCCTTACTTCCAATTCCAAAAGATGGACACCTTCCTGAAGCCCTCTGGAAGATCAGGAGGCAGAATTGTGGCCCCTGACTTCTTGAACATTGCCAGACCTTGACTTAAGTTGGGACTGTTGTGTGTTAAAAAGACACAAATGTGCTCTCTCTCTGTAGAACAGGCATGTCCAGCAGAATGCTTTTCAGAGAGTTTTGGCAACTTCCTCTGCAGACGGCCAGATAATTCTCTGCAACTTGGAGGGCCCTTCTGCTCAGCTCCGAAACCAGTACTGGTTTAGCTACAGAACTGGGCTGCCTAGGCTACAGCAGTGGACAGCCTTGTTAGAGGTGAAGGGGAAGAGGATGCTTCGGCAGGCTTCCGGTTTCTCTCTCACTAGGTGCCAGCCTGGGGTCCCTGTCTTCCCCATCCTAAACTCATGAACAGCAGAAAATAAGGGGGGAGATCTTTTTGTGTTGGATGGATACAGAGCAGGGCTCGGGATAGGAAGCTGTTCTGACTCCCATCCTGAGCATTAGTGCGGGCAAAAGCAGTGAGTGTGACTTAAGCTGTTTCTGTTACACTAAAAGATAGCCAGGCATAGTCCAGGAGAATGGACACCTGGAAATCCACTGTGGACTACTCAACCCATCTTGCCTTTGCTGTGTCAAGGCTAGCTGTGTAACGGTGGGGACTGGAATACTGACCCTTCATTTTTAAGAACACAACTGAGATTCTGAAGAATCTGCTAAACTCATGACAAGCTACACCAGAAGACATATTCTGTGATTTGAGGCAGTGCAGTAAACCATCAGTGCTCACTGCTGCACGGTAAATATTCCAGGCTCAAAATTATTTGGGGGGGATGTTTCCAGTTACCACCACTGTGGGGAGAAGGCTCTCCCACTCAGGTAAGTCCTGTCTCTCCGTTATACCCCCAATCCTGCCTCTCGGCTGAGGGCTCTCTTTTGAGTTTGATTTCCATTCTGCTTTGATTTGTGTTTTGTTTCTCCTTCCTTCCTTCATATTTCTCTTTTTTTCCTGTTCTTTTCGTCTTTCTGTTTTATATTGGCTTCCCTTCCTCTGTGGCGGCCTATACCCCTTCACTCATGTGGTGGCCACTGTCTGCCCCTCCATGCCTTTGGTTTCTCTACTGTGTGCTGTTTGCTCCATCTCTTCTTTTCCTTTCCTCTGACTGGTGCGCCTGTCTTTTCCGTATCGCTCCCTGTGGGATGTGGCTTGGGGTTCCCCCTTCCACTTTACCCTCCCTCTCCCTGTTTATACTCCCCCTTCTTTGTGGTGGGTGGAGACGGATATTCTTCTTCTGGTGCTCCATTTCCTGGGATCCCATCTTCTTTCCCCCTCTGTTGCTGCTACTTCTGCTTCTCACTGGTGTTTCCCTCCTACCACTCCCCTTCTCCCCTTTTGCTGATGTTCTGTTCTTCACTGTCCCCACGCCACGTTCCCCGGCCACCTGTGTCCCCCTCCATTCTTCCTGCACCTCCCATATCCCTCCCTCCCATCTGTCTGTCTGTCTGTCTGTGGGCTTTCCTCCTCTCCTCTCCTCCCCTCCCTCTCCTGCCCCCCAGGCCCCACAGTGAAGAGTGTGCGTCCCAGCACCTCCCGCAGCGTTCACGCCTTCCTGCACCACTACGCAGGCTCCTTCCGCAGGCCCCGTCTGGCCGTCAGCCGCAGCCTGAGCTCTCACCTCGGCCGCACCGCCCGATTAGGTGACTATCGCACCTCCCACTGTGCTGCCAGTAAGGGCTCCCCATTGTGGGTTGAGGCCACAAGCCAGGCCAGTCTGGCTTCAAGAGAGGCTTTTTGGAGTCCCAGTTTATATCTTGTTTATACACGTGAGCCTCTTGTGTCAAACTGAGCTACGTCAAAGCTAGGAATTCCTTGAGCAAGGAGTCTGGGGAACCCAGAGTCTTGCATTTCTGCTCCAGGAGGAAGTTGGTAAGGAAGCTGGAGTCTCAAATTTCTGGGTTTTGCTTGGAGAGAAATTAACTTTGGTCTTATCCAGTGCATCAGTCTGAATCTGCGCTTAATTCTGGCTGGTCTCACTCACCATGCTAATGTGTAATATGATTTGTTAGCCCAATATGTGGAACTCTTATTACAGCAAGTGTTATATGTAAAGCTAAATGTGGCTTTTTCAGGAACTATGGTACAAAATCCTGGCTTAGCATGATGTGTGAACCCGGCCTTTATGTCACTTTTACTTTTTTATTAATTCTTTTTCCTGGGCTATTCTAAGTGCCCTCCACGTGTCCAGCTTGTGCGAGGCACATTCTCTGCTATGGGATGGTTTTGAGCAGAAATTGAGTAGTGCAATCTTCTGTGAGGTATGAAAGATTGAGGTGCTTTAGCAATAAAGTGGGAATCCCTTAATAAGACCACCCTGGCATGGTGGAAAACCCACACGTTCCCATTACTTACTGATGGTGCATCTAGCTGTCATACTCCCCTTGCTAAGATTAAGGCCTCCAGGAAGACTGTTTCCCATATCAGAATTGGATTGGAATGTGAGGGAAGAATCTGGCTTGAAATCCAGAATAGCTTGTGCTAATTGGTGCTCTCTAGTTGAGTAGTTGGACTAGTGGCCTTACTCAATATAAACTGATTTCCTGTCCTTCTAAATCAGCCCTTTCCAACCAGGTAGCTTCCAGAGATGTTGAACTACAATTTAATTTAATTTATTGGGTTTTGAGGCTACCTGACTGAAAAGACTCTGTTCGGCTTACAACATATAACAGTGGCTATGGAGGCTGGGAACTTTGGGAGTTACACCTGCACCTGGAAAGCATTAGGCCAGAAAAGATTGTTTTGGGTTCCTGAGAATATCTCTGACATGAACTCAACGTATACCTATCTTAAAAGATACTGAAGCAGATCTTAAAGTTCATGTTGCCTTGAAAAAGATACACAGAATCAGAGAGCCAATGTGATCTCATTCTCAGAGCAACTTTCCCAAATCTGGTGCTCTCTAGATGTGCTGGACTATACTTTCTGGTGCCCAGTCCTGGCTGGGGAGGATGGATGATACTATCATATCTTGAGGGCATCATGTTGAGGAAGGCTGGCCCAAAGTGTTACATACTTTGATTGTTACATTCTTAAATATTATACTGGACATTTAGGGGACTTTTTGTATGAGATGATGGTACCAACATAATTATAAGTAACGTAACTAATCAATCCACGTTAGTGGCAGTGGTTATTAAATTAGGGGATAAAATGGTGAGGGAGATCAGGACATTCCCATTTTCTGATCTTAGGTTGGGTATACCCGTACAGCTGAGTAAGACAGCTGAGTAAAATGCAGAACTTAAGATCCTGCTAATAAAGAACAACTGCATGGAAGAGGGAAGGTTTAACAAAGGCTCTTACATGTTGTGGTAGCTTTTTATTTGCAGGGAAGCCCTTTAAATTGTGATCAGTCTAAAGTAGTGAAGTCCAGTCTACCATCTCAGTCTGCTCCATGTCTAGACCTAGTCTTAGTCCTCTTTGGGGAGGCACTCCTGGTGGCAGCACGTCTAAACCTTCTGGAGAATTGGAATTGAGATTGCCAAGAAGAAAATTCAGTGCTGCAATTGCTCTATGCAACATTCATAAAATGGTTTCAAACTGAAGGAAGCTTGACAGCAGCCATCTCCCAACTAGTGCTCACTGATTGTAATGGGACTGCAATTCTCAGAATTTTCAGTAAGCATAGCCAGTGGCCTGGGAATGGTGGGAATTTTAGTTCTAACACATTGGGCTGATCCATTGCTTCCTTCCACAGCCCAGCTTTAAAAATATTAGAGGGAGTTGGGTGAGTTCTCTCTGCCCACTGTGTCTTCATCTGCATTTCTCCTTGGTGCAGAAATTGTTCATGAAGACCTCAAGATGGGTTCAGATGGTGAAAGTGATCAGGCATCAGGAACATCATCAGATGAGGTGCAGTCTCCAGTCCGAGTGCGCATGCGGAACAACCCAACACGCAAGATCTCCACTGAGGTATGTGGGTGCTGGCTAGTAATGATGGAGGACAGCTGAAGGTGGGAACAAAGATATCTTCGTCTCCCTTTATAATGGGCTGTTTTTGTGTGGAGAGATGTGAAAGGAATAAAGAAAAATGTCTTGTTTCTCAGGTTACATTCTCCTTCCTTTACTCCCCAAAGTTAACTTCACTGGTTAGGGAATGCAAAGTCTACCCCAAGTAACCTCAGATAAAGTAAGACAAACATTTGATAATGCATGGATTTTGCACAGACTTTCTAGCCAGCTTTGCACTGCATGCTAGACTAAATTAAACTGGAGCTGATTTGTTAGTTCATAACATAGTTTATTTGTGTTATGTGAATACAAAAAACTGTTGTTAACCCAGATACAGGGTTTAACATACTGTGAGCCTAACCACTCAGTACTTGATCCTTCCTTGTGACTTCTTTGAATTCTCATATATGGGTTTGTGAGATAGCACAGGAAGCCTCTACCAATATTTCTGAATCACCCCCAAATGTCCTGAAGAATCCAAAGGTTACTGATGCTCTTCTTAGGACATACCTATACTTTTCCTGACTAATCCCTCCATCTAGGGAATCCTGCAGGATGAATGGTACATCAAAATAAGCTCTTGGAAGGCATCAGTACTGCAGGCCTTAGCTGGGGGGCGGGGGGGGGGGTGTCCTGAATATGGTGGTTGAGGCCACAGCTGCAATGCTACAATGTGAGAGGACCTCATAGAGATGGATAGCACTGGGATTTTTGTACATGTTTTGTTTTTAAGGTATAGATAAGTTAAATAAGCCAAGCCTATCTAAAGCCTTTTGTTTTTGAGGTGTGTTAAGCCTATTCTGAGACCCAGTTTGGTGTAAGGGTTAAGGCAACTGGCTAGAAACTGGGAGACTCTGAGTTTTACTCCTTCTTGGGCACAAAGCCAGCAGGATGACCTTGGGCCAGTCACCCTCTCTCAGCTTTAGGACGAAGGCAAGGGCAAACCACTTCCAAAAAAACTTGCCAAGAAAACTGCAGGGACTAGTCCAGGGCAGTCACCAGGAGTTGAAGACTGACTCAAGGACAGGAAAAAAAACACCTTATTCCAAATGCTTTTCTCCCCCCCCCTTTTTTTTTTGGACAAATGGCAGGAAATTGCAGCTGTGTGATTAGTGATTTGTCACTGAATTTGATGGTGTAATCTCCAGGGGACCTTAAAAAAAAGTTCATAGATGTGTGTGTAGCCCAGTGTCAGACCCCTGGTAGCTACCTGAACTGAAAGTGATTCTCCTCCCCATCCCCCAAGTACAAATCTTACAGAGTGTTCCTTAACAAAATTTTGTAGGATGAAAGTAGGCAAGAATTCATGCAAGTGAAATACAGGTAGTCCTCAGGTTACAATAGCAGTTGGAACTGGAATTGCTGTCGCTAAGTGGTGCGGTCGTAAAGCGCAACAGGTGACCACTTCGTTTAGTGATGGCAGTACCAGCAGTCCCACTTGCTGTCATTAACCAAGGATTGGGCTGGTCATTAAGCAAGGATCTCACGTGACTGTGACTTCCTGCTAGCTTCCCCATTGACTTTGCTTGTGGGAAGCAGGCAGGAAATGTCGGAAGTTACGATCATGTGACTGTGGCTTGCTGCAACATCGTAATTGCAAGCCAGTTGCTGAACACCTGGATCGCAATTGCAGGGATGCTGCGATGGTTGGAACTCCAAGGACTGGTCGTAACGGCCACTTGTTCAGCCCCATCTTAAGTTTGAACAGTCACTGAATGAGTGGTCATAACCCAAGGAACACCTGTATTTTCAGTTTAGAACCAATGTGTACCTTAGGAGGTGGACTCTCTTGAGTTGTCGCTTCACAGTGGCCTGGAGAGAAAGTGGGTCTCTTCTCTGATAAAGGGGGAGGCTGCAGCAGTGTGGGTGGTTTTCACAGAGGTTGCTTGATCCTTCTCAATTGGACTGCGAGCTCTTATACTACAGTAGTGTTTCTCAGCCTTGGAATTTTAAGATGTGTGGACGTCAACTTCCACAATTTCCCAGCCAGCATGCTTAAAGTTCTTAAAGTTCCCAAGGTTGGGAAACATTGCACTAGAAGCATGGGTTGCCCATTCTAGTTTACAAGCTTTATCCCTCAATAGTTGTAGTAAATTCAGTCTTGTATTTAAGTATGCCTGATCATCAGTGGTGTCTACAAATTCCACACTGGTGAATAATGGGAAGAAGAAAGAAAAAGAGAGTCCCCATCCTTTTTTCGTGAGCTTGCTTAGATTCCATACTGGTTAAAGAAGAGACTTTGTTTTTTGTATCAGACTGGTGCAGGAGAAACTGCAGACTCTTCTCCAATCAGTCTGCTGTACTTTAGCCTGCACATTTTCTTTTATTGTCTGTCCGTCCGTCCGTCCGTCCATCCGTCCATCCATCCATCCATCCATCCATCCATCCATCCATCCATCCATCCATCCATCCATCCATCCAGGCTTCTAACTTTTGGAGGATTTAAGAAAAAAGCTGACCCATTTTTCCTTGCTTCCCAGGACATTAACAAGCGCCTGTCACTCCCCGCTGACATCCGTCTGCCTGAAGGCTACCTGGAGAAACTGACCCTCAACAGTCCTCTCTTTGACAAGCCATTGAGCAGGCGGTTACGCAGAGTCTCTTTGGTAAATAGGAACGTCCCTCTCTCCCTTCTGCTTCTGGGTGTTCCCCCTTCACTGGAGCTGGAACGGTGCTAAGTACTGCAGGCCAGCAACTGCTGCCCTTGCTGGCTCCCTAAGCACCCCAGACTGAAAAGAGCAGATCCATCACACTTTGTTCCTTGGTCCTTTTTCATTTAGTCGGAGATTGGCTTTGGGAAGCTGGAGACATATGTGAAGTTGGACAAATTGGGAGAGGTGAGTGTTGTGAACTGGCCTTTTTCAGCCTGGCCAAAAGTAAGAACTCAGGGCTCGATTTTAGATCACTTGAAAAATGGTGGTTCTCAGGGTTATTTTATTTTAAACACACACTGAGGTTTAGTCTATCAGGGCTCAGGGTGGCTTCAGCTCCCATCTTTTTATCCTCACGTTTAGTCTTGGATCTTGCTGGCTTTTTAATGGTGGAGAACAGAATTTCACAGTGGGTTGTGCTCTCACCCTCTCTAATAGACAGGACAAATTTTTTAAACATTTACTCTGGGATGAAGGCCCACCTCCCAGGCTTCAATACTCTTCCATGCTCTGATTTTGGATACGGCTTCTAGCTGAACTATTATTTTCATCATGCTGGTATAGTCCATGAGCAAATTGTTCGGCCTATTTAATCTATTTGATCGTTTATTCTAATACCATTTCTAGTTCCATCTTGGTAGCCACCTTCAGAGCTTGATTTGCCTAGGAGAGTCAACGTAGTCAGAGCCCTGTATTTGGAAGTCCTTGAATAGAGAACCTTCCCTTCCCTTCCCTTCCCTTCCCTTCCCTTCCCTTCCCTTCCCTTCCCTTCCCTTCCCTTCCCTTCCCTTCCCTTCCCTTCCCTTCCTTCCTTCCCTTCCCTTCCCTTCCCTTCCCTTCCCTTCCCTTCCCTTCCCTTCCCTTCCCTTCCCTTCCCTTCCCTTCCCTTCCCTTCCCTTAGAATACATTTGGAATCCTGTATTTCCCAGCTAATATCCAGGGCTCCAGTTTTACCCCATTTCAACTTTAACTGAGTGTCTGTCTAATGGCTTATTAATGACCCACTTTAGGATAAATAAGAAAAGCATTAACTACACTAAAGTTTATAAAGTCAGGAACAAAATATTCCCATCTACTCCAGGTCAGAGAATCTCCTGCCCTAATAAAACCAGACTGGTTATAGGTATCTTTCTGCTAGTATATGCACCTAGTGCCATGTGTAATTTACTGTTTTCCAAACAAGCTCGGGAAGGGCTTGGAGGCCCAAGTATTGTACTCACATACTTGCTGCAAATTGGGCTTAGTTACCACTGTGGCTGCCAAGAGTATAAATGTTATTGCCCTTAGTGAAATGGTAGCAAAGAAATTTGGTGAACAGTAGATAAAGAAAAGATTGTTCTCATTGAGATGACAAATTTGTCTGATCGATACAACTTCAGACATAGTTTTTCTATTTTAGGGAAGTTTAGGCCTGGGAAGATAGGAATTTTTAGGAGAAGGAGCATCAGGGTGTGATGTGGATGAGAAAAGGGAGTGAGAGACAATGAAAGAAGGCTCACATTGAAAGAATTCTCAGGATGAAGCTGCGGTTTTGTATCCCAGGCTTGGGGTGAAATGCTTTCTCTGGGCTGGAATATGACTAAAAGAGAACTGAGGGATGATCTAGTGCATGTAGGGAAGTTGGATAGGGAGGAAAGTTGACAGGATGTTGGGCTATTAGCTTAAATTGTGCCTCTTCTACATCAGGGAACTTATGCCACTGTCTACAAGGGAAAGAGTAAACTCACTGACAACCTGGTGGCCTTGAAGGAGATCCGTCTGGAACATGAAGAGGGCGCCCCTTGCACAGCTATTCGGGAAGGTATAGGACTACCTGTAGCCCCTTTTTCCAGGGCTTTGAAAGCACTCTTGTACTCTCTGTCTGTTAATGGAAATTGTGGGAAGGTATTTGCTGCTGTTAGATATTTGAAAGAAAAGAACCGTGTTTTGAAATCATGTTTCAGTTTGCTTGATATGGAATTGCATCGCTTGTAAGCTGCCTTGAGAACTCCATGCATCTATAAAGTAATAGCAGGTTACAAGAATCTATAGACTCTGAAAGCCAAGAACAGTATAGCGGTTATATGAGCCAAACAGCCATAACTGTACACAGAGGAGTCCTTTACTACACGCTTAGTTCAGGCTTTCCTAATCCTGTATTCTTCAGATATGGTCATGCTGGCGTGGATTTCTGGGCATTAGAGATCAATACATATAGAGAGCATTAAATTGGGGAAGGCTACTGTAGATGGGCGCTGAGATTGTAATAAAAATTTCAGAGTAAAAAGTGCAGTGGAATTCACTCTAGGCAGTGAAGCTCTGGATGAGTCAGATGTGCAGATAGAGAGAGATCTACAAGTGACATTTTCATCCTTCCATCTACGAACTACAAGGGCTGAATGAAAAGTGATGAGTGTTATGACTTGCCAGCTGATGGCAGTACTGATGTACTAGAAGTTTTGATGTGTCTGTTCCTTCACTTCAATTGGTGGGAAGTTGCTGTGAGGAAAGGTTGGGTTGCTATTGTTCATGAAATGGAAGCCTGCAGTGAGTACTTGACAATGCACGTTAAACAATATGCTGTAATTATTCTTTTGACTGCTAAAGGAGTCCCTGCAAATGAAATTCACTGCTGAATGCAGGTTGTTTATGGTGATGAATGCATTGACATGAATATTGTGTGTTGCTGGGCTAAAGAATGTAAAGCTAGTGAACTGGGAAATGCTGATTTGTGTGATCAAGAACAAAGCAGACCTGTGACAACAACCAACCAAGTTTCACATCAGAAAAGTTGAACTGATTAAGGACAATTGGCAGATTACTCAAAGGGAAATTTCAGTCAAGCTTGGCATTCATGGGAACATGTGGGTCACCTGATTAATGTTCTTCAGTATTGGAAGATTTGTACAAGATGGATTCCTTGCATGCTGATGGCAGAGAGGAAATCTTCAGGAATTGAAATTTGATAGCAATTCTATATGCACAAAGGTGGAAAGATTCGACATTACTCACCATGGAGGAATGACTGGTGAAATTGACAGAACTTGCTGAGATGGACAGGCTGATTCTTTGATTAGATAAAGGACAATATCTACATTTATTGGTGACTGGAAACGATTTATGGTTTTGATGTTATGACAGGATAGATTATAGAAAGAATCGTGACGTAACTTTAGAGAAAGTGGTTAAAATATAATTGTACCTATAACTGCTGTGAAGAGTATCAGAAGCCATTTCTTTATACTTATATATCTTTCTTTATATCTTTCTCTTTTTTCTACTTCTACTTTTTTTCTTATTGCACTTTTAGCTTTTTCTATTATTTCCTTCTTTTTTGTTTTCTCTGTTCTATTTTAGTTTGTATTCTTATTATTGCTGTTAAAACATACATACATACATACAATATATATATATGTGTGTGTGTGTGTGAAATTTGCTAGCAATTGTTGTCACACAGTGAGAATGAAGGTGAGGAATTTCTTCACAGCATCATGATAACTGATGAAACATGGGCTCATCATTATGACCCAGAAATGAAGCATCAGTCCATGGAATATCATCGCACAGTTTCATCTGTGGAAAAAAAAGTTCAAATCCAGGCTTCGGCAGGAAAATTCATGGTTCCAGGGTTTTTTGGGATGGAGATGGCAGTATTCCCATTCATTTTCTTGAACCTGGCGCCATTATCAATTCAGAGTGCTACATTGCAACACTCAGAACTTTGAAACATAATTAAGGAGAGTTCAAAAGCACAAGAAGGAAAGTTTGCAGCAGTAAGATAGCACTAGACCTCACACTTCAAGAGCCACCCAAGAGACAATTTACTAAGTTGGATCTCAATGTGTTACCCCCATCTGCCATACAGTAAGACTTGGTGCCATACAGCTTCCACCTTTCCTCAAATTAAAGGGATATCTTTGTGAGCATCTGACTCACAAAGGTGGAAAGGATTGTCAGACAAAGTATGGGTATTCTTTAAGAAGCTTGTCCATCATTGGCAGAAATGTGTAGCAAATGGTTGGGATTATGTAAACTCAGGTAACAAAAGAGTTTATTTCAAGGATCATTTTCCTGTTTCATTTATAAAATAAATGAATAGGGATATTTTAACTAAAGCTATAGAGACGGAGCATTACTTTTCCTTCAGCACTTGTATATTTAGGATTAAGCTGCAGTCTTCCTGCCAATGTGCAAGAGAAGTATTTGCAGGCTGTCAGCAGGACCCTGGATTTTCAAAAGATGCTAGCATAATTAAGGCAGACGTCACCAGCCTTAAACAGGACAACTGATTCTCAAACTATTAAAAAGACAAAGTGCCTAGGCATGCAGTCCTGTGGAGAAATGAAAGAGCAGAGAAGCAATCCAGTGGGCCCACTGTTCAGCAAGCGCACTGGCCGAGCTTCAGTAGATGGACGCACCCCTTCCATCTTGACATTCTTGCCCAAGCTCCTCCAATCTCAGTGGCCCTGTAAAACAGTTTATGAAGAGGGACCCCCCTCCATTTGTATCTGCATGAGAAGGAGGAAGAAAGGACATTATGATAGCAGAGAGACAGAAGTGCCAACATGTAAAAGCACTTCTGCATTTATACCCAGTTCAGCGCTGGGCTGCAGTTCCGCTCCTCTACGCAGAGAAAAGTTGGTCTCTAATTTTCCCATAATTGAATTCTAGGCTAGAACACTTAACTTTACAGAAACACAACAGATAGCTCCTTGGCATGCTTTGGGCTCACAGGAACATTGAATTGTCTTATTTTATAATAAGCACAAGTAATTCTCTCAAAGCCACAGGTTTGGAAATGATTGCATTAGACTGTTAGAAGTGTTTGTGATGCAGATCTCGTGTCCCCCATCCTTCTTTCTCTCTCTTCCAGTTTCACTTCTAAAGGATTTGAAACATGCCAATATAGTGACCCTGCATGATATCATCCATACAGAGAAATCCCTGACTCTTGTCTTCGAGTATTTAGTAAGTATATGGAGGAGGGGAGGGAATGCAATACATTGGAATACGACTTTATGTGTAAAAATCCAGTTCTCAGTAAGATTCAAAAAATTAAGATCACCCTTCACCACCTTTCCTAATATACAAGCTGGTTTGAAAAATGATGCTGCTTAAGCTACAGGCAATTGTGATGTTCTCCTGAAGACTCCTGGGAATTGTAGTTTTCAAGTGCTCTTAAGAGAATTCTCTCCACCTTTTTAGAACAGCCAGTTCAGCAGCAAGTTTTGTAGCTTGGGTGGAACCTATGGTAGTTCTCAAAGATTAAGTTCCAAAAGCTTAATAAATGTCACAATAACTCCTCCTCCTAAGAATGCAAAGTGCTTCATATATTTGACTTCTGTACTAAATAAAACGTATGCTGCAGATCTCTATTGTTACTTTCCTACTTCACATGGGAAGTTTCTGGGGCTGAAAGATAAGTGGCTTGTAATGCCTTCTGGTTAATGCTTCCTGGTGGAGCTATGAATAAAGAATTGAACGAGGGACTGGCTTCCATCAGTCTTCTCCTATTCTTCAATTTTCCTAATTCCTAAGCTATAGGGGGATCACCATAGGGCCCAATCAAGCTTGTTCCTCTCAATGCATATGCCTTCATTAAGCTGAGTCAGCATGGGAACCAGCCAGTATGGGGCATCTCTCTCTCACTCCAGTTCAGGCTATTCAGGCTGGAATACCGTTGAGGCAGAGGTGAATGCTTGGGGTTCTACCGGTTCTCAGATTGCTGTGTTGGTCCATTATATCTTGGGAAGAGTGAGAGCAACATGCAGTGCCTCTTCCAGCTGTAAAGCTATGTCTGCCAGTCTGTGTTTACTCAGCATTAAGACCCTCTGATTTAATTGTCTAGCAATATGTCTTGTTGAAACACTAAATGTGCCAGAGATAAGATCCTATCCTTTTCTTCCTCAGGATAAAGACCTCAAACAGTATCTAGATGATTGTGGGAACGTAATAAATATGCACAATGTGAAGGTAAGGGTTAATTCCCATCTTAGTACGGCTGATCCTTTCCTTTCAGCAATTGCTTCAGCTTCTTGAGTGATAGCAGAATTGCTGACAGTGCCAGCAAAGGCTCAGATTAACTGCAGATTCCAGTGGGGGATCTGATATGTTTTCTTGTAGTGGAGGAGAGTATTCTTAGTTGGCTTCCTCCTTCCACTCCTTTCAACAGGCAGTACTGTGAATTTCTTGCTCTCCCTATAGGGGGAGAGAGCAACCTCCAGGCTGGTTTTCTGGTCCTTCCTTCTCCACTTCTCAAGGAGCTCTTGCTGGATTATTCAGGTGTCCTACTCAAGAGCTAAGATCACTTACCTCAGGGCTCTGCCCTATGCCTGGCTATTTTTGCAGGAGGGTTGACCACGCGCTCCATTTGCAACTAACATCCATGGGAGCACCTGTGTCAACTGATATAGGTGCACAATTTTTTTCAGGGCATGAGGTATGCTCTCACTCCTCCCGAGGACTATAGTGGATGGAACCTGGGGTGAAGACCGCTGATTCCCCACTATGGATGATTGGGGGGGGGGTCCTCCCTCCACCTGGAATGTGAAGTTGGATTTTAGGCACGTAATCATCATAGAATTCTTTGCGCCTCTCATTCTGTCCACTCCCTGGATTCTGAAGTTCAAGTCACACTCCCCTGAGAAAGTTTACCTCATAGTTGTATCCCTGATGATTGGAAGAGAAATCAGGAACTTCATCTTGCTCAGCTGCCTCCATTTCCTATGGGTAACCTGGTGTGCAGGAGCTGCTGCCTTAAGCAGCAGTTGTGTCACAAGTAGTCCCAGTCTTCCTCAGGGTCTTCTCCCTCTTTGCTTAATCCAAGGCACCTGGGAAAAACTGCAAACTGGGCCTCACCCAGAAGAGTGAGAGGAGATGGTAGAATGTCTTGCTGCCTCAAGTGAATCAGTTCCGTTCTTTCCCTTTGATAGGGAGGCTGAAGAGGACAAGAAAATTAGAGCCTTTTCAGAGCCTTTTTTCTCACATGGATTTCTCACTTTTGACTAAGAAAGTCAGTAAGAGGCTAATTTCTAACCGCCTCCCAGTAACTGGCCAATCTGGTCATGAAAACCAAATGAGCTTTCACTCAAAATTGGTGACCGATAGTGGCCAGATACCCCTATCTTTCTCTCTTTCTGCATGGAATCTTTAAAGGTTCCTTTAGTAGTTGCTCCAGTGACCCATTGGTTTCAGGCATGATGCTGGATAAAACTTCCATTATCCTAATAGAATATGCAACAATGTTCTTCTTAAATGTGATCAGATGTCTTGACATAAAGACAGCCAGTGCTATCTCTCAATTGCTATGGCCTCTGTTCTTTAGCCTAAGCAGTTTCTGCTACCTTCTTTGGATTTAGTTGCAATATGCCAGGGGGTTAGTTACCTGGGCAGTAAAGCTGCCTTCATAGCAGATTTCAGCCTCAACATACTATAATTCTCAACCAAGACCATGCCATGAGATGTGGTCATTTGCAAGTTAACATATTGGAATGTAGATACTAAGAAGAATGTAGATACTGTTCTTACCCCTAGGAGCTTTAAAGGTTGCAGGTCATTGGAGGATTCCTTAGATGAAGTCCTGGTGGAACCTAAGGAAAAAATGATGGCTCTCTGGTCTCATCTAGGTGAGACATTAGTGAAAGTCCCAGAGACAGACTCATTCTTTTTGTCCCTTCTTGGATCAGTTTGGAGTCTGGACTCTCATATAGCTGAAACAACCTTCCCATTTTCATTTCAGAGGATCTGCTGTTCACATCTTTGCAAAGGGGATCACAAATAGCAGTGATAACAAGAATTTACCAGTAAAAGACAGGCATCATTGGTTCACTGAACATCAGACTCTTGAGTGCTTTGCACATGCAGCAAAGATATTCTGTGTGATTTTTTCATTTCTTTCCTCAGGTTCTGAAATCAGGAGGACTGTCACTGTGGGCGATAGATCCTTTCCTGGCCATCAAGGCCATTGAACCATTTCCACCTGCTGAAAGATCCTCAGGTGCTACTATATAATTGGTGGTTCCCAGGAAGAAGAGATGAGGAGAGCCATACTAGATTTGAAGTGGGTGAATCAGCACATAGAATAATGCAGACGTTGTATGGAGTCATTAGATTCCATCATGGAGTGTCTCTTAAGCTGAAACATTCTGGCCTCCCTGGATCTTCAGGAGGCCTATCTGCATATTTTGATTCACCCCTTTCACCACCAGTTCCTCCGGTTAAAATGTTTGGAGAACTGTTTTCAATACAATATTTTCTCCTTCAGCTTGATGTTAGTTCCTAGAATATTCACTGTTTGCATTAGTGATGTTTCTGTGGAATTGGGAAATTCATGTTTACCTCTACCTAGATGGTTTTCTTATGAGGTCTGTTTCTGCATCTGCAGAGTGCAGACAATGACTTTATGTCTGACTACTCTGGGGCCATGAAAGACACAGCTTTTTCCTACTCATTCTGCACTTTGGTACAGTGTTCAACATTTAACTATAGCCTGCGTTCCAAAAAATGGGAGAGATAATTGCAGAACCTTGCCAGATTGCTCTTGCATGTTCTAACTCTAGCTCGCCTCTAGGAACTCATGGTTTCATGCATAGGTGCAGGATCAGTCTTGTATATTCCTCTTGGAACTTCTGCCATTTCTGAAGGAAATAGTTGTGAGGTCATGGAATCACTGCCTCTCTGACTTCACCTAAGAAGGTGCTGCTGGTGGATGTCTCCAGTATTTCAACAGGGAAAGACTTTCTGGTCATGCTCTCCTCCAGCAGTAGTCACCACTTAGATCAGCTGTCGGTGGCATTATTTGAGCTGCAAAGCTCAGGGCTGTTGCTCCTTCCTTACCAACTTCCTGGAGTTCAAGGCAATTCATCTGGCTTTGCTTAGCTTCAGTCCTCTTCTTTGTTGTTTCAACAACATGATCCTGATGGAAAACACCATGGCCTGGGTGCATATCTGACCTGAATGAAGGAAGTAGCAAGTTTCACTCTGTGAGGAATGAGGTCTCCAAATTATGATGTCAGTGTTTGCATCTGATTTCTATCTTGGTGGAGTGCATCCAAAGTGTCTTCCATTGATGGCTGATTGATTTGATTGTCCAATTGATCTTGGAGAAGAATGTCAAACAGTAGATCTTCAATAGAATCACTATTTGGGGAAACCTCAGTGGATCTCCTCATGTCTCCAACGGGAAACTGAATTATTTCTTCTGATTCTCCACACGGGCAGCAGCAGTGGCAGACATGATAAGTTTTGGATGGCTTCCAGGTCTGCTTTTTGCCTTCCCACTTTTTCTGTCACTGTTCAGAGTCATTAATTGCTGTTATTTCAACCTGTCATATTTCTGAACTTGCAGTGCCACATATGTATGTGCCCTGAACTGTTCCATCATTTATGCCTAAGGTCAGTCCCGTTTTTCAGCATACATAGGAGCTGTGCCTCCCAACCTTTTCTTCTGTCTAGGTTAAAAAGGACTAGCATAAGCTAGATTTCATCAAACTGTCAAGGTTTATCTTTGGGTTTCAGATTGTTTCATTTCAACAGCCACTGTGGCACAGAGTAATTTTCTGCAACTCTTTGCAGGTGAATCTTGGTCTGCATAGCTCTTTCTGTTAAGGCTTGCTCTGCTGCTGTGTTGGCCAGGGTCACAACTTGTTCTACTAAGATTGCAGCCAGTTCTGTAGCCCTTGTCACTAATGCTGTCCTGTTAGACATTAGTAAGGCAGCTGCATGGTCATTCATTTCTTCCTTTGTGTAGCATTACAGTTTGAATGTGCAAGCCTTGGCTGATGCCTCCTTTGGCAGAACTGGTTCCACATATATAACATTCAGCAAACAGATTGCCCCTGCAACTTTTGGAAATGCTTTGGTAGATCCCAGCTGTGGATATCCTCCTCTCCTTAGGAAAAAGAAACATTGGACTCTCATTATAGTTTTTTTTCTATAGTGGACAGAGGGTATTCAACTCTCCCGTGTCCAGTTCCTTGTGAACAGCCGGGCTTTTTTTCTGTCTTCTTACTAATCTTGGAATTCTCATGTTGCTTGTTAATTCCATCAGTTGGTTTGGAGGTTGCTCTCTCCCCATATAGGGGCATCAAGGAATATTTGTTCCTGTCTGCTGGAGTGAATGGGAGAAGCAATTATGGATAACCTCCATCCATTGTAGAAAAAGACCATCACAGTAAGTCAAATGTTCCATATATGTTGTTAATGTTTTACTGAAAAGTGAAACATGTTCTGTACCAGGATTTCCCAAGCTGTGTTGGACTTCAGCTCCCATGATCCCAGCTTGATTTCTTTTTCTATCTCCCTTTAATGATATAAAAGGAACAGAGCTTCTAAGGATCACATGTTCAGGGGCTAAAAATGTCCTCTGCAAGTATATGTCCAGTTGACTGAAATCTGAACTAAGTCATGGATCCTATGTAATGTGTGAGAAAAACTGAATATATCATGATGCAAATTTTGGACCCAAATGGAGCTGCTATTGGACATTCCTACATAAATGCACTAAATGCGCTTCTGGAGATTCATATGTCCCCAAATGATCAAAAGCAGTGATGCCCAGTAAAGAGAAATGGGTTTTGTTTTGTTTTTTCATTCTTTAGCTACAGTGAGGCAAAAAAGTATTTAGTCAGCCACCAATTGTGCAAGTTCTCCCACTTAAAAAGATGAGAGAGGCCTGTAATTTCCATCATAGGTATACCTCAACTATGAGAGACAAAATGAGAAAAAAAATCCAGAAAATCACATTGTCTGATTTTTAAAGAATTTATTTGCAAATCATGATGGAAAATAAGTATTTGGTCACCTACAAACAAGCAAGATGTCTGGCTCTCACAGACCTGTAACTACTTCTTTAAGAGGCTCCTCTGTCCTCCACTCGTTACCTGTAGTAATGGCACCTGTTTGACCTTGTTATCAGTATAAAAGACACCTGTCCACAACCTCAAACAGTCACACTCCAAACTTCACTATGGCCAAGACCAAAGAGCTGTTGAAGGACACAGAAACAAAATTGTAGACCTGCACCAGGCTGGGAAGACTGAATCTGCAGTAGGCAAGCAGCTTGGTGTGAAGAAATCAACTGTGGGAGCAATAATTAGAAAATGGAAGACATACAAGACCACTGATAATCTCCCTCGATCTGGGGCTCCACGCAAGATCTCACCCCGTGGGGTCAAAATGATCACAAGAACGGTGAGCAAAAATCCCAGAACCACACGGGGGACCTAGTGAATGACCTGCAGAGAGCTGGGACCAAAGTAACAAAGGCTACCATCAGTAACACACTACACCGCCAGGGACTCAAATCCTGCAGTGCCAGATGTGTCCCCCTGCTTAAGCCAGTACATGTCTGGGCCCGTCTGAAGTTTGCTAGAGAGCATTTGGATGATCCAGAAGAGGATTGGGAGAATGTCATATGGTCAGATGAAACCAAAGTAGAACGTTTTGGTCTAAACTCAACTCCTCGTGTTTGGAGGAGAGAGAATGCTGAGTTGCATCCAAAGAACACCATACCTACTGTGAAGCATGGGGGTGGAAACATCATGCTTTGGGGCTGTTTTTCTGCAAAGGGACCAGGACGACTGATCTGTGTAAAGGAAAGAATGAATGGGGCCATGTATCGTGAGATTTTGAGTGAACACCTCCTTCCATCAGCAAGGGCATTGAAGATGAAACGTGGCTGGGTCTTTCAGCATGATAATGATCCCAAACACACTGCCCGGGCAACGAAGGAGTGGCTTCGTAAGAAGCATTTCAAGGTCCTGGAGTGGCCTAGCCAGTCTCTAGATCTCAACCCCATGGAAAACCTTTGGAGGGAGTTGAAAGTCCGTGTTGCCCAGCGACAGCCCCAAAACATCATTGCTCTAGAGGAGATCTGCATGGAGGAATGGGCCAAAATACCAGCAACAGTGTGTGAAAACCTTGTGAAGACTTACAGAAAACGTTTGACCTCTGTCATTGCCAACAAAGGATATATAACAAAGTATTGAGATGAACTTTTGATATTGACCAAATACTTATTTTCCACCATGATTTGCAAATAAATTCTTTAAAAATCAGACAATGTGATTTTCTGGATTTTCCCCCCATTTTGTCTCTCATAGTTGAGGTATACCTATGATGAAAATTACAGGCCTCTCTCATCTTTTTAAGTGGGAGAACTTGCACAATTGGTGGCTGACTAAATACTTTTTTGCCCCACTATATGTATTTTCCTTAGATGCTACCCTGGTTATAGATGTGACGCCATTGTATGATTTGGAAGTATATTAGGAAAAGAAGGCAAGCTGTACAGATCAGATATTGTATATAAATGCATTACAAGTGTACATATTATGTCTGTTTTAAGAACATTAAATGTTATGCAATATGAATTACACTCTGAATGGTGGGGAATCGTGTGCGCCTAGAAGAATTCACTTAGATGGCTTTGTTTCCTCTTCTAGTTGTTTCTGTTCCAGCTGCTGCGTGGCCTAGCCTATTGTCACCGTCAGAAGGTGTTGCACCGAGACTTGAAGCCCCAGAATTTGCTTATTAATGAGAGGGGGGAGCTCAAACTAGCAGATTTTGGTGAGTACAGTCAAATCCTCTTTTGCTCTTTATCCCAGCAACTTTTGGACTGTCATGCTATTATTCTTGGTGACTGATGGCCTTGAGGGGTGGGCAGTGATATGAGGATTGGGCCAGATTTTTAATACCCATCACACCTCCAACGTTTGGCAATGCATTGCCAAATTTCACTGGTGCAATTCCATGGGCTGTAACAGTTGTTTAAAAAAAGGGGGAGGAGGGGGAGACTGGGGGCTCTCAGTTCTTATTCTCTGCTCTATGGAATGGCCCAGCTTTAGCAAATATATAACTTTCTAATAGAGGTGAATATGTGTAGCTCAGGGTTGAACCGTGGAGTCCTTGGGGTTCTTAGCTTGGTTCTTTTCTTGCAAATATTTCGTTACCCGGCTAGGTAACATCTTCAGTGCTAGAATGGGATGGGGTTTGCTCTCTGTTTATATACTGTGGCATGCCCTGCCAGTGTTGGTGGGGGTGGGGGTTTTGTTTTGTTCCTCTGGTAGTTCCTTGATTAGGGTATTGTTCACTGCTTGATTCTGTGCCTGGTGGTAACCTCTGCTTATCTGGGTGATGATTGCTGGTGAGGAGATGTTCTGGTCTTTTGTTTTCCTTTCTATTGTCTCTTTTGAATAGTGTGTAGATGCTGTTTATCTCTATGTGTCTGTTGATTGCTGCCTTGTCTGAATACCAAGCTTCCAAGAATATAATATAACTTTATTCAATATAACTTTCTGTGTTTTACAGGACTAGCCCGGGCAAAATCCATCCCCACCAAGACCTACTCCAATGAGGTGGTAACACTTTGGTACCGACCACCTGATATCCTGCTGGGCTCGACGGAATACTCCACCCAGATTGACATGTGGTATGGATTCTCTCTGACTCCCTGGATGCTCTTGTTTTTCTGATTCCCCAGGGTAACCTATTCATTTGCCACACTGTAGGACTCTCATTTCAGTGATACCTAAGTTCAAAAAAGTGTTCCTAAGTTCAAAAGAGACTTGCATGAAGTGAGTTATTTTAGTTAATCATAAGTTTTTAGAAAATAAGTTTTCTGTTTTTTCCATCATCTTCAAAAAGGTTCAGTTTTTGTTCTTCCTGATTTGTATGGAAAACTGAGGCTCTGTGCCCTGTTCATTAATAAACATACACTTCAGGCCATCTAGAGCTCAGGAAGGAAGTTGTTGCAGAACAGAAAAAGAGGACTGAAGCTGGGGTGAAGAGCGAAATGCACAGCTGCTGACTCCCTAAAGCAGCTAACCCCAGTTTGGGTCTCTGCAGCTCCAGTCAAATCCTCAAGGCTGCACTAGAGTACAGGTGGTCCTCACTTAATGACCACTTGTTTTTGCGACTGTTCAAATTTACAGTGAAGCTGAACGACTGGTACTTATGACTGGTCTTCACACTTAATGTTGGTCACAGCATCTTTGTGACCTGGGTGCTTGGTGCCCGGCTTGCAGTTATGACATTGCAGCATCCTGCAGTTGCATGATCATCATTTGTGACCTTTTTTGCCCGTTCCGGCAAGCAAAGTCAATGGGGAAACTGGCAGGAGGCTGCAAATAGCGACCATATGACATCCTTGCTTAACAACCCGCAGTGATTCACTTAACAACGGCAACTGGAAGTGCCAGAATTTCCATCGCTAAGCAGCATGGTCATGTGGCATAACACTTTACGACTGTGTCACTTAGTGATAGAAATTGCAATCCCAATTACCATAATTAAGTGAGGGTTAAGTTTCAAACTGCATTGTGTGGCCCTCTGGAAGCATAGCATCAGTTCTATAAAGCAGAGGCTATTCATGGCAGACAAGTCAGCTTATTAACCTGAACTGATATTTCCAGTAATATACAGGTGCTAATATTTAATGTGTTCTAAGGAGGACAATGGTTTCAAGCTCACTGGTCCTATTAGCATGATCTCTACTGGTGAGCAATGCAAACATTCCCCAGAATGCCTCCACTGGATTCCTCAAGGAACGGGGATTGGGTTAGTAGAGATGAATTCAATGATCTGTTTAAAACCCTAAGTACATTTTTGGATATTTGCAAAATTCCACATATTGGTCATTAGAAATCTTAATTGCTCCTCTCTTAGCAGAAGGCACAAATAGATGACTGTTTGCTTAAATTGCATTCTGGTTGCAAAATGTAACCCCCCCCCCTCTTTTTTTGGGTGTGGACTATTATATATCTTGAGGCAAATTTTTGATTTTTAAAAAGATGGTTTCAAACATCAAACAAAATCATTGGCTGACCAGCAAAATCCCATAATAGAAGTCTTTTGTTGGTCTACCAGTGATTTTGTTCAATCACCACAACAGAGATAAGAGGTCAAAATTAGGAACTGCGATTGACAGCACAAAGTTGTGGTCCTTCCTGTTTTCTCTGAGTTGACAGTGAAATGTGCCTGCCTCTCTCCACAGGGGTGTGGGCTGCATTTTCTATGAGATGTCCACAGGACGGCCACTCTTCCCAGGCTCCACAGTTGAGGAGCAGCTGCATTTCATTTTTCGGATATTGGGTAAATATCTGCCAGGGTTGCACTGCTGAGAAATCAATGATGGAATGGGAGGCAAGGAAATGAGGACCATCAGAGAGGTTGCTCTATAGTGTCATAATGGAGGTTAAGAGCTTCTTCAGGGATCCCAGTCAGAACACTGGGGTACAAATAAGTTGATCAAAGACAAAGCACATTTTTAAAAAACCCTCCCAGATCAGCCTATCTGTCACTAAAAAAGTGTGTCTCTGACCTCACTTAAAATTTGAAAGATACAATACAAAAGGAGAAAGGGAGCAGGAGAGCAAAGAGGAAAAAAATCATCCATATCAGCTGGGACAAAAACTATCCAGGAGGAGGAAGAGCTTCGTCTCTTAGCTGTGATGTTGAAATGATCTTGTTTCTCATCTTCCTCTTTGCTGCTTTCATGTGACATGAAAATCCATGCTCTTTGGAAGCCTCATTGTTCACTCCTTTTCTGAACTCTGCTTCTTCTTCTCTCTGTGGCCAGGGACACCCAATGAAGAGACGTGGCCTGGAATCCTGTCCAATGAAGAATTCCGAGCCTATAATTACCCCAAATACCGTTCTGAGGCCCTGATCAACCATGCCCCAAGGTGAGTGTCAGATGTGGTAGCCTTTGATGGGTGACGATCTGCTGTAGTCATCCCAGAAAAGAGAAGGAGAAAGATTGCTGTGCCCTCAGAAGAGTGGGGTAGGATGCTGACACAACACAGTCTGGATAATTTCATGTACTGTATGTCTTTTCAGTCATTAAAAGTAGAGGCTTCTTAAGAACAAGAAAAGAGAGAGATGTACTCATTGTGCAGCCATAGATAGTTTTTCATGCTTTCCCCCTCTCTCAGTGTGGAGTGTGGAGAGCAGATACACCTAAGTAGAAGCTAGCCCATGAGTCAGGCCCTCCCTGAAGCTTGTGCTGGAGGTATTTCCTGTTTAGGCCTTTCAGTTGCTTTTTGTTCCAGCAGAGATGCAGGCAAAGAGCTTTGCCTGGGGTACCTTCTCTGCTGAATTCCAGGCAGGAGCCAAGACCCAAATAGATGTGTGTGAGTAGCCAGAATGCATGAGGTGAGCATTTGGCCAAAATCTTTGCTGTGCTTTACTGGGAAGAAAAGGGGATTAACAAGACCTTTGCTTGGGCCTTGGCTCCAAAGGGTGGAAGAAGCATTGATGACTCTCTGGTGCAGTTACAGATGAATAGCTGACTCAGGGACATGAAGTATTTTACATCTTCAGATGCTGGAAGGACAGTGGGCAGCATCATCAGTCCTGGGAAGCAGAGCCTCGGTTCCCCTCAGGAGGTTATGAGTCTGACCTTTCTTTTCTTTTCTCTCCTGAATCGTACAGGCTGGACAATGATGGGGTTGACCTTTTAGGAAAGCTGCTGCAGGTGAGCCATTGTTTTTGTCTGGTTGGAGAATTAGGGCTTAGAGGTCTCTGATACTTCCTCCTAGGAGTCCTAAACTCCTTACATTTCTTTCCCAGCCTCAGACAGTGGAAAAGTCTTCCCTGCCATGGCAAGCAGGCAACAATGAACTTGCTTAACAAGTAGAGGCCATATAAAGAAAGCATTGTCCTGTTCTCTTCAAAGAATGAATGCATTGGACAGAATGGGCTGCCAGTTAGGACCTGAAGTGACCTCAAGTAAAGCTGCTTATCTTCAAGGACTGTTGCAGAGCTATTCTTTGGGAATGTATGCGTGCATGCATGCGTACATATACATGGGTGTGTGCACACACACACACACTTATATATGAAAACTAATTCTAAAGTGGAGTACATTAAAAAGGAATCAAGTGGATCCATCATAGGAGAGGTGCTTCTGCAAAAATAATTCTGCTTTGTTTGCCCCAATTCCTCAATCTACAACCTGTGGGTACTAGTATGTAGTGTGACTGCAGTCTGAGAGGTAGGAGAGTGCTTGAATCCTATCTGTATCAGCCCCCCTGCTTTTTCTGCAGGCTCATTGCTGGCAGGATTTTGTTTATTTGTCTGTTGTTCAAAATAGGTGGAGAACTTTTGATCCATCAGTTCAAATACTGTGCATTAGGCATGGATGGCAGCCTGCCCTGTGCAGCTCCTGTGGGTTTTTTGTAGCCTGCCTGGAAATATAAAATCTGTACGTTTAAAAAAAATTGTGTAGGCTGTAATACATAGTTGACACTTGATTAGAAATACTTTACAATTCAAAGTATTCTGGTAATTGTTGGTAATTAAAATCATTGGGCTTTTCCAGCCAGCTTTAAAATTATTTTGCACATTCCTTGTGCTTTGGGTCAGAGCCTCCATTTTGTTCTGAGATTTCTTTTGTCATTAGCAGTGGGAGGAGGCAGATAGAAGTACTTGGGTACAGTAGGTGTGTTTAGAAGTTATGGGGAATTTTTAACAGTATGTTCTTTTTGGAGAACTGGGACACAATTTAGCATGCGATTTCAACCATGTGGTAACTAAATGGCTAGGCTCCCTTTTGGAAAAGATTGCTTTTGTAGTAGGAGCAAAAAGCTAGATACCATTATTTAGCCTTCATCTAATCACTAGGATTGTTCTCTTGTCTCTTCTCTTTTTCTCTCCCCAAATGCAGTTTGAGGGCAGGAAGCGGATCTCTGCAGATGAGGCCATGCGTCACCAGTTCTTCCACAGTCTGGGAGAGCGGGTCCTCAAACTTCCGGACAGTAGGTGGAGGCTGAGGAGGGAGGGAGACCAGGGATGCTGAGTAGTGGCTGAGCAAATGAGAACAAGGTTGAGAGAAGGGTGTGTGATGGAAGCATGAAGTGATTGATACAAGGACCATGGATTCATTTGCTTGCTATGACCAGTTCTTGGCATGAAGGAGATCTCCATCCTGTCTTACTAACTTCTCTGTTCCATCTGTTATGGTGTAGTGGTTAACTGGTGAGGATATTTTCATTGGTGGGCTAAGAGTTTAAGGGCACCCGTGCTCTTTTTTGCAGTTATTTTGTTACTTAGCTAATCCAGTGGATTAGTGTGGTACACTATGAAAGGCTGGGGAGAAAATTTGATCATAATTCCTGTCAATTTACAGTCACAAAAGGACAGAAGATCTAGCAAAAATATTTACCATTTGACTCTCTGGCACATTGTATGAAGAGGCTTTTCCTTAGACTTGCACCTCGCTTACCTGCTTCTTGCTTCCTCTGTCCCTCTTATTCAGCCTAGCTTTAATTATCCTGCACTCTAGTTTTCCCATTTTCTGAGATGACTTCATAGTCCACTTTCTTATCTTGGGGCTCTTCCTCATGGCAGCAGTGAAGGGCTGCCATCCAGAATAGGATTGCCAGAAGAATATGCTGGCCTAAAGAAGTACTGACATAAATTCCAACTTCTTTTCTACCTCAACAACAAGGCAGAAGAAGGCCAGGGAGGAGGCTGCATGAGAAACACCTTATTTGATGTCAGCTGTTAGCAGCAGAGTATCTACAGGACTTCGCTATCAGTTCTCTGATCTCACAGAGTGAGCCTTCGGTGGGATTGGAGGACTGGCACCCAAGGAGCTCCTCCTCTCCTCCTCCTCCTCTCCCATGAAAGCAGGGGAGAGGAGGAAGAAGTGGATCTTCTGTTGCCGTGTTTTCTGATCCCATGGAGTAATGACTGCATGGGATTGGAAACCTGGCAGCAAAAGTGCCATCCTTCCCATGGGTCTGGGAAGAAGCAGTGGGAGAGAAGGACAGGAAGTGGTTTTATTCTCTCCCCCACCCACCCCCACCCCCACCCCCAGAGCTGCTTTTCCTCACTCCTCTTCCCATGCTTCTAAGTGGCAGGGGGCTAGATGCAGAGTTGCTTCTACTCCTGTTTTCTCCCCTTTGGGGAAGGGAATTGGGAGGGGGCTCTTTTTGGCACCAAAAAAGCCACTTTCCCTCTTCTTGCTTCTCCCACCACCTACGGTTTGGCAAAAGAAGTGGGAGAGGTGGCTTTTTGGCACATCAGGTGAGCCCAAGCTCTCCCACTGACAAACCCCTCCCACACAAAAGTCAGTGGCCAGGGACCGGGGTGGCGTGGGTGCAACCACCCCTGCCCCTAACCTTACCTTGGTACAAAACACTTCCATTCTGGCTTGTGCTGGAAGAAACTGGCAAACACCATTTTAAAACTGGATTGGGAAGGTGAGTTCAGGCTGCCTTCTTAGTAGGTCTGGTGAGTTATGCCCAATATCATCTGGACATACCTTCTATATCCATTTGCAGAGAGATTTCCAGTCTCTGGTTAGCAGGTTGTGCGGAAGAGCCCTCAGTCTTCCCGTGTGGGACCTATTTGAGGATTTGTTCCCATAACCTAAACACTGATATTTTTTAGTGATGAATGTATTCTCTAAGAATCCTAGATACTTGTTGACATTTCATAACATCAAACCAAGTGAAACAGGCCATGTTAGGAACTTCACCTGTTTTACACAATGCTATTGTGACAACATTTTTATAGTGATAATTACCTTTAATGTATTAGTTTATGTTACACTTCTCTTATGGTTTCAAAAGGGACCAGTAACTGGATAATAAGCAATATACATTTCATCACATGCCATAATGGAACAGCTAACATTCATTAACTGATTGATAACTTTCATTTTTCTATACGTCAAAGCTCAATAAAGAACGCATGTCTTGAATTTAAACAGAGCTTAACATTTTACCCAGGTTTGACATGTTTGTGAATGGGCCCAATTTATAAGTTGGTTTTAAGGGACATTTATATCTACTACATCCCTTACTGGGAGAGAGATTTTTTAAAAAATGGATTCAAAAATTTGTCAGTGCAAACGTGCGTACATGGATACGCACACACCCAAATTGCTTTTATCCTGCAGTGCACATGCTGACATGCTAGAACAGCAGACCTAGAAATTGGCGCTCTCTCACTGGCTCTGTGTCTTTCTTTTCTTCCTTCTCTTGCAGCAACATCAATATTTGCACTAAAGGAGATTCAGTTACAGAAAGAGACTGGGCTGAGATCAGCTTCCCTGCCCGAATCAGGTGAGAAGTGGTTGTCGAGCAATACTCTCAACAGGACTCCCTCCTGCTTTTCCATTAGCCCTCAGTTTGGAATAAAATTTCCTTCCTCCTCCTGAATGGGCGGTCCACGTTTCTTGGTACTGAAAAGGCACCTTCATAGCCCCTTCCTATCCTGTTGTCTCTTCCTCTCTCCAAAAGCCGCTCTCCTGATTCTTTTCCATCTCCCTGCTTAACGCTACATCTGTGCAGGGTGGTTGTGCAGTGAACAGTGTCTCCCCTCCCACTGGCAGCCCCGTGTTCCGGGTAGTGGGCACTGAATTTTAGCCACCAGGCCAGGTATCTGTGCCCCACCCCCTTCCATTCGCACTTCTTCCTGTTCTCAGCATCATGAGTTGGCACCCTCCCCTCTCTTGTCTACCCCGACTAGACTCCTTTTGACAGTTCTGCCTCAAGCCTGCCTGAGCCTTTTCTGCTCCAGTGCACCTCCACTTGTGAGTTCTTTAACCTTTGGGATCAGAAGTAAGGAAAGGGGAACAAAGTGATGGAGGAGTGGGGAGGGAGCCAGGGTGCAAAAAGCGCATGGCTTTGGAGCATAATGATCTTGAGATTGAGTTGCAACTGAGGAAACACCCTTGTTCAAAACTTCACTTGGTGAGGCTCTTGTCAGAGTTAGGCCAGCTGCACTTTTTAGCCCATGGTCCTTCCATCCATAGAGTGGAGCTAAAAATACTTGACCCACCTAACGTGGCTGCCTCATCAGATTGTTGAGAGAATGTGAAACTTGTATCCCTGTTACAAAACTGTAACTCCAGATTGCTCAAAGCATTATGTCAGGGCTGAGTATTATTATGAGGCAGGGAGATGCTGCCAGGTTGGGGAGGAAATATTGGAAGGGATCTGGAGGATGTTAATGGCATCATCATCTAGAACGGTGTTTTTCAAACTTGGCAACTTTAAGATGTGTGGACTTCAACTCCCAGAATTCCCCAGCCAGCCATGCTGGCTGGGGAATTCTGGGAGTTGAAGTCAACACCTTAAAGTTGCCAAGTTTGAAAAGCACTGATCTAGAAGTTGGGGGAAGGAGCAAAATGCATTCTATCCATAACACTTTTGCTGTTTTCCTACAGTGAATGGTCAGAACGGACGACCAAGCCTGCTGCTTTGAAGCCTACAGAACTGGGTTGGCAAGGGTAGAAAGAAGCCAGGTTCCCCCTATCCCCACCCCATGGACAATCTCCACTGGTGGCTTCTTTGTATTGAACTGTGGCATGAGAACTTGTGCTGGGAGTTTGCTGGGGCAAGGGCGGGGGGCCCTGGAACGGAGGAGAAACATGACTGCCCTGGCACCAACAAGCTAGCCACCAATTCTCTGTGCCGCTGGGACGGACTCTCCCTCCCTCCCCCTCACACACATGGTGTTTCATTTTATTTTTTAAGTTTTATTTTTTCAATGCAATATTATAAATATTATATTTACAAATATCTATACAGAGAGAGAGAGAGAGACACCCCCCTACCCTAGCCTCTCCAGTAATGGGGAGTGTACAGTATTAACTATGAGGGAGCCAATCCCCTCCCCATCTCATCCCGATAGTGGGCAAGGTGGAGGGAGGAGAATCACAGGGGCCAGAGCAGTTCCATCCTCTGCACTCCATAATCTAGGAATTGATGGGGTTGGGGAGGTTGTCAGTATTTAGGATGATGGGTGGACTCCCCCTTCCCAGCTATAATTACTTTCTTTGGACTTGGTGGAGCATGGTTTTCTTGGCCTAGCTCTGTATATTGAAGTCCGGAGGAGGAGCAGGCAACCAGGTGTCCTCTGAGAATTCTCCAATCTTGGGAAGATGGTCCTTCTTTTCCTGTCTTCCTTCCTCTTGGGACTTCCTGGCTGCAAGGGTCCCCTCTTTCTGAACCCTTTTTGCTCAGTTTTGGAGCTGCTTCCATCTCCTTCTCACACCAAAGTGGAGTCTCCCTTTTTTATCCCTTGGATCTTGACTGGTGCCTCACCTGGGCTTGCGCTTGGTCAGTGCTCTCAATCCTAGCTTACTCCGGTTCATCTGTTACGGCTCTTGTATTACTTGCTTGGTACTCAGGGTTTGCATTTCTCCCTTTGCCTTTCCAGACACAGTCCACTGACTTCTGGTCCAGAGACAGCCCACACAAGCATCAGCTATTCTAGAAGGCCTTGTGCAGGAAATTCCCAGTGGATTGTGCCTTGTTCTCTTACCACTGTTCTTTGTTTTTTATGTATACTACAGTCCCTAGGTGATCATGACTTGTAGCTTGTCTTAGATTTCTTATATCCAAATGACTATGTTATGAATGGGCCCATCTAGATCTTTCTCTGTTGTGGCATTTATTTTGGCATAAAAAACTTGGCGCCTTCCAAAAATTTGGGGCAACAACTTTCCTCAGCTTCAGTCAGCAGGACCAGCAATTTGGGAATATGGGAGGGGTCATCCAAAACTTCTGTAGGGCTAAAAGTTGCCAGTCTTTGGTTTTCATGCAAATAATTTGCCTTGTCCCAGTGCTGCTTAGACTTTCACATTAGTTCCTGTGATCTTCACACACCATGACCGTCATTGTAACAATTTACAGTAGTGGCTTCTTAGTCCTTAGTTATGCAGATTACTGGCTCCCTTAATCCCCATTCTGTCTTGAATCCAAAGTAAACCAACAGGTGTTCTGCAATTAACCACCCAACCTCCAATTATCTCTTTTACTATTGAGAAACAGAGAGATACTTAAGAAGCAGTGGGCCCTTTCCGCAGCTCTTTATTCCCTGGTTTCAAAGGCTGATCAACTCCTGTCTATGCCTCTTCTAGAGGAGCTAACCCCCTTTGCTTTAACCAGCATCCCTCCAAAACTATCTACTTTTTGGATTGACTTTTTGGTCTTTGCTCAGAAGACTCTGATGCCCTTTGCTTCTGCTCTATGCTTTGCAGTCTTCAGCTCCTTAGAGATTAATCACTTTGTATGTCAGAGCCTTCAATATTTAGACAGAAAAGTCTCCATGGGCCCTGCCTGTGCATTCTCAGAGATTCGGGCTCCCTCTGCTTCCAATTCTCCTACCAGGAGGAGAGCTGATTTACAGGAAGAGGGAAATGCCCAACAGCATCACAGCTCCCAGGCCAGGACTGTTCCTTTCAGCTCAGGGCACAGAAGCTTCGGTGCACAGAAGCGAAGGGCGGGGATCCATCTCCTAGCGTATGTGCTCCGGGGGGGTGTAGACAAGGTGGTACCAATTTTCCCTCTTTGATCAGAGCCTATATATATATATGTATGCGTGTGTGCGTATCTCTGTGTATATATATGTACATATGTAACCATTTTTATATGCAGCATGAAGCGCTTATAAGGTTCCAAGATCTTCCCTTGACGAGAGCCATAAGATGAACTGTTCTTGTTACTGTTACAACGCTCAGGCAACTTAAAGGGTTTCTGAAAATGCCTACAGAGGACGTGCAGAGATGTAGCCTACCTTGTGCACTGGGATGCAAGGAGTTTGCGGTGCTGGTGACCTCTTGCCTTGGCATTCAGATGCCGCTGCCCATGCCATGGGAAAATTTGGGGAAAAGCCTAGCCGACACGACTTTGGCCAGCATTAGCCTCTGTGCATAGGTTGAAAGTGACCAGTGCTCAGCTCAGGGGATGAGAGGGTTGTGTTTACACAACAGGAAGGACCAGCCTCTTTCCTTCGATTCAGTCAACATCCACAGGTCCTTTTTTAGCCACTGACCTGCTTGCGTGATCCTCCCCTCAGTTCCTGCCTCCTGGGCTTTTGACTCCCAGTTCCTTTCTTTTGTCTCCTCTTTCGACTGCACCTTAGAAACAGAAACCTCTAGTAGAGGAATCATTTCCTTGTCCCATCTATCCAGAGTTCTCACCTTCCTGCCTGGAACATGTTCCTGAAGCGCTCTGGACCTAATGGTTCAAAAAGTTCCCCTGCCTCAAAACTGACCTGTCAACGGTAGGTCTGAAATGAGGTTACACTTCCATCCAATGGGAACTCGCCAGTCAGAATCTGAATGTTTTGTTGCTTCCATCCTTGCAGACATAATTCTTCAATATGATACAGCAGTAGACTTGGTTTGCTGCCAGAATCCTGATTATAGTTGTAGATGTACCGTGAGGCTATAGCTGAGTTTGCTTAATTTAAAATCCTGCTCTTAGCATATAGGGAGTCATCAGAAAAAACTGGAGAGATCAGGAGATGGTTTAACCATGGTTTATTCAATGCAGTGTTAAATCATAGGTAACACAAACTCTGGGTTCAGAACCCCACTTGAAACCATGGTTTTAAGGGCTGATTTGCTGCATTCTTTATCCATTGTTAATCCGAGCAGACCTCTTAACCCTAGTGAAGAACCACAAGCCATGGCTGATTAAGTATTGAGTCTGTGTGGGGCTGGCAGGAACTCATATTATGCTGTGGTTGAGTAGATTAGTGGAGAGATATGGCCAAGATACACAGAGATACCTTTGTGGAGGTGGTCCAGAATCTAATCTGATTTTGTTACGGAATTCCTGTTTTCTCTCTTTGCTGAAAGAAGAAATGGGTCTCTAGAGTACAGAAAAATGTAGCCAAGGTGTAAAACATGAGATTCTCCAAACACAAATGGGCTTTACTGAGTTTTCAGGACTTCTGTTCAGGAATTTGGGGAAGTGTGGTTTCAGAATAATGCTGAGAATTTGGGAACAGCTTAGGGCCTAAACTGAGGATTCAGAATTCTCAGAGGTGACAGCAGGAATGAATGCCATGATGGCTAAACCAGTTTGCTTATAGCATGGATGTATTCTTAATCCAAACCTATTCATGAGAGCTTTCATGTGAGAAGAAAACCGAAGATGGCCTGTTGGATAATGAATGTACAGTGGATTTGGATGTTGCTTTTGAGGAGGGTGGGGAAGGGCAGAACCCCAGAATTTGTTTCTGGACTGGAGGACTTGCAGGAAACAGAAACCCAGGAATTGGATAATCATTAGCATATGGAATGGCTATCTCCATGTGCCTCCCCCACCTCACTCCTGCTTCCCTCCACATCAATGGAGTAGGTATGGAGTTTCAGTTCTCATAGTATGGAAGAAGAAACTGTTCTTGTACATAACTTGAATTGGGGGAGCAACTTTCTGTTTCAAAGATCAAAACTTACCATTGTAGAAGAAAAGTCCCTAAGGAACAAAATGAACAATTTTTTCTCCCCCAGATGCTCCTTCCACCTCCTTTGGGGTTAATTAATGCACCATATCCAAATGTATGGAACTGATTAAAAGTCTCCAACAATCTCAGGTGTATGCTGTGTTGTATTTAAAAACAAGTTGGGATTGTGGATCAGGCTGCTTCAGTGGAAGAGGAAAATCCTTGGCTGTCTTTTTGAGATTTTTCTGCTGCTACTGCTATTTTCAGATGCTTAGTTCACACCAGTATGAACTGCAAAGCCCCCCCCAAATTTCTCATGAGCAAACCATGGAACTGATATGCTGACTCATGAGCAAATTTGCCTATTGATGGGGATCTGGGGAGTCCTCCAGATGTCAGGTTTTTGCTCTTTATGGTGTGCAAGCCAGTTGATGGGGAAAAATTGTTGCCAGACTAAGCAACAGCCTGCCATGAATAATAGCATATCAGTTTTCTTGAATAGATCCACTGGAAAAGAGCCCTATCCTGCTGGAAAATCTAATTTCTGTTCATACATGCCATAGGACATCTGGGGAAATAAGTCCTTTTGGTGAATATAGTTTTCTGTGACCAGCGTGGTGTAATGGCAGACAATCATGCAACATACTAAGTCCCAGGTGCCTAACCTTTTGGGGTTGGTAAGTGGAATTTTGAGAAAATAGGGGTGCTCTGCTAGGACAAATGGCTAATTTACAAAAGGGCAGCAACAGTGAAACCAAACTCTTAAAAAGTAAAATGGATATAATGCTACCTACCACCTCTTTCGTGATTTTTATGATCCATGGTTGTCTTGTCCTGTGTTTGTGCAGGTAGCTGCTGCAGCCATTTTTATTTTCTAATAATAATGAATGGGGCTGATGGGTGCCAAGGAGGGTTTGAGTAGGCATGCTGGTGTTCTGGGAAACATTTATGGGGATTACTGCTAAGCTGTAACTGGTCTTGGGCCAGTGTGCTGTGTTTGCTATATGACCATTGCTTAGTGTGCAGATCCAGGAAATTGTAGAAGTCATGGTTAAGCAAAATGGCAGCAGCATGATGTATGAACCAAGCCCATATGTGTCAGTGCAAGGACTCAGAAAGATGCATTCCTCTTGCATGCCTAAACCTAATTTCCCTTTTGCTAATAACTTAGGAAATGGTTGCTATGTTTGCCCCATTGAAATAGAAACAATTTAGGATTTGATGTGGAATTGGCAAGCTGTAGTAAACCTGTTTTCTTTGCAACAGAATTTGATCCATCATTACAGTGAGAGTAGATTTACACAAAGCTAACTGCTATACAAGTGAAAATGTGCTTTGAAGTTTCATAACTCAGATTCTAAACTCAGGATAAGTCACATGTATTCTTCAGTGATGCGTACATTTAATCTGTCCTGCAGCATACAGTACTGTCTGTTTCAGGGGCAGGGTAGCTTGAGAGAATCAAAAGTAGCCAACTGTGTTCTGGAATCTAGCATCATCTCTAACAAAAAGGATCAACAGGTGTATACTGTTGGTGCACACAGACAAGGTATTGCAACAAAAGTTAGTGAAAGAGGGAAATGCCTGGACTTAGTTCATGCATTGTGCCAAGCCATGGTTTCTTTACCCACAATTTGCTGAATAAAATCGGGTACCTAGCTACATTTCAGGAATACCTAGTCCTGCCCATTCTACAGTATTGACCTCCCTAAATGCATCACATACGGTCCCTCAATAACCCGGCACTGCTATAAATTATGCTTTATTATAAGCCAAAATAGCTGCCTTAACAAAATGCTAAGGTCAATGCAGGTGGCGCAAATCTGGACTGCATAAATAATTGTGGCTTATTAAGCAAACTAGTTAAATCGTAGCACAACGCAATGAGATCCTCTGGCTAGGAAGTGTGGGCACCAAGTTCGTAAAGAGCAACTTTCAAATCCACTGGCACCACTGAAAAGGGTTTTTTATTTTTTATTTTTGTATCTCTCAAAAGTTATCAAAAGATCATAGGCTGTTGGTTTTTGACGCAGTCTTTTCGCGGTTCTTCAAATGACAGTACCAAAATTAATTTCGGTCCATATTAAAGGTTGCGCTAGCCAAGTAAGCATTTTAATTCCGTCCTTACTAAAAATGGCAACCACAGTACCTCACAGAACGCTTCCTAATATTAGCTGCTACTTCAGTCGCAAGAACTTTGATACCGACGCAGGACAATTCGCCTTTCCTTCCAGCACTGCAGGAAGCGGTACGAAGCAGATCAACAAATGAGGCGGCGTCCGCATCTCTCACGGCTGTTCTTTACACACCGTAGGAGGAAGACAACCTCGGCGCCTTTTGCTTTAAGACGGAATCTCTTTTGTTTGGCGCGGACAAGCCGGGCTCACGCAAGTGCTCTTTAAAGGAACGCTGGCGTCCAATCAAAGAACGATGCCCCGCCCACTCGTTTGATTTCCCGCGCCACCACCCAACCAATACGGCAACAGATAGCGAGGCGCGTCATGACGCCTTCGCCTTAGGCCGCACTCAAGATGGTGCTCGTTTCTCTTCCCTCTCTTCCGTCACGTTTGCCACACCCATCTGGCCGGTCGGAAGCGGGTGGGTGGGGCCATGAAAGAGCCGGGAGAGGGAAATAAGGTGTCTCCCTTTCTCGTTTCCGGGCTGGCGGAGGAGCGGCGAAGGTGTGGGAGGCAATGGCGGAGCGGGGGCTGCCCGGGCTGGAGGCCCAGCGGCAGCAGGTAGAGGGAGAGGGGCCGGGCCAGCCCGGGAGGGAGCGACCGCTGCGAGCGGGAGAGAAGTGGTAAGTGGAGGGGGGTCCCGGGGAGGTATGACCGGGCAGAGAGGTTGCTTGGGGTCGGGGCTGAGCCGTGAGCGTCCCGCTTGGTTCCCATCGGGCTCGCCTGCACCGAGCCTCGGTGAAACTCTCCTTGACTCACGGTGCGGTTTTCCTCCATGGACGCCCCCCAGAGCCGATTCGAGCGCTGTCATTTTATGCCTCCTTTCATTCCCCGTCACGAGACAGGCGCTGCACCGCTGGCTGCTGCAGGTTGTTTTCAGGTGGTCTTCGAGATGCGCGTTCACGCCCAGGCCGAGGAAGTAGTACTATAAAAAGGCAGCTTTTGCTTTAACCATGAATTTATCATCGTGGTTTGCTGAAGAGTTCACTTTGCTGAATACAGTGGGACTTACTCCTCGAGTAAGTATAGGGCTGGGCTAATTAGCCGTAGTCTTAATGCGCTTTCAATTACTGCGCTGAGGCGAACTTGAATGAGGTTTATTTTAGAGTAGGATGGATTATATACTATTCTTCCTTAGCCTTTTATGCTTTGCTATCCTTTTCTGGCTGCAACGCCTTCTCAAAATCACATTATTTAGATATGTCCCTTTTTCTTATATTTCTAATATTTTTTCTAACTATTCCTTGCTGAGTTGGTTAACGGATGCTAGGTATTACTTTCACGTATTCTCAGTATAGGTGTAGAATGATGACTCTAAACCTTAACTATTCTAAGTTGGATAACTTTCTGAAAGGGTGTCTTTTTGAATCAGTGAATAAAAAGCATACTTTGAACTTGGTTGTTTCTCTCCTTTTTTCTCCTATTCTTTTATTTTCCCTTTAGTAAAATGGGTATCATGATGAATAGATACTTTAATTAGAACCCATTCCTGTGAGTACTTTGAAAATAGATTTCTTCTCCCTAATCACTATCGGAATGTTTGTCCTTTGGTTTACCAGGCAAGAAGGTAAACTGAAACTGAATTAAAAATCAGTCTATCTTTCCCATAAAGGAGGCTAGTTTCCTCTGTACAGGAGGATGAGTATTTTGGTCACTTCCTCTTCCTTCTCTTAGAATTCTTGTGCTTTTTACCATTGTAACAAGCAGAGTTTCAAGCTATAGATAGCTTTGACTGACATGGACTAGTGCATGGCAGACTTGATAAAAATGGCTCCCTTAGTTTTATGAATTTATTTTACAGTTTTTATACCCTGTTCAAGTGAAAAGTGTTCTGGGCTGGTTGCAACATGTTAATTTTTTAAAACAACAAGAAGAATAAATCAACCTTCCCCTAACATAGAGATCAGTAACATTTAACTAGGGTTGAAGTCCTGATAAAATAAAACTATCTTCAGTACTCTTCTGAATGACATCAGGGATGGGGCTTTATGAACCTCTGTGGGTTGGAAGTTCCCAAGTGTGGTCACTGCCACAGAGAAGGTTTGTAGACTCATCCATGTCCCCCTGACTTCAGATAGAGAGCAGACACTTGACATCTTCCTGAGATGGGCAGATTCATTTTTGGCAAGGCTATAGTGCTACCCCACTATACCATATAGGGCTTTGTAGGTGATTACTAGCACTTTGAATTGGGCACAGAAGTCTACTGGAATCTAGCACAATGACTGCCTGTTTTAGAGAAGAATGAATTATCACGGGCATGCTCTGTGGCTCTGTGTTATATTATTTGCTTCAGATTGTATGCCTTTTTGAGAATATTGCAGCTTTCTATTAAAATTCTTGCATGCTGAAAACTCCAGGTGCACTAGATAGGTTGGAAGAGACTCCAGGGAGAGAAACCCTGGAGACTCTAGACTTGCTAGTCACTGCAAGTAATACTGAGTTAGGTGTAGTAGTGGTATAAGGTGAAGTCCAGTGTTTCTAAGTGAAGTTTAGTTTCATTGGGGGGTGGTATCTCTTTTTGGAGGCAAAACTGCATGTCATTGCTGCTTTCTCTTTATTTTATATAGGCAATGGCCTACTTGTGATTGTCCTTATGTAGTGCTTCTCTAAGAAAGGGGCTTTGGTTTCACTCTTTGTCAGCTAACAGATTTCCTATTTTGTGAAGCAAGTTGAGCTCACAATGTTAACTATTTCAATTATTCTTGTATCCTGATGGATGGGCTTTAGAGAGATATTTGGGTCTTCTGTTGCATGCTGACATGCCTGGAGTGAGACAAACAGGAAGCAGCAAACCAGTGGTAGCATAGGAACCTCCTCTGTTGTGTTGTCACAGAAAAAATTACCTTACACATTTATAATGAGGTTGCAGGCTCATCCGATGTATACTTACTGTATTTAGGAGAGCACTCCCACTAAATCCATGCTTCCAAATAAATGTGCATAAATTGTAGCCTGATGAGATGAGAAAATTGTGCATGTAGAAGATCAGGGGAGAGGTAATAAGTAACAGTAAGTACACTTTCAAGAAAGCCAGTTTGGTGTAGTGGTTAAGGAACCAGGCTAGAAACCTTAGGCACAAAGCCAGCTGGGTGACTTTGGGCCAGTCATACTCTCTCAGCCCTGAGAAGCAGGCAATGGCAAGCCACTTCTGAAATCTTGCCAAGAAAACTGCAGGGACTTGTCCAGACAATTGCCAGGAGTCAACACTGACTTGAAGGCACCAAAAAAACAAACAAAAAACACACACATTTAGAACATCAGCTTCAACCGTAAGGTTTTTAGTTTTTGCAACTTTCTGCTCATCTAACCAAAAATTATTATTATTAGATTTTTATCCCGCTTTTTTGATATATATATAATGGAAGGCAGCAAACATAATTAATATTCCTGCTTCCTGTTTCTCCACAACAACAACAACCCTTTGAGGAGGGCTGAGAGAGGGGAACTAGCCCAAAGTCACCCAGCCAGCTTTTATGCCTAAGACAGGACTAGAACTCATGTCTCCTGGTTTCTAGGCCAGCACCTTCACCACCACACCAAATGGGCTCTCCATGAGATCCTGTGGCCCTCAGGTGTTCCCAGTATTCCTTACCAATGACAGTATTAGCTGCAGCTGCTGGGAGCAGTGGTGCAGCAACCACTGGAAGATGATGTAACTCCATACATGGTCTTCTTTTGCCACAATGTCTGTGCATGCTAAATCAAGCTAATTGCTGCTGGTCCAGTTGGTTGCTAGTTTTCTTTTGTTAGTCTCAGCAGGTGGCAGCACCTGGTCAATTTTGTCTGGGCTCAAGCTAAGCCTGTTTTGGCTTCCTTAGTACTTCAGTGGGAGACCTTCATGGCTGTGGGCTAGATTGAGAAGTTATAAACACATCCCAGAAGAAGGCAGTAGTAAACTAGTTTTGCATTATCATCTAGGGAATTAGATGGGTATGTCCATTAAGTCACCAAGAATTGAGCTCAACCTAAAGGAAATTTTTACTGTACCTTTGTTTTGTTTCAGTCTCATCTCTAGTCAGTGCCTCTTCAGTTGATGGGAGGAACGGTGAGAGGGGTGCAAATGTGATACAAGCTCATTACTGTCAGAAGTCTGATCTGAACTAATTAGCCTTGCTGTTATATTATTAGATTATTATCCCACCTTTTTTTAAATATATAACTCAACTTATATATCCTGTCTGTTAGGAAGTGCTCAAGAATGTCCCTTTTCCCTCCAGGCTGAAAAAGAACTGGGGCTTTCTATTAGCATGATTGTGTCTGGTTAAATTTCTTCTCTTCATCCATTTTCCCTTAAACACTGCTCAGAGACTGCTTGAAGTAATGGAGGGCAAGAAAGATACAATCTAAAACTTAGGAAGCTTTTAATATACTGTATATAAAACACTTTGGCCTGGAGAGTTGCACTGAAAACAATTCTGAAAAGATGGGAATGGTCTTCCAACCTACTCTGCATCTGTTCAAAGTTTTTTTTTTTTTACCCAAAAGGGAAGCAGGAACGTTGAGGTGTCTGCAACATACTCCTAAAATATATACCGTAGGGCAGGATAATTTCAGTGCAGTAATGGTTGTATCGTAAAATCTAATTTATCTTTCAAAAACTTTGCGAAACACTAGCATACCTTGAAAGGCTGACCATAGCAGCAGGTATGTGTTCAGTGAAAGGTGTGGCACTATGTCTTTATGTCTTTTATCCTATTGAGTTAGTTTTCATTACTTACAAAGTTTCACAGGAAGGATAATATGTTTAGTTGAAGAAAAAAATGAGATGTTTCTTGGGAAGAAAATTGTATTCGCTGCAGACAAATAGGTATTTACCAACTAGTTTTAGACCATGCTGTCTTTTTAATATGTAAAGCTCTGCTGTACTTGGTATGCCAATAGGAGCTTGCCAGACTGTCAGAAAAGAGGCAGAAGGATCTGGTGGATTTCTCTTTGCCTTTAATTGTGGCCAGTGGTAGTGGCTTGCACTGGGATCGCCTATTCTCTTTTACAGACTTTGGAGCAGTTACTCTAGTTTCCCAAGTCAAACCAAGGGAAAATTCTTTTTACAGCCAGCCAGGCCTGATCATGTTGTGGCACAATGACATACTATAGAATTAATTGTGTTGAGAATGGAATGCTTTTTTCTTTCCGTGGAATAGTTATCAGCTAGGAAGAAAACGGATTATAGTTTGCCGCTGAGCAGAAAATTCAAACTGACTTGTCTAAACAATTGACATTGGGAAGTGGAAAATAAGCAGATAACTAAGAGGACCAGATTTAAGCCACTTACAAATGGAAGGTTCTCTAAGGATTCCAAAGCATTTCATGCACATTCATCTGCACTTCTGTTATAGCAGACTGTGAAGGGTTAGTAAACTATGGCAGAAGGACGGTGACTGGTCTGGCAAGTTCACAGCTAATAGTAGAGATGTGAATCAGGAATAACTGGTGGCATAAATAACTGGTGTCAAGTTTGGAGAATAATGAGCTACTATTAAACAACATGATTTTATGTTACCCCCCTGTTCACCCCAAGCCATCCTAATTAAATACCATGGAAGGGAATGAGAGATGCTAGCTGGAACTATGTAATGTAAGATGTTACAGAGAATGGAACAAATTATGTTCTGGATATAGGAAGCCCTTGAAAAGATGTCTTGACTTTTGAAAGCTTATGTCTGTTGTCTTAATGACCTGAAACTTTAAAAAATATTTAAGATTCTTAGGAATATGCCTATACAGATTGCAAACAGAATTTTACCATTCTTGGCATAATTAGACGGATACAGCTGGCCTGTGTCTCAGTCTGAGGCCTGGACTTCTTATGGTCCTATTTGTGGTTGGGGAATGAAGGGAGAAGAATTGCCAACTGCTCCTGATTGCATGTTAAGAATGTGGTCCTGCATTGGATTTGACCTCCCTGTTTCCTTGCTCAGGTATTTGCTGGAAAATCATTGGTACAAGCAGTGGAAAGTTTATGTGGAATCTGGAGATCAGAACTCAAATGCTTTCCCTGGACGGATCAACAATGCTGAACTCTTTGAAGGTATGGTTTCCTCTGCTTTATTTCTTTTATTTGAAGCTTCTTTTCTGCCCTTCAGATAAATTCCCAGATTACTTAATCTGGAGGATATGAATTATTATTTGTTTCGTTTCTCTCTCTCCCTTCCTGTAGGAAGCTCCAGTTTGCATACATTTGATCATTGCAGTAAACTAGTAAAATGGGTTCATGAGAAGAGACATTACATTTGCTCATTGCACTACAGCAGAGATTACTTAACTGTGGTTTGCTGAATAAGACAAGTGGGTGGGTTCACATGACATACTAAATCAACATCAGGTAGATAACATAATTAGCACAATGTATGAATCTCAAAAGTGATAGGCCCAACATCACCTAGTATATTTCTCAATTAACTTAGAATTTGAATCTGGATTTCTGCACTATTTGAGCACTAATTGCTACACCATACTGGCTTTATGAGAAGAGGCCTTCTATTGTACTATGGAAGCAGAAATGTGTTTGCCTGTTAAACACTTGCAGCTACTAAGAAGCTTGGCTCCTTTTCAGAATGCCAAATTTGTGAGGCAGCAGTTGCTCTTAAGCTATGAGCTTCTTCAAAGAGGGTGAGTCCTCCATGATTTCAACCTGTCTTCCTTCTTTCTTCCTGCCTCCAGATTTGGAGTCTTATCGGTTGAAGGATAGGCTGGCAGAGCATGAAGAGTACATTCTAGTGCCAGAGGAGGTGTGGAACAAGCTGGTGAGCTGGTATGGCATTGAACATGGCCAGCCAGCCATTGAACGAAAGGTGAGAAGTTTGGAGTTGAGAAGCACAGGTTTTATTTGGAATTTAGGTGCACTGCAGCATTTTCCATTGCAGTTAATAGAAAAGATGACCAGAGAAGAATCTTTCAACTCCCTGTGTGAATGGAAGACTTTTTTCTAGAGGTAGAATTTAATGGTACTTAACTTATATGCTACCTCCTTTCAATAACCTTTTTCCCAGCATTATCTGCCTCTTGCTAATGGGAAAATTGGAAGGGTTGAGAGAATGGAGACTGGCTTTTAATTTGTGATGAAAGTAAAACTTGTGGGGGATTGCTAGTTCATGGATCTCATTCTTGCCATGAATGTTCTGTTGTACAGTCCATATACTGACAGGCACCCTGCTAGGTTCTTGCTAGTGTTACAGCTTTTCTTCCTTTTTATATAATCCCCCTACAAACCTGTGTGTTCTTCTGATAAATAAGTGCCATTCAGCTTTTATGGATGGGGTTGGCTTTCTTCTTTTGAGTCCCTATGCAAAGAGACTTGAGCAATAAGAATCTACCAACACTGATTTCCCCCATTTCTTTTAATGGTATGCTGCCCCTTGTTGGTTGACCTTTATTTTGATTGTTCCTTCCCAGGTGGTAGACCTTCCTAGTATGCAGAAGGTGGAGGTTTACTTAGTGGAGCTATATCTCTGTCAGCACAATGATGTAGACAACCCTGTGGTGGCCCAGTTTAGCCGAATGGATATCATTGGTAAGATCCCAGGAACTCTGTATTTGGCAGAGAGGGAAAAATGGAGGGAAAAACAGTAGGCATTCCCATCCAACGAATCATTTTCTCTTTGTCTTCTTGTCTCCTGCCCCTTAGATACGGTGCTAAAAGAGGCCCGGCATCAGTTTTCAGTTCCAGCAGAAGATGAATCAAGGCTCTGGGTGAAAAATGCTGATGGCTCCTATGAGAGGTTACGAAACGTGCAGATGACTGTGCTGGATGCCTGCCTCAGTTCAGGGCAGGTAACGCTGCTGTCACCAGGTTGAGGCTGGCCTATATAGAAAAAGAGGCAGAATTGTTTTCATGCCAAGATTGGTCTCTGGCATCTTTATATAAATTGGTTTTCCCCAACCTGATGCTCTCCAGTTGTGTTTGATTGTTACTTATGCCTGTTACTCAGGGTGGAGCCCATCTGGAAAATAGCAGTTTGGACTGGATTTGAGATTATCAGTTCCAAAGCCTGGATTTGAACTAATCAGACAGAGTCCCTGGAGAGGGACTACAAGTTTAGACTTCAGTGAAATACTCTTAGCTGAATAGCAAACCTGGTTTAAGGGCAACAACAACTGCTTTTGTTGGAAGTAGCTATGTCTTACATTATTTCTGCAGGGAAACGGTTAATCTATCACTTAAAAATATTCAATTTGTATGGAAGTTCTCAAAACAAGTCAAAGTAGAAAAATCTGAGAAGAAAAACAAGATGGAAAGATAGAAGTGAATAGATGGGATAAATGGTTTTTTTGTGTGCTAGGTTCACATAACAGGCTTTCACCTGATTGCTAAATAAAGCCATTTTCTGGGTTGAGACAATGCATTAAGCAATAAATAAATTACTGTAAATGAGATGGGTTCCCACAATATACCGATCCCAAACAAAAACAGCAACACAAGATTGAAACTAACCATGCTTAGTATTTGTGGCATTCACTTGTTAGATTTTTAGCTGATCTTGTTAAACTTTCTTATAGGAAGTTGCCTTGTGTGAGAGAGAGACAAGCGAAGGATAAGTGTAATATAGAAAGGAAAGTTTATTTGTTTGACAAAGGTAGAAACCATAGGGATGCCTGCGCTGCCCTTGAGCCTTTGATATGCAAATAATGGCCTAAAAATTATCTTATGTCATGATGAACTTATTTGGTTTGGCCCTGTTATTGTTGGGCTTGCAAGAAAGGTGGTGGGAGATAAGAGCAAGGAGGGAGATGCTGTAAAAACAACAAAAATGGGAAAAGAGAAAAGATGTAATTGTCTTCAGTTGGACATCTTTGGTAGTATAGCATGTTTGGTTTCTGTGGGTTTTAAAAATGTGTTTGAGGAGCTTGAGCAATTCCAGAATACATTTAGGTGCTTTGTAGCTATGCTTTTTATTAGCTAATAATTTTGGCTGAATAAATGGCAATTTCTGGTTGGAGGTCATGGACGGTTGCCCAGCCACACGCTAATTAACGCAGCCCTGTTTTTTATTTTTATTGTGTGTCTCTTGACCTCTCCCTACTTACACCTGCTCCCTCTAGATTGTGATAATGGAGACCAGGAGTAAAGATGGTACTTGGCCCAGCTCTAGACCACATATCATGTGAGTACCTAACATTTATATTAGCATTACCACAATTCTGAGGTGTGCCTGCATCCCCTGTTTTATGGTGGATTGTGAGTTTCAGAATCGGGCAGCATTCTAGTTCCAAGCCTGCCTGAGTTTTGGGAGGTGTTGCTGTCTTCTAATCTTGTTCTGCCCCAACAGGAACCAGGCTGCGGGTTTCACCTCCTCTTCTTTGTAATCTCACTTCACCTGCTTCTTTCAGGAAGAATTCCATTGATGAGGAAGAACGGTACCGGGGCCAGCCAGGGGTTTGTGGCCTTACCAACCTGGGGAACACATGCTTCATGAATTCTGCTTTGCAAGTAGGAAATATTGGTTGATCTTTTGGTGCCAAACTTTGGGCACTATGATGACTTGTCACCAAGCAGAATGAAAACTTTGTTCACATTCTACCAGGTTATTGGGTGGGATGTGTTACTAGTGTTGTTACATATCTGCCTACAGACTGCCAATAAGTTATGGCATTGGCTGCTGGCATGTTTTAGAATAGCTTTTACAGGATAGGTGAATTAACCCATCTCTGCTAATCGTTTCTTAAGACTCACCAATCCCTGGATGCCATCAAGATAGAAAAATAGCTTTACCTATTACTCTAAATTTCAAATTTGTAAAAAGTACAGCAATATTGCTGACAGTAGCTTTTTGCTAGAACTGCAAACCATGAAGCTGAGAAATAATTTCATACCTGGGAAGGTATGATAACATGACCTCTTAGTGATAAGCCTGTGGTTGCATTTGATTGACCAGCATCGCAGTCAAAAGAAAACAGATCTCTCTCTACTGTATGGTAACATAATTCAATGAAGTGTGTGTTTGTCCAGTCAAAAGGAAGTCTCTGTAGAATCCTAACCTAACAGCAACTCTAATAACAACACCTCTTTGCTTATATTTACCTTCCACTCCCAAGTACCACCCTGTAGCCAATTCTTATCTCTCTCCCATACATACCAGTGAGGCAAGATGCTTTTCCTACCCTTTACAGCAAGGAAGCAATATGTTCCTCCTGCCTGCCGCAGCATTTGATCAACAAACCAACTTGCCTCAGCAAAGGCGACTCTAAATCCGTATTTCTGTCCCATGCATAGATGTGGTTGGGGAAGTCGCGCCCCATCTAGGGCCCTTCTTGTGCCACCAGTAGCGTGCTTACCATCTGTTGAGGAATACTGGATTTGCAAGTTCAGGGAATCTTGATTCCAAGATCTTTATCATGTCTTGGAATGATCGATAAATTGAAGGTTGCTCTCTTTCCTGTTTTTGAATTCCCTCGTAAATAATCCCCTCCAAATCTTTTTCTTTTCCCTAACTTTAAACGAAGACAACAAAGATTATAGTAATACAGCCAAACGTTGTTGTTTTTCCCCACTGGGAAGGGGGACAGAAATGACATCCTAATACATTTGGCTATCTGAAACAAAAGCTAAGTTGCACTTACCTGTTCCTCAGTAACGAGAGATTGTGTTCCCATTACAAAATAACATTATGCAATCTGTATAAATGTCACAGCCACACGTCTTTTTTGCACATTATTTTTGTATATGTGAAACAAAAGGAGGCCACTAAAAAAATTCCCCAACTTCTGGGACAATATCTGTTTGCTTATCCTTACTTTTAATTTCATTTATTTCCCAAATAGAAGATTCTCTTTGCGTCAAAGATGTTTTTTTCACAGTAGAGTTTCATTCTGAAAGATGGACTACCTTTGGCGCTGATTCGTTCTTTCTTGCAGTGTCTCAGCAATGTGCCCCCTCTGACGGAATACTTCCTCAATAATCATTACCTGGATGAACTAAACTTCAGTAACCCTCTTGGCATGAAGGGTGAAATTGCTGAAGCCTATGCAGACCTCATTAAGCAGAAGTGGTCTGGCCACCATCGCTCCATCGTGCCCCGAATGTTCAAGGTTTGTCGTGTTCTTGTCTTGCTGTTTTTTTTTTAAATCTGTATCTTGCTCTTTTCTGATCTCAGAGGCCCTATTTTGCATTCCATTCAGACCAAAGTGGGCCATTTTGCCTCTCAGTTCCTTGGCTATCAGCAGCATGATTCCCAAGAGCTTCTCTCCTTCCTGCTTGATGGTCTGCATGAGGACCTCAATCGTGTCAAGAAGAAGGAGTACATTGAGTTAAAGGATGCAGCAGGGCGACCTGATGAGGTGAGTGTGAGCTGTAGGTGAAATATTGGAGAATCCAAACAAATCTGGATTCTAGCCAGCAGTAATAGTACATGTGTGTTTGCAGTGGGAATAACATATCACCAAATTTTGAAGCTTCTGGCTGGAGATCTTACCTGTTGAATTTCCATTGTGATCCTTACACATGTTGTTCTGGTCACTTGGATTTTTATATCATGGCAAGGGACCAGAGTATTTGAGGGACTACCTTTCCCCAATCACATATACCTATCCCATCAGGTATAGCAGGAAGGGCATGTTGCGGGTCCCATCCATGAAGGAATGTCATCTGACGGCATCCAGGAGGAGAGCCTTTACCACCATGGCACCCGCCCTTTGGAACATCATTCCCCCCGAGGTCAGATTGGCCCTGACCTTGCTGGCCTTCTGGAAGGGCCTGAAGACATGGCTTTGTCATCTGGCCTGGGGATCTCGTAGTGGTGCTAGGAAAATGAATGGTGTTCTCCTGCAGATTATGTTTAATAGTTTTCATTGCTTTTAATTATGCTTGTTATGTTTTTTTGGTTATTTTTTGTATCGTTTTTTGGTTTTTTAATTTTGTAAGCTGCCCAGAGTCACAGAAGTGAGATGGGTGGCTATATAAATTTAACCAACCAACAAATAAATAAATACTTTATTCTCCGAGCAGTCCCATGAGGAATTCACATCAGTTCCTCAGCTGCAAAGTGAAGTGAAACTTGGAAGTTACTGGTTTTGTCTAAGCTGTTACATCTAAATTTCATGAGAGGGAAGTTTTTCTTGAAACTTTAGCATGTGTAAAATTTTGTGTGAGCAAGAACAGGAGTGGAGTAGTGACAAAAAGGGACTCCCAAAGGCTCTGTACTAATCAGGTTGAGGTTGTGGGATAAAAGAAAAGGAGCTGGATACGATATGAGGAGGCTTGGAGTCTTTGGAAGTGAGGCATAGAGAATAGACTACCCTGCTACTGGAAAGAACTGGAGATGCCCTTCCTTCATTAGAAGTTGAGTGCTGTGCTATAGGATTGTGCACAGTATTCTGTCCTGACCTCAGAACAAGCTCTGTCTGCTTGTTGTAAGAGCCCTGGAAGTAATACAACTTCAGGAAGACTCAGAATAGCCTTTTGCAGGGCTGAGACATTTCGGGAAAGTGTAGTATGGGTGCATCAGTTATTTCTTTCCATGAGATTCTTGCTTCAGACTCTTGTGCTCAGTTTATAATGCTTATAAATTCTTTGAGGTTTTCCATTAAAAATGCTATGCATTAATCGGTGATGCAGTAGACCACCTCTTTCTCTCCCCCGTCCCCTTGCAGATTTTCCCCAGCAGCAGACGAAGAGTAGCTTGAATAATCAGTTTCACATGGGCTCTAAAGATAAGGTGGGAGGGGAAAACTAAAAAGTGATCCGGCGATGGTTGATGGATGTCTCTTTGCTTTGAAGAGATCTATCTGTTAATTTTGAGGTTTTTGTTGCCAAACTCTATGATAAAATTCTAAGGCCCTTCCCTGCTTGCAAGCACATAAGCAGAGATAGGAAACCCCTCTTTGACCTCAAGATGTTGCTAAATTATAGTTCTCTGCAGCTTCAACTAATATATTTCGTAATGTGAAACGCTGAGAATTGTAATTCAGCAAAAATGGGTGAGTGTGGGAAGAGAAAGATGGTGGCTTACTCTTTAGAGTATTCATTCTCCCTCCTCCTGTTCAGGAAGTAGCAGAAGAAGCGTGGCGCAACCACAAACGTCGCAACAACTCCATCATTGTTGATATCTTCCATGGACTCTTCAAATCAACACTGGTGTGCCCTGAATGTGACAAAATTTCAGTGACATTTGATCCTTTCTGCTACCTCAGTGCCCCTCTGCCAATCAGCAAAGACCGGGTGATGGAGGTTTTCTTTGTATCCATGGATCCCTGCAAGAAACCTGAACAGGTACCAGCCAGCTGCCTAGAAGGCGCACTAATGTGGCAAGAAGAGGGAGAACTTTATTTGAATGAGACTTGAGAGTCCTGGTGTATGGGGGAGTAGCCCTAGAGCCCATGTCATATATCTAGAGGAAAGAAGTTGCTAGCCATTTGGACATCATTGAACCAAATGGAACTAAGATTTGACCTGATTTTATACAGCTTCAAGTTTCTTTGTCATCTGAAAGGCAGAGAATGCAAGCATGCATGGTAGAGAAATAGTTTAAATAGTTTAGATCTGGCTGTGGACCTGACACTTAATTGAAACCTATAGGTCTGTCCCCAAATCAGTTTTCCCTCCTGGAGATGGATTCAGTCTTATGGGGATTTGGCTTTTGATTTTCAGTTGGCTTTATTACTAGTTTGGACCTGGCCTCTTTTGTTGTTGTTCTTACAGCATAGGCTGATTGTCCCGAAAGCTGGGAAAGTGCTAGACCTCTGTCACGTTTTATCAGAGCACACAGGGGTGCCTGCTGAGCGGGTAAGTTTGCCGGGAGAGCGAGGGAGAGGTGCCTGTAGTCTGACCTCATGGACTATAGAAGCCTCTTCCATGTTTTCCCTCTCTCGTGACTGTTCTCTCTCTTTGCCTCTTCTCCAGATGATGGTGGCTGATGTGTTCAGTCACCGCTTCTACAAGATCTACCAGAGGGAAGAATCTCTCAGCTGCATTCTGGACCGGGATGACATCTTCATGTGGGTTTGGGGAGGGGATAATATAGGGTAAAGCAGCCTTTGCCCTGGTGCCCTTCCAATATGTTGGGTTGTAATTTCCATTACTTCTAGTCAGCATGGCTGGCACATCTAAAACGCCCAGATTGGAAAAGCCAAGTAGAATAAGAAGGGAAGGGAGTGAGAGCTAATAAATCATAGAATCACGGCGTTTGAAAGGATGTTTGGGTCATGTAGCCAATCCCCTCCTTGCTGCAGGATGCGCTGGAGAATCATTCACTACAGTGAGCCTGGATAAGATGGGCCTGTAAGTCAGATGAGCATTTTATTATAGTGAGGGGCCAGGTTCACAGGAAGCAGAGGTGGGAAAATTGTGATAGCAGAAGCAGCAATGAGTACCAGAGGTAAATATGCCATTGCTCAATAGTTTGGCATGCTCTGAGCATGACATGCATCAAGTCCTGTTACTTCATCCCAGAAGTAGGCAAAGAGGGAAGATCTTGGGATGATGGTCAAGGTGGACACTGTTAGAGTTTAAGGGGACATTTTCTTCAGTGCCAGAAGCAAGCCTGGGAATGTCAGTGTACTTGGAGGGTTTAAGCTGACCACCTATGGATGCATCTGCTTCCTGCCTACAAAGCTGTTTTTGAACAACTTCCCTTCCTTAAGGGAGTTTGACTGGGACACCATTAAAGTCTTACTGCCATCAAGTTGAGGCATTTGTATTTTCCTCCAATTATAATTGATACTGTTTTCACCTGTATTATTTGGTGGCTCATTGCTCCTTAGTTTGTTGTCTGTAAACAGTTTATTTTTACTGTGTTTATAGAACTTTATGTGTATGAATTTCTGTGTTCTGTATATTACCTTGGAATGCCATTTGAATGAAGGCTAGGTTGAGAAATGAAAAACTGTAAATAAGCAAGTAGTCTGCTCATTGCTGCTGCTCCTCCTCTTCCTCCTCATAGTGTGCCTCCCCATCTCCCTCCAGATATGAGGTGTCTGTGTCCACGCTGGAAGACCCGACCTCAGCAGATGCAGTGGTGCTGCCAGTCTACCTTCGGGAGCGTACCCAGAGTCGGGACTACAGCAACACCTACTATGGGGTTGTCCTCTTCGGTCACCCCCTTCTGGTATCTGTACCCCGGGACCAGCTCTCCCCAGATGCCCTGTACCAGCTTCTACTGCATCGGCTCTCGTGAGTGATTAAGAACTCTAAGACCTCTGCTCAACCCCTTCGTAGCTGGGGTATGAGGGGGGATGTATGAGGATACTTCCCTGAAACAACTTTCTCCAATTTGGATGCCCTCCAAACAAATAGCCTTGAACTCCCAGGGTTCCCTAACCAATATGGGCATTGTTGAGAATTCTGGGAATTGAAATCCATGCAGCTGGGGGATGGCTAGATTGTGGAAATACTACCTAAAGGCTTAGTGTTACAGTTAAAGTATTACATGCTTGTTCTGCTCACCATATTCCTCCAGCCAAAGAGAAATGGAATTCTGTACTCAGCCCTCTTCCAGTAATTCAAGATGAATCAATTTCAACTTCTGTTTTATACTGTACTTCTACTACAACAGTTGTATTGATTTGGTTTGAAGGATCCAAGCTCTATTCTCATATACAGTATGACAAGAAAGTGTTTTGTGGTCCTAGTTTGGATTTGACTCCCTGATTTTAGTCATGGCAAAAACAGGCAAGCAGGCTGACTGGCAACCTGGCCAGATGATAGATTTTCTCAGCCAGCTGTTGGGAAAAAGCAGTCCTCAGATGAGAGCTGGACTTTGTAGTTATGACAGGTACAAGAACTGCTATAGAGCTGGCAGGGTGTACTATGTGACTTTTCTGCATAGTCCAGTCCTGGAGCCTCCTTTGCATAACCAAATGACAGTCTGCCATTTCATCTCAGCCATCTTCCTTCTGGGCAAGGACAAAATTCAGGATTCCAGAGTTGTACCCAAATCAATTATGTAGAGAAGTAGTGATTTGCTTCCCAGGGATTGTGACTCTAACATACTTGGATGGGGTAGCATTTCCCTATTCAAGAGTGGTATGCAATCTGGGGATCTTCCTGGACTCATAGCTCCTACTTGATGAGCAGATGGCAGCTGTGGCCAGGAAGGCCCTTGCACAGCTCTATCTGGTGCACCAGTTATGCTCCTTCTAGATTGGGATAGTCACTTTGGATAGTCACTCACGCCCTGGTACCTCACAGCTTGATTACTGCAACTTACTGTATTTGGGGCAGCCCTTGAAGACCACCCAGAAGCTTCAACAGGTCCAGAATGCAGCAGTGCAGGTGGTGATGAGCGTACCTTGGTATGCCCATACTTCTGCTTTGTGAGTTGCACTGGTTGCCAGTTTGCTTCCAGGTGTGATTCAAAGTGCTGGTTGTTGCCTATAAAGCCCTACATGGCATAGGGCCTAGTTTCTTGAGGGACCACTTGTCTCCCATAGTATCTACCTGGCTGATTCAATCTGGCAGGATTGACATACTCCAGGTTTCTTTAATTAAATAATGTAATCTGTCAGTCACAGTGCTTGCCCTCTGGAATGAAGTTCCCCCAACATTCAGATGGCCCCCTCCCTGCTGGTGTTTTGGAGGGCCTTGAGAACCTGGTTCTTTGCCCAGACCTTTGATGAGGGTGATTGAAGGCCCTTGTAGGTGATATGGGTTTCTTCTTGCTTCTATCTGGTTGCTATCGTTTATTCCTTGCCTGAGGTTCTGGAGATGGCTGAAAACAAACCTCACAATCCTTAAGAGCAAGCTGATCCTGTACCAGAATTCTGACCAAATTGTGTATATATATATATATATTAAATGAATGAGTGTTGATAGACGTCTGACCGCATGACAAGGAACTTCATATCTCCCACCACCACCTGGATCCTGTCCATCCCTGATTTCATTGGATTGCAGTCACAGGGCAGCTTGCTCTGGCAGGTGCTTTCTCCCTATGCCAGGCTAAGGATGTGACCTGCTTCTCTCTTTGGCAGCCGTTATGTGACATGGCCAGACTCTGAGGAAGAACAGAGTGAGGAGGAGGAGGAAGAGGAGGAAGAAGAGGATCTCTACAATAAAAGGTCCAATGGGTTGAGTGAAGGTGAGGAAGGTTGGTAAGAGGAGAGAGTGTTGGGTAGGAGAGGAGGGGGCAATTAGACTTTCATTCCAATTCATGCCTGCTCTCCATATCTGTAACTTGCAGGGGAGGATGAGGAGGAAGAAGAGGAAACAACAGCCGAAGGCTTTGCCAATCAGGACCCCAGCTCAGGGACAGAAGAAACCCCCTCAGACACATCAGTGGGGGAGGAAGGGGCTAGTGTGGAGGAGAGGCAGAGTCCCAACACATCTCCCCAGCAGCACCCTCAGTCTCCTCATATGCTGTCTTCCAGTCCCAGTCCTCCTACAGCCAACCAGGCAAAGCGCAAATGCTGTCTGCCACAGAAGCGGCCAAAATTGCTTTTTACGCTCCAGCCCGTCAATTCTAATGGTACCAGTGACTGGATGGCTGGCCAAGATGAGGGCAATCCTGTCTCCTTCAACTGTAAGTCCCTGTGGTAACTTCAAGTTTGTGATAACAAGCCTTCTGCCAAGAAAAAGTTTGGTGATGAGGTCTGAGGGTTGGTGACCAAATTTGGAATGTTGGGGATGTGTCATTGGCATTGCCATAAAAGGGTTGCCATGGGAACATCCATTCCTATTATGGCGGCTGGGATAGAGAGGCTGAAATAGAAATCTTGTGCTTGTGAGCCTCAATACGTGGTAGAAGTCAGGACAGAAACCCCAAATACTGACTCCTTTGCATCTGTGGGCTTTGCTTATGATGCTACACAAGGCAGACTTGTTTCTGTTACTCCATATACTGCAAGTATGAGTTTTCCTCATTCACGGTCAGCTCACCCTGTCTCTGCTAGTTTCCCTTCCTAGGTTACTCATCACAGTTCCTCCTCATTACCCATTAGATCTTGCCACATGTTCCCACTGCATCGGATCATCCTAGTCCCTCAGTTATCTCAGTGCCCTCTTTACTGAGATGTGCTAATAGGCCTGTCCCTTATGTCCTTCTGGTCCTGGGATTTTATAAGTGAGCCCAAATGTCCCCAGAGGCAGCCATAGTGCATTAAGGACTGGAAAGGTGTATACTGTCTTGGCTGCTCACAGTATGTGCTGGGAAGAAAGTCAAGACAAGAGAGCACTCATGCAGTCTGCTGAACTCATTGGATAACATGCAGTGTTCCTGGATCTCTGACCCAATTTCTCATCCTTTACTCAGCCCAACCGTATGTTGCTCTGGACTGGGATTCTGAAATGAAGAAGCGCTATTACAATGAGACTGAGGCTGAAGTGAGTATGCAGTTTTCCAAGTACGGAACCCTCTCTTTTCTTTCTTTCCTGTAGCATTGTGCTCAAGTTGTTCAACATGGACTACTGAGATTTAGGTTCAAGTGTAGACTCAACCACAGATCTCACTGGGAGGTTTTAGGCTAGTCACCCCTATCAGTCTTACTGAGTTGTGCAGATAATATAAAGTGGCACCTGATGTATGCTATCTCAAACTCCCCCCAAAATTTCCCAGCTATAAATGTAAAAAAGATCTCTCTTTTCCTTTCTGCCCTGGATGAGAAGTTAGTCTCTGATCCCTTTGTCCATGATGTGTGTGTGTTTTTCCCTTTAGGGCTATATCAAACACGACTGTATGGGCTACACACTGAAGAAGAACCCTGTCAAGCTGCAGGAGTGCATTGACTTGTTCACTACCATGGAAACATTGGAGGAGGAAAATCCCTGGTGAGAACCGAGTGCTTACCTAATGATAGAGGCTCTTCCATTGGGGCAGCAGGGAAGGGTGAGGTGATTGGATGCTGTCTCAGGTGCTGATCATTTCAAAGCTCAGTAGGCATATTAGCAGATAAGCTACTAGGAGATAACGGTAACAAAATGAGAATGTTGCACGAGCCAAACGATTCCATATGGATCTTATTTCATAATAATCCTAATTAGATAAACAGAAAATCCAGCAGATTTTGGGAAGTATAATCAGAACAGAACTCTTAGCTACAACATCCTTCCATGCTAAAGCCTGTCCCAAGGTTGGGGGGCAGGGGAGAGGAGAAGGAGGCCATTCCTGGATAAGAGTATGACATCCTTCTTGGCAGTAGCAATTGATTGTTGTACTGAAGTGAGAGGCCAACGACACTGCAGGTGGTGAAGGTAACATTGTGCTAAAGTGCACTGTCAGATGTTATTTGGACTGTTCTGGTCCTTTCATTCAGTGAAGCACAGCATGGAATAATTCAGTCTTCAGAATGTTTGTACACTTCTGGTCTCTTGATCAAATGTTTCCATCTTGTTTCTCTGGCGTTCTCTCCCCTCCCCATCAAGTCTCATTCAGAATTTCTTTTTGGTGTATATAATTTGTGAAATGTGAGTCCTCTTGGAGGAAAAGGTGTCAAGCTCATGAGTTCCTCTATTACAGGTATTGTCCCACCTGCAAAAAACACCAGCTTGCCACCAAGAAGCTGGATTTATGGTCGCTACCAGAGATCCTGATTATTCACCTCAAGCGCTTCTCTTATACCAAATTCTCCCGGGAGAAACTTGACACCCTCGTGGAATTCCCTATCCAGTAAGCCAGTGGACCCAATCATAAGTTCTTGTTACCAGGAGTGAAATGGGTGGATGCTGTATGTGGCTGACTTTTGGATAGCATACAGTACTGTGCAAAAGTTTTAGGCAGGTGTGAAAAAATGCTGTAAAGTAAGAATGCTTTCAAGAATATATATTGTAATCGTTTATGTTTATCAATTTACAAAATGCAAAGTGAGTGAACAGAAGAAAAATCTAAATCAAATCACTATTTGGTGTGACTACCCTTTGGCTTCAAACCAGCATCAATTCTTACACTTGCACACTTTGTACACTTGCACAAAGTCAGGGATCTTATAGGATTAGTGTCAGGTGTATGATTAACCAATTATACCAAGCAGGTGCTAATGATCATCAATTTCATATGTAGATTGAAACAGTCATTAACTGAAACAGAAACAGCTGTGTAGGAGGCTTAAAACTGGGTGAGGAACAGCCAAACTCTGCTACTAAGGTGAGATTGTGGAAGACAGTTTCATGTCACAGGTCATACACCATGACAAGACTGAGCACAGCAACAAGACACAAGGTAGTTATGCTGCATCAGCAAGGTCTCTCCCAAGCAAAAATTTCAAAGCAGACTAGGGTTTAAAGATGTGCTGTTCAAGCTCTTTTGAAGAAGCACAAAGAAACGGGCAATGTTGAGGACTGTAGACGCAGTGGTTGGCCAAGGAAACTTAATGCACCAGATGGAAGACACATCATGCTTACTTCCCTTTGACATCGGAAGATGTCCAGCAGTGCCATCAGCACAGAATTGGTGGAAACCAGTGGGACCCAGGTACACCCATCTACTGTCCAGAGAAGTCTGCCCAGAAATGGTCTTCATGGAAGAATTGCGGCCAAAAAGCTATACCTCCGATGTGGAAACAAGGCTAAGCAACTCAACTATGCACAGAAACATAGGAACTGGGGTACAGAAAAATAGCAGCAGGCGCTCTGGAATGATGAGTCAAAATTTGAAATGTTTGGCTGTAGCAGGAGACAGTTTGTTTGCTGAAGGGCTGGAGAGGGGTACAGTAATGAGTGTCTGCAGGCAACAGTGAAGCATGGTGGAGGTTCCTTGCAAGTTTGGGGCTGCATTTCTGCAAATGGAGTTGGAGATTTGGTCAGGATCAATGGTGTCCTCAATGCTGAGCAATATAGGCAAATACTTATCCATCATGCCATACCATCAGGGAGGTGTGTGATTGGCCCCAAATTTATTCTGCAGCAGGACGACCCCAAACATACAGCCAATGTCATTAAGAACTATCTTCAGCATAAAGAAAAACAAGGAGTCCTGGAAGTGATGATTTGGCCCCCCCAGAGCCCTGATCTCAACATCATCAAGTCTGTCTGGGATTACATGAAGAGACAGAAGGATTTGAGGCAGCCTACATCCACAGGAGATCTCTGGTTCTGCAAGATGTTTGGAACAACCTACCTGTCAAAAACTGTGTGCAAGTGTACCTAGAAGAATTGATGCTGTTTTGAAGGCAAAGGGTGGTCACACCAAATATTGATTTGATTTGGGTTTTTCTTCTGTTCACTCACTTTGCATTTTGTAAATTGATAAACATAAACAATTACAATATATATTTTTGAAAGCATTCTTACTTTACATCATTTTTTCACACCTGCCTAAAACTTTTGCACAGTACTGTAGATCACAGGAAATGCAGCTGGGGAACCCTCATCCTTTCATCTGAGGAAACAGATGGGTGTTAACTTACAGTCTCTGAAATTGTGAAAGAAGATTGAAAGCCTTTATCTTCTATTTTGGAGGTTATCAAAAGCTCAGCCTGAATTGATTTTGAGTGAATGGTGTTGGTGAAACTAGATTTATCTATATTATATTTTCTCTTACCTCATGCCTTTTTTTTTTGCTTACTGTTTCTTACTCTTTTCTGCACTCTTTGTAACACTGCTACACCATAAAGGGAATAGCATGATGGGTATGTATGTATATTACATCAATAAAAATGTCTCAGTAGTCATGTAAACTCCATCACAGTGGCTCCCTGTCATTGCTGGCTGTGCTGCTAAAGGATTTTCAAAGGTAGCTCCAGTGCTTTTGGAGATTCTTGATAATATTGAGTATTTTAAAATAAGGCATGCTGATCTTGCCCAAATGTCGGGGGACTGTCTGTTCCTGTTTTAAGGCTCTGTCCAGGAAATACTTGACTTGTACTTCTAGTTAATTGGAAGAACAGTTCAAACAATATGCATGGAGGATCAGGGGAAAGTGTAGCACTGCTTTCCTCCCCTGATATCTTCAGCTCTGTTGAGTTACAACATGCTTGATTCTCAGCCAGCATAGCTTAAAGACTGGGAGTCATGGAAATTGTAGTGAGACACATCTCAAGGGGTTCAAGTTGGGGATGGCTGCTTTAGTGTAAAGTTAATGTTGTAGCTGGGAGTGCACATTGAGGTACTGTAGTAGCGGGTCCTGGTGCGGATATACCGTATGGCTTTTCTCCAAAGGGTTTGCTGTTGGGAATCCTTACTCAGCCGCTGAAAAAACAGTGGCTTTGTAATTCCTGTCTTACAGGGGCCTGGACTTTTCTGAATTCATCATCAAACCCCAGAAAGACACTGACGCTTCCCTGTACAAATATGACCTCATCGCTGTGTCTAATCACTATGGTGGCCTCCGGGATGGGCACTGTATGTATTCTGGCACTAGAGGAAATAGATTATTCGGGGAGGGGGGAGAAATTTGGGACTCAGGAAAGAAAAATTGGAAGCATAATCCACTAAAACTATACTGTTCTTAGTAAAGGGTGTGTACAAATATTTGGTGGATAGCTATGTTGTAAGACTTCCCCAGCTCCTCCGTTTCAGAACCTATCAAACCTCGCTCTTAGTTACAGTTTTCAGGTCCCATGAACCCACCTGCCAGGCTTTTTTGTTTTTGTTGTGTTGCACTCCCACTTCCCTCCCTCTGGGGGTCACAGGCTGCTGGCCACTCATCTGATGAGCGGGACTGTTTGTCCCTACAGTAGTTGCAAAGAAGTAGCTGAAAGGTTGCTCCCAACAATTGCTGGCAACAGTAGCAATAATTTAATAATAGATAAAAGAGTCTTCCTGTTGTCTCCTCCTCTTTCTAGGAAGGAGATTAAGATCACTGTTTTTTTGGTGCCTTAGAGTCAGTGTTGACTCCTGGTGACTGCCTGGACTAAGTCCCTACAGTTTTTTTGGCAAGATTTTTGGAAGTGGTGTGCCATTGTCTGCTTCCCAGGGCTGAGAGAGAGGGACTGGCCCAAGGTCACCCAGCTGGCTTTGTGCCTGAAGTGGGACTAGAACTCAAAAAGCTTATTTCTAGCCCAGGGGATGTATTAACTGGAATTGTAAAGAAACAGAGTTAAAACATACAGAATTCTGGCTGTGTGGTAAGGCAGTATTCGTTTTCTTGGTGAGTGACAAAAGGATATGGAATGATCTGACTCATCTCTTGTGCTCTCTAGACACCACTTTTGCCCGGAACAAGGACACTGGGACATGGTTTTACTTTGATGACAGTAGCGTGTCTGCAGTTTCAAAGAACCAGATTGAGGTAAGGCATGTCATATTTGGATGGGCTCATTGTTTCAGTACTTACTGGCTAATGCCTTGGATAGTTATGGCCCTTTTCCCCTTCACACATACTTTTTGCAAGTAGGATTGTCAGATCTTTTAACACAATACACTCTCTGGCTGGTATTTGTTTTATGGGAATTCTGAATGAAACCTCAGATAGCATGTTTCCAAGCAGACTGGGCTTTTTATTAGAAGCAAATTGGAATAAATTATCCCATATACTGTATTGTCGAAGGCTTTTGACATCCTATATATTCTTTCTTATTAAGAAACGGGGCACCCTCAGGTGTCTTTAGTAAATCATTTTGAACAGGACCTAGAAGATTTTTAACAACTATAGGTGGGAAAGGAGGCTTATTTGCCTCAGATTGCTTCCTTAGTCTTGCCATTGACTTAGGACATTGTAAGATGTGGGCTGTGCCTGCAATGGGAATACAGAAAAAGTGCAGAATGTTGTGACTATAGCTTTTTGAGAATGTCTTTTTTTAAAAGTAACTATCTAGCCCAGCTTTCCTTACCTTGGTGCTCTTTAAGGGACTACAACTCCCGGAATTCCCAACTAGCATGGTGGTTCCCTTGTAGGCTGCAGATTCTGGAGGGGTTTGTTCTAACACATTCTAATATTAGTTCAAAGAACCCTGGATTAAATTTTAAGACTGCAAGAACCTGCTCAGATGCCATGCTTCAGAATCTTCATTCTTTCCATGGTGGCCAAGCTGGACTAAACAATGACAATGCAAATCCTTCAAGTCGCTTATCTCCCTTAATGGCTCTTTCTTATATTACAAGTTGTTTCCTCTAATTTTGCCTGAGACATCATGGAGAAAGCAATGCAAAATTTTATAAACAAGTCCAGGTTCTTGGATCAGTATCATCTTTCCACTGCCAGGTTGATAGTCCATTGAGTACTAGGGGATTTAGGCACACTGGGAATCCATCATCCATTCAATGTTTCCCTTTCCTTTGACCTGGAACTTGGTTTCCAAAGTGTTTCCTCCAGTCCTTGTTGTTATTTGCCATTTCTTAACTTTTTCCCCCTTCTTCTTGCCAGTCCAAAGCTGCCTATGTCCTCTTCTATCAGCGCCAGGACAAAATCTGCCATCCAACTCCCCTTGCTGCATCCACGAGTACGTCTGCCTGCAGAAATGAGGAGGACTATGCTGCCTGTTGTGATTCTCACGCTAGAGAGCTAGCAAGTCGGGACTTCATGGACGTGGACTGACCTTCACCTTGCTTCCCTTCTCCATTTGTGACAGGAGGAGGGGAGGATGAGAGCCATATATGTTCCTTTCCTTGGACTGAAGGGGGCAGCTGGATTTTCAGGCCTTGGAATAAGGGCAGGGGTGTAGGACACAGGAGATAAAACCCCCTACCAGCACAGACTTACTATCTTCCTGTGTCCCAACGTGCAGGGCTCTTTGCTTTGCATATAGTTCCCCTGCTCTGGAGGGGAAGAACTGGCTACCCTTTAAAAGGCTTGTGCCTTACACCAACATAAGATGGCTGGGGGAATGTAGGCTTCCTGGATTGTCTCCTCCATTCCCTTTTTTACATCTCAAAAGTGAGATGCTTTTATTAGTGCTAGGTCTCCCATGTGGAAGACTTGTTAAATGCATCATTTCTATGCTGGCTGTGCGCCCCCCCCCCCGGCAGTATTAGGCCACTCTCTAATCAGGGTATCTGCCCTTGTTTTGCTGCTCGTGGCTTCATGTCTTTACCTCCACTTTGCCATTGCCGATTCCTGTGCTTTGGGAGGACTTTGCAAAGATACTAACTCCTGTATGGTCCGTGGCTAATTAGGACACTTCCCCCTCCACTGCCGTACCTCTGAGCATTGGATAGGTCTCGATAAATGGCCCCTTGTATTCTTTCCTGTCACTTGCCTTGAAAGTGCCTCCTTTTAGCTCCCCAACTAAGCAATAATTCCAATATTATCCTGCCAGGACTACCTTCTGACAGCCCATGGAAATCTGGAACTCACATGCAGGTTCCTGGATTTCCTTCTCCCACAATTCCTCATTTCCTAAGTTCCTCTCCAGCTATTATGGTGGCTGTGAGCCACTGAGCCCCAACATGCTGCTTCCTGCTCTTGCATCCAAACCTGTTTGGGAGGACAGAGCCATTTTCAGTCTATACTGTGTTACAGCTCCCTTAGCTAAGGACTGTAGGAGAAACTTTACTACCATCTCTTAAGGTTGCTTCTCAGTTGCCCTACTACCTATCAGGACTATCTCCATCCCAGCAAAACTTTGGAGTTCTTCCGTTTACTGTGAGTCTCTGCTGCCACTGCTGTTGCTACTTCTAGGCTCAGGGATTGCACTAGTTTGTAAATAGGTTTCTGTGTGCAATGCAGTGGATGGAATACAGCAGGAGGTAGTGTTGGTCAAGCACAGGACGCTCACTGGCAGAAGCACATAGTGTATTTTCTTACTTAAAGAGTTTGGAAGATGATTCCTTCACTTAACTCTTTGGGTTTTTATTTCTCTTGAAGTTATTTTGCAGAAGAAAGTATTTTTGGCATGTGTACATAAAGTGACTTCTTTTAAAAGGCATATGGACTCTCTTTTTCCTTGGTATTACCCCTTGCAGGAAGGATACTCAATACATTTTTTGCCTTGCTTTATTCCCCTTTGGGGGCTTGGAACCAAGGTCTGTAAAGGTTTGTTGTCTTCCTCTTCTGCTTCAGTCAGTATGAACCAAGAGCATCCACACCCGATAGCTCCTTAGCTGGAGTTCAACCCAGCCAATTGTGTTAAAATATCTAACTTCAGGATCTATTTAGCACCTCTTAGAGTATGTCCCTGAACAAAAAACAATCAAGCAGGAACAGTTGCAGCTACCTTGGTTTACTACCCAGTATTCTGCAACATACATTAAATTTCTAGCTCAAACTTCCAGAGATATTTCTCACATTTTTTTTCTCTATTGATGCACAGCAGGAAACAGCAACAGCTATTCCATGCCTCAGCTCTTCACAAGGTTTCTGAAGCTGCTTTCCTGATTAGACTGCTGATCGTTGATGATTTTCAGCACTCTGCCAATACCTCTTGCCATTTAAACCAAGCACTGCTCCACACTTTTAGCACACCATGCACAATAAGGTGGTCCTTGGCCACCAATTGGTAAGGATCAGCAGGGTGTCTCTGGGTCCCACCGTCCTGTAGGACTGTATCCCAGAGCAGACCAGGGGCCGCTCAATCTGGCCTGGACGTCCCGGTCAACTGGAGGTCCTGTGATATCAGCTGTTCCTCAACATCCTGAAGAGCCCAATGGTGAGAGACCAACTCCAAGGCTTCCCACTCAGCCTGAAAGAGAAGAAAGGGTTCGTTGGTAATTTGCAGACCATGCTGTAGCTCTCAGGTACTATTCCATCCACAAACGCATTACCAACTTCAAGAGTGGCAGGATCAAAGCCCAGGGTTTCAAATTAAATGACTTTCGCTAGATTTAGTTTTCATGTCAAGAAACATCCTGGAAGCATTTTTTAAAAAAATTAAATGGTATGTGGGAAGAATGCCCAACTATCCAGGGAAAAAAAGGGGCAAAGCTTAAGCTGGGATAGTTGGAAGCATCTGTGTCTATATATAGTGGGGGGTAACATCACCCATTTGCCACCTAGCGAACGGGTGTTTTGGGACAGCCCATGCCTGCCTTAGAAGGCATTTTATGAAGATACCCCCTTATGGTCTCAAAATTCCCTGTCTGCCCACTTCCCTAAAAAGACTGCCTGCCCCAGTTTTATATTAATCCAACAAAATTTAACTGTTTTCATTATGATTTAAAAAAATTTTTTGTATGAAATAGGTTTGTTTTCCCCATTTATTTCCTGACGGAGAGTATCCTGATCCAAAGGAAATTTTAACTAATCATACTATACAGCAGTGAACTGAAAACCTGTGGTCCTCTACAACTTTTACAGAAGTCTCAGAAGCCCCAGTCAACACAGGCGATGGTGAGGGATCTTGGGAGTTGTAGTTTGATAACAGCTGAAGGGCCACTGGTTCCCTATGTCTGTCATACACTTTTATGTATGAATTAGTGAGGAATAAAGAACCTTACTTTGAAGGCCTTGTTGGGATCTGGTGGAGCAGGACTGGCTGGGCCCATGAACTGATCTTGGAGGAGTAGCTGACTCTGCTCTGTGGTTAAAGCAAGAACAGAAGGTGCAGATATGTCAGAAAGAAAACTTGTTTAGACTAATTTGCAAGCAAACATTCTACAAGAGGCAAAGGAAACTAATGTCATATCAAGATACTCAGCAGACCACATTTTATTAAGGGCAAGGTCTCTATTTTGTAGAAATGTTAATAGTTTATTATGAGAGCATGAGAAGCTGGGGGGGGCGGTATCTGGAAACTCTAGCTGCTTAGTGAGATTTACTCCACAAAGATGTGTGTCATAATGAATCTGACACACTGTAGAGTCCTAAAAAGGTTTCCCCCCCTACAATTGACTGATACAACTATCACTGAAATCATTTCCCTGTAATCCTAAGGCCAAAACAATTAAAAAGTGCAGTTACATAACTGGATAGGATGTACTCCAAGAAAATGGGGAAAGGGTTAAGATATTACTGAATGCATTAAAATAGCCAAACAACCACCTTGAAATATTGAATCTTGCCTTGAAAAGATAATATAGACTAAACTGAAAGCTGAAATAGAAATAATAGAAGAACTAGTATCTAGTTCACATGATGCACTTGTACGTGGTTTATTTAAACAACCAAATTGCTAGGTTCACAAACCACACTGAACCATAAAGTAATCATGCACGCTAAATTCATACCACATGATAAGCTAATATGGTTGGCTAGTTTGTGGTTCAATGCATCAAGTGAGCTCTTCTTATACCTCAAACATTTAAGGAAGGTGGCAGATGCTGAGTTCTGCAAATAAGACTTGTAGGAGGCAAAGCATCCTCTTTCTTGCCCTTTCTCTGCTCTTTCCTTTACAAAACCAGATCTGATAGCCAGATTGGATCATGTAGTAAGTTAGGAACAATTCAAACACCAATTGGGGTTACCCTGTCCTTTCTAGCACTTGCATCACTCAATCCTACTGTTTACGGAATGCTTTCTTCCTGTTCTAAATGTAGTCATGAAGTTGGAATTGTAAGATACCTTGGCCTCTAAGTTGTACTCTTGCCCCCTTGAAAGACTACACCTAAGCCCACATGCTGCCCCTCCCTTTGAACAATCTCTTACCAGTGTCCTCCCCCAGGACATGTTTGTACATTTTGCGCAGACCAAAGACGTTGAGGAAATACCAGGAGGCTGAACTCACCCTGGGAAAAGAAGAGTTGTCAGTGACTATCCTAAAGAGTCTTCTTGCTCACCAGTCCTGTGCCCCAGAACCCAACGTCCTCTTCCCATCCTGCCACCCAAAGGACTGGCTAGACCTGAGGGCAGATGGGGGCTTACCAAGAGGGATCCATGGAAGGCAGGTTAATTCCACGCTGCAACATGGGCTTGAATCGCAGGGTCAAGGGGAAGGGAACCTTAGCTAGAAGGTTGGGAGGGAGAGGGATTAGAGTTGCCTCTCCCTCCAAACTCTACACTTGCTCCTCAATCCCCAGCTCCCTTGCCTTTCCAAAATGCAGCTCTTTGCTGCTTTAGCTAAGACACCCATTTCCTGGTCAGCTGAAAAGCCTCCACTAAAACTGCTGGACCATGCACCTCTTGCTGCTTCTTTCCAAGATATTCCAAACCTGCCCAATACATTGTTACAGTAATTCTGTCCACAGTGGTACTGCTGCATTCTCTTTCCTGTATTATAAATTAATGTGGGGAGATGTATGGCTAACCAATGGTTCACGGTAGAAGTAAACATGAAAGCGAAACTCTCCTGGTTCACGGTTCAAATGCTATATTAGCAGTCCCCAAGCTGGTGCCCTTGAGATGTGCTGAAGTAGCTTGCTTGCTGAATAGTCCTGGGGATTGGGGTCTCAACACACCTGGAGGGCAGCAGAGTGGAGATGGCTGTGCTGTTCCACTAGTGAGCCAGCAACTAATAATCTGCATTCCCACATTTGTAAGAGAACATAAAATGAGATGTACCTCACAGACCAGCTAAACTAAGAACTGTAAATCACACTGTACATTAGCAGAGTTATTAGCACAATAGTCTTGGTCCCCTCATCAGTTTAACTACTATAAATAAAATGGTTATATTTCAATACCCATTCTTCAAATGTTGCAGGGCGTAATAACTTTATAACTCAAAATTCGCAAAGCCTGAAGGTCAAAGGATACACCAAACACTAGAAAAAACGATTAAATAAACAGGAAACTAAGCACAAGGTGGTTTGTTAATTCCCATCAGTGATTCCCCTCCACTCACTAGCCACAAAGCCAGAGAAGGCCCAGTTGATCCAGCCTCCAATGAGAATCATGGGCAAAACATTGATGAGATTGCCCTTCATCATCTCTGTAACCATAGTGGGATCTAAAGGAAAGGAAAAGGAAATATTAAATCAGAGCCCTGACCATGCTAGCATTTAACAGAGTATAGAAAAGCTGCAGAATATGCAAGGCGTGGCACTTAGCCTCCAAGGTGGTCAACTTTCACTCAGCCTCTTTTTTAAAGTTTTGATCCCCTGTGGTTGTGTTTAGGCAATCCCTACAGTATTTAAATATTACAATGCTGGGGTAGGGGTGGCAATTTTGAACTGCAGTAACCATGGAAGGTGTTTTGATGCCCCACAGAGCTCTCTTTTCCTTCCCATGATTGGAAGAATCTGATCAAACACAAATGTATTTAATCTGCATAATGCACAGACCACAAAGGTCTGCTAGTTGCAGAATATGGGCTATGCTGGCAAAGAGTTAAGCATGAGCCCTGCATTAAAGCACTTAACTTAGTTGATGGATTAGACATTCTTTAGGGCAGGGATGTAAAACTTTCAGTCTGAGGTTCGCATTTAATGGATGAAGCCATTAAATTAAAATTAGTGTTATGTACTTAAAATTGAATACTGTAGTTAATGATTTCTGTCATGTACTTAATATCGTATGATAAAGGGTTTGGGGAGGTTCTTGGGCCCGCAGAAGATTTCTAAAGGCTGTGTGCCTCTGCCTTAGGACAAATGGTACACTGCCTGGCGCTCCAGCCCTATTATGAAGGGGCTACCAGCTTGGTAATGCTCACCCCCCTCTTTTCCTGCTGATGCTAATACGAAAAGACAGTCTGACAAAAGTGACCAAAATAAGGGGCAATCTGCATATATTCCCAGGCATTTCAGATTATTGTTCCCCTCCAATACGTTCAGAAGAGAGGAAGACTGAGGAAAGACAAAGCTTAGGCGTCAGGCTGGGGAAGCCAGACTCAGTGGCAGAGCAATGGAGGAAACATGCAGGGGGCAGCATAAAGTGGAAAGTGCTCTTGTTTCTTGTACGTATACGAGAAGGCAGATTTGAGACTCTGCTCCCAATAGGGCTAAGAAAACCATCTGCTAGAGCTGCCCTTGAAAGCTGCTGTCAGTCAAGATGGCAAGACAGAGTCAGGTGGGCAAAGGCAGAATAAAGTTGCTCCCTGCTCTGAATCTGTCTTTTAGCAAACCTTCATTTGTTTTTGCAGGGATAATCATGCCCATCAGCCTAATTTGGTGATGTATAATTTATAATTTAGTGTTTACATTCCAAAGAATATATGTGACTTGAAAATACATGAGATAAGAGTGAATGGTTCAAGAAGAGGAAGACTATGGTCGGATGGAGTTGATAGGATCCTCCATCAGAAGAGAGAAAAAAACAAAAGGCAGTGTATGAAACCGTATGTGTTATGGCAGAGGCAAGGACGGTTTGCAACTATTGAAAGGCACAGAAAGGTATACTGAATGGTTTAGTGTGAGCTAGATTACTTTCTCTTATTTCATGTCTTAGTCCTTCAGTTTACTACTTTGTATTCTTTTTCTGCACTTTCCATTACTCTGCTTACCCCAAAAGGGAACAGAGTGATGGGTATGTATATCCAATAGGACCTGACATAAATAATCCTATCAATATGGTAAAGGAGACTGCAGTATGATTTCTGTATTAGGGTTGGGTGCGGGGAGCAAACTGGAAGCTGAGAGAGCAATTTTCCTACTCACCTACTGAATTAAAACCAAAGGGAAATCTGAATCAACCATTCGCTAACTTTCTCATTCTCTAAGTCATGGCAAAACTAGTGATGGAAGGGTGGAAGGCTAATCTGAGTGGAGAATACACACTCAAATGCATGTCCCTACAAATCCTGGTGTTCAATGCTTGTGAACTTTCCTGATAGCCTTTTGCCCCACACAAAAGCAACATAGAAAAAATTGCCACAACAGAATCTACAATTGTGAAGAGATCCCTAAGACAACATTGTTTAGTGCACCATGTCCCTACCCCTTTATGTGGGAGCAGCAAGAAAGATGGTAATAGGGCTTGTTCTGTAAAATAACAGCTCTCTTCTTGAATAATAATAATTAATATATAATTAATCATTAATATATAATAAATACAGACATGAGAGAAAGCTTTGGGGGGGTTGTAATCGACCTGGACATGCTGTAAGCTGAGGATAAGCTTCAATAATAACCATATACATCAGTGTTTTTCGAGCATGAAGACTGGGGAATTCTGGGAGTTGAAGTCCACATATCTTAAGGTTGCCAAGTTTGAAAAACACTGATATACATCAAAATCCCTATGGCCAATATTGATGTCCAAAACTCAGATCCTTTCCACAGAATAATAACCTTTTCAACTAGGGCAGAAAGAGGCAAAGATTGGCTGGGTCAGTTTAGCTGCCCCTGCTACCTCCTCTGAGCACAAGCTAGTCATCCTTGTTACCTGTCAGTGGGTTTCGGGGCTGCAGTTTGCGCTTGGTTTTGCGAAAGAAGCCATTCTCAGAATTATTGAAGTAATGCTTGCGCATAAGAAAACCCTGGGAAAAATGAAAAGAAGCCACAAAAGTTGGGATGAAATTTGGGCATATAGTATTCAGAAACGAGAAATAAGCATAGCTCATGATGATACCCTCCTTTTTGGGTGCTTGCAGTACCTCACTGGCATTCTGTCTGAAATCTTTACCATACCTTACTTTTAGATAGAGCAGTATTGTAGGCTTGCCTTCAGCTAGGCTCTTAAAGCTCAATCCTATCCATCTAGGTTTAGAAAGCGGGCACACGGTGATCAGCCGGCTATAATTCCAGATAAGTACGTGAGTTCATATAGTCTGTAGTGCTATATTATGATGGATGCCATTTTGATTTGAGGCAGGTGGATGGGGAGATTCGTCAGCAATGGTCAGAAACTAATATAGGCACATTAAAATAATAACAGTAATATTACCAGAGCAATTTACAAAACAAGAAAAACAACCTTAAATAAAACCAGCAATAAGACCAACAATCCCAGAAGGCAGTAAGAACGCAAAAGTTAAAATAAGGTTCATTAAAAAAAGGTCATCCCAAAAGCAGTCTGGTCCAGGAGCAGTTGTTATTGTAGAGAACCTAGGGTAAGTATCACCACCAACAGCAGCAGCAAAAACCACTCTGGTTATGTTTGTTAATTCATTCTGCATCCTTCAGCAAAGCTGCTGGTATTCAACAGGAACAAGCACATGCAGTCTGAAATACTGGGAGATAGTTCCACAGCAAGAAGCTTCTGATGAGCATCTGCCAAAACCTGTCTAAGGAATAGGGGTGTTCAAGGAGAGGCTGACCTCATTCTCTCACCTGATGAGTTAGGAACTGTCCGTTTTCTCTCAAGAGGCGGCTACGAGCCAGAATTTGCCTAACAGATAGAGCACTCAGTTCAGTTGTAATACTAACAGAATTTGTTAGCCCAAGAGATCATTATCCAATGTGCAAATCCAAACGCATCATCAAAACACACGCTGTTCCCCACACAATCTTCCATTCGTATACAGTTGTTTAGGGTAGCATTTTAAAGGTACTGATGAAGTAGTCTATGAAATTCAGTCATACAGGTGAAACTCGAAAAATTAGAATATCGTGCAAATGTTCATTTATTTCAGTAAGGCAACTCAAAAGGTGAAACTAATATATGAGATAGATGCATTACATGCAAAGCGAGATATGTCAAGCCTTACTTTGGTAAATTGTGATGATTATGGCGTACAGCTTATGAAAACCCCAAATTCACAATCTCAGAAAATTAGAATAGTGTGAAAAGGTTCAATATTCTGGGCTCAAAGTGTCCCACTCTAATCAGCTAATGAATCCATAACACCTGCAAAGGGTTCCTGAGCCTTTAAATGGTCTCTCAGGCTGATTCAGTAGGAATCACAAGCATGGGAAAGACTGCTGACCTGACAGTTGTGCAGAAAACCATCACTGACACCCTCCATAAGGAGGGAAAGCCCCAAAAGGTAATTGCAAAAGAAGTTGGATGTTCCCAAAGTTCTGTATCAAAGCACATCAATAGAAGGTTATGTGGAAGGGAAAAGTGTGGTAGAAAAAGGTGCACAAGCAGCAAGGATGACCGCAGCCTGGAGTGGATTGTCAGGAAAAGGCCATTCAAAAGTGTTGGGGACTTTCACAAGGAGTGGACTGAGGCTGGAGTTAGTGCATCAAGAGCCACCACACACAGACGGATCCTGGACATGGGCTTCAAATGTCGTATTCCTCTTGTCAAGCCGCTCCTGAGCAACAAACAACATCAGAAGCGTCTTACCTGGGCTACAGAAAAAAAGAACTGGTCTGTTGCCCAGTGGTCCAAAGTCCTCTTTTCTGATGAGAGCAACTTTTGCATCTCATTTGGGAACCAAGGACCCAGAGTCTGGGGGAAGAATGGAGAGGCACACAATGCAGGATGCTTGAAGTCCAGTGTGAAGTTTCCACAGTCTGTGTTGCTTTGGGGAGCCATGTCATCTGCTGGTGTTGGTCCACTGTGCTTCATTAAGTCCAGGGTCAACGCAGCCGTCTACCAGGAGATTTTGGAGCACTTCATGCTTCCTTCCGCAGACGAGCTTTATGGGGATGCTGACTTCATTTTCCAGCAGGACTTGGCACCTGCCCACACTGCCAAAAGTACCACAACCTGGTTCAATGACCATGGGATTACTGTGCTTGATTGGCCAGCAAACTCCCCTGACCTGAACCCCATAGAGAATCTATGGGGCATTGCCAAGAAAAAGATGAGGGACCTGAGACCGAACAATGCAGCGGAGCTGAAGGCCGCTATTGAAGCATCCTGGTCTTCCATAACCCCTCAGCAGTGCCACAGGCTGATAGCATCCATGCCACGCCGCATTGCAGCAGTCATTGCTGCAAAAGGGGCCCAAACCAAGTACTGAGTACATATGCATGATTATACTTTTCAGAGGTCCGATATTGTTCTATTTCCAATTCTTGTGTTATTGATGTCATGTAATATTCTAATTTTCTGAGATTGTGAATTTGGGGTTTTCATGAGCTGTACGCCATAATCATCACAATTATACCAAAGTAAGGCTTGACATATCTCGCTTTGCATGTAATGCGTCTATCTCGTATATTAGTTTCACCTTTTGAGTTGCCCTACTGAAATAAATGAACATTTGCACGATATTCTAATTTTTCGAGTTTCACCTGTAGTTGCTCCCTTAGAATCCCTTGCAATATTATAGACATTGTAGGAGAAAAACTCTGTTGGTATCAAAAAATCAGAAGGAATCTACTAGCATCTGTTCAGACTAACACATTTTATTAAAAGGCCTTTCAGTTAAATGTTATAGTTGAAAAGGTGCTACCAGACTCCTGATTTTTACAATATTATGGAGACTGTTGCATGATCCATATTCTGACTTCTCCCAGTATGGGCTTGCTTTGGATCTTCACAATGGTATATGGTATAGCCCAGAATATCTCATAGACTCCCCATTTAAATTCCATGAATGTTTTTGAAGCTTCAAGGTGTTTCCAAAGAAACACTCCTAAATATTAGTTTTATAGGGAATACAATACCTGTAACTGTTTATTTAAAAAGGAGGAAGGGAAATAAGAATATTGGAATAAAACTGTTTTCATATGATTTATTTTCTCTTACATTTAATGCACCAATTATAAATAATAGGATATGCAAGCTTACATATTTTGTCTATGTCTGGAATGAGATTTGTTTTAAAAAAAGTCTTAAGAGTTAGCATAACGTTCTTGATGTGCGGCCTTGATTGTAGTCAGTGCTGAAAATTCACTTTTCACGAAGACACCCTGAAGGCAAAGGTAGCATGCTCTTTGATGCTTTTGAGGATGTTTGCAGAACCCAGTTTAAGAAATACGGGTTTATGCGGTTATCCTGAAGGCTATGATTTGCCTCACTCCTAGCTGAGAACCATCGAGGAGAAAAAGGCCGTTGCTCCCTAAAACAGACATTACAGAACTCCTCCTTGTGTAAGGTCTCTTTTCAGCCTTTCTCACTCTTTTTCAGGAAAAATGAAAAATATCCTGGTTTTACAATGCCCTTAAGTGAGGGGGGCTGGCTGCGAATATGCTCTATGGTTGTGGTTTATTTCTTACTGCTGGCGAGTATTTTGATTTTACAGTATTACTGGATTTATATTAAACCCAGTGAGGTTTTGGAGCAGTTAACCAGTCTGGGTTCCCACTTTTAAAAACAGTGGGCTAGATCAGCGTTTTTCAAACTTGGCATGCTGGCTGGGGAATTCTGAGAGTTGAAGCCCACACACCTGAAAGCCGCCAAGTTTGAAAAACTCTGCGCCTGGCAGAATTAGCAAGCCCAAGAATTCCCCGCCAGCCGCCAAGCGCCACAGAATTCCCGGTCCTGAGAATTCTGGCGCGCCAGAACACCTCCCGCCCCAGAAGCTCGCCTCCCCCCGCCCCCATCTCGCCCGCCCATTTAAACCCCTAGGAACGTGGGCGTGTCCTCCGCAGCCCTCCCCGCCGCTCACGTGTCTCGCCATTGCTCAGGCCAGGCCGGCTCGCGCTCACCGCGCAGTAACCGAGCCACGCGCAGCCGGAGAATCCCCACGGCCAGCGCGATCCAGGCCACGGGCAGCAAAACCCAGAAGCGAATCGAGGGGTCCAGCCGCAGGTCCGGCACCGTCATCGCGGGAAGCCGCGGAATCGCCTCGTAATTGCGTCGAGATCCGAGACGAAGGCCGTGGACGCTGCCAACAACCGGAAGCACCGTTCACTTCCGGTGTCATGTTTAGGTGCCTTGAGTCTCAAGAGCCCGAGTGAAAGCTGGAGGGAGACTTGGGTGGAGGAGGAGGAGGAATGGCCGCCCTCAGATTGTTATCGAGAGTGATACCGGCTTTCTCTGAGAGCATCGCAGCAGACTAGTTGCCCTAATTCGGTGCCTCTTGGGGGTTTGGGACTACCCTCTCCGTAATCCCAGCCTCTGTCGGGAAGTGAGCGCCGTAACGTCTGGAAGTTCACCAGGTCGGGCGAGGCTGCTCCACGATGTCGCGCAGTTCAGCAGCGCGGAAAGTGAAGCCGCTTGACCTAGTCGGACGCCGAGCCGAGAGGAACCGCCTCCGCTCTGAGAGCACGGAGAAGGAGAGCGTCGCCTTCCCTCGGCCGCGGGCGATGCTTGACCCCGCATTCGGCCGCTTCCGCTGCATACGGAGAGCTGCGCCGGGGCGGGGGTGGCCAAAGTTAACCCCCTCCCACCCCCTTCCTTTTTGGCGTGTTTGGAAGCGCGCGGGAGTCCGAGGAGGGGCCCGCCTCGCTTCTGAGTCGCACGACCCCGGAAGTAGAGGCGGGACGGGCTCCCGGCTCCTCGGTGCTGCGGCTCCTCGCAGCTGCGCTCCCGTCCTTGTAACTCGCAGGCGTAGCCTCTGACCTTTCGAGAAAGGGCTAGGAATTCTACCTTGTCTTTTCCCGAATGTGTATTTGTTGTTTTCATGGCTGCCGTGATTTACGTGGGGTAAATGTTCAGGTTAGACAGCTGTGAAAACTGCCCGAAGAGGGAAAATGGGGGAGAAAAATGGGGAGTATTTGCATACGGGGTTTTGTGGGCAATGATATTTGCAAAAACATGTGTGGACTATCACTTCAAGTTCTGCTCCCCCCCACTTATAGATTTTTTTTTCCATATCTATAAGTTCATTATAAATTCATTTAACTTTTCATGTTTTTCCCCTCCAGGATCTGTTCACTAATATTTTTTGTGAAAATCTCATGGTGATGCTTAGTGAACAGCAGGTACAAGAGAAGGTGCTTCAGTATGAAGCATTTATAAGTGATGTTCTGCAGAGAGACCTTAAGTGAGTAATCTTAAAAAGTATCCCCTTTTTAGGCCCACCTTTTGACTGTCTCACTTCAGTTAACCCCTTGTATGTCATGTTTTCTAGGTCTCTCTTAGTCATTTTTTTATTAAGGCTTCCAGATATTGATATTTCCCTACAGGAAAGTGTTGGAACAGCGAGATGAGATTTATGAAAAAATTGCTCAGTATTTGCAACTTAAGAACATTATTGAACGTTTGCAGGTAATTCAAAATCTCTCCAACCTGTTCATACCAATTTGCAGTCATATGCTGTGGTGCTCTGTTGTAGTAGACATTAGGAGATAAGAATTATATTAAGAGTTGCTGTACCCCAGGTAGATTTGCTATTTTCTTTTAGGAAACAGGAGGCCAGGAGCTGACAACTCAAGTGGATCTAGGCTGCCATTTTTATGTCAATGCAGAAGTGTGAGTAGCCCACTGATCTTTTATGTATCCAATACCATACAACTTTCTAGTCTTTTATTTTTTCACTTCCTAGTAAGATGGGCGATGACCAAATTTGAAATATAAATAAAATAAATAAATATGCTCTATGACTTGAGAAATTAAATTAAAAACAATATTTCTATGACTCTTGGGACACCAACTGTGGTAAAATCGCAAAAGTTGAAATGAGTCAGAGGGCTATTTAGTTCAATTCTCTCTTGCAAGAGAAGTGTCCTTCATGTATCTACTAGCAGTTAAGTTTGTTACAGAGGCAGTCAAATCAAGAGCATCAGATTATTCACTGATTATTTAGTTTTCTTCATGATTGAGAAGAAGGCTGTACTCCTTCAATGACTGCCAGTCATACAGATGTTAACGTTGGAAGGATTTAATAAAGAAGAAAAATAGAACTGATAATATTGCTGTAGTGAGATTAGGTATATGAAGCACTTTGAACTTTATAAGGTTGTAATGATGATTATTCTTCATAAAACTAATTTGATCTACCTGTATGTGAGTGATAAGTTTGAGGGGTTTCAGGTAATAAAGAGTGAGCTGTATCTGGCAGAGGAGAAACCATTGCATGCTGGATTAATATTTATCTGGACTGGCATTCTGTTTTTCACAATGATCAACTGTGAAGTCTGTGAACAGAACATAAGCATTATAGCTTCTTGTGTTGTTCCTCCTTGGCAACTGATGCTAGGAGCTTAGTGCCTCTCTTCTTAGAGGTGATACATAACTCTCATAATTAGTAATCACTGATAGTCTCAATGTCCACAGATTTATCTATTTCCTACTGAAAGCTATTTTTTTTTCCTTGGCTCTCCCACCTTTTGATGCCCTTAGGTTCTAGTATTATAGAATCTAATATTATAACAGAAGGAGTCTGTCCATCTCATCATGGCCCAGCCGTACTTGCTTTTTTTCTTAATCTGAAACACTTCTTAAAAGGTTGAAATATATTTCAGTAGAAGAAATCAGAAAATTAAATGTATGATCTTTAAATGTAAGGAAAGAATAACAAAATAGGATTCCCAAGTTAAACTTTTGAAAGTAATCTCCGCTGAGTTCTCATAAGTGGTTTCCCCTTTGGTTAGGCTATATTTATAGAACAGCTGTAAAGGCTGTTCTTTATTTACAGAGCACCACCTATATATGCTGCAGTTTACAGGTTAATCCCAAAACAAAGCATCCAGATCTCTTTCCAAAGACTTTATAATCTAAAGCAGTGTTTCTCAACCTTGGCAACTTTTAAGATATGTGGACTTCAACTCCCAGAATTCTGCTAAGATTGAGAAACACTGGTTGAAAGCCATAATTTTCATGTTGTATTACATGAGAAAACTCTTAAGTGAATTGTGAAAAACGATTTCATCAAAGATTCTTGTTGGTCTAATGGATAAATCTGTTGAGGAGATTGTCTGCTGTTTCTCTGTATGAGTTTCACTTTTGGTCCTCTATCCTCTCAATCAGGAAATATGCTCAGAATGATGACTCAGGCTACGCTTAGTAAAATATTCTGAAGAAAACCCTTTGGGCCGCAGAATAAAATGTGCTTTCAGATTCAAGTTTTTTAAATACATATGCCTCTGAACAAACTTCTGTTTAGGGAGCATTGTTTTTAACAAATGACAATAACAGGAAATAAGAAGAGGGACCACTGAAAGAAGGTAAAGACAGAAGAAGATGAACACTGAAAGTCTTTTCCTTCCCCCTCATTCCCTCTCCCCCATCTGTCAGAATATGTGACTCAAGGGAATTAACTCTTTTAGCCAAATCTCCCTTTGGGGAAGAGTTGTTAACATTTCATTTTTCAGCACGGGAAAATATGGTATAAAAATGTTCTCAGCTTTTCCCTAAATTTCAGTGCCATGAAATTTACAGGTTCATTACAGGAGGATGCTAACTTGATGGTGTGTGGATGTCTTATCCCCAGATGAACCTATTCTTGGTTAAGAACAAAAGGCTGTGCGCTGAAAGATAATGTGCAGAATGAGAGCCAAATTTAGGCTGTTTTCCCACTAGCATTGCCCAGTACAAGGACAGGTGGCTGAGTGTGAAGTGACACTTCTTTCTTTTCCTTTCCTAATAGCAGAGAGCCAAGGATAGTGTGAACGCACATTAGCTGTAAGCAGAAAGAGATTGTGTTTGCCAAACAAAAAATGATAGTGAGAAGTTGCATCCAGAAAGGTTTAAATACAACTTTAGGGGTTACTGTGCAAGAATGAACAATATTTAACAAAGATAAGTAATTGTTGATTGATAAGCTCATTTCTCAGGGCTCAAAAATAGCAAATCTGTGTCACTTCCTTGTGAAAATGGAATTCAAGTATCCTAGCAGAAACTGAAAGATAGCCAGAATTCTAGGTCTCAGCTATCTTTGATATTCCATGGTGGTGATTTTCCACCATTATGTAACAACAAAACAGCAAAGTAATAAAAACATTAATTAGCACATTTACTGCATAATTCTAATCTCTAATCTAAACATGGAGAATATGTGCAACTTCTCTTTCACAGTTCTGTGTAATTCAGTTATATTTCATAGAGCTGTGCTGTAATCTCAGTATGAACTAAAAAGTTCTTAGTTCCCTTGGTCCCCTGTTTCTGTGTTCCTTTTATTTTCCAATGTCAATTTAATAATAGTAAAAAACAGAATGGATATGTTACACCTGAAACTGTCAGTGTATGCCATTGACTACATAGCCTTTATTTTACCTGGGAGGGATAGAAATTGGCTTTTTTTTTAAAAAAGGAAAGTTAAGCTATGAGGATAATTGGATAGTACACTACTTTTTTAAGAGAAAGTTTGATAAAGCAGCTACTGCATTACCTGTTAAAGAAACAATCCTTTAAAGTACCACATTAACCCAAATGGAAAGCCACCCACCATAAATGAAGAGGCAAAACCCTTCAAAACAGACAGAAATCTTATGTAAAGCCTGCTTTCTCCACTCACTCTCTCACTGTAGGGTTGCCAGCTCCAGCTGAAATCATTCTTAGAGATCACCCTGATATATGTGTGCCTATGACATGCTTATGTATGTGTCTGTGTGCTTGCATGTCTATCCTCACTCCCCCCTCCAAATAAAGAGCTGGATCAGCACCACAAAATAAATGTATGTTAATTGAATATTAATTAAAATAAATTGTCTTTAAAATAAGTTAACCCATTTCCAAAATTACTTGCTATCTTTGTGTATAAGCCATAAGCCATAGACACATGAGCATGTTTCTCTCCTTCCATGCTATATGGGAATATGGAGCTGCTCTGGGAAGGGGAGGGGAGAGGAAAGAAAGAGGACACAAACTGGATAGAGATGAGACAAGGGGAAGAAGTAGCTGGCCTGGGAAGGAAAGAAAAGAGAGAAGCTCTGTTGAAACATTACAAAAAGGGCTAAATTTAGCAGGCAGATTTTATTGCAGCCCTATTGTAGTTCTTGCTTGTTATTTTGTTTTCAACAGTTCCTTCTCTTATTAGCCGTGAATACTGAGGCACTTTTAAAAAGTATTGGTGGCTTAATGGACAGCATGGTGCTCTCTTTCTGGGTCATTCCAGAACCCTCCAGGTGTTCTTGGACAAGCATGTGCAATATATTGGAAAAATGACTTTACGTGTACATGTGCATGAGGGGTAGGGAGTACAGTGCAGTTTACAGAAACATAATGTACACAGTCAATTCTTTTCATTTTGTTTTCCTATCCTTAAATGTTTTTTTACTCTTACAGAGAAGAAATGAACCCATCCCACCTATTTTATTACTTTCGGTTATCCTCCCTGCACCCCAAAATTTCAAAACTAGAAAAAGAACCATTAGGTGCACAGCAGGTGGCAGTATCTAGCTGGCCTTGACTACTGTAATCCAAAAAATGCTAAGCAGGAACAGGTCTGGATAGTACTTGGATAGGAGACCACTAGGACATTCTAGGTCTGGAAGCTAGATTGGGAAGATTAAAAAAAATCCCAAAGTGGTTTGCCAAAAAAAAGTTGGCAAACCACTTCCATTTTTCTACCAGCAAAGCTAATATTCATGTAGTCACCCAGAAGCTGACCTCAACTGAAGGAGATCTTGACTACAGTAAATGCTTTGTTTACTTTGACTCCATTTTTGTCTGGGTTCATTATCTAACTAATTTCAGTGTACTGTATTCTACCTCAACATAGTATATTTTAAGTCTCAAATCTTCCTGTTATCTGCCAGTTTATTTCTGTTTTTTAATGAAGGAAAACAGGAAGAGGTAGCTCATTTTATCTCTGAGACATATTTGCAAAAATGTTTCATAACATAAATTGTGACTGGATTTACATGGCATGTAACAGTGATTTCCTTAACCTTGGTTTATTGAGGAAATCACAAGTGGTTAGGTCTGTACAATGCCTAAGTCAAAATGAAACAAACTACCGTGTAATTTAGCACAGTATGTTAACTGAACTTTTATACTGTCCTCAGCAGACAGAATCACAGTTGCTGTTTCTGTTATCTCTGTGGTCATGTTAAATGCATGCCAATTGTACTCAGTTTCCTTTTCTTCCCTGTAGGCCTGATACATCCACCATATTTATAGCTCTGGGTTATGGCTTCTTTGTGGAGTTGACACTACCAGAAGCACTAACCTTCATTGAGAAGAAGAACAAGTTGCTTACTGAGTGAGTAGAAGAATTCAGCTTTTATATTTTCTACTCCCACCTCGTTACCAAAAGAGATGCTTTGCTCTGTTGTGTCCCATTTAGTAAGACTTAGGGTTAGTATCCTCCTCTAACTGCTTCTTCAGTAGCATATTTTCTGACTGCTATAAGCAGAATATGCTGCTTGAATGTATGTACGAGATGAGACTAGATTATAGGATAGCCAAAAAATTCGGTAAATATGTCATTAGATCCTTTTATTCTTTTAGGGCATGTATATATCACTGGCTTAAATTGGTTAATAGTCACTCTTTGGCATAGAAAAATCTGCAGTTTGTATTGCTGTGCACAAGGCTAAGGAACTTTGACATAGTCATCAGTCCTCACAAAAATATATTTGCAGGGTTTGGGAAGAATGCCATCTCAAGTAAATTAATGTAAACTCTATGCATCTTTATGGTATTGGTATAACTTCATACAGCTATCCATCATTAGTCATTGCTACATCTTGACAAAGTAATACTGTACAGTATTTACAAAGTGAGGAGATTGGAAGGGCAAGAGGGAGGCTGTATGCATTTGGTTAGAAGCAAGATTGGCTCCTCAGCTGGTTTTTAGTGCCAGTTTTTGAATCTGGAATGTATGGAGTATAATAGCTTGCTAATGAATAATTGGAATATATCCTTAAATACTTGCCATTAGTGGGAACATTTTTAAAAAACTTTCCCCTCTATTTAGACCATGCTTTTAATCAGCTGGCTCCCCCCAATGGCTTACAATAATGCAAGTATGCACTGCTTTTAAAAAGTACCTTTCTATCAGCGTAAAGGCAATTTCCAACTCAGATGATTGAATATAGTTAATGTGTGGAATAGGAATGGGTTTCTTGTGTGGAAACAAGTAGGCCTCCCCCTTCCTTTGTGCAGCTTAATCCATGTTTGTATTCAGTGGAGTTTAAGCTTTGGTAGGTTCATATAGGGTTGCATTCTTATTCATATTCAGGTAAATTTTCCAGCATCCACTGTAAAAACAGTTCCTCCCTGTATGCCATATTGCCTTCATCTATGGGTGGTCAACAGCTGTTATATTTTACAAGGCCAGTCCTTCTTCCTTCCTCACCTCCTGTGGATTTCTTCTTCTTTTTTTGACAGGCTCAGTGAAGCTCTTACTAAAGATTCTGCCAAAATAAAAGCCAATATCCGGATGGTTTTAGAGGTAATGAGATGGTGTCGGCAATGTTTTTACTATTGGGAGAGAAATGGGGGTATGTGGCAAATGGAATTCATTGCTTCTGGCAGGCAGAGCAACAGATGATGTTGGGTTGGAACCATGCTGGAAGAAGAGAGAGTAGTTGCATAGAGTTAGCCAGAGCTGCTGTTCCCTAGACTACTGTTCTATGACTGACTTTCCCAAACCGCAGTGTTGCAGATGTGCTGGATGGCTACTTCCATCATCCATAACTAGTGTGATCATGTACCATGTGGGCTGAAGAAGATAGGTGCTTTGGTCCGGGACCAGAAGAAAGCTTATGGGATAAGGAGGGTATTTTTTTCCAATATAGTATGGAATAATGCTTATGCTATATAAAGAAATAAAAGGAATCAGTAGAGAAACCTGAGTCTCATCTTCCTTTTCTTTTTGAAGGGATTACATGAACTGCAAGGTTTCGAAGATCTGCCTGAGGAGAACAGAAGGGACATTTTCCTCTAGGTATCCACCTTCTGTGATCCACAGGGAATAATGTTGGGTTTCTAGAAGAAAAGTTGATTTTTGTGGATATTTTCCTGAAGCAAGGGCTGCACATGTGATGAGAAACCCTGGTGAATGAGAGACAGTGACATGACGTAGTGATGGGGAAGAACAGCTCCACTTTTAGTGAGTGTATTAGGCTGTTTGAACTTTGTCCCATGTCTGACTCCATTAGTTCTGTTTCTTTTTGAAAATAATTGTATTAATAATAAAGATTCTGTATTTGTGCTGGACTCTTGGTCTCTTGTCTCTTATCTTACTTCCATTTTCAGTATCAATTCCTTTCAATTGTGCTTTAATTTAACAAGAACAGTAACCTCTGCTTTTACTTTCTGGGTGCACACATGATATCCTTACTACTTACTTTTTCCCCCTTTTTTACTTTGTAATTATTGCTCTCTGCAAATTAATATTTGAGTGTTGGACACTTTTAACCAATGTAAGTGGAAGATGTGTTCTTCAAATTTCAACTTAAGTAAGATGCTGTTCTCAGTGGCACTTCATCCTTCTTAATTTGTATCAAGTATCAAAATGATACTTGACTGCGTTATAAGATTTATGGAAGATTTCATGAAGATCTTTTCTGACACTTGATAGACATGAAAGATCTTGGTATTGCTGTTATTTATTTGGTGCTTTTTTGATAATGAAATATTAACATAGGAAGAGCACTTGCCTTTCAAAGACAAACGCAACTGCTATCAATCTACCACACACCTCAGTCATATTCTTTCAAGTTAAGATGGAAAAGGATGATTAAGAAAAGGATTGAAAATAAAACTGTAGTGCAATGCCATTATACAAATCAGTGACACCAATGCATCTGGAATATTGTGAATACTTCTGGTTACCACATTTGAATAAGGATATATTGGAGCTGGGAAGATGCAGAAGGCAACCCAAATGATCAAGGGACTTGAATACCTTATCAGGAAAAAAGAGGTCAGAGATATATATGTAATATAAACATGGCGTGGAGAAAAGTGGCAGGGAGAAGTCCTCCATTCAAAAGTCTAGGGTCATGGGATCATCACATGACACTGGAAAGAAATTTAGAACAGACAAAGGATAGTACTTCATGTAGTGCATAGTCAACATGTAGCATTAATTACTGCAAGATGGGATGGCTACTGACTTGGATAGTTTTAAAAGGGGATTGGATAAATTAAGAGGACAGAATTCTCAAGGCTCTATCTTAAGACTCAGTGTTTCTTCCAGGCTGGAAGTAACCATGTCTCCAAATACCTGTTGCAGAGGAACAGAGTGGGGTTGTGAGCAAGGGGTATGTCTCCACTTGCTTCTTGCAAACATTCCAGAGATAGCTGACTGGCCACTGGGAGAAACAAAAGAGGTGACAAAATTGGCCCTTTACCTTATCCAGTAGAGCTACTCTTATTTTAAAGGAATTCTTCCTGTCCTAATTATAAAACTTATTCCCATGTACAAGTGAGAAACAAAGAACAATGGAAGTGATGAATTGGGGGTGTCTAAAAGAACAAGTTAGCCCATTTTCTAGGTAGACCTCCCCCTTCTTTCCATCACAATTTTCATAGATCAGTCTGACCAACATTAAACCATAAACTCTTCAAACAGGCTGGGTTTACCTATTAAGCCACACTCAAAAAAACAAAACCTAATAAAAGTTATTACCAAGCTTAGGATGTGCAAATGCACCTGTTCAGTATTTAGCTGACCTGCTGAAGCATATTCTCTGAATAAACCCTGATTGATTCAATGCTGCTGCTGAGGGATGTGCAAAGTGTTGCATGTTTGAACTGAACCATGCACAAACCTGGAGCTTGCATGGCTGTTGCTAGTAGCTAAAGATAAGGAAGATGGCAGGCTGGGTGAATATATGGTGGCTAAAGTGGTGGGTGGCTTGGGGAGTATGCATTACCTGAATTCAAGAGAGGCAGTGGGTAAGGGGAAGGCACTGAGAATTTGCATGTTGGCTGGTGCACAGGCTGGATGTTAGCCTTTTCAGGTAGTCCAGACAAGAAGAACAACAATGAATACTAGCTCTATTTTTTATTGTAAGGTTACATTAACAGAATCTTGCAAGTCAAAGTATTTCTCCCGTCCTTTCTTTTTACTCTGGAAAACTAGGGAAGGTCCCTTCTGAAACATGTCCCAAGCCCCTCTGCTTCTGTGGACTGAAATACATTTTGCATAACGATTGTTTAGTCTGCAGCTCTTCCTCCTGTCTCCCAAGGTCATTCCCACATACCATTCCAGTGGAAGAGGATAACGGGGGGCACTAGCCTAGCTTTGCCTCCTAAGACTTCTTTTTTTCTTGGCCAAAATCTGGAACAAACTGATCTGTTCTTTGCATAGAACAAACTATTTTTGGTTTTGTGTGCACCTATTGTTGACCTTTCAGCTCTTCACTCAGTTGAAAATATGGCCTTCCTTCAAGCCTATTGTCAAGTGTGATGTTCCTTCTCTGAGCAGTCAAGTATAAGTGGCATGTACTAGGCCCAGAGGGCAAAGGAAGCATTGATGGAGGGCTGGGGCTGGGGCTGGCGGGAAGAGAAAAGAGAGGACAAACACTGATAAAATTTACCCAAGAATACCAGAAAACCCAAAAGCCTTTCCTGCTTCAACTAAATTGTTGGACAACTATTTTCTGTATTAAAATATTGAACTATATGGCTTCTGTGAAAATAAAACCTTAGACAAAACTATGGTGCAGCTGCACTTGGTATACTGTATGTGTTTGTGTGTGTGTGTGTGTGTGTGTGTGTATTTGCTGATTTCTGCACCCATGTAGAAGGAGCTTGCAGAAGTGAGAAAAATGCAGACGGGGTGGGGGAGAGAAAAAAAAGATGCAGGAGCAACTTTTTCATAATGAAAAGTTACATTGCTTAGGAATCCTGGCAGGGGGGAGTAAAGCTAATGGTTGGGGAATGAGAATGCAGAGCCCCAAGTTTGTAAAAGCTGACTAGATGAAAGATTTTGTAAATGTCAAGTACACCGAATGATAATTCCCAAGACATCTGCTGGATGCTTCTTTAAATGGCAATCCAGAGCCAAGAATGCTGAAAATCGTGATGATTTATCTTAGGTTATGCAAAATGTCTCAACCATTTTGAGAGCAAAATGCCTTATTCTGAGTGCAAACTAGATATTTTGAATGCAAAACACACTGTTCTGATCATTTTAGAAGTGTTTTGTACACCCTTGGTTGGATCACCTTTTTAAACCATGACTTCTTTTGAACAGGAAATAAAAGCCAATTAATATGAATCATGCTTGCCAGTTTGTGTTATGCACACAAATGTATGTCAAAAATTTAATGTTTTTTAAAATGTTTTTTATGTTTACACCCCTCTGGAAATTCTAATTGAAGAATGTCTAATAAATGCTGTACATATGAATAAAACCAATGGCATTAAACTGCTAAAGTGAAAGCACACCACTCATGAATAAGAATTAGGATATATACTGAATTCACTGGCACAGCAAAGAGAGCAACCTCCTGTCTATTTAAAAAGGATTTTCTGTTCTTTAGACCAGTGTGACATTATAGCCTAAACTCTGGTTAAAGCAACTGAAATATTTTACCTTAATGATCCTGACAACCATCCTAAAATTTGTTGTAATCCCCCCTTGTACAGATGAACTGCACCTGTGATAAGTAGCTTCCTTATGACTAATTGCATGAAATGAACTGTGGCCTCACTGTTCCTCCTGTTCCTGATAGCATTTTGGGAGCAACAGTGTTTTTTCCCCCCTCGACCTACAAAATGATGCCTCCTACAGGCCAGAGGTCATCACCCCTCCTTCGGCCCCTTGCTGGAGCCAGTCAAGGCCCAGGGAACCCTCCTTTGGGGAGGCATGGAGCCCTTTGGATGTTCCTATCCTTCTGGGGCCAGAGGTTACCATGGCAGCATCCATATTTCTCTCCCCCGCCCCCCTTCTTATTCCTCGCCTCCGCTGTCGTGGTGGCTTTCCGTTGCCGTGGCAACCGCGGGGCAAGTAAGGATCAGGCGAAGGGGGCGAGAAGGTCGTGGGTTGGCTGCCACGAAGACAAGATTTACCCCCTCGCAAGGTGGGCGGAGGGGAGGCGGTATTTAGCTGGAGAAGCGGAGGAGTGGACTCGACTCCCCCACCCGGCCCAGCCTGCCTCAGTCCTGACTCCCAACTTTTTCCAGCCCAGCTTTCTCCAAACGTGTGCCCTCATGGCGTCATGGGAGTGTTAGTCCTAACACAGCTGCAGAAGTTCAGTCCCTCTCCCCATCTGCAATAGGCCTGAGGACTTCCCCGTGCAAGTGAAGCCTAGACTTCCTGGCATCTCTCTTCCCGCAGCTGGGTTCCAACAGGTCGAGAAGCTGCGGAGCGCCGGGATCCTCTGACCACCACCACGACCACCTCCTCCTCCTCCTCCTTCCCCCGAAGCGGAGCACCCGGGAGTTCTGGCGCCGTCTTCCGCCCGCCGGTCCAGAGCCAGCGGGCCAGCTTGGGAGTCCCGGCTCTCCTTAGCCCGCGCTTCACGAGAGGATGGATCCAGGCGTCCTGGCTGTCAACAGACCTCCCTCCTCGGCCTGAGCAGAGAGCAGGACCCGGGAGTCCAGGCGCCCTCGCTCCAGCCTCCCCCGCCTCGCTCCAGCAGAGGTCGAGGTCGGGCTCGCGCCAGCCCTGCGCGGGACTCGGATCCCGGGACCCTGCCCGGAGCGCTTCTCCTCGCGGATACCCTGCAGCCCTGGGCAAGGCGGGAGGAGGACCCGGGCGTCCTGGCTGCTGCCGGCTCCGCCTTCTCTCCATGTGACAGGCGCCGTCACCGCTGCATCCCCAGCGCTGCAACCGGCGGCCTGCACGGCTCGTCAGAGGCAGGAAGAAGAGCGGATACGCCCCCTCTCCCCCTCCCCGCACCTTCTCCCCCATTCACCCTCCCCAGCACATCCTGAGGCACCCACGCCGAGTGGCAAGGCGGTCCGGCGACGTCAAGGTCTTGCGGGGGACACTCGCCGCCTCCCCACGAGAGAGAGCCCGCCTCGCCAGCCCTCCGGCACTGATCCATCCCAACGGAGACAGCCTCAACTTGAGATCGGTCAGGAACCTCAGCTGGGACCAGCAAAGGTGGTGGGAAAGAGCAACAGGGCCAGCGGACGAAGTGGGAAGAAAAGTGGGAACTGGGGGACGAAGACGAGCCGTTCTAGCCTGGGAAGCAGCAAGCGGACTGGCAACCCACCCGCTCCCCGGCGGCAGAGCTGGGGGCCCCCACCCAGCCCATGGAGCCGCCGGGGTCTGGCTTGGGGGGTGCCGCCATGCTCACTGGTGAGTAGTAGACGATGGAGGGAGAAGGAGAGACCTCCCTTCAAGTCTCCTCTTTAAGTCTCAGACCTTCGAGATCCAGAAGGTAACGATCCCCTTTACCGCCCCTCCGCGCCCTCCCCCCCATTGGCAGCTGGTTCTGGGTTAGGCAGCCTGGGAAGAGATGTGCACAGCATTTTGGGCAAGTGATACCACCTCCCACCCCCACAACTGGAAAGTGACAGAAGGCCCACACCATTACCTGTCCCTGTACCAATCTGAGACTCAAGTCACTTTCAAATAATTGTGAATAGATCCTCCCAACCCGCCATCATTGTTAAAATCTGGAAAAGAGGGAGGTAGGATTGATGTGTATACAGGGTGGAACTGTGTGTGTTTATTTGTGGGTTTTCTAGGCATTTGTGAAGGGGACTTCTGGCATCCAAAGAGATTTCTGTTACATATACTTTATTACCTTGAGATAATTTTGCTTTCACTTGGAAAGGAGAGATGGGGTAGCTCTCCTGTCCTTGGGACTTTCATCCCATTGATTTCCTACAAAAACTGACCCTTCTATAACATCTTGAGTCTTCCCACTAGCTACTTTTTATTAGGACCCCTGTTCAAATCCTACCCGCTAGCTATGTATGTATGTATGTATGTATTGAGCAAGATTTCAAAGATAAAGTACAATAAAATCCCATGAAACACAGAACACAAAAGCACTCACACCATCAAACCCATGTCAGTTCGATGTTGATTCTGGGCTTTTCCTCACTTGTTCCTCCATCTCTTCTGAGAAGGCCTTTTGGTCTTTCCCATGATCACCCAGCTTGCCCTACAGCCTTCACTACATTAACTGCTGGATTACAGCATTTGATGAGGTTTTTATGAAATCCAGCCCTAGAAAATCCTTTTTTTAGGCCAAATCCAGATAGTAATTTGCAAGTGGGGCAGAGGAAACAGGAGGAGAGGAGTGAGTGGGTGATAAAGCCTTCACTCTGTGTGGCTCCTATTCCAGACCTGGTGTACGTCTTTCCCCAAAAGTCAGAAACAACAAACTGGGTATTTTGTGTGCCTCTTGGGAAAATGCAAGGAGTGAACACAAGTTAGTTTTTTTTTTTTTTTTAAGAAGGATGGCTAGAAGGAGGCCTCTCATTATGACACTGCATAGAAATCACAGAGGGTTGTCATGTATACATATGGCAGAGAACATAGAATACAGTAGCTCAGAAAGGAATGGGAATTATCTCAGTTGTGGTTCAGGATTTAGGTTTGGGAAGCACCCAGGAAGATTCAGCCTACTGGGACCCCTGACTTGGAGCATATGTAGCATGCATTTTGTTCCCCCTGAATGCCTCCACTCTTCAGTACACATTTGGGCTGAAGAATGCCTCCTTAGAGCAGAAGCTGCAATTTTGACCTCTGTGATTCCATTTTAGAAGTTAATGATCGCTGCTTGAGGCATTAAGGTATGGTAGCATGAATTGCACTGGTTTAAAATCTAGTTGATACATACAAATGCCCTTAAACAGTCACTTATATTTTCTGCTAAGTATCTGTTTCTTACAACTTACCTGTGGCTATGTCCTTTGTATATATTCGCTGTATACCGTCTTCCATTTTCTTCTCCCTCACACTGGCCCTTCCTCCAACACATGTCCCTTGGTTATGTGTGAATGAGACGCAGCCCTTTCAGTGTAGAACACCAGCATTCAGATATAGTGTGAGATCAACTCATTCCTCATTGTAACTGATGGCTGAAATGGATAGCTATTAGCTTGTAATTTTTTTATATCAGAATTAATAATTGATATAATAAAATGTATACAGAACCAAAAACTACAAGAATTAAACATCTCTGCCCTTTCCTTGCTTGCTTCCTTTAATGCTTGGGACTCCCTTCTAGACATCTATACAGAGTGCCATCACTTCCTTCAAATTCCTTCTTGAAACCCACTCTTTCTGTGAAGCTTTGGCTTAACCTGTCATTGCAGAAACTGGCACTAAGTATATCTAAGTGATCTTTAACTGCATGAATCTTTAGATCTTCTTGTTTTCTTTTTCAAAATTAAGCTCCTTTATGCAAAGATCTGCTTTTTTTTTTCTCCTTTTGCATTATAAAGCAAGGGTATATAACCAGCAGCCCAAGGGATGCTTGGACCCTTAAATAGTCTTGGATGTGGTCCTAAGGACCTTTCCAAAACTTGCTATTAAATTAGACTATTTAATGTGAGAGAAAGGGGAAATCAATTGTCCTTAATTAAATACATTTTAATTCAGTTTACATTTATATTAAAACCAAATCAAATGTTGCTTTTGTCCTGCTTTTTTTCACCCACTTTGATATGTTCTCACCCACTGGCCCCTGACATGCCTCTCAAAGGCTCACTACGGGCTTGGCAGTCCTGTACTGCAACAACCCTGCTGTAAAAGATGGTGGACCTTGCTATCACATTTCTTTTTTTCCTTGCACATGTGAGGCCTTGTTCAGGTGATAATCTGATATTTTAAGCCTTTCCAAACAAAAAAAAAAAAAGGGAAAAAATGCCAAATGCTCTTCAGGAATGTCCTGGATCTAGAGTGAAGGATGACGGTTTGTGTGTGTGCGGTGTTGAACAGGACTGTTGGCTCTCAATTAATTTTGCTTCAGGGCATTTGGAACAATTCCCATGGCTAATTTTGGGAGGGAGCCCTGTTTGAGTATTACTCAGGTTCCAGACATTTTGCAAGGTGAAAGTGTGCATTTTAGCCCATTCTTAGTTGTGTGTATGTATGTAAGAGTAGTACTGCAACATCTGTTATAGCTCTTTTGAGGGCTGGAATGGTGTCTGCTCTGTTGTTACTCATTATTCTGTTGTAATAGTTTTGTCCCAGTACAAGCTGTAGCATTATTTTCAAAGATTGGGTCGGGATTATCTTTGTAGTGCTTGATGAAGTAATAGGGTACTTCTAAACCAATGAAGTTATACTGCATACATAATTGGCGATGGAGATTTTTTTGCCCTAATTATATCTGGCAAAATTTTCAGGGTTTTGCATGAGATGGAATAACCAGCTATTACAACTTACATTTGTTCCTGTTTTATCTCCATAAGTGTTTTTAAGCTATTATTTAAAACATTTGTGGACTGCAAGAAAGCATTTCTTTGACCAATGATGCTTGTATACTTTCCAGTGATAAAGGAACAGTGTTACACAAATAATCATTTACAGTTATAGATGTTATATTTAAAGCCTGCAAGGAAGTGACTTTATAGCCAGTGCTCTTTGCTCTCACTTCTGGGTACTCGAGTACTATGTGTCCTGTCACATCAGTAATGTCCAATCAATGCTCCCTGGGGCACACATTATCCCAAAAGCCCATTCAAAAACTACTGCTGAACTGTAGGTTTAAGGTGACATAAACAGAAATTAATAAAAACACAGGGAATAACTGTGTAAATTCCATGCATTTAAAATTCAATTACATTAAAACAAATGTCTCTTTGGCCCTGGTTCTACTTCCTTATCTTGGGCCATACTTACTATTTGGAGTGTGCTTCGCACAGAGCACTCAAAAGTCCAGTGTAGCCCTTAGTCCAAAGAAAGAATCCATTCTGTTGTTTGAAACCTGATGAAGCTCCCTCCAGAAAGGCTGGGAATTGTAATTCTTTAAGTGTGTGGATCTTGAACAAAAGATTACTGTTATCTTCAAAGTCCCCCTACAAAACCATATCTCTTTGAGGAAGGCCATGAAGGAAGGCTTGTTTAAACACTGTGTATTAGGACTCTCAAGCAGCCAAAGGAGTTTATGTTCATGGTATTTTTGAACTGTGTTGTCCACCCTAGGCTACTCTTCACTTCCCAGCTCTCCAGTCTATGGAGACAGCCTTACTTTGTAAGTATTGGGAGTATTCACAAAACTGGTTTTATACAAATAGCAAAATCAAGTGGTTACACTTTTCCTGAACTTTATCTCTTCAGGATGTGTGTGTGTGTATGTGTGTGAGTGATTGGGGAGGCTGGAGTAACTGGATGCTTTGCAATGAAAAAAAAAACCTCCTTGCATGGAGAAAGCAAGTATGTCAGAGAGAATGATTTGGCCCAACCTTTTCCTTGACACTTTTTTTTTCTCTGTGAGTGGCGCTCCCTATCACCCACACTTTCTAGTCAACTTCAACCATAGCACTTATTACTGGATTCTTCTGATTTGCAGACGTTCATTGTTACCTGCCAAGGACTGTGCCATGCAACATTCTGTATCACTGAATTGGCTGCCCTTTTGCTCTTCCTTTTTTCCTTTAGTCATGGATCCCTCAGTCACTTTGTGGCAGTTCCTTCTGCAATTGCTGGAACAGCAGAGCAATGGGCATCTGATTGCATGGACATCCAATGATGGGGAGTTCAAGCTGGTTGATGCGGAAGAGGTTGCACGACTCTGGGGCCTGCGGAAGAACAAGACCAACATGAATTATGACAAGCTGAGCCGGGCCCTTCGTTATTACTATGACAAAGTGAGAGCCCACTTTGCAAATCTGGGATGAATCTGCCAGTTCCTGCCTTGCTTTCCCCTTCAGCCCAGCCTTAAGGAGAGTGCAGTGGAAACCTAAAAGAATATTTAGGTTGGGTTGTGGGAATGAAGTCTTCCTACAGATCAATAGGAAAGGAGTAAGATGGAGTGCAGGCTATGTTTTGGGAATCTCTGCAACCTGGGAATTGAATGCTAAATGTAAATATTTGCCTTCTGAGACTCCCGTGTTGCTTTTCCTTCCCCCCCCCCATCACTTTTGAGCTCTTATGCCTGCAAAGATAAGCTTGAAGTCATATGAAAGCTCTGAAAACAGTATGGTGGCTCTATGAGAGAAAAGTAAGTATTTGTAGGAAAACAAAGCGGATTGAGAAATGTCCTAGCCAACTGACATATATATGTTTTGTTCTATGCATCCCACTTTCCAGGGCAGGGTGACCTGATTTTTTTTCTCCCTTGGAAGAAAGCCCATTGAGGTTTATATATACACACACACACACACATACACATACACAACCAAGACCCATTCTCTGTCATTCTGAATGCAGGAAATAGTATACAGTATTGGATTTAAGTTTCAAGAAGGCAGATTTCAGTTGAATGTTAGGTAATGCTTCTGAATGGTAAGAGCAGTTGGACAGTGGAATTACACTACTTACGCAGAAGGGTGGTATGCTCTTATTCCTTGAATTTGTTCAAATGGAGGCTAGGCAGCTAATTAGGACTTCTGCACCAAACAGGAGCAGATCTTGATGGCCTCAACCGCCCCATCCCATTTTGTGAATCTGTGGAGGCAAACACCATGAACATCTTCTGGTAGCCCTCAGATTCTGCTAAAGTACCAGTAGTTCTAACTAGCCTTGCCAGTTGTTATCAAATGCTGGAAATTCAGCAACAGCTAATATGAGCTACAGGTTCCTTACCCCTTTACTATCTGATATCAGATTTTTTAAAAAAGAGAGCTTGGCATCCCATGTAACTTCATTTTCTGCTTCTGTAAATCTATGCTTACATACTTTAAAGTAAGTCCCATTGAAGAAGATAACCTCATTGTTATCATATAATAATCCATCTGCAAATTATTATTATGTGAAGGTTTCAAAGCTACTCTCCTTTGACAGGCAGACACACACACACACACGCACCATATTTGTAATTCCCAAAAGCTGAATAAAACATGCAAAGTTATGCAAATATTATTCAAGTCAGAAAGTATCAACTGGAATCTAGCCCATTTTGGAATACATTGGCTTTTTAAATTCAAATCTCTTTCCAGAAAAAGATTATAGATAGAACCTCTGTTGTCTGCATGAAAGATGTAGCTTGATTACTTTATCTCTGCTGCTCTAATTCAACCATTCTCTGTTCATTCCAGAATATCATCCGTAAAGTCAGTGGGCAGAAATTTGTCTACAAGTTTGTCTCTTACCCAGAACTTTCAAGTATGGAAGGCATGAAGGATGAGGCAGCTACCAAAAAACCTGAGCAGGTCTCAGGTGAGGCCAAAGGGGGTGAAGGAGCATTTGGTACCTCCAAAGCTCCACGAGGAGGTGGAGGTGCCCCACGTAGCAGTCGAAATGAATACATGCGTTCCGGGCTGTACTCCACTTTCACCATTCAGTCACTACAGACCCCTTCGCCAGTTGGACGGGCCTCCCGCCATGAGACAGAGGTCTTGCCTATGGTGCCTCCCCTCGCTGTTGCTCCCGAGCCAATGGCCCCCTCTTCCATGGCCCCAGTGGAGGACCTACCACAACTACATATCAGCATTGAAGAACCAGAGGAGTCTCAAGAGCCCCTGCAGGTGAGTCATGAAAAGAGCTTCCAGTTTGGTGGAAGACTAGAGCTAGCTCCAGATTTTAAGGGGGCTTTGAATACAATCCCCTCAGCAGATCACTCCCTGATTCTCTTCATCTTTTGCACTGTTGCCAGTACCTGTTTCTTTGCTCTTTCCATATCAGACCAAAACACACAAGGAAATGACAAAGCAAGTAGAGGCTGCTATTTTTTTCTCTTCACACTTGCTTTTTCTCATACTTTAGGCAGGATAAATAAATTAGTAGGGCCAGCAAAGAACAGCAGGAGAAGGAACCAGCGTCTGGAGATGGATAGCCATCTCCTGCTGGAAAGAGGATTTTAGTAGGGGCCAGTAATGCTGACTGAACTATATAATGCACACATCTGGCAGTCATGGGAACCTTGTGCATACATTGTTAGGATTGTCATTTCGTTTCTGGTTTTATCTTTGTGCTTTTAATTATCACACATCTGTGGCAGCAGGACTGAGTCTGCAAGATGAAAGGTTGGCAATCTCAACTCTTCTTTCCCTCTGGGTCTACACACCCTAGCTGTACCTCCTGCCTTGGTGTGCAGTTTGGTAATTCCTGCTGCCACTACCTGTTTTGCTGAAAACGCCTTCCCTGGCATCTTCTCCACTGATCCTGGCATACAAGCAGAATAAGGTTCTCACACCTTGTGTTACTTTCTGGCAATTGAAAATGAAGAAAACAAAGAGAGAAAGAAATGAGATAAATTCTAGAGTGCCACTTTCCGGCCATGTAGTGTTGAGGTCTGTGGCTATGGAAAGCAGCCCGTTCTTCCCTCTCCCCTTTTTGGGAGCTAGATCAACCTCATGAGAGATAAATAAAATAAAACCTTATTTAAAAAAACAAAAAGGAGAATGTAAAAATTCAGTTTTGGCTTTAAGTAGTCACAAGCCATTCAAAGGCAAAGCAAATAAAAAAAAGTCTGTATCTCAGATAGCATTTTAAAGGGTTCTCCCATAAGAAAATAGAAAGGTATGGTTAAGTAGAGATGATGTCGGTCTGCTCCTATTTAGAACCAGTTCTATTGTAAAGAAGTTTCAATCTGCCGAAAGACAAAGGCACTGAGTTTGCATGGAGACAATAAATATCAGAAGCAATAAAGCAAAAAGACTAAAAACACAGAGTCAAAATAAAAGTAATTGCATGCAGTATTTCTAGCTCAACTTGCTACCTATTTCCTAGGAAGACCTAATGCCTGAAGCTAAAGTTCCTATCTCACTGGGCCTTTTTCCAGCTTCTTGTAGATTATAATCTTTTTTCAGGAATGCCCTGTACTGAGCTTCTTGCTTCCCACTTTTCTTGGAGATCTTCCTGTAATTTTCAAAAGAATAAAAGTTGTTCCACCTGGAGAGCGAGTGGTTCTGGGAACGTCTTCTTTTGTTGCATGCTAAAGCCTCTCTCCTCAGAAAGGTCCTGCTTGAGACAAAGACATGGGTAATTCTGGCTGGGAAGTTCTGGGAGTTGAAGTCCACCGGACTTAAAGTTGCCAAGGTTGAAAAACACTGATATAGAAATTAAGAAAGTGCAGCTTTTTGCTTTACTGTAATTCCATGCCAGGAAGAAAAAAAAATGGTAAAGATTTGATTCTCTGGCTGCTCTTTAAGGAATAAATGCCTTACCCCATTGTTTCAACTTCTTTCTAAGGTTTAGTTTTCAAAAACTCAAGTGTTCCCAAAACTACATCCTTAGCATCTTTGCTTCATCTTGTATGGCAGTTGTTCCCCTTTCCAAGAGAAGGTGAATCTCCTTTTAGCAATCTGTTTTAATCTTCTCTCATTTGAAATATTTTGACATGCTTAGCATAGAATGACTCTTGAAACTGTATAGAAACTGCAGCTTCTACTTTTTGCATGTCTGCCCTTGCTCTGTTGACCATACTACATATGTCTATGCCAGTTTTTCTGGCTTTCATACTTCATCCAGGGGCAGTTCAAGCACTCCTCTGTATTGGGCAAAATTGTCAACTTTTTCCAGAAAAAAAACCCTGTTCTTGTATAAAATGCCCCACAGTTTAAAGCAGTGTAATACAGATGTTTCTTCTTGGGCTACAGTTCTATTTAAAAAAACAGTAACCACCCCAGAGCATGGGTGTGATCCATCACTATGGTGACAGCATGGGAATGAATAGGCCCAAAATATGTTTGTGTGTGAGTGTGTATTTATTTGTATGTAAGTATGTATGTTGAGAGATATTTCAGAAAGTCAATGTGTAATCTTTCTAAAGCAGTGTTTTTCAAACTTGGCAACTTTAAGATGCTGACTGGGGAATTCTGGGAGTTGAAGTCCACACAGCTTAAAGTTGCCAAGTTTGAAAAACACTGTTCTAAAGCTTAACATTTCTACTTGATAGCTAACATTGTAAAAAATAAATGCACAACTGAAAATTAGCATTTTTGTTATTCAATTTCAGTGGCATAATTATGAGGAGAGTCTGGCCTCATGCAGTTTGTGGGTTCCCCACTCCAGCCTTAAAGCTTAAGGTTCTGTAATATATTCTACCAATAAGAAAGGTTAGATTTGTGAGAATACCATGGAGAGCCTTCACAGTTGTAGCACTAAAATTATGGAACGTTCTCCAAGATTGGTTAAATTGGATTTATATTTGGATCAGGAATATATGACTTCCTTTCTGGAAGTTATGGTGTGCTGGGAGCCACACTTCAAAAAGTAGTGGGACAAGGATAAAAATTAATTAAATTTAATACAGTTAACATGACTATTTCCCATGAATATAATACCTTTTCCATTCCTGGACATGAAGAGTTTCAAGATTGCAGTTGGAATGCTTGCCTTTTTTTAACTGTGTGAGAGAGTGAATGTTTTTTAGATTTTTTAGTAGGGTCATTTAGTGGTAGGTGGCTATCTTTATTTTTGTTTTATTGTATGTACAGGTGTATAAATGGAGTGACTGACGAAAGGTCAGTTGAGTTTGGGAGGAAGAACAGAGAAAAGTTTTGCATTTAAATTGAAAATAGATGAGATTATGGTACCGAGAGAAAATAGAGCAGAAAAGTAAAAGATGAAACATTGCATCTTGATGCTGACCTGCCTGCCTCCTATGTGGGATCAGGGGAGCATGATGACCTGGATCCAAGAGGTCATCAGTGTCTTTCTTCAGGAGGGTGTAATGGTGGTAGCCTTGAACGAAGCTATTGCATGGACCCACTCCATAAGATGCCCTCCTTGGATCCAGCAATATTTGAGAATTATAACCCAGTCTCCACTCTTACCTTCTTGCAGAATGTCATTGAATGCATGGTAGAGATTCAGCTGCAGAGCACTTCAGAGGAAGTAAATTATCTGGGCCCCTTTCAGGGAGAGTTCGAGCCTAGGCATGGGGTGTAGGCAGTGGTATGCTGCTAAATGTTTAAGAACTGGCTCTGCCAGCAACACTGCTGCTGCTATGCTGTGTCACTAGCCATAGAACAGCGGATTGGCGTGCTAAGTGTTGAGGCTCACCTCTGCTGTCAACTGGCTTGCAAAATTCTAGAAAAATTAAGCATTGGTTCTTATGAGCCAGTGCAAGCCGGCTCCAGCACATCACCGGGCATAGGATTGGTCTCTCTAGTGGCTGACCTTTGTCAGGGCCTTGATGGGGGGACCTCTTGGTCCTTTCAGACCTCTCAGTGGCTTTTGATACCATTAACTGTGGAATCTTCCCGGGCGGCTTGTAGAGGTAGGGGACCGGAGGCATTGTTTTGCAGTGGTTCTGCTCCTAGCTCAGTGGGCAGTTCCAGTCAGTGGCAAGGGAGGAGGAGATGTCTGCCTGGTGGCCACTCTCTTGTCTTCTCCCCTTGCTGTTTAATATGTATGTGAAGCTGCTGAGAAGGGTCCTCCCATGATATACTGGAGATACTCAGCTTTATATTGTCACTTTGGGCCTCGTTGGAGATCCTGTCAAAATTTTCTCCCACTGTTTAAAGGCTGTTGGGATCTTGATGGAATGAAACAGGTGGAAGGTGAACCCTAGCAAGACAGGTTAACTTACCTGGCAAGACAGAGTTGCACGTTGTTCTCTGCCAGTCTCCTGGACTCACAGCTACTACTGGATAGGTTGCTGGCAGTTGTGACCAGAGGGTGATTGGTGAGCTAATTGTGGCCCTTCTGGAGTGGAAGAACCTACCACAGTGACTCATTCCCTTATCACCACAAGGTTAAACTTAGGCAATATGTTCTTAATGGAGCTGCTTTGAAGATCACTCAGAAAATACAGTTGGTTCAAAATGCAGCAGCCTTCTTGCTGACTAGCATACAGTAGTAGTTGCTATGATTACATCTATCTTGCAAGTTGTGCATTAGTTACTAATAGGTTTCTGGGCGCCATTCAAAGTGCTACTTTGACTTATAAAATACATCTCCAGGACCACCTATTGCAATCAAACATGGAACCCCAATTTAGTGAAGTGAGGGGGGTTTTGATGCCAGAAAATGCTGTTTTACAGTCATGGCCCCAGTGCTCTAGAACACTCTCTTTCTGGAAACTAGGCTGGCCCCCTTGGTGATGACCCTCCAGAAGCGAATGAAGACCAAACTTTTTCAGGGGGGCTTTGGGGAGTGACTGTTTGACATCTGTAGCTGAGTGTTATTTATTATTTTTACTATAATTGTTGTTTTAATTTTGCTTTTATTATTTGGGGTTATGGATTAATTTTCTTACTTTACTGTGGACATTTATTGGGTTTTGGTGTGTTGCTATTAGCTGCCATGAGTCTGAAAAAGATTTGGCAACATGCAGTTATGAATGCATGTTGTTTTTGTTGCTGTTGTTGTTGTTGTTACTTGTTAGGAGCTTTTAGAGAGGTTCTGGGGTCTTCCTTGAGGATTTTGAGAGCCTTCAGTGACATTTAAAATAGAGGGGCTCTGAATGTACCCTTCTGTTTTAAATAGTTAAACATTTTTAAAAATTTCATCATGATTAAAATGTTTTTAAATGCAGCTAGGTTCTCTATTTTAAAATATTTTTCCATCTCGGTTTTAATGTATTATATACATCATGCGATAAGTTTTTCTTCCTCTTTTATGATATTAAATTTGTGGCTATCCATTCGCTAAATATGGAGTTTGCTGCTCCAGCTGTGGTCATGGCCATTTAATGTAGATGGTTTTAAAAGGGGAAATAGACGTTTAAACAGAAACCTCCAGAATCAAAGGTTGCATGTCCTAATTACCAGTAGACGGTGGTGTTATCCTTGTGTCCTGCTTGCAAACTTCTCTGGTGTGTGTGATTGAGCATTCTGCAGAATGCTGAATTAGATTAGCCTTTGGTGCGACCCAACAGGGCTTTTCTTACGTTCACAAAAAAACCTTTTTACAGCAGAAGACCAGCATAAAACACTACAATATAAAAAAGGTATAGAGGTATAAAACTATAATATAAAAAGCAAAGGGAAAACAAGCACACAGGACCCATCATAGGGAATCCAGGCTAAGAAAGAATAAGATTAAAATCTGGTTATAATTTATATTTTTACAAAAATGCGTGTGTGTGTGTGTGTGTGTGTGTGTAAGAAAAGTAGTACAGAACGCAAATAAATTTAACTATAAATACATAAAACAAGTAAGTATAAAAGCAGTTGCCAAAGGTGGAAGGAAGCAAACACACAAGGAAATGAAGAACAAAAACTGAGGAGAGCTTTTCTTAAGTTGCTTTATGTTTGAATTATACCGGATAACTCTCAAATAACTTTATAAACAAGCAAGTGTCAGAAAGTGGGGTTCTATTTTATGTCTTTTTCTGGGTTTTTTTTTGGTACCATAAGGAACATGTTAACTAAAGTTATGACAGTTGGGCTGGCTGGGAAAAAATGGCCATAGCTGGAATAATGGCTGGGATGATGCATTTGTACAGGATCAGAAAATGCCATGTGTCTGAACTGGATCTGGGATGGAGAACCTGTTCAGAAGAAGTCTGAGGAGAGAGAAGAACCAGACAATAGGAGAAAGAAGTTTAAAACAAACAAACAAAAAACCTTTTAGAATATAGTCAATGACTGCATTCTCACTTTGTGCTAAGTTATGTGCTTAGTAATGATTTATTGACTAAGCACATTTCTTTGGCAGCATCATAGATTGTGCTAAAATGTAAATTTAGATTTACAAATGGATTGGTTCATATAACATACTAAGGCAAAAGCACATTGTGTTTTAGGTTCATGTAGTAACCTAGTTACTGTTAGCCGTAGCAAATTAGCTCCTAACTAAGATCGTAACCAGCCTGCTAGCAGTTTTTTTGCTGGGATCCCATTTTCTTTTACAGAAGTTTTTTTCTGAACCCAGTGCCCTCCAGATGTTTTGAGAGTACAATTCTCAGAATCCCCAGCCTGCATAGACAGTGACTGTGCCGGCTTGGAATTTTAGGAACTTTATTTCTGACACATATGGAGAACACCAGATTGGGGAAAATGGTTTTATAGAGACAATATGTTTCTGAATGCATCAGGAGAGGATGGTCCTCAGTTTCATGACCATCTTGAAATAATCTGACAGTGTTTTGAAGGAAAGAGAGTGTTTCACCAATCAGCAAGGCATATTTTATAAAAGCTCAATTTTAAGGAAAATAGAGCAAACAAATTAGCCCCAGATAAATAGACCAAGATTGAGGACTGATTTTTTTACAGTAGGGCTGGTTATTAACAGAGGGCTCAGGGAGGAAGTATGCTGTGCCTGACAAATATCCTACAGTACCAAATGCATCAGTTCAGTAAAGTTAAGCTCTGGAGTTTATTTTTGGGACTTCCCCTGTACACAGTAATGAACTTCAAAGCCTAGTAAACTGGTTCTGCTTTGTTTAGGAGACTCTCTGATCTCTGGGTCCCCAAATCTTCCCCTGATAGCATCACTTTCAGTGCTTCTGTTTTCTGTCCCCATCCAGATTATAGTGGAGCCCATTCCTGCACTTGATGAGAAGGTGCTGGTGAAAGTGGAGGAGAACCTTGACCTTGATGAAGAGGCAGCTGCTCTGATGGTTTTAATGGATGGTGGAGTGAAGGACGAGGCAGCTCCTTCTGAGAAGTCTTCTCTGGAGAAGGAATCTGTGGAGGCTGAGCTGCAAGAAGATGGGGATAGGCTACTGAAGGAAGAAGCACAGTCTCCCAACTTGGTGTCGGTCTCTCTTGAGGGACAGCCCCAGAAGGGCAAGAAGCCTAAAGTCCTGGAGCTTCCTTCACTGCCAACCCAAGAGAAAGTGAACGCAGCTGTTAACAGCCTCCTGGCACCGGGTGGCACAGGAAGCACCTTGACACCAACCACAGTTATTTCTTCACATGCACTGGTGAGATCATATTTTTCAGCAGGTTTACTGGGTTTTAATCTGTTCCCACGAACTGGAGATAGAACTGGGAATCTCTTTCCAAAGTTAAAGGCATTTGGTTTGTGTTGTGGATAAATATAATATGAATGGGCTGATTACTGTTCCCTTGGAGTATTAGACAGATGGAGAGACCTATCTCACTTTCTTTGGGGGGTTAGCAGTGGTATTTAAAGCACAGAAAATGAATGAGAAGTATTGAGTAAAAGGAATTAAAGGCAGGAGATAACAGAGAAGAAAAGAGCATCTAACTAATTCTAGTTTACTATTCACTTTTTTTCGGGTGCCTTTGAGTCAGTGTTGACTCCTGGCAACTGCCTGGACAAGTCCCTGCAGTTTTCTTGGCAAAATTTCAGAATTGGTTTGGCCTTGCCTCCTTCCTAGGGGTGAGAGAGAGGGACTGGCCCAAGATCAGCCAGATGGCTTCGTGCCTAAGGCAGGACTAGCACTCACAGCCTCCTGGTTTCTAGCCAGGTGCTTTAACCACTGCACCAGACTGGCTCGCTGTATTCACCACACCTCTTAATACTGTTCTTTCCTTGCAATCTATCCTTGCTTCCACCACATCCATGCCCTGATTCATACATTGCCTTTTGTTCTTTAAGCTTCTCATCTCTCTCTTTTTAAGAATCTCATCAGTTCCATCTCACCCTGAGTCTTCATCTCAGTCTTCCCTTTCCTCTTGATCCAGTCACTCTTCCTTATATATTTTGGGATTTGATCCTAATTGGGCTCATCCATACCTCTGCTGTTGCATTGTTTATAGAGGATTTGCCTTCACTATGTCACCTCTCTCACAACCACTACAGGAAGTCCTTGGGTTACGACACTAATTGGGACCAAAATTTCCATCGCTAAGCAAAGCGGTCATTAAGCAAAACATCACGTGACCACTCTGCTTAACGATCGGAGTTCCAGCAGTCCTGGTTGTGGTTGTTAGGTGAGAACTGTGTGGTTGTTAGGCAAGGACCTCATGCTTCTCCTGCCCTGCACGAACTGCCTTGTCCCTCTACTTCCTCCAGTTCTGCTGCCACCTGAAACAGTGCCTCCTGCACAGCCACCACCTTTGGCCAGGGAGCTGCCACCACTGGCTCTCCTGCCTCGCCCAGTGCCAGAGTGCACTGCCCCTTAACAGCCCTGCCTGCTGCACTCTCCAGTGCAGTGGAAGCTGGCAATGGAAGACGGGACTCTGTCACCCACACCGCTGCCCTACCTCCTCCACCGGCTCTCCCACTGCCTCCTCCCTCGCCTGGCAAGCTCCCTTCAGCAGACCAGGCTCCACTGCCCTGCCGTGCTTGCCCAGTGCCTGGCTCTTGGGCCAGCAGTGGGAGGAAGAAGATGGCAAAGGTCAGCTGAGCACATTGGTGGCAGGGGTAGGTGGTGGAGTGCAGGGTGGCCAAAAGGGCAGAGATGGGGGAGGAGATAGGTGGGTGGGGGAGTTGAAGTGGAGGCAGTTCATGCAGGACAGGAGAACATGACTGTGGGATGCTGCAGTGGTTGTACAGTAAATGCAGGCCAGTAGCCAAGCGCTCAAATTTTGAGCACGTGACAGCAGGGGCGCTACAATGGCTGGAACTTTGAAGACCAGTTGTAACTGGTTGTTCAGCGACGTAACTTTGAATGGTCGCTAAACAAATGGATGGAACTCTAGGACTACCTGTACCAAGGAAGCTTGAGGCTAGTCAGAGGTGTTCTGGCATGACAATGGTGTCTTCCTCATATCCCAACACAGGGAGGAAGAACCTTTGGAAATTGCTGAGAAACCCCTTCCCATTCAGTTGCTGGGTTCTGCAACTCCATGGCCACTTTGGCTGTGGCACCAAGAGAGACCACACACCTCAGTTGTGCAGCCTTCTTAACTTTTTTGAATTCAGTCACAGGAATATCAATCTTGTGGAAGGCCAAGTGCAGTTTTACCACACAGTCAGTATTTGCACTGGTAAGGAAAAATAAGCTTAGCTGTTTATGCAGTTCTTTGGCAATAATGAGGCTCATGAATTAAGAAATTGTTTACATCACTTGGAGCAAAGGACCTGCTCTGGTCTTAAAAGGGGCCACCTTGGGTGCTGCATGAAAGAGAGGAAGGTGCAGGAGGCGAGAAGAAAAGAGGACAAAACAAAAACCCGGCAGGTAGAACTTTACCATTTCAAGTCAGGGATCAATCAGCTGCTGATTTGTTGCCATGTGTAGTTTCCCGAAGCATCCCTTTTGGACACTTGCCTCTTAAAACAGCCAGCCGGCTTGCCTCTTGTTGCCGTACCTGGCAGCTGCTCAGCTGCAGATGCTAGATCTAGGTGGGTTAAGCAACCTTATCTTCTGGCCAGACCCCCAACAAGGAGGAAGAGCCCTGCAATATTGACAGCTGAGGGAAGCTTCTGAAGTTCTTACCCAGGAAAGCAAGAAGACAGACCACACGAAATGGAGCGCAGACGATGAGCTGCAGTTCCCCATATGCTGGTCACTCGATAGTGCTAGGCCACACGTGGACTTCCTGTTGCCTGAGCAGCGCTACCAACTCATTTTCATCCTCCCTTTATTCTTGAAGGTAGGGTTAACATTTGTCTTGGGAGCCTCTCTCTTAATCCCTTCTGCCTGCCAAAATGTGGAGAAAGATGGCAGGGAAGCCACCAATCACTGCCCTAAAACTACCTCACATTAAACTGCAGGTAGGCTTTGAGGGAAGTGCTATTTATATCAACATACTTTTCTTCCAACTCAAGGATGGGAGGAAAGCACATTAACATAGCTATGAGAAAGAGCTGATTCATTCTCTCTGTGTGACCAAACTACCTCATTGTACTTCTTTCACACAGGCACTTACTTTTGCATTCCTCATGCATTCGTTCCTGACCCTACCTCTTTTTGTACACTTGTACACTTCTTAAGTACCTTATTTCCACTGCATTCCAGTTACTGTTATATTTGTCCTGACATTTCCAACTTTCATATAATAAAGTATGCAGAAACATGCTCTTATATGTAGCCATATTCTCTTCTTTTGATAAACATTCATCCCTTGCAACAAACCATATATTTCCCATTTCTTTTACAACAGGATGGGCGTATCTTAAACATTTCCATCCATTCTCCCATTTTAATAAACATTCCACTAAATGCACAAATTTATCTAGTTGCTCTTTTTGCCCTTTATGTATAAACTGCATTTATTTGCTCCATTGTCCTGGTCAAGCACAACTACTTTGGTGTTTAGTACATTAGTTTTCTGATCCATTCTCCTTGTTACATTATACAACATCCATATGCAAATTGTTCAGGTTCTCAGCCAATAAGTGGTATCATCTGCATAAAAAAGGGCACGCACATTCACGTTTCTGACCAGCACACCTCTAACATCTGTTTACTTATTGTATTTCTAACCCCCTCTCCCTCCCACCACTCTGCTATTATCTCTGGGTATAACATCTTGCTCTGTTCTTGGCGCTGAACCATCAGTAAGCATTTAATTTATTTTACTTCTATACTACTCCTATTGCATTCAGCAACCAACCTTCAGTTTCACATTTCATGTAAAACATTTCATGCTTGACACTTATTTTACTTTATCATACAAATTTAAATTTAGAATTTAAATTTAAATTCTATAAATTAACAAATTTGGAATAAACTTTCTCATATTCATACATTTATCAGTGATCTACCAAAGAGCGAAAATCTGAATCCTCATGTTAATGTGCATTCCTCCCATCCTTAAGTTAGCAAAAAAGTATGTTGACGAAACTGCTCTGTCCTCATGGCTGAGCTTTCCTGTGCCAGCAAATGTGCTGTCCTGACAGCTTTATTGTGGAACAGTTTAAAGCAGTGTTTCTCAATCTCAGCAACTTTCATGCTGCCTGGGGGAATTCTGGGAGTTGTAGTCCACACATCTTAAAGTGGCTGAGGTTGAGAAACACTGCTTTAAAGGCAGCAGTTGACGAATTCTCTGGTTTTATTTCTTCTTCTACCCACTATCACCTACATGGAGGGGAAAAACCCACCCAACACTTTCCTTGAGATGGGCATGGATTGGTGATTCAAGCTATCTTTCAAGTTACCCATGTGGCAACTCATTACTAGTGTAGATAACTTGTGAGGCTATTTCTGAACACATATCTAGTGGTTTTCCAGAAAACCAGAACAACCATGCTCCCCCCCCCTGCAAAAAAGATTGCCCAGAACACAGGTTGCATGTGAGAAACAGTGCAGGCTGAACTCTAGGCACGTTGGGGCAGCTTCCTCTAGCTCCATCCCATGCCATCCCATTTCATGCACAGCCTGTCAGCTGGACAGTTTAAAAAAACAAGTTTTTAATCTATGCAATTATCTTTCACTCTCTGCGCATATTATACAATATCTTTATCTCATCCCCATTTTTGCCACAATAATTCTCTCAGCAATTTCTCTTACCCATAGCCTCTCAGTTCATAATTCCACCAAGCATCCTTTTTCATTATTTTCTCTTCTATGACACTTCATAATGTAACCCTTTTCATTCTGTTCCAAGCAGCTTTCACATAAGCTCTTTCCTTATGACCACTTTCCATTTGTTCTGTTGAGAGGTTAAGCTATTAATATTTTTCATACATTTTTTTCACGCTATTTACTTTTTCTGCAATTGTTCTTTCACTTGTTTTGTTTTCTTCCATGTACTTCCCCAATATCTATTCTTGATAATGTTCACCCTTTATCTTAGTCTTTCATCGTGCTTTCCGATTCATCCATTTTCCATGATATGTACAGTATAATACAGTGGTACCTTGGGTCACAAACGCTTCTGTTCACGAACAATTCGGTTCACGAACAGCACCATTCGCAAAATTTTGCTTCCGTTCGCGAACTCCGCATTGGGTGACAAACAGGATCCGCGGCCATTTTCCCTGCCGTGACATGTGGTCGTGGCTTCCTGTAGGGAGGGGGACTCTCCCTCCAAACAATAACCGCCTCCCCACCCGCCTTCCTGTCCTCCATGCCAGAAGTCGCGTCGAGCAAGGTTAGTGTTCTCTCTTCGTACTGTACTTTGTGTCATATTTTTGTGGTTTAAAAAAAAAATACATATGGTTCAGAACGGATTAACTGTATTTACATTGAACCTTATGGGAAAATTTGATTCGGGTCGCGACCAAAATCGGTTGGCGACCAAATTCGTAGGGGTCAGAACGGATTAACCGTATTTACATTGAACCTTACGGGAAAATTTGATTTGGGTCGCGGAACGAATTAAGTTCATGACCTGAGGTACCACTGTACATGCTTTTTGTTAAACAGATGCTCGTCAGTTACAGTATCTTTCTTATTCATTCTTGGGTCTCCTAACAGCCCAGTCACGTTTTTTGTACTCTCATTTTGTTTCCATCCATCCATCTATCCATGTCCCCCTCAGAATAATCCCCCCGTCACATCCATTTAGAATGTTGCACAATTTCTTGCAAACTCATCCCTGATTCTTTCTTTTGTTATTATAAATCAGTGGAGCATAACATGTCTATCATACCTGTGAATTCCTGATTTCACAGACACCCACAATAATCTAAATGGCATCAGTTCCTTCTTCTGGACGTACATTTTAGCCATTGTGTTCATAATTAAACCTACACTTTCATATAGCTGCATGTAGGCAGCAACCCCAGTCCACAAGATCAGGCCACCTTCATTCACATCTATTATATCCTTCCCATTTCTCTTGGTTTCAGACACAAAGCATATCAATTTTTCTTTCTTTCATTTCATACACTTTTTACCATTTACTTCTCTTACATTTCAAATTGTAATCTTCTATGTGCCATTGACCATATATCCCAAGTAAATTCTGTCTGACCAGTCTGGGTGGGCTGTTATACTCCACTTAGAGGCTCAGTGGATTGGAATGGTCTAAAAATCTTATAAATTAGAAAATAAAAATAGTGATTACTACATGGATTCATAGGTATTGACCTCTGCCAATCAGTCAAGGCATTCAGTAGGATACTTTTTAGTAGGATAGAGAGGTTACTAGCCTCAATTGCATCTGTGCCACCCATAGTATTACCTGCTAACTGAAAAGAAAGTTTGGGAATAGTTTAATCAGTATACCACAAGTGCAGCCAAAGCCCATTTTTACCTCAGATATGCTCATGTTCTTCTAAGCAAGCGAGGCTCTCTGCTCTAGAAACGATCTTGCAAGCCAGCATACGTGCAGGGTGTATGCAGTGTATTGACATTCTCTTGTTTATCAGCAGGTCCCACTGAGTTTTAATCTGTTCCCCAAACCTGTAACTTGCTTGGGGTTGCTTTCCAAGTTACAAGGGGCAAACCTGATTTGAATGGGTTGCTTAGAATTTCTTTGGAGATTTCTACATCATCATCATGTAACAACTATACCCATAGAGTAGGACAACTAGAGCCTTCAGGATCAGCTCTGCTCCCTGAATACCAGCAATTGCTTTTTTAGTTATTAAACCAGATACAAGAGAGATTTGGGAAGATATTCTGGACATGAGAAAGGAGTTGCTGATAGTCTAGGTGAAAGTTTGTAGTTTTATGGCCTGACAGTATGTGGGGAAATCCTTTCCTTGAGGCTTTTACCTAGGCAGTTCTGAAGAGGCTTTTTAATTAGCCATGATGGTTAGAAGATCCCAGTTTCATTTAGTATTGATGACTTTTGAAAGCTAATGTCTACTATCATGCATACCCCACCTGCTGAGGTAGAGGTTGGAAAAATGGTTTGGCAAGTTCCAAATATAGCTTGCAGCTGAATCAGAAGCCAAGTGTTGCAGATGGTTATGTCTGTCAAATAATAAAGCATGATTTTAAAAATACATTTCCCCAATAATAAAATATTGTTTTAAAAATACACATAATAGACCCCTTATAGGCTTTTTGCATGAAACAGAAAAAAATGCACTTATGGCTTGTGGTTTTGATGATTGAAAAAAAAAGAATAATAGAAAAAGTGAGCTTTTTTGTAATTATAGAGTAAGAGATAACTTTGTAATTTACTTATATTTGCTGCAAAGGAAATTGGAAACTTCTTTCTATTTCTTTTTATCTTTTGTTTCTGCACTTTTGTCTTTGTTCTTTTCTTCCTCCCTTTTCCTTTATTTTCTTTATTCTGTATTAGTTTGTGTTGGTTTTTATGTTGTCTAAAACTTTTAATAAAACGTGTATGTATGCATGTGTGTGTATGTGTGTGTGTGTGTGTATTTATTCATATAACAGATAAACACCAAAGTAGAAAGCTTATAAAATTGTCTCTTATTATATATAGAGAAGCACTATAGCCTCTCTGTATACAAAGGAGGAAAATGTCTCTTAATGCCTGTGGAAAAAAGAACATTCTCAAGGGCAGCAGTTCCAACTCTCTGATTCAATTTCTTATCCCTTAGTTCCCTGTCTCATTTCTGACAACCAAACATGGAAGAATTGGCCAATGGAGTAAGCGGTTATTTTGAAGAACTGGGATGTTGCTATTTTTCTTTTTCCTTTTTAAGAATTCTTGGTGTCTCATTTTGATCTTCTCTGCAGACTCCAGTCCTGCTCACCCCAAGTTCCTTGCCACCCACCATCCATTTCTGGAGTACCCTGAGCCCCATTGCACCACGCAGCCCAGCGAAGCTTTCCTTCCAGGTATGATTTGAAATCTAAGGTCATCGGTGGGATAGAAAGTATGTCTGTGAGGGGAAGGTGAAACTTGAGGCTGGGATCTCTAATAGTGGATGGATCTGAAGTTATAATTCATTGAGGAGGTGGAAGAACAGTCACGCATGGATCATAAAAGGAACACATCAAGGTTGCGTGCATTTTGGATGTTTGCAATCCTCTTTAGCAAGTATGGAATGCAGCATCTGGTACGGATCAGGTATGAGCTTGGCTATGTTTTTGGTACAAGGCATATCTTCCCAGATACCTATACATATATAAAAATTTTACATAAGCATTTCAATAAAAGATTGAAATATTATTTCGTTATAATGATCCAGAGCTAATCTACATCAATAAGTGATTTGTTCATAAATTACTAGTAACATCAATTTTGCTGACCGATTGAGTAGTTGAGGCTGTCCATTTATCTTTCCAGTGCTGACTGAGTCTTATAGCTATAAGTAGGACATGGGGAATCCACTTTTTTTTTGTCCAGATGTCAGTTTCCATGTAGTTGGAATATAGTTCAAGAGGTTACAAACATCCTAAAGTAAAGTCAATGGATTTCTTTGTATGGTATTTTTAGTAGAGTCAAGTGTGCAGTTAATGTAACTTGAAAATCTGTTCAACAGTGGGGTTAGAGAACATTAGTTTTAGCCCCCAATAGCCCTAACTTTGTTCTGAATTAAACTTATCTAATTTAATTTAATTTAATTTAATTTAATTTAATTTAATTTAATTTAATTTAATTTAATTTAATTTAATTTATTTAGGCACCGCCCAACTACAAACAACTCTGGGCAGCAAAAAATAAAATATAATTAAACAACAACCAGCAAAAGATAAGAAAGTAGTTCAGAGAAAAACACAGGGTGGCAAATCCAGCCAACAACAAAACACACAAGGAGCTCCAGTCACCCTAACCCAAGGCCTGGGAGAACAGCCAGGTCTTCATGGCAGCTGCTTTTTTGCTTTAAGAATGGGTTTTGTTGGAAATCCATTGTTTGTGGTATGTATGTGTGGAGATTTGGAATAAGGAAGGGAGAAGATGAAGTATTATAACACCCATACTTCAAATCACGCCCTTTCAAAACTGTTTTTTTCATAGACTAAGTAGTTATTAGGCAGATCCTAAGCTTTTCCCTCTTTCTCTCTTTTCAGTTTCCCAGTAATTCTAGCTCACAAGTTCACATCCCGTCACTCAGTGTGGATGGACTCTCCACTCCTGTAGTCCTTTCTCCTGGTCCCCAGAAGCCATAACCTTTCCGTTGCATCACCGTATTCCCTACTCCTGCCAAAGAACTGGCTTGAGTCTCTTTTCAAGCACTTGGGTCTACTTCTTCAGCTAGACAGCTGTGTGTCCCTTCGTTAACTGGAAGAACCCTTTGATGATCAAGCAGCGTCAGCTTGAAGAATGAAAATGGCATAGCAAGCAGATTCATCCACTAGTCTCTGATCTGCCAGAAGTTTCCTTTGAAACCAAATGACGTTTTGCTGATATCAAGCACTTGATGTGTTGCACTTGCTTCCTGTTGAAAAATTTCAAGCAGCCCTCAGATACGTCTGTGAGGGCAATAAGAATATAAGCTTTATTTGGTCTCCTCTCCAAGAGGCTGCCCGTATTTGACACTGTTGTGGCAATATGGCTTTCCTTTTCTGTCTCCTGTAGTCAGTCTTTTAATACAGTTTAGCTGAGGGTCCAAGGTCAAGAAGGCTGCCAATCTTCTACCTTGCAAGATAAATCCAGTATCTCATTCCATCCCTATTTTTTTTTTTTCTGGCTTAGTTTTAGCTTGGTTATTATTAGAGAAGTAGATCCTGCCAGCCATGTTCATTTTGGGAGTATACAAAGAAACCAGTGTCAGCCATATTTGTTTTGGCTATGTATGGACAATAGGTTGATATGTAAGCCATCTTTGTTTGGAAGGATAGATAGAATAAGGAATTTTGGTCAGCTTTGGTTTTGGATGGGTAGGTGTGAGAGTGCCATAGCTACTCACATCGGTTGCAGGTGAACAAAGAAGAGAAGAAGTACTGTTGATCATGTTTCTTCCGAGTATTTCATAAAGAGGGTATATTGATACATGGTCATTACTATATTTGATTTGGCTTCATAGAAAAAAATAATGGGATGTGTTTGCTGTGCAACATAGTAGGAGCACTTTGTCAGTCATACTCAGTTTGCCAGCTAAAGCAGCAGCATCAGTTGTGTTTAGTTTGGATAAACTCTGTTGATTGTGATTGTTTTGGTTCACTGAAGTAGGAATGTTTCTGGTATTTCTTTGGGAGAAAAATGCTCCATCTGACACCAAGACTACAGCTGGGGAGGTTTTGATCATTTTTTTCCCCCATTGGTCAAAAGTGACCAGTTCGTCAACTTGGAGACCAGAGAATGATGTCTGCTTACTGATTTCAAGATCTTTCTCTTGTTGCAGAATGGTTTCCTTAATTTATTTCCTGACGATCAAAGGTCATGACAGAAATGGCCAAAGGGGAAGTCTTAACCCTCTCTATTTTTGACAGTTTTTAATGGTTTCATTTCTGTCATCATTGGAGAAATGTCAGGCATCAGCTATTGTGTGGAAAATGTTATTTACTGATTGATCCTGATCTCACATACCTCTTCAGTTTTCTTCCAACTCTTGAGTCATCCTGGAAACAGCAGTGACAAATCCACCATCTTATAATCTCTTCAGTTCCTGCAGCCAAAAAAGCTTCTTTATGGAAACAGTGGAAATGGCATCTTTCTATAGTTATACATTTTATTTCAGATGCATCATAAAGAGACTCTGCAAAGGGCTGTGTCTCTTTGTCAGATGGGTTTATTAGAACTCATATACTCAGATGACAAGAATTTCATCACTTTATTGTGGTTTTTTGGAGGTTATCCATACGTATTTGTTAATGCCACAAAAGATATGCTATTTCAGAAGTATCAGCCAATTCTTAATCAGAATTCCTGGCACCTTCTATTTTTTCACAGAGTATCTATATCTATATCTATATATCACAATTTTATCTATTGTCAAGAGAGTTGTATTAAGAGAAAAGTAGATGGTTCAGATCTATATTTATCTTTTTGTCTGTCCATTTTGATAACTATTTTTTAAACCACAGGGTGGGGGTGAGAGAACATTCTTTTAAAGTGAGTTTGGAAAGGGAAGCATTTGGCTTTCTAATTGCTTGTATGTACCTATGTACAGATTTTGAAGTGGAAAGATTAGTTAAGGGCATAATGTGGAGAGGTGTGGTTTTCAAATTAGAAGAGTTTGTAATGGAACGTCAATAATGGTGAACCAGGTTCTCTATAGGAGCAGTTTCCAACTGTGATGGTGGAAGATCACGAGATTTAGTCCAACCTATCTGGAGGCCACGAGGTCTGAAGCCTTTTCCAGGGTGTATTTGGAGCAACCATGTGGCCCAATAGGCCACCTCTTGCCTTGTTCTGAAGGTGTTCCCTAGAATGTGCCTTGGAATCTTTCCAGGACATACTAACAGCTATGGAGAAGTTCCTTAGAATATAAATACAACTGCAAAGTAGGCTCTGTAAGAGCAAACAAACACATTAATATCAGTAAGAAGGATTAAAGCAAAAATTTGATGATGAGGCCAGGCCAGACTCTGAACTTGGGTATCTGAAGATCTATCAGTGAAGAATGACTTCACTAAAATTAGTGATCACTGAGGTTTAAATTAGAATGTCAGAAAATATGTGGGTTAAAACCTCATATATGCATCAGTCAAGATGAAAATGGGCAGCAAGGCAAGGGACCCAGTTAAAAAAGCTAGAGGAATGTGCCTGAGGAACCCAAGATCTTTCCCAACTCACAGGCTTACCTCCTCACAATTTGTACTGTACTCCCAAGTGATTTTCTATGTACTAACAGGAGTCTCATGGAGTATGTAAACCTCTAATTAAATTACCTGGGGAATTGACTGCAGGGAGATAAGCTATGAGCAGGATTTCACCATCCACGTGCCAATGTGCTTTTAACTCACTCCCTGCTCCCACTTTTCTATGTGATTGGTATAGATGTGAGTTTAAAAGATATGTTATATTTATGCCCATAGGGCCCTGTTGAATTAGGCTCCATTCCTTGACATATTTTGTAGTGATGGAATAGAATCTGCTTTCATAGGAAATTAAGCAAGACCACATGGATTTATTTTGGCAAGAAAGAGATGAAACTGGGTAGGAGATTCAAGATTTGACCAATAATATTGTAGATAGCAGATTTGGGAGGGCTTTAAAAGCAAATGTTTATAGCCAGAAAGATATGGTTTATTTTTAATCATCCTGTTGTGTAGCATTAATAATGATGATGATGATGATTATATTTTTGTTGCACTTCCATATTGCCTCCTCCTGGGAGGAATCTAAGTGCTTTACAAGGGGTGGTTTACAGATTTATTTAATAAATTAGGCACTTTGTGTAATCAGCAATCTGCAAAACAATCAGGTACAATTCATGAGTGTTACTATTCAAATCATGTGTAAATCATATGTGACTTGTGTATAAAGTAAGCTGTGCTTTAGAGCAAACTGTAAGTACAGCATGCATAAGCCATTATATATATATATATATATATATATATATATCAGCAAAACAGGTGGAAAACAAGACTACATTGTGGCTGAGCACAAAGCATTCAAGCAGCTGATGTGTAAAAAATGAACAAATGAAGAGTGATTTGTGGCACAGTTATGTAATGCCACTAGTACATCAAGAGTAAGTATTTGCAATGTAATGGATTTGCAGTGTACTTTCACAAAATAACCTGTGGTTTTATTTTAGCCATCCTACATGCAAACCATGGGTAAGCTATGAGTAGCTATCAGTAAAATTGCAAACATTGTTTCCTGTAAACTGTAAGTGAAATGTGGTTATATTTTGAGTACACCATATGCAAACAATGAATAGGTCATGTAAGCCATTATTGACCTGTGGTCAAGCCATGTGGAAGCCGATATAATGTTTAAACCATTTGGGTATGGTTGTTTTTTTAAATCACTGGCTTTCCACATTAAACCTCTCTGTTTTTCTCATGCAGGTGCCATTGGGCGTGCCCCAGTTTTATTGAGAGCACCCAGCAGAGTAGCTTTACAAGTATCTTGTCTAGGACAAACGGCTGCTTTGGCACTCTCCATCCTGAAGCTCGGTCTTCAGGGTTAATTGCTTGAAAGTCCTAGCAGGACTTAGGAGGGTGTGGCTCTCAGAGCCAGAGAGTAGCACTACAGTCCTAGGCTTCTTTCCTCACTTCAACTTGTGCAGCTTTCAGAAACTTGTGCTAGAGTAAGACAATGTTTTGTAGCCATATATTAGTGCTGACACGTATGACAAAGGTATCCCTGCTATGATGGCATGTTCAAGGGGTAATTGCAAAAGGACTATTAAAGAATATTGCAAAAAATTTACACAAACACACCCACACACACAGACACAGACACACACAGACACACACAGACACACAGACACACACACACACACACACACACACATATATATATATATATATATCTCCAGATACACACACAGGTATATATTTATATTCCTTCCATAAGCAATTCTTCAGGATTCATAGGGCTATGGATTCCTTTATCTTCAAAAAAGGGAGAACAATAAGATAATTATTCTGAAAAGTGCTTAATGTCCTTTAAATAACATTAATAAAAATAATTGTAATTTGAATAGTATTCTAACTACAAGAGCAAATTCATTTTAAATAGGAGTCTTTCATGATTTACATTTTCTAGTCCACTGAAATCCATGGGCTTGCTTCCAACCCTCCTCTTACAAGATGACATTTAAAGGGAGGTTGCTTTTGATGCAGAAGAGAGAAAAATTACCTGTGAGAAATTCCCATTTCTGTACAATGGCTAAAAACTTCAGAAACCCTAGTTGCCTTTGTGGCCAGCTGGCCAACTTTTTGAAATGAATAAGTTTAATAAGAAAGTTGCCACTATTTTTATAAATAGGAGACAGGACTTTGACAGGACACACAAGGCAGAGATGAGCAGGTGCCAGTAGGGTGTTGAGTGGCCTTGCTTGTCCTGAAATTGTTAATACGACATCTATTCGTTAAAGATGGTGACAGTCCTAAAAGACAGCCATCTGCATATCCTCTAGCTTGCATATTTAAGGCACTTTTAGAAAAGGATTCTGGAAAAGCCAAGAATCAATCTCTTATGTATGGCTGGTGAATTTAAAAACAGTCCACATGTTTAAGACTGAAGTCTGACCTCTCCCAGCAAAGAGCCAAGTCTGTACAATAAAATAATCAAGTGAAAACAAAATTAGTTATTATAGATCAAACCCTTTCACTTGGCAAATAACGCCCCCCTCCCCAGTCTTTACCAGGAGTCTTATAGCACCATAAAGTCTTATTATTAATTGTCATGGACTAGGTGCACCAAGTTTAATGTCATCTCAATTAACTTTCATCCCAAAGAGCTAATACCGCAGTGTGTTTAGTTTTAAGGAACCATGAAAGGTTTGTTTTTCCTTATGAAAGAATCAGGCAGTACCATTTTTTCTGCAATGTACACTGGGCTGCGGCTATGGGTACATTTTGCTCCCATTATAAAGCACATTTTTCTGCCATACAGTACACAACTGGTACATCAGCTGTGTATTCTTTAATGGAGTTGAGCTGGTGGTGGAGAATTGGACATGGTGGAGCACTCCTGTGTACAAGAGTACAGTCCAGGAAAAAAAAAATTGCTTGATTCGGTGGTTTATATAAAATACCATGATTTTATTTCATTCCATTTCACATGCTGTCCACACTGTGAAAGACCAGGATGCGAACAGGTCTGACCATTGTCTTTTCAGATCCTGTATTTTCAAGAGGCTGCCTTCAGATGGGACTGAGAAGATAGGATGGTCTCCAAACCCCATAGGACTTGACTAAAATAATGGAGTCAACCTGCATTGATTCGGCCTGATCATTCCTGATGAAAAAGGCTGAGAGGTTGACCCGTTGTTCTGCAAAGCTTTGAAGGGGATGTGTATCCACATCTTTCAAGCTTGTTTGACCATAGAAATCTGACTGTAGCCCCCAAGTTTAATTGGGAGAATGTCAGGGAAAATGGTGATTCCCTCCTAGATCTTGAATGAGATACTCTGCATGACCGATTCCAAGAATATTTCATTTAATTTATAGCAAGAGAGTGTACTTAACACATGTTAAAGTCCAGGAGTGTCTTTTTTGCCTTTCTCACTTGAACATGCTTTCCTTTGTATCTGGGAACTTTGCAAGTTTTTCTGGGTCTGTAATGTTCAGGATTTCTCTTTCTTTTTCAGTGGCACTTCAAGTTGTCTAGAGTGTCAGCATGGCAGGGATTGGTGAGATATGTGAAAAGAACAGGGCAAAATCCAGGGATTTAACATTTTTGGTTGAAGTAGATATTTTGTTGGGATTCTAATCCCATGGAGGGAATCCTACAAGATGCTCTTGGAAATTTTTTCTTTTCCCTGTTTTTCTTCATTGTTGACCTGGTCTTGGTCCCTGAGCCAGAGGTGATAGGGATCTGTCCCTCTCTAGTTACCTCTGCACTGGGGTTTGGATCCTGTTTTATTTTTATGATGAAACTCTCCGGGATCCTGCCCTGTAAATAAATTTATTTTTCAACAAAACTCATTCATTGCTGATTCCTTTTTCTTTTCCCTTCTTTTTTCCTCTACCAGGCCCCAGCTCTATGTGTCCCTTGCAAAGTTTTACCTCTCTTGGTCCACATGATTAATTAAATCTGCAGTATATTAACTTTTCTGGAGGAGCGACACCTATCTGATGAACCAAAATTCAAACGATGCTTTCCCTGTGTATCCTAGTGCACGTGCACCATATAATTCAAAAAATGATTCCAGAACAGCGGTTCCTTTTGCCATTGCTAAGGGAACAATTCAGAAAGGACAGACCCTCCATAGAACCATCACCCTCCCTTATGATTTCATTGGACTAATAAATTTACCTCCTCACCACAAATTCCCTTCCAAATGTTGGTAGCATATATTATATAATGCCAAACTTTGCCAGATCAGGGAGAACAAAATAAATATTTTCCCTTGTCTCTCGCGGCGAGGGGATGAGGGTGCTCCAGCCGATCCTTGAGAATGAAGGAAAAAGAGTGACTCTGGTGAAGAGCTGTTGGGGTGCAAAACAGCCAGTGCAACTACTAACCCACCACATCACGAGAATGTAAAGGCCCTGCAGTTCCAGCCATTCCTCGTGTGACATGAGCTCTGCTGTAGTGCAACTGGTGCTCTGTCAGATCCTCCCTGATCTGCCTCAGTGCCACCACATCTTTTTCCTCTCTCTTGGGAAGGAAGGAATCTGTTTTACGGCAAGCCGGTTGGTATCCTCCCCTCTGCAGCAGGATACACAACTTGGGAGAATGGGCCACAGCAGCCAATACAAGGAAGCTGCTTCAGCCGTAACCTGAAGCCATGGGAAATTCAAAGCCTTGTTCTCTGAGGTTCCTAGGACTGATATTTCCCCCCACGCCTGAATATGTACTGGGGGGGGGGGCTTGGCAGTTGCTACAGTGCAATCGATGGCAGTGAGAGGATCAAGCAGCAGAGGTGTGGGGTTTTCCCCATACGTGGCAGGCTTTGGTGTTGAGACGGAAAACAAATGCACAGGTCTGTTGGCGTATATGGAGCAGGGGGAGCAGTGAAAACTTTCCTAACAGTGGCGTATTTAAAGGGGGCAGGGGCAGAATTTCTACCTCTGTTTCCCAGTTGGCCTCTATTATCCTACCAACCTGGTGGCCAAGCAGTGAGAAGACAGTGACAGAAATAATACCCCCCCCCCACAACAGCACCATATTTATTTATTTGGTACTCTGCCTTTTTTTAAGGAGCTCAAGGCAGCATACATAGCACTCCCTCCCCTTAGTGGTTCCCACACAGCAGCCCTGTGAGGTAGGTTGGGCTGAACGAGAGAATGACTGGCCCAAAGTCAGTTTGGTCTAGAGGTGAAGGCCCCAGGCTAGAAAGCAGGAGACGGTGAATTCTAGTCCCGCCTTAGGCACGAAAGCCGGCTGGGTGACTTTGGGCCAGTCTCTCTCTCTCAGCCCACTCACCTCACAGGGTGGTTGTTCTGGGGAAAATAGGAGGAGGAAGGAGTATTAGGTATGTTCGCCGCCTTGAGTTATTTATAAAAATAATAATCTAAAAAAAAGGTCACCTAATCGGCTTTCATGGCTGAAGGTGGACCAGAACCATGGCCTCCCCTCTCTTAGTTCAACACTTCACCCCTGCGCCACGCAGTCTCTCAGCACCGTATGCACGTTACATACAGTGCAAAATGATCGTTTCAGGGCTAGCCCTAATTTGCACAAATGACATCTTTGTCTCTTCCCTACAGCGGACTGGATATACAGAATAAAATGAAACACGCTCAAAAGGGTTGTGTGTTTGGATCAACAGACTGAATTCTTATGAATCCTTGCAAGGGCAACTGACACACGTTTTATCGTGCCTCAGGGCACTAATGGCTACGTGCAGCAATTTGGATCCTTCATCCTCTTTCTTGGGCTTACCTTCATGTTTTTCATAAGAGCGTGGAGGAACTCAGGAAGAGAGAGAGAGATTGTGCATTTGGGATTCAAACACAAAATGCCCCTTCCAAATTGTATCCCATCTTGGCCCCAGAGGCTCTGCCTTTGGTGCAACCCAAAGTCACAGAAACATTGAGGACTAGTAGCTACTGTGCCTGCTGTACAGGAAGAAGCGGGCGTGAAATGTTCCTGCCCGGGTTCTCCAAAAGAGTCTCAGTGCTCTCTGTTCTGAGGTGGCTTTTCCTTACAATGGAGATAATAAGGGAAAATCCGCTCTTTCCAACAGTTTTTTCTCAGGAGCTGCTTGTATGGGAAGGCCCGTTTGCTGGGGGAGCGTAAGAAGCAGCAAGGCAGAAGGAAGTGCCTTTGGACACATGTTAGGCCCCCCGACAGGTCAAACAAAACTGCAAAACCAGCATGGCTTTTATTTTCATTTTTGCTCCGAAGCAGATTGCATGAAAAAAAGGTACAAGCTGGCCTCACCCACTCTTTCTCCTGCCCCCCTCCTTTTAAAATGACGCTCATCTTAATGCAGATGGAGGGAACCTTTTAATGGTTGAGAACTGTACCTTTCAAAAAAAACTTTTTCATCTGCCTCAGGTCTCAGGGAACGGTGACTAGAAGTTTTGATCTGATTTAATAACACTCAAAGGGGGGATTCTTTTGGGGAGATGCAGCGCACCTTTTAGAAGCTTTATATACCTTCAGTGACCATACATCCTTTATTTTAAAGGACAATCCTTTATTTCAGAAAGCTGCCTGTTAGAATTGTTTAATTTAATTATTTACTTTCTTGGTTTTGCCCTTGAATTTTCTGTTGTAAAGCAAAGTGGTAAACATAAACAATTTTTTTAATCCTTAAGAAGCCCTTTCAGATGTGCCCCTTTTTCAGGTTTTTCCTTTATTTTTTCCAAAAAAATATGGTCCCTGGAAATATACTTATTTGCTTTGATTTCTCACTGAAAATGGCAAGGATTTGTGTTGCAGCCATGAAGGGCAAGGGTAATGCCCAAAAGAGGACCAAGGTGAGTGTAGATGTCCACAAAATCTGTGTGTGCCAATTTCTGTGTATACAGTAAATACAAACCTAGGAATAGTTGCTATACTGCACAATGTAGACATTTCCTTTTCACTGTGAGAAGACTATAATCAGATAATTCATGTGCCTGTTCCATCTGTTATCCAGTTGTTTGCTCTTAATAGGCAACTTCAACTCTGCACATTCCCTTTGTATACTGTCGTCCCATATTTTTATACCTAACCTGGATTCGCAGCCCTTTGAGTCAGATGGGCAACGTGGGGCCCTCCTGCAATTCCCAGCATCCTTTACCACTGGCCAGCCTGCCCGAGCCTGCTGGGAGTTGAAGTTCAGCTTCTGACCTACAATTGTCTGTAAAGGAATGTGACCCACATGGCCATCCATTCCTAGCCCTCCAGCCGAACCACAGAACAGGACGAGTGCTATTAATATTTAGAGAAGATAAGAAGTGTTAGAGCTCTATCACCTTGGTTTTATGCCTCGTGATTATACTTACTAACATATATTGTTGTTGTTTAGTCGTTAAGTCGTGTCCGACTCTTCGTGACCCCATGAACCATATTGCGCCAGGCCTTCCTGTCCTTCACTGCCTCCCTGAGTTTGCTCAGTTTCATGCTCATTGCTTCAGTGATGCTATCTAACCATCTCATCCTCTGCCGTCCTCTTCTCCTTTTGCCTTCAATCTTTCCCAGCATCAGGGTCTTCTCCAAAGAGATCTCTCTTCGCATTAGGTGGCCAAAATATCTGAGCTTGAGCTTCATTATCGATCCTTCCAATGAGCAATCAGGGTTGATTTCCTTTAAGATTGACTGGTTTGACCTCCTAGCAGTCCAGGGAACTCTTAAGAGTCTTCTCCAGCACCACAGTTCAAAGGCATCAATTCTTCGGCGCTCGGCCTTTTTTATGGTCCAGCTCTCACAGCCATACATTACTACTGGAAAAACCATAGCTTTGACTATGCGGATCTTTGTCGGCAAGGTGACGTCTCTGCTTTTTAATATGCTAACTAACATATATAGTCAGCTCTATTCTCATTGCTTTATGCAGTATTTAGTATGTGTGAGAAAGAGTGTGCAGATATATATCTATCATCTAACGCTAAGCATGTTTGCCAAAGCACCATTTTTCCTTTAAAAAAAAGCGGGGGGGGGGGAATACAGAAAGTTTTGCACAGATATCCTTTAGGTAGTTATTCTGAGGTTTAGAAACAATCACCCTAAATACTCCCTAAATACACTTTTTACTTACTATCTTTATATACATTCCAAGATTCAAATGCTTTTTTTACACCATTTCCCTGACGTGCAACACGACACATTTAGAGGGCCAGGCTCTTTTCCAATCTGCCCTTTCCTCTCTCTCCTGAGCTTCACGTTCTTCTTGTTCCTTTTGGCTCCTGCGGCCTTGATGCCCCTCGTCCTTTGCATCAGGAGTTAAGGGTTACCAGCTTTCTTCTCCGGCACAGCTTCTGTCTCTTTAAGCTGCCCAAACATCAGAAATTCAGCTGGTTGAACTTCACCTGGGCACACAGTAGTATGTAAAAGAAATTCAGCCTGTCACACTGCTGTTAAAAATATGGGGAGCCCTGCCAGGAAGTAATAGAAAAGTTGGCAGCTTAGACTTAATGAGTGGGTGACTCACTTGCTCCACCTCTTCCTTCCCTCCGGTGCTTATTAGCTGTTCACTTTAAACGTAGCTGCTGTACCTAGTCCCTTTGTTCTTTAATTCATGCCGATATATTTCTAGTTTCTTGCCATGTGGGTGGATGCCAAATTTGGCTTCGGAGATCAAGGCTCCTACTCTCCTGGGCCTTGTCTTCCTCCCCGCTCCTCTGTCTCACCTGGCCACCCTTGACTCTGCTGCTTCTCTTCGAGCCAAATTCTTTAGCAAAGGATGAGAAGGATCTGTTTCTTATGGCTGGTGTGGCACTCGGGTAGGAGACAGAGCTGTTCCTTCGAAACCTCTTCACCGAAATCTTACTAGGGACTGGTTAGGGAGCATTAGCAGAGCTGCAACTCTTCTACCTCAGGCCTTCATTGGCATGATAGTGTGATAAAAACTCTGACCTAATTTATAGTGTTGTTGTGGGCGGGGGGGGAGGGAGTGTTGCATACTCACCAGAAATAGTTATACAACTGCTAAGGCTTTTATTAAGCCTTTGGCACCTTGTGGGCTTTGTTCAGAGGATATACTGCTCATCTATGGTTAAATGAACCATGGTTTAGTGATTCATCAACACCTAGGTTGGAACAACTCTCTCAACTACCCTAGCTGGTTCAGTCATAATACACTATGACTGAAACTAGTAACTAAATTTTACCCTCGTGCGTTGCACAAACCCAGCCTGTGTAAATGTTACAGTGGTCCTCTTCTGGATCTCTTTAAGCCTACTGTGCCTGGATCTGTAGTTTGCCCAGTCCCTCAATGGTTAATTTCATCATTGTACTCTCTTCACTGTTCATTGCCAAAGCTGCACATCACTTGTTGAATCCAGAACCCATAAATGGCTGATGGTGATCACCCATTCCTTCTACCTAGCTAATATTACTTTATGGTAAGTTTTGCTAGGCTTAGCCTTTTTTCCTAGCACAGCTCCATCGTGGAACAAACAGTATAATAACAAAATGAAGGTGCTTCTGATGACACAAGACCATCACAAAATGATGTCTCTTCCTTACCAGGAATCATATATACGCAAATGGATGCTCTAAGGCTACGGAGCCATTTGCAAGCCACCAAATTTCTGTTCCCCTTAGGACAGGAATTTGGCTGATTAGGTAAAATTGCTTCCATTCACTTTCTTGATCCTAAGGTTGCCATCTAGGTCACATTGATCTGTCATCATCAAATGACAGAACTGGCAGAATTCTCATCAAATGCAACTCTTGCATATATGGCAGTATGTCCCTGGCCACCAGTCTCTCATTCTATACTTTTGCCTTTCTAGCAATATTACAAAGCCCCTCCTAGTCTAAACCATATGGGTGATTTATGCTTCCTGACTCTCAGACTGCCCCATCAGTTTCTATGCCCTGTGATGTTTCTAGTCAAACCAAACTAGAACCAAACCAAACTGACAAATTGTCATTACTTCACAGAAAGTGGACTGCCAACATTGACTGTATGAAGCATACGGAAGGATTTTGACCTTGTGCACTGTTGTCCCAAGTAAGCCAATCGGCAGAGGTTTCAGTGCAGCAAGCACAGTACAGTATACAGTAAATGGTCATTTTGTAGCATGCACTCTGCATCTCCAGTCTTGACTTCAGAGTCTGTGGTTCCTAAAAGCAGAAGATTGTCAACAAAGCTAGGATTCAGGACTCTTAAATCCAGGCTGTGTTGGTTTCATTTTAGAAACTGAATAGATGCTTTTTCTGAACTGTTCTACCTTTCAGGAGATGATGGGAGTTCTAATCTCTCATATCCAGATGGTGGGGAAGGCTGATCTGGTCCTTCTCTTTATATTAGCAGTCAGCCAGTTTCCTCCAGATTCTCACAAGCAGGGTGTAAAAGTGATGGAGTTCCCCTGCTGATTGTCTCCTACAGCTAGCATTTAGATGTATATGATAAGAGATATTCCATCTAATAATTGGATATACTAATAGCAAACTCATTCCAATTGCTGATTATTATGTAGCTACTGCGTAACAACACCACAAGAAGCTGGTATCAGCAGACATGGGGAACTAAGAAGTTTGCAAAAGTGCATGCGTGTTTTTGTGCACTCTCTCTTTGTCTCTCTCACACACTCTCACACATACATAAATTAGGAGAAAAAAAAACTAAAGGGGGGGAAACCCCAAATCAGCCCACTGAGGACTAAGCATGAAAAACCAAAGAGGGAATGGAGGGCAGAGCTTAGCTGTCTGCTCCCCTGAAACTTTCAATAGGTGGGTTTCAAAGTCCCATTTTTCAAAAAGCTCCAACTCATAATAATATTTATATTGTTTTTCTATTCTGGTAGTAGAAATGGTGTTTCTGAGCAAAGGGATTGAACTGACTGAAGAAAGAATGGCAATGATATCAGCATTCTGCAGTTCACCAGTTAGTTGCTAGCAAATCTCAGCGAAACCCTGTTGATAAGATAAGAAGTCTGGCTCCTGGTGCTTTCTAGCCTCCTCTGGTAACAAGAGCGAATAGTTTTGGCTGAGACAATATCCAACCCAACAAGTGTCAGGCCTGGGCACATGGAGCAGGGGTAAGAAACTCATAGTTCGGCTTGCCTGCCACCCTCAATCCCTCTTTTGTGGCTTCCTAAACCTCTTAGAACTGGACTATCAAAATTCAGTGAGAAATTGCTGAACATGAGCGGGGGGATTTCCTGCCAATTTTAATGGAAACAAAATAAAGTATTTGAAGCCTTCTGGTTTGTGAAGTGAAACTGAAGAGGAAAAGAAAGAGAGAGAGAGAGAGAGAGAGAGAGAAAGAAAGAAAGGAAAGAAAGAAAGAAAGAAAGAAAGAAAGAAAGAAAGAAAGAAAGAAAGAAAGAAAGAAAGAAAGAAAGAAAGAAACCCTGAACAATACCTTCTCCATTGAAAACCTCACTCCCCAGTACTTACAGGGTATTACAATAGCTCTTGAAAGTAGTAGTAAAAGAAAAAAGTGGGGACCGCAGAAGGCTAAACACTTTTCTGTAAGTGATGTGGAGGGCTAGCTTGAGTTGGGGCATGCAGAGGCTCAGCCAAAGACAATTTGCTGCTGCACAAGGCAAAAGACAAACCAGTGAAATAATAAGATGGTGTCTCCTCCCCAGTCTTTGACTGTCACATCAGTGACGGTAATAGGATGGTGTTCTCCTTTGTGCCAGCAGCACCAGCTTGGTTTATCAGCCCCAGGACAGACCGCAGCATACTCAGGTCTGTCCTCTGACAGAACAATTTTGGAGGATGCCAACACTGCCTCTCACCATCTGCACCTGAGGCCTTTGTCTCACTCTGCCCAATGGTGACACCATCTCTGGCCCCTAAACCTGTTTTTAATTGCTCAGACTCCTAGGGCAGTGTTGTCCAAACTTGGCCACTTTAAGAATTCTGGGAGTTGAAGTCCACTCATCTTAAAGTGGTCAAGTTTGGACAACACTGTCCTAGGGCATATACTTAAGGGGCTCTAGGCATAAGCAGAGTGCTTTTACATTGCCTCTCAATAAAAATAACCAACCTCCCTACCTGAGGAGGGAAGGATGGATTTAGAAGGCATAAGAGATTTCTGTTCAGACTTGATTTTGCTATTTTTGACTCCTGAAAAGGGACCCTGTAATCTTGCTCAAAGGAGAAGCAGTCGTATTATCCCCAACATGTCCACTAGAGGGCGGCATAACCAATCTTCTGGGGTGAAAGCAAAAGGTGGGTGAGGCTGTTTTCACTGAAGCTCCTTCCCCAACAAACATGTCCACACATTTTAAACTTTGTCCAACTTAATTTTATTCTTTCTTTTTTTTTTACCTGCCCCCCAGGGGCTACGCTGTCCCAGGGGCCCTGTCATCTGCCTGATACTCCCCTCCCTACTTGGCTACAACTACACAGTGAGACCTTGGCTGAAAAACGTCCAAGTTCCTCGTGCCTTCTACAGGTGGTACATACGGTGCACAGGTGAGTACAAGGGGCAAAGAGGCAAGAACCTGGACTGGGAAGGACTGGAAACCCAACTCTGACATCCTAAAAGCCACAGGGAGGAAAGGTTTCCCACCAATGGCTGGTGTGGGTCTTCCGGGCCGTGTGGCCGTGGTCCGGAAGTCTTGTTTCCTAACGTTTCGCCAGCACCTGTGACCGGCATCTTCAGAGGGCAGGAGCACAGGCAGGAGCAGTGTCTGTGGGGCACAGAGAGAACTGCTCCTGCCTGTGCTCCTGCCCTCTGAAGTTGCCGGTCACAGGTGCTGGCGAAACGTTAGGAAACAAAACTTCAAGACCACGGCCACACAGCCTGGAAGACCCACACCAGCCATCGTATGCCGGCCGTGAAAGCCTTCGACAATACATTTTCCCACCAATGTCTGTGTTGAGGTATGGGTGCCCTGTACACCTCAAGTTCCTTCATGGCTGCTGCCACAGGTAAGTCTTGGAAGTGTCAATTTGCCCAGGAGGGGGTGGCAGCAAAACTGTGTGCCCTCCTATGGCAGAGGGAGGTGGCAAGGTGGGTGTGGGTGGAGCCAGTTGTGCTAATGGAGCCATCGGAAGGGGAGGGTCTCCCTCAGCATCCCACAGGCTGATCAGGGGAGGGTAGACTTCGTTGAGTGGGATGGCGGCTGCGTGCTGCATGTACTTCTTAAGCGAATGGCGACACCCCTTCTCCTTGAGTCGGCGAGAAGCACAAAGGAGCAGGAGCACAGCACTCAGGGCTGCTAACAAGGAGCCGGTGACAGCAGCCAGGGCTGCCCCTCCTGCCCAGCCTCCCATCAGCTCCACAGAGAGGGAGGCATCCTTGGTGGTGACATTGAGGCAGGCGTGCCGAGCGTGGGGCAATAACCAAGCAGGTGGAAGAGCCGCAGAGGCTGCCACAGGACCTGCCATGGGTGCAGAGGAGGCTTTGGAAGTTCCCAGAGAAACCACAGTTGAATGACTCGTGAGAGACAAGGAAGGACCCCTGGGGATTGCCAAAGAGCTCAGAGAAGACTCAGAGGCACCAGTGGTGGTTGTAGCCATTTCTGAAGAACTCACAGAAGGTAAGGGAGAGCTTGTAGAAGCTGCTAAGGCAGAGGGAACATCAGCGTAACTGGCAGCAGCTGAGGACTTGGGAATCGAAGACATGACTGTAAGGCAAATCTCGTAACGGGTGGCAGGCTGCAGGTGCGTGAGGTTGTATTCCCGGATGCTCACAGGAACCCGTGCGGTGTAGGTGAAGTGGGGGTTATGGATGCTCATGGTAGCTGATGACCAGGGTGGAGGAAGTGGTGGGTGGGCGGTGGCTGATTCATCTCCTCTCTCATTTTTCTGCCCCTCTGTGTAGGATGTAGTCCACTCCAACACCACAAAATGTGACTGTACCTTTTTGGCAAAGACCAGCAGCCTGGCAGGAGTTACAGGTCTTTCTCCAACGACATTGAGGGACAGACTGTGGCTGGTAGAGGCCAGTTCATTCCAGGCCACACAAGTGTAGACTCCTGAATCTGCTGGGTTGGCTCTGCTAATCTCAAGGGTTCCCCCAGCCCTAAGATGCATCTTCCCTGACCCAGCAGTCACTTTTTTTCCAGAGGGTAAGATCCAATGGAATTGTGGTGGTGGCTCTGAACTGGCTTGACAATCCAGAGCTACTGTAGAACCAGATGATGCCTCCAGGTGCTCTGGAAGATTGGGTGAGATTTCTGGCAAACAGCCTCCCCCTCTGACATTTTTTAGGGCTTCTTGGAGCTCTTGACCCATGGCTTCTGAAGGTGAAGTGCAGAGAGTAGTTTGGGACTCAATCAGCCGAATATGTCCTGTGGCCCATGGTTCCCAGTTCTCTGAGCAATCGCAGCGCAATGGATTTCCATAGAGACTGAGTTCAGCCAAAGCTGGCAAGGTATCTCTCAGACCTAAGGGGAGAAAGCCAAGGGCTGCATTGCTGATTAGCAGAGTGCGAAGAGCTGGCACCCCCTGGAAGGCAGCTGGGTGCAAGTAGGAGAGATGTGGATTGTTGCACAGCTCAAGCTTAGCCAATTCTGGAAGATTCTCAAAAGACCCTTTGTGAATGCCAGTAAGTTCCTCCATGCCATTGAGGCTCAACTCTTCCAGATGCAGCATGTCCTTGAAGTCTCCTGTCTGAATTTCTGTGATAGGATTTTTGTTGAGATCCAGGAATTTCAAGAGAGGTAGGCCTCCCAGTGCCTTGGTAGGAACATATGAAAGGTGGTTATCATAAAAGGAGAGACTCTCCAGGTAGTCCAGGCCTTGGAAAGCATCAGGGGGGATTTCAGTGAGCTGCATTCCAGCTAAGACGAGGCTATGAAGCCTTTCCAAGGGCTGAAAGCTCCCCCCCGTTAACTGGGAGATGGGATTCTCTCCAATCATAAGGATCTCTAAGTTGGGGAGTGGGAGGAACCAACGGTGGTCAATGGCATGGAGACGGTTGGCATTGAGGTGCAGCCGGAGCAAGCTGGTTAAGCCCGCAAAGGCCAATGGCTCAATAGAGGAGATACAATTGTGGTTTATGTAGAGTTCCTCTAGTGAAGTAAGGTCACTTAAGCAGTGGTTAGGAAGCTCCTCCACCTGATTCTCTTCCAAGTAAAGTGTAATGAGATGTGAAAGGTTAGCCAAACCAGCATCACTGATTTTGGAGAAGTGGTTTTGGGAGAGATCCAGCTCAGTCAAGTTGGACAAGTGTTGGAGCTCCCTGTTAACTTTGGAAATCTTATTGCTCTGTAACAGAAGGACCTGGGTGTCTGAGGAAAGATTGCCTGGTACTCGGGTAAGCAGCAGATCATTGCAGTCCACTGTGCTGGCCTCATGATAAATGGATTGGGGAGTGAACCATGGGCGGGTCTCGCAGACACACTGTGGGGGGCAGGGGTGAGTGGCAGACGGTGATCCTTGTAGAAACAGCAACAGCAGAGCATACAAGGGGAGACAGGACATGGTGTTCTCCCCTGATATGAGCCTTCTTGACCACCCACAGCTTGTGGCGTAGCTTTGGATAAAAAGGATGACCCTGGTCCGTCAGATGAGCTCAGAATAGCCTCTGGAACTCTGTCATCTCTGGAAGAGAAAAGGAAGGATGGATATGAAAGTACAAGGTTTCTTAGGATAAACATGTATTCTGAAAGAGAATCAAAGCTTTTGAGATTCTAGCCAAGGAGCAGTCAGCTAGGAGCTTGAGGAGGTCATGTGGTCTTTAAAAGTTCAAAGAGTTTCTCCAAACTCTGTAATTGGTGGCAGCATTAACAGGGAAAGGAGGAAATAAACAAACAAGCACATGTCATATCAACTAGATTTAATTTTATTCATTTTACATGTAAATTATGTAAATTATGTACATGAACATCAGTTTTTGTCCTTTCCCTGGCCATGTTTTAAAGTGCAGCCCCTGAGGATACCACCTGTAGGCCAAATGTGGCCTTCAACCCCCCAAAATGTGCACTTGCCCTTATAGGCGCTAATTTTTTAAAGAGCAGGTTCCTACTCCCTGTTATTTTACAGAACAAAAGGTAGATAGCATCTGGCAAGGGCCCAGAAATTACAAGCAAGAACTGTGCAATCATCAAGCTGTAATTTACAAGTATTGTGATCCTTACAGCTCTCCTAGTCCCTGTTTTTGTCTCACATTGTTCACATCCATTTCCCAACTCTGCTCTGAGCTGATGGGTTCAGATTTGTTTTAGTTCTTACATTTCAGGACAGATTTAAATCATAGAAAGTCTGTGGCCTTAGAGAGCTTGTATCAATTTTGCCACATAAAACTCCATTCTCAACCCCTAATCTATATTCCATTTCTGAATTCAGATGGATGGCATTTTAGGCCACCTACTGTTACCATAAAATGACAAAACAGAATATTAAATCAAAGATGTGCTACATAAATAAATGAAGGGGTGGGTTTTTTAGTTTTATAAATGTCACAGGAATTTGTTAAAAGGGCAAAACTTTTTTAATGTGATTTTTATTAAGAGCTTTTACATAGATAAAAGACAAATATAAAAATATATAAAGAAAAGAAAAAAGAAAAAAAAAGTGCAGAAAGCATAACAGTGAAAGAAAGAGAGATAATTAAAGAAACAAGAACCAGAAAAAATAAGTGACTTCTGACCTTCTTTTCAACAGTTATAAACAAACTCATTGTCCCTCTTACAAAAACCCTTGCAGCCCTTTATTCAATCCTTTTTCAATCGTCATATCCAGAAATCATTTCACTTTTTTCCATTTTCAGCAAAAAGTCCATAAAAGGTTTCCAGTCTTTTATAAAAGTACTAATTGTTTTGTCCCTGACCAACAAGTCCATTCTGTCATTTCTGCCAGTTCTGCCATTTTTACCATCCATTCCTCCATTGTGGGTGTTTCAGTATTTCTCCATTGTTGTGCATATAATCATCTTACTGCAGTTAACTTATATAAAAATTAAAAGGGCAAACCTTGATGAATTTGCCAGACTTCCTAATACAGGGAAAGTTGTCCAGCCAATGTCTGGTGATGGTTTCTATCCTTTAAGATACTTGGGAGCAACCGAAAGAGAATTTCTTCAACTTGCCTTGCTACACTTATCTGGGAACACCTGTATCTGGTGCGACTTTTCTGGCCTTCTTAAAGATCACAGGATTTACTCTGACTATCTCTATACTCAGGGATCAGCTGTCAGCCAGGCTGGCCATGCGTTTAAATAACAACTTGGAATGCAATCAGAATTCCTTGCATTATGATAAGCAGGACCACTTAGTGTTCTTCAACCTTGGGAACTTTAAGAGGTGTGGACTTCAACTCCCAGAATTCCCCAGCCAGCATCAATTCCCCAGCCAGTTGCTAAGGGTGAGAAACACTGATCTAGAACAATATAGTGAGGCTGTAGAGCTTTGGGAATTTCTCCCTTTTTCCAATGCTCATCCAGTCAGCCTAAAAGGAGGCGGAGAAACAGCTTACTGTGGCTTGTCTGGATGGGTGGGGGAACCAGGCTACAAAACTAGGACAAGCAAACCACGTTTTAGGCAGAGTGTTATTCACTCCCAGCCCATGTGGTCTGGTTATGATTCAGTGGGTTGTGCAAACACAAAAACATAGCTTAACATTCTGCGAACACAGTCCCTGTCTTAGAAAGATCCTGCCTGCTGCTAATAGTAAGAAGGAAGCAGTGATGGGACAGGGAGAGGTTTCCCGGCCTCCAAGCCGCCTTGCCATTAACTGTTAGAAAGCAGTACTGTAATTAGGAATCCCTGTAGCCAGCAAACCATGACTTATGGCTTAATGTGTACAAACCAGCACACGGTACTATGCTCAAGCATGGTAGGAGAAGGAGAAGGCAGGTTAGATGGTTAGATAGCATCACTGAAGCAATGAGCATGAAACTGAGCCAACTCAGGGAGGCAGTGAAGGACAGGAAGGCCTGGAGCAATAGGGTTCATGGGGTCGCGAAAAGTCGGACACAACTTAACAACTGAACAACAACGACAACAGCATGATGTTTGGAAAATCGACACATGCTTCCTTGAGTTCCTAGTAGAATAATGACAGAATATGGAAGCACAAAAGAAATAATCTACTTCACGTGGTAGCAAACTGAATATTGAACCAACTTTACTTTCCTCTCCAAGAATATGGGTCTGCTCTCAGGCTGCAATAAACTTCCTAAAGGAATAAATCCTGCTATGTACATTAGACACATTTTAAGTAAGCAGATAGGACTGTACTATCAACCTATCATGTTTGTCTTTTAAATATGGCGATATACCCTTCATTTGCCTTCTTCCTTACAAAACAACAACTGTTCTTTTGAAGTTGTAAAGTTGGTGCAGGAATAGGGAGGGGAGATAATTTGGGGAGACCACAGGCATTCACTGGAATCATCCTCAGCTTCCTTCTATTTCTAATCAAATGAAGTGTCTGGTGGAAACGTTTACAGCTTTTTCCTTTTTTTTTCCCCTCCAGAGCTAGATTTTTGACAGGAGAAAGTTGTTCTTTTGAAGAGCAGTGACAGTTTTGGCAAACGCTACCCTTCTTCAAGTACTGTATTCAATTTGCCTTCACTGATGGATTATCCAGGACTATGCCTCACTAAGGAAGGAGGTGCTTTGCTGGGAATTCGGAATAACTCTTTTTTTAAAAAAATTAAATTGTTTTTAAAATAATAAAGAAAGAAGGAAAAAGAAAAGAAACAAAACACAAAGATAATTGTGATAGAGATACATACATTACCAAAGTAAACAGTTATAGTTCTATATGTACTTATCTAATGCAAATATTACTCAAGTACATATATATTTCTAATACACATATAATTATCATTTTTTTTAACCTCCTGTATCTTGTATAAATGTGTCCCACATTTCATTATACTTGTCCATGCAATGTCTATGTCTGTAGGTAATCCACTCATAAGTGGCAAGTGCAATCAGGTCTTCAATCCATTAACTAAATGGGGCTATACATTTATCTTTCCAATGTTGCAATATCAGTCTTTTGGCCATAGTAAGGGCATGGAGAATCCATTTATGTTGTCCAGTTGTCAAATTCCATGTACTAGGTATATAGTTCAAGAGAATATGATCCTCTGAAAAGTTTAGCTTTTGTCGCACAATCATGTTTATATAATCCACTATTTTCTCCCAAAACTTAGTAAGTATAGGACATTGTAAAACATATGTTTTAAAGAAGCATTATCCTTATTGGATCTCCAACAAAATGCTGTTTTTGACAGTCCCTTTCTGTACAAACATAATGGAGTCCAATAAATTCTAAATATTTTTTTTTGTTCTATAAGTTGTAATTTGAAGTCCATTGACACTCTTGCTATAGAAGTTAAGACACTCTCCCATTGTCTAGGCAATATAGGAACCTCTAATTCTTTATTCCACTCATTTCTTAGCATCTGCATATCAAATTGATTTATTGATAACAAATATCTATAAAAACTAATAGTAGGATTTTTAGTTTTAAAGGATTTAACAAGTTGTTCTAGTATCTTGGGTGTCTCAGAAGCTGAAAATGCTGCTGGTCCAAACAATATTGTTAACAAATGCTGTAACTGTAAGTATGGCCATTGGCAGTGTATCTGATAGATATTTATCTTTTAACACAGAGTATGTTAAAAATTCATCTTCATCATCTATCAGTTGATCCAAAGTCAGTATCCCTGCTTCCATCCAATTTTTCCATATCACCATCTTTTCCCCAATTTTTAAAGTTGGGTTTCCCCATAAAATCAGTTTAACATAGGAAAAAGAGTCAATTTTTTAAATTAGACATTCCATTCCATAACTTTCTGACTGATGTAATTGTTTCCAGAGATACTAGAGTTTTAGTGTATTTAGATCCTAATACTGTCCATCCAACCAAAGGTGCCATTTATGTATATTCCAAAGTCGCCCAAATTGGAAAATTAACACCATTTGTTGTCTTCCATTATTTAATACTTGACAATAGGTAAGCTTGATGATATAGCTCCAATTTCAGAAAACGGAATCCTCCCTCATTAATTGATAATTGCATTTTCTATAAAGATATTCTTGGAATCGAAGAATCTCATAGAAATTTTCTAAACAAAGAATTTATTTTCTGAAAATATTTTCCAGATATATAAACTGGAGTTCCTCTCAGAATATAAATTAACCTGGGAATAATATTCATTTTGAGAGCGTTCACCTTTCCCCAAAAGGTGAGGTTTAATGACTTCCATCTATTGATATCTGAAGAAACCGTTATAATTCTTTATGTGAATGTTCATGTACTGCTATTCTTCCAATGCAATTCAGCTATGCCAGATGCTGGGTACTTTCTCCAACTCTCCCCAGGATTAGCACTCCTGATAAGTCATTTCTTAAGATCCCTAATCTGAAAGCTTTAAGTCCCATCTTTGTCCGCAAAATGTATACCCTAATTCTCACCATGTGCTGCTTCTTTGCAGGATTTGCCCGACCGTTAGTTTAATGGCTTCTGTGGGGGAAGAGATCATTGTATGATCCCCAAGCAACTAAAAGCCAGAGAAGTTTTGCTGGTGTGGAGACACCCTAGCTTTTTTTCAAAGGTGGCATTTTAATGCCTCTTGGCTGTGTGACAATGACAAAAGTAGAACATGCAAAATATATATAGGTAGTCGTTGCTAAAAACTCCTTTCATCCATCAGCGATTAAACTGAGGTGAGTAGACATCCCGTATGCATGGTGGAAGCACCTTGTCATCGATATGCTCCATCATACTTCTACTTTAAATAAATCTTAGGGGGCTTTGGCACTCTTATTTATATGGATCCTTTTTACACCCAAGAGGAATTTAATCTGGGCACAAAATAGGTATGTTTTAATTTGTATACTAGTTTTTTTTTTTTAATCTGTTCAATTGTGCCCAATTCTTGGAGACCACCTGGACAAATCACTGCAGTTTTCTTTTTTCAGAAGTGGTTTGCCCTTGCCTCCTTCCTAGGACTGACAGAGAGGGACCGGCCCAAGGTGGCTTTGTGCCTAGGTGGGACTAGAACTCCCGGTCTCCTGGTTTCTAGCCAGGTGCCTTCACCACTACATCAGACTGGCTCCCTATACTAGGGTAACCAGATGCAAAACAGAATCAGGATCCTGTACATTTAAAGATTGTGAGGAAAACAGAATTTCAGCAGAGTATATTTTTTCTACCCTTGTATGACAAGTATGTTGAAGTTTCTTCTGCAGGAATGAGGAATTTATCTTCCAGATGTGGCTGAACCAATTCCCTACACTCCCTAGTATTGTTCATGGTGGTGTGAAACTAGGCTGAAGCTGCCATAACTAAAGATGAAGCAGGGACATAAGCAGAGAGGACAAAAAGCCAGAAATCTTGTCTAAAATATCCCTTCATGGAGGTAGGTAAGAAGGAAACAGGTTGTTAAGGGAACAAAGGAAAAAGTCACCTGAACCAGACAAAGGAAGCTGGGCCTGAGCACATAGAAAACCTTCCCAATCCTAGCTGATCAACAAAGCAAGAACTTTTGGGGATAAAAAGGAGTCCTGAAGCCCACCCACTCCTTGAGTCATTTTTGGATCCAGACTTGGCGGCTTCCATCCCTCTAGCTAATGCCTGGCAGACTTGTTGAGAAGGACATGGGTAAGTGTGGATGAGTGTGTGTGTGTGTGTGTGTGTGTAAGAAACAGCAAATGTACATTGTAACCAGTAAAGTTTTGCTGTTACTTTAAATTCACTGAGTGTCTGTGAATTTCAAAGAACGTGATGCATCTCAGTGTTCGGTTGACAGTGATTTGTGTGTGTCTCTAATTATTTCCCGGCTGTTGACCAGGGCTGTGTGTCTTGTCTGCTCTAGCTGTCTCTGTCTGGAAAACCCAGGTAGAAAGCAAGGGGGGGCTTACAAGATCTACATGCCTCAACAGACTGTGAATGTGTGAGTGAGTGAGTGACCGACCATAAGCTGAACCTGAAAGCCCGTGTAACAGTGGCTCGTTGTAGTCTAGAGAGCCACAGATTGCCCACCTCAGTTATATACTCTATCACAAATGCAACTTCCTCTTAGGTAAACCTTCTTGGGCCATGGGACCCCTTCTTTAAAGTCCCAGTCTTAACTCCAATCCTCACCTTCCTTTAGACCCACCAGCCAAGGCAGAGCATAGGAGACACAGCAGTTCCAGGTTGGTGTTCGTTGTTTGCAATTGGCTCATCTTTTCAACACAATTTCTACTGGCTGGGATTTGGCAGGATGTGACCACATGTGTTACATTTTGTGACGTTTGCCATTGTGTAGGGAACTGCACAGACTGAAAGAAGGTGCCATTACCACCCCTGCCAATCATGGAAGTGCTGTTCCAGGGAGTGGATGGAGATATACTGAGTGCCGTGCTACCCAAGATGGAAACAATATGTGATGACCCTAGAGCAGTGTTGTCCAAACTTGGCCACTTTAAGATGAGTGGACTTCAACTCCCAGAATTCCCCAGCCAGCCATGCTGGGAGTTGGTCCCCTCATCTTAAAGTGGCCAAGTTTGGACAACACTGCCCTAGAGGATTATGCTAGAAGCAGTACTCCTGACCTGAAGTCTTTTTCATTTTGTCTCCCAGCCTTTTAGATCTAATGAAAGTATATTTTTATCTTATTGGAGTGGAGTTGCGGGGTGTGGGTGGGTTTAACACCTACCACTACATGTAGTCCTCATTTAGTGACTACAATTGGGACTGGCAACTCAGTTATTAAGCGAAGCAGTTGCTAAGTGAAACTGCGACTGTGCTTATGATCTTACTTCAGCTTTCCTTTGCTTTACAGACCTGTGAAGGTCGTAAAGGCAAGAGCTGGTTGCAACATTACTTCTTCATCCCTGTTGTAACTGCAAACGTTTGCTAAGCAAGGCAGTTGCTAAACGAGGACTATCCGTATTACTGTTGGTTCCTAACATGTTATAGTTTTAGTCTGTCAATTGTTTTAACTTGTTGCTTTTCATTACTGGCTGCTCGGAGAGCTATTTGAAAGTGAGGTAGCCATACTGATAGGTAAAACTAAAATAAACCCAGCAAACAAATATATCCAGGGAAGTTTTTCTCACCTGCTAATGACATCCTGAAATACTTTGAAAGTAAGTCTTCCCAAAGACAGAGGCAACAGCATGGTGCTGAGTATGACCTCCTGAGATCATTTGTGCTTGTGGGCAGATTTCCTTAAAGGCTGGTTTACCATTTTGCCAAGTAAAGTGGAGAGCTGGTACACCTATCAATCATTACATTTATTTGAGAGTAAGCTCCCTAAACTGCTATTTCATACAGCAAACTTACCAATTAGACAGTATTTTCTGAGATGTTTACTGGGACAAAGAAAAAAATTGATATCCTTTAATTAAACACCAATATCAATAAAAAAAACCTCGCTTGGTACAATGAATCCCAAGTGGCAAACAGAAGAATGAAGACTGAACCAGTATTGATGAAGCTCCTTTGGGACTAACAGCAAGGAAAACAGCTGATTCAGCGGCCTGAATCTTTGCTCCTTCTTTTGGAGATGTGAGACGAGCATGTTACATGCTTTTGAAAATCTCTGGACTTTCAGAGGAAGAAATGGCAGACGGAGGATGGCTCTGTGAAAAGCAGAGCTGACAACCATGGTGAAGAATGAAGAGCCAGTGAGTAGACCAGTTCTTCAAACCTCTCCAGACAAAGAGAGGACAGGAGATCACCCACAATGCTCCAGATAGTTGTTCCTCATAAGGAAACTACAAGACAGTAGTCTCCAGCGGGTTCTGAGCACTGGGAGAACAGGGAAATGCTATCTTGCTCAAACCGTGCTTGGCATCTTTAAAAGGACACTAAGTCCACATACTTCCTTTTTTAATCACATTCAGAAATTGCTTATTAACTACTTTTCAGCTGTTAGAAACCTTTGGATCAACAAGTCTGAAAACACCGGGTAAGTCTACCTTCAATGCTTAATGAAAGAAAATTTTAACTTCAAGCTTAAGAATTAAATTTTTTTTTATAAAACAGCAAAAGATGGATTAAAACTTTGATTTTAGTAAGCTACAAAGAGACTAAGGGTCCTGATATAGTTGAAATAAGATTTTGGAATGAATTATAAAGAGTCCTTTCCATGGGAAAATGCTTTTGTTTTGAACTTTTTTTTTTAAATAAGATTTTAAAAATTGAACACTAGAGGGAACTAAAGATTTCAATTAAAGAAGAACACATAAACCTGACTAACAATTACAGAATGGTGCAAAATATTCTAACATTGGAAATATTGGATACTTTTGGAAAATGGAGTCAGAAATTAATATTGTCAGCAGTGATATCTGCCTCTATGGATAGACTGTGTCTAAAAGATGCTATGGAAGAGGAACAAGTTTTACCTGACAAGACAGAGATTGAGTTAAAAATGGATTTACAAATGACAGTCTGCAAGAACAACATGTTACAACATAAATAACATGGCTGATGTTTTAATAATTAAAAGGGACATAAAAACAATAAACCGAGAGAGTGATCTGGATAATTTTTCTATAGTGAACTTACAAAACAGATTTGTTAAAGCTTTGAAGAATCTTGTGAGAAGCAACAAAGAAGAAATTAAATCAAGTTCTATGACATTATTTGAATGGACTAGTGATTAAGATTATTAGAAATAAAAGGAAGGAATAGAAAGTTGGTTTATCTGATCAAGGTTAAAATAGATGTGTTGTTATTTCTGGTAACTCTTAATGGACTTTTGCTGACACCAGGATTGAAATGATGATGCTTTATGGATTTGTTTATAGATAAGAGATGGGATATCGGAAGAAGAGATCATTTGTTGTACAGTAATTTAAGAGGAGGTGAAAAGTTACTAAAATTGTTTATAGTTATTGTGATGAAGGTGGGAATTCACTTCTTTATATATTTCTTTTCTTTTTCTTTACTGTATTCTTACTTTTCTTTTTTTCTTTCTATTCTTTATGTCTTTCCTATTTTTTTCTCTTTGCACCTTTTTCTCTTTCTTTCTATTTTTCTTTCTTTTAGTTTGTATTAGGTTTTACTGTTGTAATTATAATCTTTAATAAAATTACTTGAAAAAAAGAAAAGAAAATCTGCTTCTCAGCCCTGGCCATAAACTCCATGTTAGTTCTTTGAATTCTCACCCCAATGACCTGTTCTAACAATGACGCTGGTAGAAGGAGGGCTTACTGCATAACTGATGACCTAGATAAACACTGTGTGGAATGGCTGGTGCTGGATCTACTTTGTAGGGTGCCTGAGGGTGTGAGAGCATACAGGACTTGCGATTGCTAAGAGAGATGAATGATGAGAAGGGAGAGCTCAAAACTTAGTCTACTGTATCTAGACTCCGCTGTAAAATTCCAGACAATTTGGTAGGCCTTTCAAAATGGAGACATGGGTTTAGAGATGCTGGTAACTCATACTGCAGGAAGGAGATGAAGTTAGGCTGCCAGATTCAGTTTGGTTAAGGTTGTTTTCATAAAAGAAGTTTGAAGATGAGCCATCATCATCATCATCATCATCATCATCAAACCTGCCAATCTCAAAACACTGTTAATAGGAGTTGCCCCATTCCCAACTGTTACAGGTCCATGAATAACAGAAATCCCCTCACCCTATTCCAAAGAAAAACTCCTCTCCTGATTTTATCTGCACATATAGGCAATAAATAAATAAATGAATCTGAATAGTTTCTATGAGGGAGAGTTGGAAAATGATCAAGGTCACCTTTCCCTTTGAAAGGCCAAAACTTTAGGCCTTGGGTAAAGCAGGAGTTCCCGTAAATAGTAAAATGGATGGCCCACACATTTCACAGAGCCGCAGTGTTTTAAGTACAACAACAACAACGACACATTTCACTGCAGTTTTAGATGCACCACAGCTGAGCTACAAATAAATTGGCTCAACTTTAGAAAACAATGAGGTCTGGAGCTGCTTTCAAAGTGGTGCAGAATCCTTGAGGGGAAGTTCCCTCAGTGCTGGGAGAGCAAGAAGTCAGTAGGATGATTTTTTCCTTCATTAATGTATTATGATGCCCTCCCTCCACCCAGCCCACAGGAAAAAAAAAAGCCTAGGGGTCAGCCTTGGAAAAGAAACTCTCTTGGATAAAACATTCATTGAATAAATCTCAAATCTTTGGCTGTGGATTCAATCTGAGCAACCCTGCTGGATTGCCCATGTGAAACTGGGCTCCTGTATTACTTAAACATGTGGTAAAATGGGTGTTCTAAGCCTTGCAGCTTTAAAATCCTCAAACTCTTTCCCTCCATGAAGCCTGACCTTGCTCATCTTTGGAGTATGGCCACTGTCACATCAAGCTGACAAAAATGGCACACTCTGGGCTTAGCCTATTGGGCGAATTCGGCCTATTATAGTTTATTCCAAAAGCCATGATTGCATGAATGGTGGCATAATGTGATGGGTGAGCCAGGACACCTGAGGAGGGAGCAGAAACAGAGTCTCCCCAGCCCTAGTCTGATGTGCAAATAATTGTGCTCTCTTAATAGAGGCTGAAGGGTTGGGGACTGCTCCTTGCCTGTCCTTCCCCCACCTTCCCCCCAGCTGCTGAATTGGCACCAAGCCAGAAGGTGCTGTGACTGAGGCGTGTGAGGCAGAGCGTGAGCTCATTTGCACAAGGGCTGAGAGCAGCAACAGCGACCAAACATTGTGAAGGGGATGCTAAAAATAGAGATGTGTCAGAGCTAGAGTGAGAGAGAGACAGATGGAAGTGGAGCTGCAGAGGGAGGATGGGGACCCTGAAAAAGGCTGAGAGATTGGAGGTCAGCACTCAAGTTGTCATTGATTCAGAAGAGGCATGACAATGAGCCTGGTGGTCTCCCTCTGATTGTTCCCTTGGTTTGGCTATGGTGGCAAGGAGGAATGCATCTATACAGGATGGCTGGTTGCTATGGCTGATGAAAACTACTGTACAGGACCGCAATGGTGGTTCTCTTCCACCACTGAAATGTTCTGAATCCTGGCCTCACAGACCTTCTTGGGTGGACCTCTCTGGAGACCCTGTCAGCTTTGCTGGGAATAGAGCTGTGAAGCCAATGACAAAGGGGGCTTCTTATGGGAAATCTGTTTCGGGAAAGAGGATCGGAGACAAACCTTACAGAATGGAAATGGCCTACACACAATGGGTCTTTTTATCTGGGAGCCAAAAATACACTTGATGCCCTCCCCACCACCACTTTCTTCTCATTGCAATCTATGTGAAGGCATTTTTTTTCATTTATTGATTTACATTTACTGTATATCCCACCTTTCTTCTGGAGCAAAAGGTTGCATATCCCCCCCTGCCAAAAAAACCCCTCCTTCAATTTTTCTCTATAACAATTCTGTGAGATAGGTTGCATTAAGAGAAAGCAATGGTCTAAAGTCACTCCATGAGCTTCCACGACCCAGAAGCTGGAGGGTGGGGGGCCAAGAACCTGAATCTTCCCACTCCTAATCCATAAACCTAGATCTTAACTACCACACCACACTAGCAGTTTGGTCCACTGAAGTCTGATCCAAGTAATGGGACTGGGTGGGTGGAGGGGAATTACTGAAATAGCTACTGCCTTGAATGATAAGCACTGCTCCATCTGAATCATTTGAGATACGGCAGCCTACTTTGGAGGACTCCCTTCCAGTAGTAAAGAGCCTACTGCAGTTGCCCCCGTTCTCCTCCACCTAAAATTGTGCTCTATGGCCAGAAGAACTCAGAATCATCCTTCTGAATCCCTTAATGGGGAAGAACCAATCAGATGGTAGAAATGCATGTTTGAAGCCTGGAATGTAAAACATCAAAGGCCTGTAGGATCCCTCAGGCCCACAGGCAGTAACAGCAACAGCAGGTCAAGTGGCATTTTCCAAACAGGTCACACCGATGAGTCTTCCTGGTGGGGAACTCCAAACCATCAGCTGTAATATAGGGGCTGATTTGCTACCACTTGTCTTTCATCTTCAGTGTGATTGTGAGGGGGGCATTTTTGGGGGGTGCAATGTGTTGGGGCCAGCAGTTTTTCCTTCAATGGATTAATGATTTCAGCTAAAATTTAGTTAAGCGCTCAATAGTTACAGCTCTGGACAGGAAATGTGGACCCTCACTTCTCCCTTTCTTTGCCTACCCACCCCTGTTGACAATGTCATATATAACAACATCATTCCCATTTTGTGTGATATATCAGGACCAATTTCAGATCAACAGTCCGTTTCCCCATCAGGGTAGGGGAACTAGAAGTGGCCAGAGCAAACTTGGGTCTCTCTATTCCCTGTCAAGTTCCAGCCGTCCTACAGAGTAGGAGATGTCCCCCTGGAAAAGAATAAAATCGCTGTTGCGTTTTTAAACAAAAATCTTTTTAGACCAGTAGGCAGTTTCTTCAGTAATGCTAAAAGTGGAAGAAAAAGAACTGGAAAAAAGCAACAGCCGTGGCATATGATATTGACAGAAGAGAGAATGTCTTTTTTTTTTTTTTTAAAGTCAAATTCCAAATCTGTCCTAAAACACTTTTCCACTGAAGCATCACCTTTATAAGATATTATGGGAAACAACATTAAAAGAGAACACAACCCAGATGGAAATGTCACCACGAAAGTATCTCCAGGTATAGGTCAATTTCCTGCAGCCTGGCAGACGTATCGGTGTAGGTACTGTTGGTCTGGAAGTAACAGAGTGAACAGCATATAGCTGTTCCACAATAAAAGCTTAAAGTGCAAATACCTCCAGGTCGGGATGAAGGAAACAGTCTTTGCTCTTAGCAAGCACAGGTTTACTAGTACGTTTCTGCCATGGCCTCAAGTCCAGGCAGTAATCCAGACTGGGGAGGTCTGGAAACACAGATTTCCTCCAAGCAAGAAATTAAACCAACCCTCCCTCTGCCTTGCCTTGCCTTTTGCTGTTCAGTAATTGCCTGATTACAAGAAACAACGGGGTCTGCAATAACTAGGGGGTCCAGATGCCTAAGCGGAGAGCATTCCCACAGAAAAGGTTTGGCGGCTGCCACTTTTCATTTTCCTGCCACGACAGGCTGCACCTGCTCAGCTCTTTCACACCAGAGGAAGCATCGCTGGCTACTTTTCTGTTTGCCAGGTTGGTGCTAAAAACACTGAGACAGGTTGTGGGTGTGAATTGGCAGTGGGGCCTGAGGTAATGGTGGGCCGCTGATGGGTGGAAAAACATGCTGCTGTTAGGCAGGAAATGAGAAATTCCTTTGGGCCTGCCTGCCTGACTTTGCATAACCTGAAGACTGGCACAGGACCAAAGGCCAATTTTCATAGCCCACTTCTCTTCCAATTCTTGCTGCTGATCGGCTTCTTAAAATCGGCAGGATTTTTCTCAGACCCGCTGGACCAAGTCCAGAAAGTGATCCTACTCAGATGCTAAGAATATAATATTGTCTCACATATGTGATCCAAAGTCTATGAGAATTGGAGGGATTATTGACCAAGAGTCATGGAAGAACCATTCAGTGACCTCCCTGTGGAGCACCTAAGGCTATCCTTTTGCTAAAGGGGATACTGGTGTTCTCCATCCAGTGAAGAACATCGCTGGTTGGGTTCTGCACATCAAACTCTTGTTAAAGACACAGGGTGAGTCACAACGTTTCCCTAATCCATTCATAAGTTTTATGTAAGCCTAGGTTCAAAACAAGACCAGGAGCTGACTGTGGCTCAGATCATGAGCTTCTTACTGCAAAATTTAGGCTTAAATTGAAGAATGTAGGGAAAACCACTAGACCACTCAGGTATGACTTAGATCATATTCCTTGTGAGTACACAGTGAAGGTGATGAATAGATTTAGAGGATTAGATTTGGTAGACAGAGTGCCTGAAGAACTATGGACGGAGGTCCGTAACATTGTACAGGAGGCAGCAACTAAAACCATCCCAAAGAAAAAGAAATGCAAGAAAGCAAAATGGCTGTCTGATGAGGCTTTACAAATAGCTGTGGAAAGAAGGAATGCGAAAAGCAAGGGTGAAAGGGAAAGATATAAGCAATTGAATGCAGATTTCCAGAGAATAGCAAGGAGAGATAAGAAGGCCTTCTTAAATGAACAATGCAAAGAAATCGAGGAAAACAATAGAATGGGGAAGACTAGAGATCTCTTCAAGAAAATTGGAGATATGAAAGGAACGTTTAGTGCAAAGATGGGCATGATAAAGGACAAAAAAGGCAGGGACCTAACAGAAGCAGAAGAGATTAAGAAGAGGTGGCAAGAATACACAGAAGAACTATACAAGAAAGATCTTAATGTCCCTGATGTCCACGCTGGTGTGATCGCTGACCTTGAGCCAGACATCCTAGAGAGTGAAGTCAAGTGGGCCTTAGGAAGCATTGCTAACAACAAAGCTAGTGGAGATGACAGTATTCCAGCTGAGTTATTTAAAATACTAAAAGACGATGGTGTTAAAGTGCTGCACTCAATATGCCAGCAAGTTTGGAAAACGCAACAGTGGCCACGGGATTGGAAAAGGTCAGTTTACGTTCCAATTCCAAAGAAGGGCAATGCCAAAGAATGCTCAAACTATCGCACAATTGCACTCATTTCACATGCTAGCAAGGTTATGCTCAAAATCCTACAAGCTAGGCTTCAGCAATACATGAACCGAGAACTACCGGATGTACAAGCTGGGTTTCGAAGAGGCAGAGGAACTAGAGATCAAATCGCCAACATTCGCTGGATCATGGAGAAAGCACGAGAGTTCCAGAAAAATATCTACTTCTGCTTCATTGACTATGCAAAAGCCTTTGATTGTGTGGATCACAACAAACTGTGGCAAATTCTTAAAGAGATGGGAGTACCAGACCACCTTACCTGTCTCCTGAGAAATCTGTATGCGGGCCAAGAAGCAACAGTCAGAACCGGTCATGGAACAACCGATTGGTTCAAAATAGGGAAAGGTGTACGACAAGGCTGTATACTGTCACCCTGCTTATTTAACCTATATGCAGAGTACATCATGAGAAATGCCAGGCTGGAAGAATCACAAGCCGGAATTAAGATTGCAGGGAGAATCATCAACAACCTCAGATATGCGGACGATACCACCCTAATGGCAGAAAGTGAAGAAGAACTAAAGAGCCTCTTGATGAGGGTGAAAGAGGAGAGTGCAAAAGCTGGCTTGAAACTCAACATTAAAAAAACTAAGATCATGGCATCTGGACCCATCAATTCCTGGCAAATAGAAGGGGTAGAAATGGAAGCAGTAACAGACTTCATTTATTTGGGCTCCAAGATCACCGCAGATGGAGACTGCAGCCATGAAATTAAAAGACGCTTGCTCCTTGGGAGGAAAGCTATGGCAAGCCTAGATAGCATATTAAAAAGCAGAGACGTCACCTTGCCGACAAAGATCCGCATAGTCAAAGCTATGGTTTTTCCAGTAGTAATGTATGGCTGTGAGAGCTGGACCATAAAAAGGCCGAGCGCCGAAGAATTGATGCCTTTGAACTGTGGTGCTGGAGAAGACTCTTGAGAGTCCCCTGGACTGCTAGGAGGTCAAACCAGTCAATCTTAAAGGAAATCAACCCTGATTGCTCATTGGAAGGATCGATAATGAAGCTCAAGCTCAGATATTTTGGTCACCTAATGCGAAGAGAGATATCTTTGGAGAAGACCCTGATGCTGGGAAAGATTGAAGGCAAAAGGAGAAGAGGACGGCAGAGGATGAGATGGTTAGATAGCATCACTGAAGCAATGAGCATGAAACTGAGCAAACTCAGGGAGGCAGTGAAGGACAGGAAGGCCTGGCGCAATATGGTTCATGGGGTCACGAAGAGTCGGACACGACTTAACGACTAAACAACAACAACAAGGTTCATGTGTCAGCTTAAGCCGTGGTTTCTTAACCCTGATTTGTTGAACAAGGTACTACTGGCTGAGTTCCCCAATATGGGGGCCTTCCCTATATTTAGACTTCAAGTGTTTCCTGACAAAGCTTGTCTCCCAAATGAATAAGTGATGATGTACTGTATATCTGCTATACGATTGATATTTGGGGCAAAAGAGAAATTCCCAAATGGTAAAGGCATCATAGGGGAGGCTGTGTCATGAAACAAAGTGAAGCTGCTTGCTGTAAGCAGCAGCATTAATTGGGGAGAGGAAGTGACAGAAAAGATGAAAGTGGCAGGAATTGATATTTGGACAGACTCAGCTCCTGACAGCAACATGCAGCCCCTAACTGTTTGGATTAATTCTGGGACCTCTTGCACAGGAATTGGCGTCAGCTAGCTTTGATGGGAGTTCATCCCAAGCTTGTCTCCTCAGATCATCATGAGGAGCCTTGCTCTGGATGCGCCTGACATTGGAGGTTAAGCAGGCAGTCACTCTAAACAAGACTTCTCCTCTAGCAGGGCTACCTCTTTAGAAATGTTCCCTTGGCACCTTTGTTGCCATTTCGATGTGAGACGGAGGCTGTCTTATTGTCTCTGGACAGCCGTTTAATTTTGCTTGTCTGGTATCAGGCTCCTTTGAATACTTGTTGACTTGTTACTTGTTGTACCTAAGCAGCTTGTATTTCAAATTCAAGGCAGCTCAGCTAGCAAGAAAGTCCCCAGGAACCTATTAGAGGAGCTATAGCAGTGTTGTCCAAACTTGGCCACTTTAAGATGAGTGGACTTCAACTCCCAGAATTCCCCAGCCAGCATGGACAACACTGCCTTAGGTGCTCCACAGGGAGGTCATTGAATGGTTCTTTCATAACTCTTGGTCAATAATCCCTCCAATTCTCATAGACTTTGGATCACATATGTGAGACAATATTATATTCTTAGCATCTGAGTAGGATCACTTTCTGGACTTGGTCCAGCGGGTCTGAGAAAAATCCTGCCGATTTTAAGAAGCTGATCAGCAGCAAGAATTGGAAGAGAAGTGGGCTATGAAACAGGACTCGCCCCACCTTCCCACGAAGTATTACTTATTCCCTGCTAGCTTTTGACAGTTTGGTGCCAAAGGTTTATGAATATGAATTGGTCTCCTAAATAATTGATTTTCCCCTCCTCCAACCATCCAGTCCTGAGCTGACCCTCTTCATAGGCACTCCTGTGCTCTCTGACTATTACTGGACTGGAAGATACTTCTTTAAAATACAATGCACTGATGTTTTTATCCTTTGGCCTGAACAATGATTTTGTATATTGCACTTATTGGCATGCATGCCTTTGTGTCTGAAGCTTATCTTCTCTAAGATGAACAGATGAAAGGGGTTGTTGTTCTGTAGGAGTAGAGGCTTGTTCCATAGAGAGAGAGAAAAGCTGTCCTTGTGATAATTCTCTCTGGTTAATAGTACAGAACTACTCCTTTCCGTTTTACCTAGACAATTTATGCTCAGAAATCAGAATGGTTAAAGTACTTCTATTCCACCCAGAAAGCTAAAAAAAAACAAAAACAAAACCAGAACAAAACAGTATGATAATCCCCTGATTTCATATAGAACAAGAATGCTGTATTTGTATATGTCACATCTGAAATAGAGAATACAAAGTGTATCTCCATACAGTGGTACCTTTCCCAAATCAGTAGAAGGTCTGCAGTAATGTTACCCAAGATTTTCATCAGTCTGTATGTATTTCATAAAGCACAATTCCAGATACGAAATTAACTTAAGAGATAGCGGGGCAAACAGATGGTGCCTTGAGATAGCCAGCCTTTCCATGGCCCAAAGTCTTCTTGGTTCCATTATGCCTATGCAGCAAGAATTAACTGTTTCTGACTGTTTCTAGATCAGAAAGATATTAGGACACTAAGGGAGCAGTCATGTTTGCAAGCCAGTGAGAATTTCCCCTTCCTAACCTATAGCTGAACACAAAACTATCAGCCAGTCGATGCCTGCTTGTCAGTCAGTAACCGGTGCATCATGCTGTTCTTGGAGTACGGTGCTGGAAAACAAGCCCCTGGCTCTCTAGAAACAAGGGTAAGGGGCTGGTGTTTCTGGGTTCAGCATGGTGGCAAGCAGGCCTGGTCTTCCAAGCTACTTGCACAGTCCTAATGGCTACACTGGATTTGGGCCCCTTTACCCAGACAAGACATTCAGCCACCATGTCGGGATAGCAGGACATGGAAGGCAGGGCAGGCTAGGGATCCTTTTCAGCGATCACCCAGATCGCTCTGGGCAAGACAACACAGTGAAGTGCCTCCACTTGTGCAGCAATGTCCACTGCTTGAAAGCAATATTTATGGAGCGACGTAAAATTTGTGACGGGAATTAGAATAATCTGGGGCTTACAGGAAGCATCCAGCAATAATGTTGTATGCCCGGGGGTGGGGGTGGGAACTCAACTTGGTGTGCATCCATGCAGCTAGATGTGCTAAAGCAGGGGATGCTAAGTTTGGGGTCTCTCTCTCTCTCTCTTGCCATCTCATTCACTTGATGTAGCCCACTTACAGTTAGAGAGTGAATAACTTGCCAGTGTGCAAGTATTTACATTCATATAACCATTCTTTTTATAAAGGCAGTCATTTTCCTTAAGCCTTTGAGGACAAGTCTGCATTTAAGCCTTTAGAACAGAATAGAAAATAGATAGACAGTAGACAGCCAGATGATAGAGATAGTGGTAGAGATAGAGCTATGCAGTAGATATGGATGGATGGAATGGAATGGAGGAAATATTATTGGATTATTGGTTTTTAAAGACCACATAATTCTGGCTTGGTTTAAATGAGCCCGTGTCACTTTTTCCATGCAAATCCCTTCCAGAGATCCTGGACAATCGCTTCCATTAATAAAGAGGATGGTGATATAAATGCCCATGGTGAGTTACCTCCTTCTGAGAAAAGAGGCAGCCATTAGGGCTGTGTGTGCTTCTGAACCCATGCAGCTCGAAGAGAGCCCCTTTCTGCTGTTCATTAATGCAGTCTAACTTTTGGTAGGCTTCTGTGTGAGCCTGAAGGAAAAAAGGTAGTGCTGTTTTCAGGCAGTGACTCATTCGAGTTAATGCAGCTCTTTCTTAGTCATTTCTGAAGCGTGCACAGCCCTAAAAGCTATACTTGTAGTGTATAAATTCGTGGTAAACAATAGTATCGTCTTGAGAATTAATTGTCCAGATGAGAGGGTTGGGTTTGTTTTTTTGGGGGGGGGGGGATGTTTTCGCCCTGATGCTAATGCCCAGAGAGGGAGACAGCTGCCACGAGAAATTTCTAAGATAAGATCACTGCAGAGTTTACTTGGGAACGATTCTGGATCTGCAGCAGAAAAACAGACCCCACTTCAGTGGGCGCTATTCGCTCACTTGGATGGGCTGATGTGTTTCATTTTCTTTTTATGAAGCTATCCCTTGTGTTGCTACATGTTTATTTTCTTCATAGGCGAAAATAAAAGCCAATGACTCAGAAATATCCAGTAGCCTGGAAATGCGACAAATATAAGAAAATGTTCAGAACAAAGCTACACAGCACCATGCAAGTTAATATCTTTTAGGAAGCCTGTGGAAACTATTTATTGGTATATTTCAAAAAGCTTTTAGGTGTTGATTGAATTGGATTTTACATTTAATTGTTAGATCATTTTGGGACATTTGGTTTTCTCGCCTTGTGACTTTAAGGAAAATGTACATTCCCTCCTTGGCTTACTGCGGCAAAGAATGAAATATAAACTGTCTAAACAAGGAAATGCATGTGAATTGAGGCAGATTTTTCCGTTTTTCCTTGCTCTACCTTGGTTCTCAACATGCAGTGATCAAAATAGGAGAACAAGGGGAGGCAAACCCCTTGGTCTGTGTGTCTGCTGTCCTCTGGTTATGGTTGGATTTGGGCCTTCCCTCCATCATTCTGGCATCTTTGGGCATCCATGATCTTGGCTCTGTGGTCTAAGGAAGCCTACAGTTTTTCTGGCGGCATCTCTTCTCATCTACAAGGGCTCTCAGAGCTGCTTTTCTTGCTCCGTACAGCTCCTGTGTCCCAAAGACATCTTCAGCCGTACAGATGGAGCAGCTCCCTAAAGTGGCCCAATTAAAAGGACATCTCCCAGGCCCACTTTAGATCAATTGCACACCTCCAGCCATTAAATCCTCAATAGCAAAAGGGAGGGTGGGAGGTAGATTGCGTTTCCCATTAGCTGGAGGAAGACAGGCCTTTTCCATCTACCTGTCCTGTCTTCAGGCACAGCTAATTAACTGCATACTGTCTCTACATGTACACCCCTCAGCTCTTTTCCAGCTTGGAGAAAATCTGCTGCAAATGTCCATTAAGAGCTATTCCCTGTTAATAAAAGCAGTTTTAAGTCACCAGCTTAAAGCTGGAATTTTGCAGTAACATTTAAAGGCAGCTTTGGAAGCGGTAAAACATGTCTTGATCTCTCCCTGTTGATTTTTCATTCCACCTACATTCAGCCAAAGGAGAGGACACAGTCAACTCTTTCTAATACTACTCCTGGACTGCTAAAGTGCCTGGCTGCGGGCAAGGGAGGGCTGGTTGGTCTCTGCGTTTTTTTGAAGGCCGGCTAACTATTGCTGGGCCTAACTGAAATCTTAGCTAGGCTTCAAATCCTCTGTCTGTTCACAGATGAAAATAGAGACACCCCTCCTCTTGTAACAGATGTCTGAGTCTACCTCTTCCTGTGATGATTGCATATTGTGATGATTACACTCTACCCACTGGCTGCTGTTTCCATTTACACGTCAGCAGCAGCTCCATCACTGATTTAAAAACCACAATTGAGTTTATCCTTTTGGCGACTGATACAATATGGTAAACATGATTGCTTTGTGCAAGTCTCTCAACAGACCCGGTGTGTGTCTCTGTGTTTGAAACCATTCAGAGATGCAACTCGAGATAAGAGCCAAGGCCTGACAAATGACAGCTATCATCCTCACTGGAACACTTTTAAAAGACACTCTCCCAAAAGGCAATGTCAGAGACAGTGATTTATCAGGAACGAGAACCAGAAAATGTAGAATGTCCCAGATTCTTGATAATCCTTCCAGGAACTTCTGTTTAGCCTTAAGTATGGGAGTTGGTTTGCTTCTTTTCTCTTCCTGTCTGCTCTAACCTTACATATTTTCAGATAATGCACCCATAATTTCAATGACATTTTACTGAATAAATCATAAATGGCTGGGTTCATCCAGAACTCTACACATGGATTTTGGTTCATTAACCACAATAACTGGGTTTACGCATTAGGCTAAAACATAGAAAGTTGTGCAAACCCAGATTTAAGACTATAACTTGGCTAGGCAGGAACTTACTGATTATACTGAAATCACTCTAGGACCTCTTCAGCTAAAGATAAGAGTTAAATAAATAAATAAATAAATAAAAACGTACAAAATGCCAAGAGCAAATGGTTCTAAGAGATAGTTATAAAGCAAAGAGCAATTAACTATGGGCAGGTGGTTGTTGTTAGATTTTTTATCCCGCCTTTATTATTTTTATAAATAACTCCAGGCGGTGAATATACCTAATACTCCTTCCTCCTCCTCCTATTTCCCCCACAACAACAACCCTGTGAGGTGAGTTGGGCTGAGAGAGAGAGAGACTGGCACAAAGTCACCCAGCTGGTTTTCGTGCCTAAGGTGGGACTAGACTCACCATCTCCTGTGAGATGGTTATCCCCATTTCTAATTTCTCTGAGCCATCTGTTTATTTTTGTTTTCATTTTCTTGAAATAACTTCAAAGTGGCTAATACCAATTAGCTGAGAAATTGAAGCATCATTCCTGAGCCTGATACCCTCCAAAATAAATCGGACTACCGTAATTCTCAGCCAGCATTCCCAAAGGTCTCAGAAGTCTGCATGTTCCTATGCAGAAATATATAATATAAGCAAAAATGTTCATGCCTATTTTTCTTGCTGCCTGTCAGGTTTCCATTCCTCCTGATTCTCTTTTTTAACATTAAAAATATTTTAATTAAAAAAGAAGTTGGAATGTTGTAAAGTGAAATGCCAGCCTCCAACGTTATCTGTATTTTCAACCATGCCTCTGAGCGGCAAATAGATCCCAGATACTTTCTTAGAAAATAAAAACGAAGTGTGATTCTGCTACATTTGAAAGTATGTCCCCTACTCAAGAAAAAGTTGCAGATAAGCAGTAGTAGTACGGGAGACCGCACAGAATGGCAGGCAAGAGAGAGTGGTAGATATTTTGTAAATCTATACTTTCTGACTGCTTATGTCTTACACACACACGCGCACACACACATACCTTTTGTGAGAGCCAACTGTTACTGTTGTTTTGCCTTCGAGTCATTGTTGACCCCTGGCGACTGCCTGGACAAGCCCCTGCAGTTTCCTTGGCAAGATTTTGGAAGGGGTTTGCCCTTGCCTGTTTCCTAGGGCTGAGAGTGAGTGTCTGGCCCAAGATCACTCAGCTGGCTTTGTGCCTAAGGCAGGACAAATGGTCTTCTGGTTTCTCTCCTGGTGCCTTAATCACTACACCACAGTGGTTCCTTCTGACAGACTCTCAAAAATCCACAAACTCCCCTCAGCCTAAAAGTCTGGGGAGAGGACCCATAATCTGGGTAAAGAGAAATCGTAACAATGTCTACCTTCTCTATTGGAATGAACGTTGTGTCGAAATCAGCCTTGCAATTTCTCAAATTTCCCTGCAAAGAAGTTTCTGGATTTTTCTCTTATTCTCAGGGAGTTTGAGGATTTCTTTCAAATTTCTCTTGGCTGTGTTTCTGAGCTTGTTTTATAATGGAAAATTACTAGTGATGTTAGTGTTGCTTTAGTACATATCTTTACATTAGTCTGAAGCCACCCTGGCTGCCTAGTATGAAAAAGAAGACTGCCTGCCTGCCTGCCTGCATGCCTGCCTTCTAATGGTAGTATAAAAATCCAGAAAATCTGCAGACAAGTGAAGACATTTTTGAACGATGAAAGACAGGATATTTACACATATCCCTTGGCTGTCTTGTAACTAGATAAGTACAAGAATGTCTCATTTCACCTAGAGAATTTCACCAAAATTCTTATTTGAAGGATACTTCAAAAGCCAATTCTCTTTCATCAGGCTGAATGGGGACTGGCTGAAAGAAAAGGAGAAATATTTTGGCACAACACTACATAGTTGGAACTCCTTCCTAAGGAAGTTAAGGATAACTCCTTCCTTCTTTCATGTCCAAGGCCATATTTTGAAAAGAACAGTTTGTTGGCATTTTTCTCCCTGGGCCAAAAGACAAAGTGTCCTTTCCCCATTCCATTACACCAGCTGATCAGACTGCTAATTGAATCTCCCTTAACACTGGAGATAGTATGGCATTCTCCATTGCACCTGAAGGAAAAAAGGTAATTTAAGGGGTGCATGTCAAGTCTAATGAAGCAGGTAATTTTATTTATTAGTAATAATAATATACTATGAAACACCCTTCAAAAACAGAGCTATCTGGTTGCCCACATTTCCTCATAAGGACCAAAAGAGCCTGCTGAAACAAAATGGTTTTCAGAGCTTTTTGTAATGTCAGAAGAGAAGGGGACAGGTGTATCTCATGGTCAGCGTATTCAGTGATGTGGGGGCCACTACAGAGAAGACCTGCATTGCCTTCTGGCCTGTGCCCCTCTTTTGCAGGGAGAGGGGGCCTGGAGCGGGCCCTCTCTAGCTGTTCAGATAGGAAAGGCAGAATCATATTTAGTAAGATGGTCATTGACATCATCCAGTCTCAAACCATACAGGGCTTTATAGGTGATAAACAGCACCCTGAATTAGGCTTGGAAGCCTGTTGACAACAAGACCAGTGACTGTACAGTAGTAAGGAAGAGAGTCTGCTGTAGCAGATTTCCTCCACCAGGAGTCTGTCTGTTGCATTCTGAACTAGTTGCAGCTTCAGGTTGTCTTCAAAGGCAGCCCCAAATAGAGTGTATTGCAGTAGTCCAGTCATGTACTGTTCAGGTCATCATCAGAGCTTCCTGGTCCAAGTAAGTCCTAACTGGTGCACCAGCTGAAGCTGAGTAAAACTACCCTGGCCATGACCTCCATCAGTCTGTCTGCTGTTTAAGCAGAAGCTGTGAGTCCAGGAAGACTCCCAGATCATGGACTTGCTCCTTCAGGACCTGTCTAGAGTGACCTTTAAGACCAATGTTTCCAGATAGCCAAGATGTTTATGGATGACAAGCACGTCTATCTTACTTGGATTTAATCTGAGTTTGTTTTGCCCAATTCGGTCCCTTAGAGCTTCCAAACATTGCTTCAGGACTTCATGCTCTCCTAGGATGGGTTCTTTAATTGAGTATCATCAGTATATTGATGATGCCTCGCTCCAAACCAATAGCTATCCTCATCCATATAGATAGTAAATAATATGGGGGACAGGAAGAAGCCCTGTGGCACTTGACACTGGAGCAACCATGAACTTTCTCTTCCTTCATGACTATTGACTGGAACTGTCAGCTCAGATAGCAGCAGAACCATCACAAAACAATGCCCCTAATTCTTGCAGACAGTCTAGAGCAGGGTTTCTCAACCTTGGCAGCTTTCAGATGGGTGGACTTCAACTCCCAGAATTCCCCAGCCAGCATGGCTGGCTGGGGAATTCTGGGAGTTGAAGTCCACCCATCTGAAAGCTGCCAAGGTTAAGAAACACTGGTCTAGAAGGATACCATAGTTAATAATAGCAAATAACTTTTTCTGGTTATAGTTTTATTGAACCTGGGAATTTTTGCTCACAAAGGATTAATTTTATTCTTGGTGATTTTAACAGTCACAGTATTAATTGGGGATAAAGCAAAATGAATAGAGACAGGGAAGAGGTGGAGTTGTGGTCGGAGACTAAGGCCTTTACTTTAATCGATGATGCCAACTTCCAGCCTCCTTTAATAGTGGTAGGTGGAGAAGAGGATATAACCCTGACTTGATCTTCATGAGTAACAATCTCAGCAATCAATATTTCAAGACGGTTTGGGACCCGATCCCTCATTCGCAGCACAGACTATTAACATGCGAGGTGCACTCTGTTATTAGGCCAAGAAATGGTCCGTCTCAACATTGCTTTAATTTTAAAAAAGCGAACTGGAGGGACTTTTCTGAAGTACTTGATTCTGAATTGTGAAATATTAAACCAACACCAGAAAATTACGACCTTTTCATCAAAGTTATGTGTCTAGAAAATCTATTCCGAGAAGGTGCCAAACTCATTTCGTACCAGGGCTCTCTCCAGATATTATGCCTCATCTTAATAACTATGTCAGAATGTTTGAAGAAAACCCATTCTCTGAAGAAACTATTGAAACTGGTGATAATATAATGTCACTCCTTGCAGAATCCCAGAGGGAGAAATGAAAGGCCACCCTGGAATCAATTGATTTGACAAAGAACAGCCAGAAGGGTTGGAAACTTTTAAAACGTCTGAATAATGATCCAACAAACCCGTGCCAATATAAGAAAGTTATGGCAAATCAAATAGCTCATCAGCTGTTGCTAAACGGCAGAGGTAAGGAGAGACTTAGGAAATGCAGGGTCCCAAGGGCAATGGAAGGGGAGGCCAGTGTCCTGACCTCATCCTTTGATAGAGAAGAACTGGAAACAGCAATTCATGATATGAAGAATGGTAAAGGCGCGGGACTGGACAACAACATTCGTGTTGAACAAATAAACAATTTTGGAGATTTTGCCAAGCAATGGTTGTTTTCACTTTTTAATGCATGCGTGACTTCAAATTGCATTCCGAAGATTTGGAGGAAAGTCCGGGTTATTGCACTTTTGAAACCCAGAAAAGAACCGGATGACCCAAAGAATTTTCGTCCAATTTCTCTCCTTTGCCATCCTTTTAAACTCTATGAGAGAGTTCTATTAAATAGAATGTTTCCTGTTATTGAACCAACTCTCATTCCCGAACAAGCTGGTTTCCGGCCTGGGAAGTCCTGTACAGGCCAGATATTAAACTCGTTCAGCACATAGAGGATGGATTTCAACTGAGTTGCTTTCGTGGATTTATCTACAGCCTACGACACAGTTAATCCCAGGAAGCTTCTCTTGAAATTATATAAGATCACACATGATCTTGCTCTGACTAAATGTATTGAGGTAATACTTGAAAATCGGTGATTTTTCGTCGACTTCCAGGGAAATAAGAGCCGGTGGAGAGCCCAGCGACATGGTCTTCCACAGGGGAGCGTTCTTGCCCCCCTGTTATTTAATATATATACCAATATGATCAGCCTGTTGGTCCTGATACATTGTCTTTCATCTATGCTGACAACTTGGCACTTACTGCTCAGGGAGCCAACTTTGAGGAGGTAGAAGTTAGGCTTACTCTGGCCCTTAAGAATATGTCAGAATACTATAACAAGAATGGACTAAAACCTCATTCATCAAAAACTAATGTCTGTGCATTCCATCTTAAAAACAGGCAGGCCAGACGTAGGCTTGATATTATCTGGGATGGAGTGAGTCTGGTACATTGCGAGACACCATGTTACCTTGGCGTTACACTGGATCGAACATTAACCTTTACAAGACATTGTTGCAATTTAAAGCAAAAGACCTCCACCCGTAATAATCTCCTCAGAAAGTTGGCTGGAACTACCTGGGGTTCCATCCTATCACGCTACGAATGGCTGCCCTTGCATTGTGTTACTCGGCAGCAGAGGACGCCTGCCCCGTTTGGGGCTGGTCCGCGCACTCTGTACATGTGGATCGGGAGCTTAGTGATACATGTCGTATCATTACTGGATGTTTGCGCCCCACTCCACCTGAGAAACTGTATATCTTGGCGGGAATAGCCCTGCCAGGTGTTAGAAGGAGTGTGGCACAAGACGTGGAATATGGAAAAGTGTTACATGATCCGGCACACCCATTAATTGGCCAAGTACCTCCCACAAAAAGATTGAAATCGAGGAGGAGCTTTTTAGATTGCACCGAGGAGATTGCTACCACACCTCAAACAGAGCGATTAAAAAGATGGAAATCCTAAGGAAAACATCTTTACAATTGGATAGAACCGCTTGAGGAGTTGCCTGGAGGTTTGGAGGAGGAGTGGACGGCTTGGAGATGTTTAAATAGACTGCGCACTGGTTTGGGTAGAACTAAAGATCAAATGGAAAAATGGGGGTTTCTTCCTGAGGACAAGGATATTTATTGTGAATGTGGCACTATTCAAACAATTATCCATCTTTTGCGGTGCCTCTTGGGACCGACATGCACAGAGAATGACTTGCTGGTTGGAAATACCTTTGCCATCAACGTGGCCCGGCACTGGGCAAGAATTATATAAATCTATATTTTTATTAAAGTTTTTAATTTTTTAAAATTTAGATTAATAATTATCTCCCTTCCAGTCCCTGCATTTCTGACACGAGATGAGATGAGACTTTTTCTGGTCAATAGGACCAGAAGGGCCATGCTCCCAGCATTCAGGACCTCAAAAAGGTCATTTGCTAAAGAGACCAGTGGTGCGTCTGTCCCATGCCTAGATCTGAATCCTGACTGAAAGCGTCCTCAATATGCTTCTTCTAGGATCCTCTCTATCTGATTCCCTACCTCCTTCTCGAGAAAGAGAAGGATGAACACTAGGTGATAGTCATCCAATATGACAGGTTCAAGACATGGCCTCTTCTGGAGGGTACTGTAATAGTACATGGGAATGATCTTGGGAGATAGGAAGAAGAGCCTCAGACTAGACAATGGGGAGAGCGGGGAGAGATGTACTTTCAGACTTGCAAGATGCTGTTAATGTAATCTTACAATAAAGTTAGAGCTAGTGCTTCTGGGTGTGCTTCTTGTCTGGACTGCCTTGCAAGACTGACACCAATCTTGCAAGTCTGAAAGTACATCACTCCCCCCTTGCCCTTACAGTCCAAGAAACTAGGGAGGGCCCCTTCTGAGATGTTTGCCATGCTCCTATTCCTTTTGTGGACTCAGCTGCCACTTGTCTGACTGTTGTCCCGTGTGCGGCTCTTCCTCCTGTCTCCCAAGGTCATTCCCACATACCATTACAGGTACATACCACCGCCTCTTTCAAATCAGATGGAATCGTGCCGTCCTTCAAAGAAGCATTTACCACCTCCTAAATCCAGCCACAAATTTCCCACTCAGAAGTGAAGGGGGGCCTAGATCCAGCCCACATGTGGTGGAGCTTATACTATAGAGTAGTGTTTCTCAACCATGGGAACTTCAAGATGGCTGGCTGGGGAATTCTGGGAGTTGAAGTCCACCCATCTTAAAGTTCCCAAGGTTGAGAAACACTGCTGTAGAGGAATCTATCCTCTTCCTTGGGCTCCACAAGCTAAAATGAATTCTAGGTCAAAGGACATTGTCCTCTTTACCTCACTTGGCTTTGCCCAGCTAAAATCCCGATCTGACGAAAAGTGAGGGACTTCACTTGCAAAGAAAACCCACAAAAGCATCTGGACGACTTGAGTCCAGGTCATCCTTAACAGAGCCACTTGCTGAGAATCTGTGCATGCAGTAAGCCCAGAGGAAAAGAGAAACTTTGCCACTCTTATCGCCAGTGCGTTGGCCTGAACGTGGGCACATGCCCGTGCTCAGACCCATTCATTTCATCTGAAACTAGGTGGTATATCAGGGGCTACAGGAGGTTGGCTACTGGGAAGAGGTCTCACAGGAGCAATCTCATTCAGAGCTCCGGCCATTTCCATATTCCAGTCAGTGTAAGACGGCATTGTCACCAAGTCATTGAGGTGCTTAATTATGATCCTCTCAGAACGACCTGTCCCCCTATTACCTCAACAATTGCTGCCTGAAAGAGACCACTTATTTTGCCTGGTAGGGCCAGCCTCATGAATGAGGTTTAACTGACTTGTTCAAGGACCCTCATTCCTTCAGTGTCATTTGCCTTTATCTTGGATCAGGAGACTGATGATACAGTAAAGCCGCCTTTGATACTTTCAACAGCTTTTTGAGCCCTTTGCTCCCGACTCACTTTCGAAGAAAGTTAATGGACAGGAAGACAGAATTGCATCAAAATGACAGGGTAATTTGGGCTCTTAAGCTTCCTGTAACCTCTTATTAATACTGGGTTCCCACAGCACACTTAACCTACCCAGTTAAAGACTTAGCAGCTGCATCCACGCCACAACAGTTTAAACCTTGGTTAGCTTGTTTTGCACTTAGTGATATTATTTTATTATTTATTTACTGCTTTATTATTTAGCATTGGGCACAACTAGAAAATGAGTTAATTCAGTAACCAAATGAAGTGGGTTGAGCACACCAAGCCATTGCTGGAGTTTTCTTTTATCGTCTATTAAAAATTCTTATTCCTTCAGGCACCCGCTGGGTGGCTGTGATTTTTAAACAATCCTGTACTCATGTTTTTGTTATGATATTAAAGAAAATCCTAAGCAATTGGACTAGAAAGCAATTATTATAATAAATAGAAATCATACCGAATAGAAAGCAACTAGTGTAGATTACAGATCGAGGTAGTCTGCCATGCTAAGTGCTGAATTAAAACAATAAATAAAAGTGTGTCCTACAGAATATTACTTTTTAGGAGTGAATAGTCACCAACAGTCACAGAAAGATAGCACAAAAGGGCACCTTGAAAAATTTGACATTCTGCGTTAGATCAAGACAATTTCATCGGAAATCATTTTGGACAGTTATGTATACAATACACCTCCACTAATGAAGTCTGTTTGTTTGTTTTCTCAGCAAGAAAATTGGTCTTCTTTGTGTTGATTGATTGATTTGGGTTTTTTCCTTTGGTATTTTGGCACAGAAGCCCCTTGCTTCTTGTGGTCTAGCGGGTGGCAGACCCTTTCCTGCCAATTTCAGTTTTTAATCTTTCCTGCAAACAAGTACCCCTTGTTACTCAGAGCTGTGAAAACAGCCCCGTTCCTTCTACTTCCCCCTTCTTTTATTTCAAAATGCCTTCCCTAGATCCCATCTGATTTCTCCCCAGAATGTTTAATTTCTTTCCCAAGAGGCCAGGGGCCACACAGTGAAACCATAAGGATATTTTGAGAGTCACTTTTTGTGAGATGGGCAGTATCTACATTTGAAATATAAATAAATAAATAAACATTTGCAAGAACTGGGGAAAGAAGCAAAGCTATGAGGGAGTTTGATGACCAATCAATACAGAATTATTGAATGATTATATTAATCCTTCAATGGAAGGATGCCCAGAGGAACCTATTACTGGGGAGGATTCAAAGGGTTCACTAGCTCATCTTTCCCCTCCTATTTTGTTAATTGGTATTATTCTGCTATTGTTATTATTATTCTGCTGTATTCAAGAGAGACATGACCGGCATCAGGGCAGGGCCAAGGCATTCTGCCGCCTGAGGTAGGGCAGCAAATGGCACCTGCTTCTTCGGGCCTCTCCAAAAATCTTAACTAGCCGCAGAGGTGTTAGATTAGAACCAGGGATCCAGGTTCAAGTCCCCCCTCGGTTATGGAAGCTCACTGCATGACTTTGGGTTATTTACTTTCTCTTAGTCTGGTCTACCCAACAGGGTTGTTGTTGTGGGAAAAACTGGAAGAGGAAGGGAGAGAGGACGTTCCTGGAGGAAAGGTGGGATGCCAATCAACAATTAAGAGATGTAGAAAAGAATAAATACAGGCCATTGTGGATCCTTCCAAGGCCCTTGCAAGTGTGAAAGTCTGGAGAATTGAGCAAAAGACAATGGCGGGTAAGGCATGAGGTAAGGCCTCATGTGTCCTAGGGAAATTACCTCACTTGGTCTGTCTTCGCCTCAGTTCTCTTGACACCCGGGGCAGAATCAGTCTCAAAACCCTCTTCCCCTCTGCAGGGATAAAAAATGCCAGAGCAATATGCTAAATAAATGGCCAGGCTGCTCAGCCCAGCAGCTTCCCCAGTTGTGTTGGGATTACCACTCCTCTGCTCACGGTGGCTGGGGACTCTGAGAGTTGTAGTACCAACACATCCGGCAGGCACCAGGCAGGGGGAGGAGGCTGATGAGCAATAAAGCGAATGAAGCCGAAAACATGAAAGCAGGTGCGGGGTCAACGTCCCCAATGCCTCCTAGGCTCTCGGAATTCATGTCAGGGTCTCCTTCGGGTCAGCCTTGCCCTCTGGGGCAGCTCCTCTTCTGAAACTTTGTCCTCCTCTTGGAGTTTCACCCAACTTTGGAATTTCAGCCCTGGCCACGAGTGGTCCTTCTCCACAACAGAGTTTCAGCCAGGGTCCACTTGCCCAAAGAACTTTCCTTCTTAACCCCACTTTTAAAGGCTTCTGAGCTGGGGAGATGGAGGGAAGCGAGACCGCACAGCCCTGTCCTTGCTTGGTGTAAGGCGTGCATTGCAGCAGAGTTCGGCAATGGAGTTACTTAAGTATTCTTGGTGGTTGATACAGCCTGCCCTTCAATGCATTCTGGGATTGTTCAGTTAATTCTAAAGCCCTCGGCGTTAAAGCAGGGCTTTCACACGGACGATTAACTAGATGGGAACAGAGGGGAGGCAACTGTGTGCCTTAAAAATCACAAGAGGTTGGGTAGAGGCATCATGGCGTGGCGGCGGTGTGGAAGGCAGGGTCCTCAGTCACTGTTATCCCTCTCTGCTGGCAAGGATCGCTTCTAGCACTCTGCTCTCATTCTGTTGCCCTCCCCATGCTGACTTTGCTTCAGGAGCTCTCTCGGAGAGATCCCAGCCGGGCTTCCCTCCAGTCCCAAAAGGAGAGCCGCTTAACCATTACCCCAAGCAGGACTTCCCCACAACCTTTCCCCCTTCTGTGCCAGTGGCAGAGTCTGCTCAGGCTGGTTCGGACTCCTAATTCAGAGAGAAACAATTTGAAAAAACAAGCAGCAACTCTGGAGCTGCGTTCCCCGCCGTAGGTGAGGCGGCGTAGGAGCTAGCGATTCCCCTGCGTATTGTCTTGGGGCCAGGAAGGAGAGTTGGGGATGGTGCACCAGAGAGAACGCAAGACAGAGCAAAGGGATGGCCGAAAAGCACCACGGAAGTCCAGAGCTGCTAGAAGAAAGATGCTGGGCTCCAGATTAGGGGACTGAGAAATTAGGTCACCAAGAGGACGAGATGAAACCGGGAAACTTTCCGCCTAGCTGCTTCCCGCTCCCACCTCCCACCTCCTGCATCCCGTCTCTCCCAGCAACTGCATCCTTCAGCAGTGGCATGTGGTACCCAGAGGCTCACTCACCCGCTTGCTTTGACTGGCGCTGAGTCGGGCTGGCTTCCTCTCGCTGGGGGTAGGTGCCCAACTCCGGCTAGCAGCTGTTACGCTCTGAAGTCCCAGATACAGGGGAGGGAGGTTGTAGGGAGAGCGGCGTGGGGGCCGCCTACTTCTGGGAATGACAGGCAGCTTTTGCTGGCCAATAGGGAGACGAGGGGCCGCGCAGATGGAGATCACCATTCGGTGAGGTGGGCAAGGGACGGGGATGATGTCATGATGTATGGGGGGGAATATGTGGGGATGAGGGGAAGCGGTGACTTGGATCTCCCCCCTCCCTCTTTTGGGGAAGAAAGGATGTTGCAGTTGCTTGCTGTGGGGGTGGGCAGGGTATCCATGAATTCTGCATTGGGGATGACCCTTCTGGATGTCTGAGAACAGGGGAAAGTGATGCTGATTAGCCTGAAGGGCACCCAGTCTCTCTTTTGGGTAAATGGGTCTGCTGGATTTGGTCAGGCTTCCCAACTGGCACCCTCTGGATGGGTTGGAGTGCAAGCCTCATTGTCTGAGGGTGGTAGGAGTTCACCCCAGGCAACTGGAAGGCACCTGTTTGGGGAAAGGCTGGGTCTGGGGAACAGCATGAAAGAAAAATGTGTGATCCATGTAGGAAAGGATGGCTGCTTCCTAGAATAACAGAAGGGGTGCCTGTGTTAGGGATAGCTCAAAGGAACAGAAGAGGCTCTTCCTCTGAGAGCAGAGACTGTTCAGGAAGAAAAATGTCAAAAGAAGCTGTATTGAACTCAGTAAAACTTGCTTCTAAGTTAATCTGCTTGAGTGTGAGCTAGGAATCCTGAATTAGACTGGGGCGGGGGGGGGGGGGGCACCAAAGCGTGTCTGTAGATTCTCCCCACATTTCTATTACTTTACTTTTATCCTAACCTTCTTCTCTGAAAATGAGACAAAAATTCTGGAAGTATAATGAGAGGGAGACTAAGTTAAGCTGAGAGATAATAACTGATCCAAAGTTTTCCAGGGAAGTCTGTTGTTAACTGGGGGCTTGGATCTATTTTACCCCATACCACCATTGCATTCCACAAACTCTCCCCAACCCCATCTTTCTTTTCCCTGCATCGAAATAATTTATGATGAATTCTTGGAAATATCTGACGGCTTGCACATTATTTTGTAAACTTTTTCAATTAGACTAATACAAGTATTGTCTCAACAGGGGACTAGGTTCTGATTGTGTGTTTCATTTATACTCACATTAACCTGCCTTGGGCACATTACAGGAATAAGAGTTCTGTGTAAGTGCTTTGAGAGATTTAGATCAGGGACTTGACTCTACCAGAAACATTACCTGGGAAGAGAGCATACTATAGGCTAACAAAGATCCTGATTATGACATTGTTTAATTTTAGAAGCCATTCCAGTAACTGTGAGATGTACACCAGGGATGGAGTTGGAGATGATTTCATATGGATGATGTCAACACAGTTTGAAAATGCTTTTCCCTGTCCTCTCTACTGGGGCCTGATAGGAAGGCTAGGTTCAAGGCCTGGAGCTCCTGGGGTTATCTAGTGCGGCCCAAGGAGCAGCTAGCCCAACACTAATTCCATGGGATTCAAAATTCACAGGGATTGGAGATATGAGTGATCACCGATGCTCAAGAAGTCATCGCATAAACTGATCAAGAGCATGTGGCGCAGAGCGGGGCTCCCCAACCATTTGGGCACATGGGCCTATTTAGAATTTTAATAACCTGTCATGATGCTCTTACAAAATGGCTTCCATGGAGGACATAATATCACAAAGCACCCATTTAGTGGCAAGTACACTGTTGAGGTCACTTCTTGCTGCCTCCTCTAGTCCTCTTAGAAGCTCTCTGAAGTCCCCTCAGTGGCCTTCTTTTTTTCCCCCCTCGGGCCAGAGGGCACATTTCCAAGTAAAATGTTAGGCTGTCATCACTTACCCTTTTTAGTTTCTAAAAATTCCTCCAGTGTTTATATGAGACCCAGATGCATTCTTGGAAATAAACCTTATGTAGATGCTGGCATTTTGCTCCTTAGCATGCTAGCTTCCCTTTAATTTTTATTGTTATTGTGATTAAAACAATAAAAATTCAAATGAACCATAGAGCCAGGCACGTGACATAGAGTATACTAAGAGGGGTTTTAAAATATGACCTGTTTTGTTTGTCTGGGTTTAAAAGGCTATTTTGCATGAAGTTAGGAAATGAAAATATATACTGCTGATTAAGAGTATATGATGATGATCTGATGTTTCTAATTTAGTATAGTGACTAGTAATTAATGACTGTGGAAGGTTTCAGGTAGAATCTATGAGGGACCTTTTTACATGCAAAGCCAGGTGCTCTAGTGCTGAGCCAGTATTTATATGTTAATACCAAATGCAAGGTCAAATGGAAGAATTTCTCAGCAGTACAGAAAGTTATCTCAGGGGCTGTAGCAGCAGCGAGATCACCAATGTCTTTGAGCTGTGCTTTCCAAATGAAAAGATTGCTCAAAAGCCTGCAGCAGCCTCCAGATGTTCTCAAGACACTGTATATGGTACTCCAACTCCTCAATGAACCCCCCCCCCCCGCAAGCCAGGCTGAAGTACACTATCATCTAGTTCTCCAAATTTGCAGCGAAAATATAAATCTGAGCTTTCCACGTGCAAAGGGTTTAGCTGCTTCCCTAGAGCTCCTCAAGGAGAAAGTTGAGTTGATCATGGCAGGGAGGCTTCCATGAAACAGCTTGCCTGCTGTTTTTGAGCTTTGCTCTGTAATGCCACTGGGGGAAGGCTGGGTGTCTTTAAGATCCCTCCACTGCAAACATGGATGCTTGAGCATGGTTCAGATGCTGGTAGGAAAAGGATGCCTGCAGGTAGAACGTTTTGAAACCCATTGCCCTAAATCTTAGCTTCCAGAGTAACCACCTATCCTCAGATAGGTGGCCTACAACCTCCATCATCTAGATCTGAGGATTACAATCTTTGTTATCTCATCCATCCTGCTGGCTAGAAATTATGAGACTTGTAGTCCATTAGACCTGGAAGGTGCTGGGTTAGTGAAAGCTGCTGTAGAAGGAACACATATTTATATTGTAAGAAAAGATGGGCTGTATTTATGGCTGGTCATTGTCTGCAGGACTGTATTTTATATTGTTCTACTAAGTTCTCTTCAATGATTTTCTTTCCAGTGTTTTTCCTCTCCCTACCATCTTTCTCTTTTTATTCTTTCCAACTCAGAGGAATGTTGGAAAGAAATTATGTGATGGGGTTCAAGACTATCCTAGCAGGACAAGTCCCTGAAAACAGGGACAGAAAGGGACAAATTTGATGTGTGTATGTGTGTGTGTGTGTGTGTGTGTGTTTGTGATGAAAACTGAGAAAAGTAAAATCAAGTTTGGAAACGGGCCAGATTCAGCCAAGGGCTGTTACAAAATCAAATCAATCTTTATTATGGTCATAAACCATCACAAGGGGATGAGGTAGGAAGAAACATAAAACGTTAACAATTGTATAAAGTTATAGACGTAGATGTAGATGTAGATGTAGCTACGGATGATATAAAACATATAAAAAGGGGGAATCTAAAAGGAGGGATGGGAGAGTGAGAAGGGCTGTGAAGAAAAATATTCTAGAATGAATGCCCCCCATGCAGCCCTATGGGAGAGGGAGGGGGCAGAGGCTCAGAAGGTGGCTGACTCCTCCATTCTAAGCCTTCCTCCTTCCACCACCCATCATGTGACTCAGAGCAGAACTGCTATTAAGGAGTTGGGAAGAAGAGCAGAAACTGTGCTCCACAGGCGTTCAGATATGTCTTCTGCGCCAGGTTTTGCTGCTCATTGTCCAATATTTTATGTATAGATAAAAACAACTAAGGTGATGGCTGGCCTCAAAATAGCTCTGAGGTTAAAACTTTCCTGAAGGTCAGTCTGACTGAAAGCCTTGAAATGGCACCTAATGCTAGATTGGATCAGGTGATAGACAGGAGTCAGTAGGTAGACTATTCCAGAGTTCAGATCCACTGCAGCAATCCAGACTTTTAATATTGTCCAACAGACCAAGACTGATAGCATTTTTCTCAGCCCTAGCAACTCTGAGGCTCCCCCTTGATCATGCGACCCAGGCCTTATCTAGCTCCCAGCCTAGAATTAAATCAGTCTCCTAATCATCACTTAACATCTGGGATTATCTGTTGCTTTTCCTGGTAAACCAAGAGGGTCCTACTGCCATAGCAAAAAAGTTGTGCAAATTTATGTCGTTTTGCAGTCTTTTTTCAGGCAATTTGGTCATGTGATCTGCTCCTGGGTTTTGCCATAAGTCTGAACTTTATTCAGAAGTATAGTCATGCCCATTTCCTTTTGTTAACAAACTGTGTAAACCTGTTAAGCTTCACCGCCTGTTTTGCTGGAGATGAAGCCAGATGACCAGGAGTGGGTAGAATCAGAGCAGTGCTGATTGTCCGCTTCTGATTGCTATAGGCATAGCAGACCCTGGTCCTGGTTAGCTTTTTCTGCTACCCCTCTGCTGTTGTCCTTGCAAAGAATGGGATATAATAGCAATGAATCAGTGGTCTACCAGAATTGAACAAGGGTGCTAAACTACTTAGCCGCTAGCACTGAAATCCTTTACTCTACGGCTCTTAACGGTTTAGTGCAAGTCTGAAGTGGTGAGCTGGTGGAATAATGAACTGGTGTAACAGTGTGAAATAGTGTAACTTTGAACCGATGGGACCAACCTCCCTTCCCACTGCCTCCAAAACAGAACAGAGAGGGCTTTGAAACTTGCATCTGTTACATACATAAAAAAAGAAAAGGAAGGGAGTTTAGGAGAGAAACCCTAAATAAAAATATTGCTTGGGACTCAGCTCCAGTCCTTTCAGCAACTTTATTCAACTCAACTTCCAACAGAAGGGGGGTTAGGAAAAAGGCCCAGGAAGGAGTCTAGAGCTGATGGACAGAATCTTGCAGTCAAATCTGCTCCATTCCTGCTGTTGTGCTATGATTAGCAAATGCTTTCCTTGCCAGCTGCTGATGTGCTGTACAGGCAGAGAGCAACAAAGCCGGAGGACTTCAACCAATCACTTTGCCTATCATATGCCAAGCACGCAAAATTAGCACAGCATCGTTCGGCAATGACTCAGAACAGGCAGCCAATTCCATGCCGGTAGAGTTTTCTGCTGACCCAAGGATTGGTGGATGGGACTTCAGCTCAGCGGTGGAGAAAGGCCCCTAAAAATGAGACAGAAACATTCCCAACTACCCCAAGACTCCTTATCAGTTTCAACAGCCTTTTTAAGTGGGATCTAGTCAGTTTTGCTTTCTAGCTTGATGTTCAAGATATCTGGCCCCACATAAAATACCAGGAACCTCTAATAATAAAATGAGGAAAGGAGAGGGGAACAGAGAGCCATCCATGAGTTACTGTTCAGAGTTATATTGTCAGTGCAGAAGAGGATTTGGATAAAGGTTCAATGGTGCAAATCAGAAATGACACAACACCTGCACTCTTCCTTATGACTACCTCCAAAATTATGCCTATTTCCTGGCAGCAAATGACATTGACACCTGGTGCTCTCCAGAGGTATTTGATTTCAATCCTTTTAATTCCTAGAGAGGAATAATTCTCAGCATGCTACCTGGGAATTATAATAATTGAAGTCCAGCAGATCCTAAAGATCTCTGGATGAGGAAGGCTGGGGTGGAGTTTAAAATATAGAGCATACAACTGAGCCATGACTTTGCTCTGAAGGCTGCATTCACACATGCTTGTAGTTGTGCTCTAGGTGAAAAAACTCTGTCACAGATCAGACATGGCAGGCAGAGATCTTGCACATCACTTCAGATTTAACATGTGAAAGTGGAGACAATCATCATGTTTAACTGGGAGCCATGGAGTAAAACCATGGAGTAAAGTTGAACATTCCTTCAAAATGTTAATCATCCCTAAGAAAATAATCTACAAACTCTTCCTCCATGGCCACATTGTTCCAGATCTCCCTCTCCATGGCTAGAAAATGTGCAGTGATGTGGTGATGGAGAAAATGTCTAGGTCTCCTCCATGTTTGTCCTATCTCCTCCTTCGAGATAGGCCAAATCAGGAAATAGAGACCACAAGAACTACTGGTACTCTATTATTAAAGGGTATAATGACAGAATATTGAATGCCTGGCAAAGTTTCTCTCTCCCCTCTCAAACCCAAGAGAATCAAGGCAGGGCAATCTTAAATTCCTTTCTCACTCTCTTTTAAGCTGGTGTTTACCTAATGAATTCCTTCTTCCAGGCCATCTCCATGCTTCTCTACAATGATCCAGATTTCCGATCTTTGCGGGAGTGGTTGTAATGGTCTATGAAAATGTCCCTGAGAGACTGGAAGAGGAGCAGGAGCAGGAGGAGCAGGAGCTGCAGACTAGGCAACAGTCAGATAAGAGGCCTCTTAGCCTGCAGAAGGAGTGGTGGCGTGGCAAACATTTCAGAAGGGACCTTCCCTAGCTTCTTGGACCGTAAAGGTGAGGGGGGAGAGATGTACTTTCAGACTTGCAAGATTCTGTTACTGTAACCTTACAACAAAGGCAGTGTTAGTACTCATGACTGGTGCTTCTTGTCTGGACTGCCTCTAAGGGGTGACAGTGGTCTTCCCCTGGGCACTGACTCCACGCAACCCAGGAAGTGTCCCAGAAGGTGGCCCAACTTCCTGGTTGCAAAAAAAATTCCCACTCTGGCTGGTGATACAACGGTTCTTTGGCTAGCGAATCAGCAGACAGCAACAGCAGCCTTCCTTGCCTCATACTTCCCACCATCTGAGCAACTGTGCCAGGAGAAAGAAAAATTAGTTTTAGCCTTGCTTTGGGCAGGTGGTAACAATGTGCCTTTCAGATGCTTGGAATAGCCCTTTGTGCATTAGTGTTCATTATTATCCTGCCTCCCCCACCATCAGATGACCTCAGCCTGTACAAAGGTACCTTTCTCTCCTTTACAAGTTACAACAGCATGACTCAAAAACTCCATAACAGACTAATTTTGGCAGCCTATCAGAAACATGCTTCCTGCGGCTCTTGTAACTTGTTCTCTGGAGAGGTAAGATTCTCCAAATGCTGGGTTTATATTTCTCCAAGCCTTCTTTGAATATGACCTCTGTTACATTCATACTTTGCCTTTCTCACAAAAAACGGCTAGGGCAATAAAATCCACAAGAAAACCCCAATAAATGTCACATAGAAAGCAACAATCAAACTGTATAAAAACAAATCGGATATTTTAAAAACTTAACTAGAAATATTGTTAAATAAGAAATTTAAAGGATACATAAAGCAGCCCAGCACACAGAGTTCCCTCCGTAGGCCACATATAGGGGTTTGAGGATTGGGGTGGTTTTGAACATGGCATTCCTAGTGCATGTGGTGAATTCTATGGTTTGTCAACTCCCTCTTGTGGACACACATGGCAATTATTGGTTCTGCTTTTTAAACAGATTAGTTTTACCCCCACATGATTATATTATTCATACTGAATATGCATTATATAAAAATATTTAAAGCTACATGCTGATCTTTTGTCTCTCACTCCTCAGACTACTTTCTGCAGACAAAAAATGTTGTTTTATAGGATTGGAATATCCATGGAAAGTGTTCGTTTCCATAGAAGCTGGCCCTATATTTATAATGAAGCCAGTCTGGGAGTTTTATGTTGGAAAGAGATTTTCTGCTAAATATTTAGCTCTCCAAGCCTGAAAAAAACCCAGTCTACTCTCTGCTCCATTTTGTGGTGGAGATGAGGAATTCAATCATAGTAATTGCAATTTCTGGTGAATGGTCTTATTAATTGTAGCACCTTTCCTATATGCCAGAAGTGAATGGCACAAAAAAATGATTCATGTCAGTAGACATTGTATTCATTTCTGTCTAATATTTCTGGGAATCCTTAAAAGAAACAAAAATCCCTGGTTAAAGCAAAAGATGTTATCTCACAGATTTTGAATACATTTCTGGAATAGATACGCATTTCTCTACAACTTATGCAATTATGCTTGCTATGCTGAGTAACCCACAACAACAATTAGGAAGGGTTTTAGTCTTCCACTTTAAAGAGATCTTTAGCCTCATCTGGCAGGCAAATTCATTGTAGCTCTTGCAAATCTTCCAGGAAATCTGCATTTTGTTCAGAAAAAGGAAGGCCAGCATTTTAAAACAGATTGAAAGTGTCATGAAGCACAGTATCTCTCCAGCAACTCTCAGAGATCCAGGGAGGCCTGAATCATTTCTAGCTTTTGAAACTCTTAACCATAATTACAAAGAGAGAGAGAGACACAGAGAGGACCCATTTAAAATGATACAAAAATGTTACTACCATTATGAAAATAGGTTTACCTGGTTTGTAAAGGATCTGTTTCTTTTCTTTTTTTAAAAAAAATGGAACTATACATGTTATTTATTTTTTTGTTAGACATGTATTCTTTGTTCTAAGAACTCAAGGCAACTTGCTTCATCTTCCAATTTCCCCCCACCCTGCTAACCCAATGAGGAAAGTTGAGTTGACAGAGAAGCATCCGTGACTGAGGATGGACTTGAATGTTGGTTTCTCCAGTCCTATTCCAACAACTTAACCACTACATCTCACTGTGTTGGGCAAATCTAATATAAACTAGCAGCTTGAGAAAATGGACCATACTGACTTCTGGAGGAAGAAATAACAGACTGAAGATGGCTCCATAAAAAGTGGAGCCAAGAACTGCGGTGAAGAATGAAGAGCCGGTGAGTAGACTGGTTCTTCAGAACCTCTCTGGACAAGGAGAGGACAGGAGATTACCTATATGCACTCTGAACAGTTGCTCCTCATGAGACTGCAAGACAACAGTTCCTGGCAGGTTTTGAGCACTGGGAGATGACGGGAATAGCCATCTTGCTTGCAACTGCGGTTGGCACCTTTTAAAGGACACTAAGTTCACAAACTTTCTTTTCTAATCATGTTCAGAAATTGCTTGTTAACTATTTTTAAGCTATTAGAGACCTTCAGATTGACAAGTCTGAAAACATCAGGTCAGTTTTTCTTCAATCCTTAATGAAAGAAAATTTTAATCATACATTTAAGAATTTTAAAAAATGAAATAAACAGCAAAAAGCTAACTAAGACTTTGATTCTAGAAAGTTATAAACAGGTTAAAGGTCCAGATCATTTGGAATAAGATTTTGAAATTAATCCTTCCTGCGGGAATCCTTCCTGTGGGAAATAGATTTGTTTGGACTTTTGCAAGACACAATAAAGATAAGCAATTTTAAAAATTGGACACTAGAGGGAACTAAAGATTTTAGTTAAAGGAGAAAAATATACAAGCCTGATTAATAGCTAATTAACTGGGATGTATAAAATGACACAAAACATTTTAACATTGAAAATATTAAAGGACACATTTGCAAAATGGAATCAGAAGTTAGTATCAACAATATCAATAGCAATGTTTGCTTCTATGGATAGACTGTGTCCAAAAGATGTTATGGAAGAAATAGCAGATAAGAAACAAGTTTTATTTGACAAGAAATAGATAGCATCAAAAATGGACCTACTATGTTATGAGAATAACATGGAAAAGGATGCCTCACTGGACATATAAAAGAAACTGGAAATACAAATAATAAATCAAGAGAGTGACCTGAATTATTCTTTTATATTGGATTTACAAAAGAGGCTTGTTAACATTTTGAAGAATCTTGTAGAAGGGACAAAGAAGAAATGAAAATAAATAAAATTCTACAACATTATTTGAATGGACTAAAGATGAAGACTGTTAGAAGTAAAAAAAGGAAGGAATATAAAGTTGGTTTATTTGATCAAGGTTAAAATAAGATATTATTTCTGGTAACCCTTAATGGACTTTCTGCTGGCACTAGGACTGAAAAGATGATGCTTTATGGATTTGTCTATAGATAAGAGATGGGATATGGGATGAAGAGATCATTGATTGTAAATTAAGAGGGGGTGAAGAGTTACAAAAATGTTTATACTTGTGATGAAGGTTAGAAGTCACTTCTTTATATATTCCTTTTCTTTTCACCATATTCTTACTTTTCTTTCTTTTTTCTTTCTATGTCCTATGTTCTTTTTTCTTCTCTTTGCACCTTTTACTTTCTTTCTATTCTTCTTTCTTTCTTTTAGTTTGTATTAGATTTTACTATTGTAATTAAAATCCTTAATAAAAATTATATGTTAAAAAAAAGAAAAGATGGACCATATCAACTCAGGAAATAAAAAATGATTAGCAATGCAAGAAATGTTGCATGAAAGGAATCAAGTTCATAAGTTCAACAGAACGGAATCCAAGGCTGGAAGTCCGCTACCTACCATGGTAAAAACCAACGAACATCTGAGTAGACCCATCCCTTGGAACCTCTCTGGATAAGGAGCAGACAGGAGATTGCCCACATGTGCTCCAGACAGCTGCTCCTCACAAGGAGACCACGGGACAGCAGTTTTCCATGGGTTTTCCATGGGTTTTCCATGGGTTTGAGCACCAGGAGATGAAGGGATTAGCCATCTTGCTCGCAACCGCGGTGCAGCCTTTTAAAGGACACTAAGTTCGCAAACCTCACTTTCTAATCACTTTCAGAAATTGCCTGTTAAACATCTTAAAACTTTGGAATGACAAATTTGGAAAGTCATAGGATGAGTTTTATCCTTAACTCTGAACAAAAGAAAAAATAATGATAAGCTTAAGAACTTAAAGAATTAGAATAAACAGCAAAAAAACTAAATAAGATTTTGATCTAAGAAAGTTATAAATGGATTAAGGATCCTGATAAATTTGGAATATTGACTTTTACTATAAGATTTTGGAATTAACTATAAAAAATAAATAGCTTCTTGTGGGAAACAGACTCATTTTGGCTATAGGACATAGAAAGAAAAAAGAAAGAAAAGTAAGAATATGGTGAAAAGAAAAGGAATATATAAAGAAGTGACTTCCAACCTTCATCACAAGTATAAACATTTTTGTAACTCTTCACCCCCTCTTAATTTGTAAGCCATAAAAAAGATACGTTATTTTATGATTTTAGAAACTGAACACTAGAGGGCACTGGAGATTCTAAGCAGAAGGGCAGGGGGGGGGGGGAACAAGCCTGTTCTTGATGTCAATTAATAATGGGACTCACAAAATGACACAAAATCTTATATAACATTGGAAACATTAAAGGAGATCTTTGCAGAATGGAGCCAGAAATTAGTAACTACAATATCAACACTGTCAGTAATGATGTCTACTTCTCTGGATAGACGATGTCCAAAAGATGTTAATGAAGGAATAATGGATGTGGAACAAATTTTATCTGACAAGACAGAGAAAGTACTGAAAGTGGAACTACAAATGACAGGCCAAGAGAATGATTTGGAACAGGACACTTTATTAGAGAAAAGAAACTGGCTGAAGTTTTAAAAATTAAAGGGGAAATACAAATGATAAACCAAAGAATGACCTGGAAAATGTTTTCTTACTGGATTTACAAAGGAAGCTTGTTAAAGCCTTGAAGACATCTGTGTGATGGGATAAAGAAGAATTGAAGAGAAATCAAATCCTATGACAATATTTGATTGAATTAAAGATAGACTGTTAGAAATAAAAGGAAAGAATATAAAGTTGGTTTATTTGATCAAGGTTAAAATAAGACTTTTTTTTGCAAAGTTTTGGCAACTCTTTATGGGTTTTTTGTTGACACCAGGATTGAAAAATTGATGTTTTATGGATTTGTTTATAGATAAGGGGTGGGATGTGGGATGAAGAGATATCTGTTTGTAATTTAATAGGGGGGGAAGAGTTACTAAATTTATTTATACTTGTGATGAAGGTTGAAAGTCACTTCTTTATATATTTCTTTTCTTTTTCTTCTTGTTCCTTTTTCTTACACTTTTTATTCCTTTTTTCTCTTCTCTTTCTCTAAGTTTAGTTTGAATTAGTTTTTGCTATTGTAATAAAACATCTTAATATTATATTTAAAAAAGAACAGAATCCAAGGCTGCTATTGTCCTAGCTATTTAAGGATTTTGTCCAGAATTTCTGTCCTTCAAAAGCACCTCAGTTTCTGTTGTTGTTGTTGTTGTTGTTTATTAAATTTGTCCCCCGCCCATCTCCCCCCAATGAGGGACTCTGGGCTGCTCACAACACATTAAAACAATAAATGAATATACAGTTAAAACCTATAACAATACACATTCACAAAAATAAAAGGGAAAAAATCCAGGAGGCTGATGGCTCAAGGCAGCAACGCCAGGCCACTAAGGGACTAGCCAACCCCACAGTTGATGATCCCCCTCAGGCCAGATGGCAGAGTCAGGTCTTCAGATCCCTCCAAAAGGCCAGGAGTGAGGGGGCCAATCTCACCTCCAGGGGCAAGATGTTCCAAAGGGCGGGGGCTACCACAGAGAAGGCCCGTCTTCTGGACCCTGCTAGTCGGAGTTCTTTGCTGAAGAGGTCCGGACCATGACCTCTCTGTGTGATTGGGTGGAACAGGATGAACTTGTGGGGGAGAGACGGTCCCTCAGGTAATCTGGTCCCATGCCATGTAGGGCTTGAATTGGACCCGGAAGCAAACTGCTACCCAATGCAGCTTGCAAAGCAGTGGTGTTATATGGGTCTTTCTTTGGGCCCCAAAAATAGCTCCCGCGGCTGCATTCTGGACCAGCTGAAGCTTCTGGATACTCTTCAAGGGTAGCCCCATGTAGAGTGCATTGAAGTAGTCTATCTGGAAGGTAACAAGGGCATGAGTGACTGTTCGAAGGGCATCCTGATCTAGGAAAGGGCATAACGGGTGCACAACCCAAAGTTGTGCAAAAGCCCTCCTGGCCACGGCTGCCACCTGCTCTTTGAGCAGGAGCCGTGAGTCCAGGAGGACCCCCAGATTATGCACTGCTACCCCATCCAGCACCAATGATGACAAATCCCAGATACAGAGGAGCCATTAACCCATAGCCACTCCGTCTTACCAGGGTTCAGCTGGAGCCTGGTGTTCCCCATCCAGACCCTTACAGCCTCCAGGCACCGCAAGAGGGTGGTCACGGCATCACTTATCTCACCTGGGATGCAGATGTATAATTGAGTATCATCAGCATACTGATGATACCTCATCCCATGATGACGGATGATCTCACCCAGTGGTTTCATGTAGATGTTGAAAAGGAGCGGAGAGAGAATTGAACCCTGCAGCACCCCACAAAGGAGGGGCTGAGGATGAGACCTCTCGCTCCCTATCACCACCAATTGGGATCGGTCCTGGAGAAAGGAGGCGAACCAGCACAAGACCGTGCTGCCCACCCCCAATTCCCTGAGTCGTCCCAACAGGATACCATGGTCGACGGTATCGAAAGCCGCTGAGAGATCAAGGAGAGCAAGGATGGTCGTGCTTCCACCATCCCGCTCCTGCCAGAGATCATCCATAAGTGCGACCAATGCCGTTTCCATTCTATAACATGAAGCACCATTTGTTAACAGAAACACAGGATATCGACTCATAAATCAACCAATCATCTTTAAAAAGTTGTCATAAAAATAGTCCAGTATTTCCCTGTTGCCCTTCAGGCTTTTCAAAGGCAAACACCTGGGTTCACACAGCACATTAAAGCCTAAACCCAAGGTAATAAAACACAGCTTCTATGTTCACATTGCATGCTACGTTCAAACCAAAGCTTTATCCTGAATCCATTAGGAAACATGAAATAAGGTCTCCTTTGAACTGAGCTGAGCTCTTCATGAGTTCATGAACACTTCGATGGTAGTTTCCTTAGCAGCAGCAGTACAGAATTGGTTTTCCACTGTTTTCTTCTGGGATGTTTTTTAACTTCCTAGTTAAAGCCTACAGATTGGGATTCCCTGATGGTCTGCCCTCCAAGTTTAATTAGTCCTTTCAAAGCCTCGGCTTTCTTCTGGGCTGAGTGCCCTCCATACTACATTTGTATGCTGGGGATTACCTAGACTGGTCCTAAAATCACTCCCAATGCTTATGCTGCTACTGTAGGTTCTGGAAGCAAAGGGCTAGTAAAGCATGCTCTTACAGGAGAAAGATTTCCCATACAGTAAATAGGTAATAAAAAAATTCCTATGAAATACATACAATGGCACTAGAGGCAAGAGGTTCAAAACGTTGCCTTTGTGAATTCATTCCTTGGTCAATCCATTGGACTACAGTGAACCTCAAGGTATTTTCTGCTTCAGTGTACGTACAAGCCACCAGGAGTAAAGCAGAATATGCAGCAGGAATTTTCGATTAAACTGAAAGAGCATCATGTTTTGAATGAACATTTTGGCATGAAGATTGTTCCATCTGATGGTTCTTGAGATTGTTTCTCATGTTCTCAGATACATGTCATCACCAATAACTTCCTCTCGTAATAGCACAATGTGACATGCTTTCAACATTAGAGCTGTGGCCATTGGCCCCCAAAGATTGCCTAACCCTCCATAAACATTCTTGTTCTGGGTTGGTTTTTTGGGTGTGGTGGGGGGAAGTGGGGGACATCCTGTGTTTGAGGAAGGTTATTGAATGCTGGTGTTCCTGCTTTTTGTGTTCTGATGATTGCTGGCTTGTTAGTTTTAAACTTACTCAGAAAAAGATCTGGCTTCCTCTTAGAAAATATTGGTTTTGGCAAGAGAGAGAGAGAGAGACAGAACAAATGGTTTCACCTAACCAAGACGAGAATAAGGGCTCTCTGGATGCCTGCTTTAAAATACGCTCCGTCAGTCCTTGAGATCTCAAAGAAATATACCAACATAAACTGTGCTCCTCCCCATTGCTGAACCCTATTTTGCCATAATAAGATTGGGGAATGGTACCATCCTTACGGGCAAAGCTTCGTTCCCCTCCCACCAAGGGTTAGTGGGAAAAAGACTACAATTGCTTTTCTTAACAGGGGGTGGAGGGTAGGTGGGATTGGATGACGGTAGGCAGATGCTAAGAATGGCAAGTTTAGGCACCTGCAAAGTTGCTTGATTGAGGTGGCAGCCACTAAGGAGGAATGAAATAAGTCCAAAGGGCCAGTGTTCCTCACCCTTCGCAACTTTAAGATATGTGGACTTCAACTCCCAGAATTCTCCAGCCAGCCATGCTGGCTAGGGAATTCTGGGAGTTGAAGTCCACATATCTTAAAGTTACGAAGGTTGAGGAACACTGCAAAGGGCCGCTTGGTCTCTCTGTTTCTTTCTTCTGCAGGCTCTGGGTGCGTACCTCCCAGCCTTGTCAGGTCATGGATACATTCACAGAGGAGTATCTGTCCACCCCTTTCTGCCAGAGGTTCCTGCCACATTGCAACAGTGCAATCCAGAATCTTTTAAAGCAGAAAAACAAATTAAACGAGTGAGAATGGGGTGGGGAGGGAATTGCCAAGCTGTACACTGTAAAAAAGGGCCTCTTGAAAGAACCGAGAGCCCTAATGCTCTGTCCTGGCTGGACCCTGGCAGTGGTGGGTCTCACCCCACCAACATTTGGACAGCGAATTATTCAGGGAGATTGAAAATCTGAACCAGTATGGCAGAGGGTTACGAAGGCCAGTCTGTATAATACAAAAAATGGAAGTGTATGAAAAGTGCCCACCTCAGATGGAGCAGCTGAGGTCAGCCTTCTCCAGCCCCCACTTCCAAATATTTTGCATGACAACTCTCAGCTCCAGCAGGCCCAGCAATACTCATGGATTATGGCCATTGTGGTCCAAAATATTGGAAGGCCAATGCTGTGGGATGCACCTGGCTGTTCTTCCATTGCAGTCCTGGGTTAGTGCCTTTAATTCTAAAATAGGAAGCCCTGTGCTTTGATCCCATTTTCTTCCCCATTTTTGTCTCCCTCTGGGGCAGGTTTGTCTCAACTCCTTTCCCCAGGTGACCATAGCTCTTTCAGTTTATTTCCCAGATAGGATTTTTTTTACCCTCTACTGCTTTGTTTTCTTTCTGTGTCTTGAATATCCATTCCTAATAAAGAAGCTGGATTTCTATTGTGGTTGCTGGAAATAGCTGAGTTATAAGTGGCACTGGATTCACCACCTGCCTTTTCACTATGCAAGATGAGGAAATAAAAGAGAAAAACAAAGCCTTTTTGCAAAATGTTAGGACAGTTTTAACCTCTCTTTGCCCAAGCGGAAAATAATGAAGGTATGTTATTGCTTCTAGCAATTCCACTTATTAATTATTTGGATTTTTAAGAAATCCGTATCTTATATTTCCATCTTAAGGACTGGAATCCACATTCCAGTTCTATATGTTCTTCTTCCACATTGAAGCCATAGAAACGCCCAGGGCCACCACAACCCAGTAGGCAAACTGTGTGCTACACAAGGCTGCTACATGGGAGGGCATTAGTTAAAAAAAATCAATGAAGATTTGCGAGTGTGCATGTGCGCAACTGGAATATTTAAAAAAATGTTTTTATCGGCGGGCGAGTGCACTCATGTGGGGTTGGAATATTTAAAAAAATGTTTTGGGGGATTTTAAGTGGAATTCCGCGTGAGGGCACTTTGTATGCCAGCAGTGCCTCTATGTGCACCACTCTAGAACAGCTCACATATTAGAAAAGTTATTTCTATTTATTTGTGACTATTTATTTATGAGATGTATCTACTGCTTCAAACCAAATAGTCTCTAGGCAGTATACAGAGACAAGTAATACGATAATACAAGAATAATAACTACAAAAAACCATAATACGATAAAACGAATATTGGTACCCGTAGCTTCACAATCCATCCCCGAAAGCTTTCTGAATGAACCCAAGTTTTACCATCTTTCAGAAGACTATACTTGCCTCGGGGTCAGGTAATTCCAATAAACTGCCAAATAAAATACTACAGGCAACAACAATGAAAATTAAGGAGCAGAGCGATACCGTTGTTAAGATGTATTTAGAGATTTGGAAAAATAGAAAGGCACACCGTCACATCCCTGGTTTATGGGAAGAGCGCTCCAGAGAATTGCAACGGCGGACAACAGATCACCTTTTGCACAGCTGCTGTAGCTGTATCTTTAACATCAGCCTCATTTTCAGACCTTACCAAAAATGTTATCTTCATACTGTATAGAGCAGCTTTTCCCAACTTGGACTGGACAACAATTCTTGTCATCTTAACCTGCAATTCTCCACTCAGGAATTGGCTGGGAGAAATGGTTCATCCCTTTCCTGCCTGTTTAGGGAGAAAGGCACTTCAGGTGCCAAGGAAAGGAGGGAAGGGCAAGGGGAGGACTTATCCCATTCCTAAATTGGGGTGGGGAGAAACTAGGGCTACTACTTCTGAACTGAAAAACTGTGGAGGTATGGTAGTGACCCTCAGCGTTTGGAGATGATGAAGTCTGTAGGCTCTGGAACTAAAAACCTGGAACTAAAAACCAGCTGGGTGGAGCTTCTGCTCAAAGAACGATCCAGCACAGATTTGATGGGAGAAAAAAACAAGTGTGCTGCAATTATGAAAATAAAAGGTCAGCATGAAACTTCCTCTTAAGTTGCCAAAAATGATTACGCTTGGTGCAATGTTATTGATACAAGCTGAACGTCTTTTTCCCATGCAGAGTGCCTTTCGTATACGCCTATTCAGCACTTTTCTTTTTCATAAGAAGTCATTTCTGGGGGAAAAAATCAAGCTGCACTTTTTAAAAAAAAACATGGGACTTCTCTTTCCTAAAACATAAGGGTTTGGTCGGTCGGGGTAGAGATTACATCAGATGTAGAGGGTGCATTCTTCCCTTGGTGGGTTATTTCCTGTTGCTGCATGTTTCAGAATATCTATGGTCTTAGATACTTAGACAATAACAAAAATGCTGAGGCTTCCAGATGGAAAGCTCAGGAAACTGGGCATAAAATGGGACAGTGACTTCACCTTTCCCTCATTAATGGATTCTTCCCTCTGTAAGAAAAAGATGGAAGAAGCAATGGGAAAATACAGAAGGGCCCCAAATGGAGGACAATGACATCTTGATGCTCTGTAAAATGTTGTGAAGGAGGCAGAATGATGGTGTAAATGAGGCCTCCTATGGAAGGCCTCAGTCTTGGGGCACCTAAAGATCAGCCAGATTAATTACGGCAGAAGGTTTGGTCGGTCGGGGTAGAGATTACATCAGATGTAGAGGGTGCATTCTTCCCTTGGTGGGTTATTTCCTGTTGCTGCATGTTTCAGAATATCTATGGTCTTAGATACTGTGCACACACTGGTTTTCTGTTGACACACACGTGAACTCCCTTGCAATGCCCCTGCAAACTTTCCACTGTCCCTGGCCAGGGCTTTGTTACAGAGGCTTCTCAAAGGGGAAGTCCTAGAACCCTAGGATGCCCCACCTACCAGGGTGGAGTCATCCACAGTCTTGGGACTTCCCCCACTGCTCATTTTAAAGCCTTTCCATTTCTCTCTGGCTTCTTGCTGAGTCAGAACCCATCATGGAGATCCTGGGGTTGAAGAGGTTCCAGTTCCTCCTAGTAGTATGCTGGTTTTTTGTGAGCCTGGAAGCCCCTGCAGGTAAAAGGGGAGAGGGAAGAGAGGTCAGGAGAAAGTTTTTTCCCTACGCATGCACTTGTGCCTTTAACATCACAGTCAGAAACTAAGCCCCTTACTCTTTTCCTTTCCACCCTGGGGGAAAGGTTTTTTTCTGTGTACCACCAACTAACAGAAGTGCAGGAGCGAATCCAGGTTTTAAAAAGTAGTAGCCCCAGTGACAGATTGCATTTGGTTACTAACTTTCAGTTGCCACAGCAGAGTAGTGTACTTCGGATTAGTTCCATCAAAGGCAGGAGTTCAGCCAGTGTTTTCCCCCATTAAATTTCTGCCTGACATGCAGCTGTTAAGCAGAGGGGATTGGAAAGAAAGGAAGGAAGAGAGAGAGAGAGAGGGAGAGAAGAAGGAGGAGGGAAGGAAGGAAGGGAAAGAGAAAGAAAGAAAGAAAGAAAGAAAGAAAGAAAGAAAGAAAGAAAGAAAGAAAGAAAGAAAGAAAGAGAAAGAAAGAAAGAAAAGAAAAGAAAAGAAAAGAAAAGAAAAGAAAAGAAAAGAAAAGAAAAGAAAAGAAAAAGAAACTAAGTTAAAATAGAATGTTTTAGGAAGCTTTTTGGAGTGTAACTTAAGCATGCAGAAATGAAAGTTTGGCTCAAAACCATAGTGAAAAATATTTCCATGTAACTTGAGATGTCACCTGCAAAGTGCTTCCCACGGCTATATTGACTCTTTCTAAATCTCTTGTTAAGAAGTTGGATTATTACATGGTTTCAGGTGAGACTGACTGCTGCCCAAGGTGGACAGATGCAAAACCCCCTCTAGAAGTACTGGTACTTATTTAAAATATGTATTTTTTAGTGTAAGAGTCTATAAAATAGTCATAGCAACTGTTGTATACAGTACTACTGTATCTGCTCAGACTCTGACATTGAAACAGTAACACAGGTTCTTCTGAATCATTATCTGGAGTACCGTATCTAGAACTGTAGCCAACCTTTGTAATATAGCAATGGCAATTAGACTTTCTAGACTTGATCACTCGCCCAGGGATGCTTAGCTCAGACAAAAATAGTTTTTTAATGAACATGCGTGTTAAGTATTTCTTCATTTTTGCTTTTGTTTTAATTTTTGTGTGTTTGGTCTATGACCATATAGTTTAATAAGCTAAAGTAAACAGATGTGGAAGAAGGTGGAGAGAATATAAGAAAGGCTTCTGTCATGTAAATGGAAACCTACTTGTATAATTTTTTAAATATAATTTTTATTAAAGACTTTTTAAAAAGGAAGATAAAACTAATGCAAACTAATATAAAGTAAGAAAAAGAAAAGAAAAGGAAGAAATGAAAGAGAAAGCTAAAAGTGCAAGAAAGGAAAAAAGTAAAAGAAAACTAGAAAAGAAAGAAAAAAGATACAAAGAAGTAGCTTCTGATCTTCTTTACAGCAGCTATAAGTACAATTATACATTTATCTCCTACTCTATGGTTACAACGTAACTCTCTTATTTCTATAATCTGTCCTGTCTAATCATCAGAACCATAAATCATAAGTTCATTTTTTTCCGTTTCATGCAAAAAGTCTATAAAGGGGTTTCCAGTTAGCAATAAACATAGACGTTGTCTTTTCTCTGATCAAAGAAGCCAATTTGGCCATCTCAGCAAGTTCCATCATCTTCACCATCCATTCCTCCATTGTGGGTAGTGCCAAATCTTTCCATCTTTGTACATACAATAATCTTGCTGCAGTTATCATGTACAAAAATAAAAGTTCCATAACTTTTTTTCCAACTGTTAGTCCATCAATCCCAAAAAGAAAAACCTCTGGTCTTAATTGTATATTAATCTTTAAAATCCTCTGAATCAGTGTATGTATTTGAATCCAGAATTTTCTAGCTTTATTTATACATCCACCAAACATGATAAAATGTCCCTTCTTATTGTTCACATTTTCAACATAAATTTGAAGTGCCTTTATACATCCTAAATAATTTCTCTGGTGACATCTACCAAAGACACATCATTTCATAAAAATTCTCTTTAAGATTATAGCATAGTATAAATTTCAATCCTTTCAGCCACATATTTTCCCATTGATCCACCTGAATATTATAACCAAAATTTTTAGCCCACTTTATCATACATTCTTTCATTTGTTCTTCTTCTGTTTCAAATTTCAATAAAAGTTTATACATTTTAGCAATTACATGTTCATCATTTGTACACAATTCTGTTTCAAACTCAGTTTTACAATGTTCAAAACCATAAATTCTTCTGTCTACTTTAAATCTTTCTAGTAATTGTAAATAAGAGAACCATTGACAACTATATCCCTCTGCCATCTCTTGATTTTATTTTACATTCCCCTTGACAAAATTCTAGTATCTCACAATAAGTTAGCCATTTATGTTTGCCTATTATTTCTCGTCTATAAAATGCTTCTTGTGCTGAGATCCACAGAGGTGTTTTCAGGCACAACCTGGGTTTGTATCTATTCCATATTCTCAATATGGCACATCTAACATAATGGTTTTTAAAATCCACATGGACCTTGACTTTGTCATTGCAGAAATATCCATGCCACCCAAATCTCAGGTCATGGCCTGCAAAAGCCTTCTATTTCTCACAACATCCACTCTTTCATCCAAACTAAACAACAAGCTGCAAAATACAATTTCAGATCAGGTAAACCCAATCCTCCTCTTTCCTTTGCCTCTTGTAACACCTTATATTTAACTCATGTTTTTTCCCCTGCCACACAAATTTAGATATATCCTTCTGCCACTGTTTAAATGGTGCATCAGTTGTCAAAGCAGGTATTGTCTGAAACAAAAACATCATTTCTAGGCAAGGCATTCATTTTTATCACAGCAATGCTCCTCAGCAATGACAGTTATAATTTCTCCCATCTTAACATATCTTTTTAAACTTCATTCCATGTCTTAACATAGTTATTTTGGAATAACATACAATTCATATTTGTCATAATGATACCCAGATATTTTACCTTCTTCTAAATCTTAAAACCGTTTTATTCATCAGTTCTGTTTGATATCTATTTTCATATTTTTGTCAACATTTTTATCTTCTGTTTATTAATCTTAAAGCCTGCTAATGCATCAAATTCTTTTAATTTGCCCATTAATGTTTCAATTCCCTTTAAAGGATCTTCCAGAACCAATAACAAGTCATCTGCAAAAGCCCTTAACTTATTAGTTTCTTTTTTAATCTTTACTCCCACAATCCTCTCATCTTACCTTATATCCCTATTCACTATTTCAAGAACCAAAATAAACAAGAGAGAGGACAGTGGGGCATCCTTGTCTTCTTCCTTTTTGTATCTCATAGGGTTTTGCTAGATCTCCATTAATTATTATTTGTGCTTTCTGTGAAGTGAAAATTGATCTTACCCATGTTATAAAATTTGCTTCAAAATTCATACCTTCCAAAACCTTGAACAAGAAAGCCCAGGTCAGATTGTCAAAGGCCTCTGCATCTAAGAAAATCAATATGGCTTGTTTTTCATGGTGTTGCTCCAAGTATTCCAAAATGTCCAACACATTTCTAAGATTGTCCTTTAACTCTCTTTTAGGTAAAAACCCACATTGATCCTCATGAATAAATTCTTGCAAAATTATTTTCAATCAGCTAGGATCATTGTGAACAACTTGTAGTCATTCTTCAATAATGTTGCCTATAGTTTCTTGTCAAAGTCAAATCTTGTCCCTCTTTAGGTATTAGTGTTATATTGGTCTCTTTCCAACTCTCTGGCACCTTTCTTCCCTGTAGGATAGAGTTCATCGTATTTTGTAAAGGTTATAAAAATTCATCCTCACAACATTTATAATAAGAACCTGATAATCCATCTGATCCAGGCACCTTTTTATAGCTTCAGGAACTTCCCTTATTGTTATAGGTCGGTTCATAATCTGTTTCTGTTCCTCTGTAATCCTCGATAAATTTTATTTCTTTAGCTATTCATCTATTTTCTCTAGTGAGATGTCACTTCCTTTATACAAATTGGAATAATATTGATGAAATACTTCTGTATGGCTGCATTGTCCATTAATACCATATCTCCCTCTTGTAATTTCAATATCATTTTCTTTTCTTTTTCTTTTCATAATGTATGTGCTAGCTACTTCCGTGGTCTATTTGCAAACTCAATTTTTTTTTGCTTTACATAGTTTATTTTTATTTCCATTTCTCTTAATGGGAATAGATAACATATCTCAACATAGATTATTGTCATTGTAAAAGCTTAATTTTTGAGAAATACTTGTCTTCTCTGGAAATTTATTTAATTATTTTCTCTTTATTTCATCCAAAACAGCTTGTGTTTTCTCTTGACTCTTCTTTTTAAGTTTACAATTATGTTGTATAAAATAACCTCTAATAAAAGCTTTACTTGCATCCCAAACCATTCTTAAATCAGTGTCTTTACCTAAATTATTTTCAAAAAGTTCTTTTAATTTCTTTTTACAATCCTCCACTATTGCTTCTTTCTGTGGCAACATTTCACTTAGTCTCCATATAAAAGAATTAGATTTTATTTTATAAAGCAAACTCACAGGATTATGATTTTAAAAAAGTCTTTGGTAATATCTCTACTTTAGTAACCTTAGTAGCCAAGTTCTTTGAAGTCCAAATCATGTCTATTCTTGAGAAGGATCTATGTCTTTCAGAAAAGTAGGTATACTCTTTTGAATTGTCATTTTTCTGTCTCCATATATCAACCAGCCCTAAGTTGTCCATCAAATAATAAAAAGAAACTTTTAGTAATTTGTCTTGAGTGATCTTACTATTTTTCTCATAAGTTCTGTCCAGTTGTGGGGAGATCACTCCATTCCAATCCCCCACCAAACTGTATAATGTTAGATTGAACTGTAAGATTTCCTATAAGCTGGAAAGGATCTCTGATCAGATCTGCCAATATTATGCTTGGTAGAGGTTTGGCAATTCACTCTGCTGTGTTCTCAAAACTTGTCTAGTGTATAGGTTTTTACATTTTATTACTTGTTGCGTTTACAGTATATACCATTGGAGACAACAAAAATTACTCCTGACAAGTAAATGGTACAACAATATAATACAAAACTCTTTGAATACTATATTAGAAATATTTATTTTTTAGTTGCAGTATTGGCATATAGCCTTCCAGAAAACAAACCGTAGATAGTTAATGAAAGGATATCATAAAGATAAAAAATACAATCTAAACCCATAAATCAATCTGTTTATGAAAATTATTAGCAGCAGAAAGTCCAAATAACAGTAAGTAAAAAGATGACTGGCTGTGTTGTGTTGATAATGAATGATAGTGTTGTGTTGATAATGAATAATAACTTCTGAAAATATAACAATCTTGTGTAAAAGTGTAAACTTTCCTCTTTTGGTTCAGAAATATATTTTTCCCATGTTGTTTTCTTGCCAGATGCAAGCTCTCCTCTTTAATGTCTGTGTATCAGGCAACTGTCAACAACATAGAATAAGGATTTATAAATTGTACTCTGGAGCTAGCTTCCATAAAGCCCACCTTGTAATCTTTATCATCAGAAATAATATAAAGCATTATGGCATTTATATATTTACTACAGCATAATGTTTCATGGATCAATGTGCATTTCATTAGGGAAACAATACAATTAAATTGCAGAGAAATGTAAAAAGTATAGTTGGTGAGCATTCATTAAAGCTGAAATGTCATACCTATCAAATGCCTGATCGTTGCAGGAATTAGGGCAACTGTGTTTCTGCTTCAGAAGACCCTTAGTCTGACTCAAGCAGATGGAGGAGGAAAGATAGAGGACAAGGAGCAGAGCTGCTCCTAGTCCTTTTCAAAAAAAAAAAGGCCCAAATGTAGTTTGGGATGGTTGAGTCTAGTCACCATTTAAATCCCTCAAAGTATGCAGGGGTGCTGTTATCTTAGTGATCCTGTGGAAGTTAAAAAGGTGACCAAGTTCAGCAGTTTTAGGTAATGGTGGTAGCTAGAGTGTAGGGAGAGGCAATGGTAGACCTCCCCTCCAGATGTTCCTTCTAGACCCCTGTTCCAGCCACTCTCTTTGGTGAATAGAATTGGTTCTGCCCTGTGGCCTTCCTGCACCTCACAGGGCAGTCTTCTGCCCTTAGGTCAGCTTGTAGGATGCCATCTCATCTCCAGAGTAGACAGAAAATTCAACAGCCAGTCAAGCTGACTTCTACATGAGAAGGCTTTTCCATTATTTCCTGCAACTGTGTCTTGGGTCTACTCCTTTATTCATAACAAACTCGGTCTTTCTCTTTGGTGAAAGAAAATGTGGGACCTTGGGCTATCTCCACATCCACAATCTGGATGTCCACGGAGAGTATTCAGACGGGACTTGTTCCCTTTTATTTTTTTCTATGTCTATTTAATTGATTTCTTTAATCGTGTCCCAGGTAAATGACTTTTAAAAAATGCAGGTATTTGAGTAAAACTGGCATTATTGATTTTGAATACCTAATTGGCTAAGGGACTAATTGCTATTCTGGACAAATAAACACTTGTGTTGAATATAGATAGGAAGGGTAGAAAAAGGGAAATGAAACAATCATTTTAAGAAACAAGCTTCCTCTCGGCTTTCTGATTTTTATTTTGCTTTCTCCCCCTTGGCTTTTACATCTTCCTGGACTGTTCTGGTGTATATAAAAATGTGTATCTCTGGGAAGAGGATCTCTGTTTGGTCTCAACTGGTCTGAACTGGGCTTCTTCTTTCAGAGGCCGAGAATACTTTGTGCTACAAAGACTTTAATGAAGTCTCAGGGACCTGCAGCAACCTGTTGGGAGCTGAAATTTCCAAGGAAGACTGCTGCCTAAACCATCAGTATGGTTTCCAGTTGAAACAAGGTGGGCCCTGCCAGTCCTGCCGGTAAGTGAAACACCAACAGTTCTGGTTAACCGCACACTGACTGTGCGCTGCACAAGTGGTCCTAAGTCTACCTTCTTTGAACCCTCCGAATATTGTCTGCTGGACGTCTGCCCCTAAGATTGCTTATCCCATCTCTGCTATAGGGGGAGAGGCTGTAGGATAGCAGGTGACATGCAGATCTCATCTGCAGTCCTAGCTATCTCCAAGCAAGGCTAAACAAATTCCTGCCCAAAGATTCAAAAGCTCCTGTTAGTCACTGAGAACAATATTCCACTGTATGCCCCATCAACGGAATTGTTTAATTTATACCCTGCCTTCCTGTTTATCCTTGAACCACCTCTAAGGGCAGCTTACTTCAATTAAAAAAAAATGCAGAGTATAAAACGTAGCAAGAATATTGATGCAGTAAGAATCAAAACCCAAATTAAAACCAGTTGTTAAAATTATTAATTAAAATTGTTAATTTTAAACTTTGGTCTGTGTTCATGCCTCATGGAAAGCCAAGATTTTTTAAACCATGGTTTGTTGAACATGTCATAATGAGCCGCAAATAACTGAAAACCCAGTCTGTATAAGGCAGTTTCCTATACAGTGGTACCTCTACTTACGAACGCCCCTACTTATGAAATTTTCGAGATACGACCAGCTCCGGCCCCAAAAATTTACCTCGATGTGCAAACTCCGCCTCGAGGTACAGCCATTTTTCCACCCTGACACGTGGTCTGCGGCCATTTTTCCGTCCTGACACGTGGTCTACGGCCATTTTTCTGCCCCTGACACGTGGTCCGCGGGCGCTTTTCCGCCTGACGCGTAGCATGCGGGTGTTTTGCCGCCCCGCCGCACGGCGTGCGGGCGCTTTTCCACCCCTGACATGTGGTCCGCGGACGCCAGAACGGATGAATGGTAATTACATTGAACCTTATGGGAAAATTTGCTTCGGGGTGCGACCAAATTCGGAGGGCGGAATGGATTAACCGTATTTACATTGAACCTTATGGGAAAATTTACCTCGACTTGCGACCAACTCGACTTGTGATCAGAGTCACGGAACGGATTAAGTTCGTAAGTAGAGGTACCACTGTATTCTTATAGATTTTTGATTTAATGTGTTTTTGTACCTATAACTTCCAGCAATTTTTTCTCATTCCCTCTGCTTGCTATTTTATCCAGTGCTGGATTTGGCTAAGGGACCAACACATTGCTTTTCTACATCTGAATGTAGATAAACATCCAGAGAAACAAAATGTTCTATTTTAATTTCAAATCACTTCTAACCACTTCTAAGGAGATGTAACCGCAGATTTAAGCCAAATGTTGTTCTCTTGTCCACTGAATTAACACCCTGGCAATCAGCTTAGTATATATCCACTGTGCACCTGCTCTTTTTCTTTTGGTGTGGGGAGGTTGGAGGGGATGTAAACCATGTTCTTTGTGGAATTGTGGAACACAGATATGAACATACTTCTACATATATTTCCTAGTTGAATTGTGAAATATGCTACCAGAACATGTCATGATGGCCACCAGTTTGGACAGCTTTTTGACAGATTAATGATGAATAAGGCTACCCTTAGTTACTAGACTGAGACAGTGACAATGTTGGGGGTATCAGACTTTCACAGTCAGAGAAAGTAGGTGGGAGAACTAAGCACATTGATGTAAAGTATCAGGTGGTGAGAGAGTTGCAACAACAAGGGTTAATCAGACTCAACTACTGTCCCACAGGAAACATGACAGCGGACATCTTCACGAAGCCATTGTCAAGAACCAGTTATCAGGAACTAAGAGAAAAATTAAATAGCGTAGGACACGGAGACATGTAAGGTTGAAAAGAAGGGGTGTTGGAAAATTTGGGGTTCCAACCAAGCCTGCCTCACACGAGCACAAAGGGAGGCTTTGTGGCCCCACTGCGGCCTAGCTTTGCTGCTTTGTGTGGGAGGGGCTTGGAGCCCGGCTTTTTTTTCCTGTTTCCCTCATTTTCTCCCTCTTCTCCTCATGGCTGTCCATGAGGTAGGACTGAATCCTCTCTCCTCCTCAGGGTTCTTGTACTAACATTTCACAACCCCAACAGGGGGGACATACCTCTGGTACCATTTGTGAGATTCTGTGAATAGGAGTAGGAGCGTGCTCATATCCTGCTTGTGACCTTCTGGGTGGCATCTGGGTGGTAGCCACTAGAGGACCAGAATGCTGGGGAAGATGGCAGCAAAGCTCCTGTTGGCCTGCCTTTGGATGCCACTACTGAACTTCCTTAGATATTTCCTTTGCTGTTGGGAAACAGGATACTGGGCTAGATGGACCCTTGATCGGATCTAATGGGATCTTTCATGGTTGGATTTCACATAGTGGGGAGACCCTCATCCCAGTCTGCTGTTATGTCCATCTTTGCTCTGCTTTTCCTACAGCGAAGCTAAGTGGAGCGAATGGACCTCATGGAGTGCATGCTCCGTCTCGTGCACCGAAGGTGTCCAGCGGCGCAGTCGGTCATGTTACGGCTACCGCCCAGGCACATGTCTGAGTGGTTCACGTGAGTGGGAAATGAAAGCCTGCGTTCTGAAAGACTGTTGCCCTGGTAAGCATCCTTGCTCTACTCTTGTTCTTTGTCCTAAGCATGAAACTAGAAGTGAGTCAAGGCCATTTCTTTCTCCTTGCATGACCTTGACTTTTGAAGTTTTGTACTCTTATCAAGTAGAATTCTACATTAGCCTGCAGTCTTACCTGTCCCCCTCCATTTTAAGTGATATTTTGAGAGTTTCCCCCTTTTCCCCCTCCAAAGCACCACTTGAAAACTTATTCATTTATGCCATCCCACTTTTCCTCATTAAAAAAACAACAGAAGTTATGGGGGAGGTGTGTTTGTGACATCACAAGTGTTAGCTTGTCAGTACCAACCACAATCAACTTTTAATGCCGTGTTCCAGAATGTTTCTTTTTTATTTTTGCAGAGTGTACCCTGTAGAGAAAAAAGTACATGTGAGTTGGTCCTTCCAAATTTAGGCTCTGCAGAGCTTTTTGTCTGTCTCCCACTTTAGTGGTAATGGCATCCTACCTCCCTAAAATTGGATTCTCATGGTAGCTGCACTCTTATATCCACATATCTGGCAGTTAGTCCTACTAAGCAAAATAAAGGCTTATTTCTGAGTAACTGAACTAGACCCAATGTGGCTTAGCCTCAAGCAGACCAATATTCATCTTATTTATTTGAAATACAGGTAGTCCTCGCTTAACAATGGTAATTGGGACCTGCAACACTGTCACTAAGCGTTGCGGTTGTAAAGTGTGACATCACGTGACCGTGCTGACTTATGACGGCAGTTGCGGCAGTTCTGGTTGCCGTCGTTAAGTGAATCCCATGTGGTCATTAGGTATGATGTCACATGATTGGCATTTGTGATCTCCTGCTGGCTTCCCCATTGATTTTGCTTGTGGGAAGCTGGCAAGGAAGATTACAAATGGCGATCATGTGACCACGGGGATGCTGTGATTGTCATAATTGTGAGCCAGTTGCCAAGTGCCCAAATTGCAATCCCGTGACCATGGGGATGCTGCGCGGCCGTAACTACAAGGACTGGTTGTATGTCTCCTTGTTCAGCACCATCATAATTTCGAACAATTACTGACGAGTGGTCATTAAACGAGGGCTACCTGTTTAGCAGGGTGAGCTCCTGTTTCCTCCCCAGTTCCTGTAAACCCAACAGTTCGAAAACTCACGTGAGTAGATAAATGGGGACTCTCACTCCGGTGGGAGGAAAAATGCTGGCGGCGCCTTGCAAAAAAGGAGTCGGGAGCGGTTGCCGGTAAGCGCGAAAAACTGCGCGCGCCCGAAAAAGGGCGCGAAGCAACGGAAACCCCGCCTCCTGCGCTCGCCAGCTGGGCTCTGCTCTAGGAAGGAGGCTCTGGCAAACCACTTCCGAAACACCTTGCCTTGAAAACTGCAAAAGGACTCGTCCAAGCAGTCACTGCAGAGTCGGTAATGACTGAGCACAGATTAAAAAAAAAAACCTGTTTAGCTATATCCATAAAGAGATAGTTAATGTCTGAGGCACCCTCTTTGGGAGAGTATGTAGGAGATACAGATAATACTGGCTTTGATAGAATTTCTATCGTTTATGAAATAAGGTTGTTATTTAGAAAGAAGAAAAATATCTCAAACATTTTAATCCTTCATGTCTTGAGCAATTATTCTGATGGGCAGAAAAACAGGAGCCAAGTGGTGGTTTTGGGTGGTGGACATAGCAGGCTAAATTGCTTTTAAAGACATAGTTACAAAGGACAATTGAAAAGCAGGCAAACAACCTTTCTTTTGTTTTTGTTTTAATTTTCTATTGTTTTCCTTTAATGCCTGCAATCAGAAAATTTAAAGGCAGATTTTTTTGTCTGATGATTTGTACAGCACATCAGTGGTTCTGTGTGGAACAATGGTCCCACTCTGTATTTCTGAATTTTTGATACAGCTCCAGGAAGTGATGGATAATAAACCCACAAATTAGCCTGTCCTATGTAAGAACTTCTTTTGATACTTTCACTTCCTCATGTGTGTAAGTCCTTTGGGATTCCCCCCTAAGGAAATGGGACTTTGCGGCTTAGTAATTCTCCTGACAGGATGTGGACTGCCTTGTATCATGACCATGGGCTGGTGAGTCTCCAGCAGGCCTGAACCTTGATGTTGGCTGTTCTTTCCTTGCAGTGATGGGTGGCTGGTCGGAATGGAGCAACTGGAAGCCTTGCTCAGTGACCTGTCTAACTGGGACCCAGTTAAGAGAACGAACTTGCACCAAACCAGCCCCCAACTGTGGAGGCACCTGCCAAGGAGACAGCAGAGAAAATAGGCCCTGTGATACCAAGCAGATTTGTCCAAGTAAGTTGGGGTAGAGAGCCAGTGTGATGTAGTGGTTGAAGCACCAGGCTAGAAACCAGGAGACTGTGAGTTCTAGTCCCGCCTAGGCACAAAGCCAGCTGGGTGACCTTGGGCCAGCCACTCTCTCTCAGCGCTAGGAAGCAGGCAAGGGGGAACCCCTTCTAAAATCTTGCCAAGGAAACTTCAGGGGCTTATCCAGGCAGTTGCCAGGAGTCAACAATGATTCGAAGGCGCGTGCACACACACACACACACAAAAGTTGGGGTAACTAAATACCTGAAGAACAACCGAGAGTGAAAAGTAGCATGAGGGGAAAAGGCTGGAAATACTGTATGCAGAAAGAAATAGTTGGAGAATGTTTACTAGCAACTATACTGCAGTCTTTAGTTAAGGGCGACCAATCTGCTCTGCATATGGCTTCTCTGAAGCCTCCTTCTCAAATGTGACTGGGTTTGGGCTGGAGAGTGAGCAGCTGCTGAACACTGGGCAGCAAACTGCACGGATTCTAGTTTTAGCCCCGGCTGAAGGCAGTTTCAGTGACTTCCATTCACCATTAGGTGGGAAAAGGTTAAATAACAGCTTCTCCTTAACTATGCCAAATACAGTGATCATGTGAGTTTCACTAGCAGATTAATATGGAGTGGCTTTATTTGAAGTTGTTGACCAAAGCCAAATTCCTCCTTAGGATTGCAAGATAAGGACAGAGTTGGCAACTCCATAGGGAAGCTGTGACTTTTTCTGCCCTGGCTCACACTCTCAGGATTTACAGCAATGTTTTCTTCTAAGCATGAGCAGCAATTTTTGGTTTGTTAATTTTTAAAAAGTACTCACACTTCCTTTGATATGTTGAAGAAGGAAAGAAAGGCTCCGAGAATGGGGAGATAAAAGGCAATAAGAAGAGATAATAAAGCGGTGAGTGTACTAAGATGATAACTTCAACTCCTGTAACTTCAGCTCTCAGGATTTTGTAAACTGAGTTTAACCCTTTGGGGCTACCAGCTAGTGAAGTCTGTAGGGAAATCTTAATGGTAGATCAGTTTAGGACTGATAGATAGAGGAGAAGACATACTTAAATCTATAGAAAGAAGAAAGGATGGACCCAAGGCAGCAGAAAAGTCTGACTGAGGTGAACCGTACCCCTGGTCTCTTCCACATGTTTCTGACGCAACACCTGACTCTCATTCTTCTTTGCATGTTTCTCTTTTTAATGCAGCCCATGGAAACTGGGGCAGCTGGGGATCTTGGCAGGGCTGCTCCAAGACTTGTGCTATAGAAGGCTCAGCTACAAAGCCTCAGCAGCTACGAACCCGTCTGTGTAACAACCCCTCACCTTCCAGCAATCCTCCAGGCATGCCGTGTCCAGGAGCTAGCCAGGAATCGCGAAGCTGCGTAGGACTGCCCTACTGTCCACGTAAGAGAAGGAAGCCCCACAGTGTAGCCACTGTCTGTCACCTCCCACCAGCAAGTTGTAGAGGGCAGCTTTGCACTCTGAGGAAGATGCTCTTCCCCTTTGTAGCCAGCCAGAGGATAACACCCTCAACAAAGGAGAAGATCAGAAGCTGTGCTCCTTGGGGTCTTGGGCCAGCTAGTTCCAGGTGAACAGACCCTGGCCCATTCAAACTTGCTGGTATTTTGAAACATGGTCATTGGTCATCTTGATTTGGCTTGATGAGAGCTGCAGTCCAGGACCTCTGGAAAGCGCCAGCTTCAGGAAAGCAAGTCCGGGTTACTTTTTAGAGCAGGAAAGCTCCAGTGCTCTTTCTATGGTGACTCTCTGAGCAAGCCACTATTGGGCCTAAGATGATTTGAGGGTCTGCCTCTTCTCTCTTCTGACTCACCGACTGCTTTCCCCCACAGAGGATGGCAATTGGGGCATCTGGAAACCACTCCAATCCTGCAGTGTGACCTGTGGGGTTGGCCAAATATTGCAGAGGCGTCTGTGTGATAACCCTGCACCAAAGCACAGAGGGAAGGACTGCTCTGGGGAAAGCATACGTAATCAACCCTGCACCATCAAGGTGCCCTGCCCAGGTAATGGGAAAACTAAGAAGGTGAAAGGAATAGGGAGAGCCCATGAGGGGGAATCCACAACTTGAACACAGAGAGCTGCTTCTAAGGTAGATGAATCAAGTGAGGCGCCCCCCAACTTATGCAACTGCTCTGTTCCAGAAAGCCTTACCTAAGTTGACTTTTGCATACATTGAAATCTAAATTAGGCATGATTTCAGCACAAACAACAGATGGGGCAAGCTGAATGCTGGGAAGCAGGGTTGGTGGGATTAACAGGCTTTCTCAAGTGGGGATGAAGCAGGACCGGATTTTATGCTAAGTCCTTGGTGCTTCTGGGCTGGCCACACCAGATGTCTTCAGCAGAGCAGTGTTGCTGCCTCTTTGCCCTTTTGAGTGCACTGCCACATATAGGACCCAGATACATGGGGAAGAATAATTTTGTTCCTGTAAAAATATTGGTGGCTTTGGGCTTAGTTTCTTCCCTCCCAGTGAATCGGGCTGGAGAACTGCCCCCCTGCCTTCAATTCTTTTCTGCACTGACCATATCCTTTTTAAACATTTCCCACAGTGGATGGTCATTGGAGTGAATGGTCTCCTTGGAAGCCCTGTGGCCGTATGGTCTTAAGTTATAACATTAAGTGCGACGATATCACTGGCATTCAGTTAAGGAACAGGAGCTGCATTGGACGGCACCATGCGGGCAAGCGTTGTGCAGGACCTCTCAGGGAATCCAGGGCCTGCTACAATATCGAAGGCTGCTTTAGTAAGTATTGGGAATCAGAGAAGGTACAAAGAGTTTCCGTGCCCCAAAGCAGTCTTCCCCGTCTGGTGGGCTCCAGATGCATGGCAATTACTAGTCCTACTTTGGCTAAAGAGCTCACTGCCTGGGAATTGAACTCCAGTACATCTGGAGAAGGCAGAAGGTGGCTTATTCTGTTTTCTCTCTCAGGCTACCCTGAGAAAGTTTTAAGAAACAACAGGGATTCCACTGAAACATGTTTTGAATATTAAGATCCTCCTAAGTCCAGTGAGAATTTATCTTTTTTATCTTTTTGTGAACATATCCTTTATCTGCTAAAAATGTTCAGGGCTCCAGTATTTTGTGCATTAACTGATGCAAGGTGTGAGGTCAAAAGGGCAGTGAAGGTGAAGAAAGAACTTTACAGAAGTTGCGATTAATTTTGAAGGACTCTTTCTGCATGTTTACAGCAGAAGCTAATTGTGAGCAGCACTCACTGATTGGTGCCCATAACATCATCTAGAAAACATTCTATCTGCACAATTCTGCATTTAAAATGGCATCTTAGAAAAAGATTATTTTATTTATTTTTTTAAGTGATGAATGAACAGATATACTAATAAATACATGCAGTGCTTTTAAAACAGCAAAACATGAATAAAGAAGAAGACGGCTCACTGAGCCCATATTCAATTTGCTGCTCCTTTTGTTATCCATAAGACAAAGCTGGGAAGAAACTCTGCTCACCTCATGGCTGAAGGATTTTCCATGTCTTCTCTTTTTATATTTCGCTGTATTCATTCCAAAATGTAGAGGGATTATGCCACCCTAGTATATGTGTTTGGCAAGTAGCTTTATTATATTATAGAAAACTATGATCAATGTTATCTTTGGTTGCCCCATGAGTCTTCTAAGAGGTTCTTTTTAGCCCCTATCTAATTTCACAAGAAACTTGTAGTTGAGAGAGAGCAACTGGCCTAAGGTCTTTGAGGGAGTGTGTTCACATAATACCCTTAGTTAGCTCACTTACAAACCTAGGAGAATCATTTGATAAGCTTGGTTAGTATTAAAGTTGGTTAGATTTTGTGGGAGTCTTAGTGTGTTGGGTGAACCTAGCTCATCTGGTTAACTAATGCAAAGCCAGAAAGTCACTTAATGTAGTAACCAAGTTATGCATATTGTCTGAACTCAGACAATGAGTTCTAAGACTAGGCAGGGAATTCCCATCCATGACTTTCTGGGCCCAGCCTGAGACGTCGATCATGGCCCTTTATTAGCTAAAGAGGCAGTGGTGAAGGCAGCCCCTGATGAAGCCTCCTGGTTTGATTAATCTGGTTTCTCTCAGTGCCAGGAACCTGGACAGATTGGAGTTCTTGGGGTCTCTGTGAGCCAGCTTGTGGACCTGAACCTAAAAGATCTCGCAAGAGAGTCTGCGAACCCATCTACCCTAATTATTCGTAAGTCTGACATATGGAGGTGAGAAATAAGGATCAGCTTCAGTCAAATGGCAGGACTGCACTAAATTTTTAATCTAGTTTCTAACTTTTTGGATTTCTTGGTATAACTCAGTCCACTCGTTGTTTTTATGAAGTTAGTTCAAGAGCTGTCATTCAGCTGCAATTGCCATCTAGCAGAACTAGAAGGAGATCCTACACATTCCCTCTTATGTATGAAGAGCATATTCTGAGTGGGGATTTCAGCATTCCTAAAAATTGCCAAAAGTAGCTGTTTCTCCACTGGTGCCTTTCCAAACGGATGAGGACTGATGGGGGCTACAGTTCTCAGGATTCTCAATATGCCTGGAAGGTGCCACCTTAGAGAAGGCCAGTGAGAAGAAACAATTTGGGTGGGATCTGGCTTTTCTGCCCTTTGTATCTCATTCTGAAATCTCCTCTTTTACTTTCAGAGGGACAAGCAAAGCCTTAGCCTGGGGCACCAAGGAGTATTTGGGAGGTGCTTTTCATATATCCTTCCCTGTACCCCTTAAGTTACACTGCTTTACACAAATGTAGAGGAAAATGCTGTCGTTTTCCCTACGCTAAAGTATTAATCAGTTGCTAACCTGGGCAGTTTCTGTATGTGGGAGAGGCTGTCTTCATAGTATTTCATTTCTTGGGCCAGCCACGTGGGTAGAACCTGACAGGTATCACCTTAAATACTAGAGTTGCCACCTTCTTTAGCTGGCTTCTGGTTCCCCTGTGGGATTTTAATAGCTGCTGGACTTGCAGAAAGGAAGTCATTGATTTTGTTTCCAATTCAGAAAAAGCTTTGGCAGTCCAGTTCCCAATTCTGGATGCAGAGAGTCAGACTGGCAGCCATTCTCGAGTCTTATTATGAACACCATGTCTTGATTCAATCAATTAAAAGCAAATCCCAACAAGTTAAAAAGGATTGCTGGTGTGATTTGTGCTATTCCAACAACCAAGCTCTATTCTGCCTCACTGCCGAGGGCACCAGCTGGAGCTGTCCATTGAGATATGATTTGGGATAAGTTAAGGAAAGCGATGGGTAGATTTCTTGCTGGTGGAAGATACATCCCTGGTCTCTCTCCTATTGTGGGCTGAAGCCAGGGGAGAAGGTGAGTTTTGGCAAGTGGCTAGATGTATGGATTAGCAACCTGTCAGAGCCTGGTCCATAGGATGGGCACTTCTCACTAAAGCAAGAGAGGCTTATTGGGAAGTGCCACCCATCCATGAATAATAGTTCTAAAAACAGCTAAGAGTGGGGTAGTAGTGACTCAATGCAGTGGGTGAGCTCCTTCCCACTTTACCTTTACCTCACAACCATTGCTCCCCTTCTTGTCAGTTTCTAGAGCTATTTTTAAACACGGGTTTAGCGCTGTTCTCAAACAGCGCTAAACCCAGATTTAACTATACCCTGAAAATGGATTGACAGGTGCAGAGGAAAGCATGCAGTGAAGCAGGGTTTGTCCCTCTGCCTGCCATCCATTTTTAAGAGCAGCCTCTGTGCATGTGATGAGGACAGAAGAAGCGCCCGGGGTGAAGGAACAGGACTCTCCCACTTCCAAAAGCAGTGTGGCTCTGGAAAACAGTCCCAGAGAGGGGAGGGGAGGGGAGAGGAGGGGAGGACAGGGTGCTGGAAGCTGACCAGATTGTCAACCACATCATGGATGAAGTGCCATAGATTGTCCTTTAAAAGCAGTTATTGGAGTACGTTTGTGCCACAGCTATTGGCATGAGCCCATGAATAACTTAGCCCTGAACTGCAATCAGTTTCTGTGGTAAATGATTCACTGTTCCTGGGTAAGCAGCAATTTCTGAAATAGCTCTTGACATCTCTCAGTTCCTGTTGCTCCCTGTCCATTTCTCCCCTTCTCATTTATTTGCTTGCTTCTTTCCCAGAAAGATGCTCTGAGCTGACTTTCCCTATTTTATGGCAGGGGTTGGAATGATTTGGCCAACTCTATGATTTCTTCTCTTCTTCTTTCTTCTTTACCTGTTGCCTTGCTACCTGTTTGGTCCCTTTGCTTTCTCCTACAGCTTTCTTTTCAGGGAAGTGCCTCACCTTTCCTGATGTCACAGGAATAGTGGCATTTGAGCCCTGCTGTTCAGAGCACGGAAATGAAACGAACATGGGAAAGGGCAACTTTCCAGGGCTGCCTGAACCAGAAGCCATTTTGTGCACCGGGGCCAACTCTGCCATGAGTCCCAATGAAACAGCGGGTGCTGGAAGGTGGGGAGTGGCAGCAAGTTGTTGGAAGGCAGGAACAGATCTGATGTGTGGCCTACGTCTGGCTCAGGGGAAGACAGTAGCCCATTGCAAAGCAAAAGGTCAACTGCCCATCTAATCAGGTTCTGTAAGTGGGAATAGGGTGCTTCTGTGTACCATCCTGTACTGCCTCAGGCAGCAAATGGGATGGCTGTGTGGGTTCTCTTGGTCTTCATGTGAGGGATGGGCTGTCTAGCATGTCCAGTTAAGGCTGCCAAGAATGATGTTCTGGTTTGGGGTCTCTGGAGAAGAGGGTCTAATTTTGTCCCCATTAAATCCTGTCATGCGGCAAGGTTAAGGCCCTTCCATTCCCTCAGTGGTGCTGAGCAAAATGTTGTTTCCTCGCTCTTAGCAGTTTCTTCTGTTAGTAATGGAGAAAATATGATCTTAAATTTGGATCACTGGAGGAAGCTGAGACCATGCAGGGAAAGACTGTAGTCATTTCTGCATTACAACTTACAGCATTTTTTAGAGTCATCTAACCATTGTTGTGTCAAAATAGCAGTAACACAAACAGGCTTTATGTCACTTCAGCGATGGTCGGATGATGCTACAAAGGCATTATAAGTTGCTAGTCCATGAATTATGTTTGTATGTTCTGTTTCTTAACACCATCCTGTTCCCAACAGCCCACCAAAGTCTTTTAAGTGGCTGGTTGGGATTCCAACTCTTTTTGGAAGAGGGCATGCAAGCACAGCCTGCTTTGTGGGCTCTTTGCCTGAGCAGCCCATTCTCTGTGGCAGGGTGGGAGAGGAGGGGTCTAGGAGTGGTAGGATTGTGGCAATGGGAAATTAAAAAGGTGATGTGTGATGCCTCTGAGTGCCACATAAAGCCTAGATATTACTCATCATCTGTCGTAGACAAATAAAACTGGGGCACAAGGAAGGGAAAGTGTACCATCCAATCCTTCTAGGCTGTTGGCTCTGATTTTCTATTTTTTTCTCTTCTGCAGAATGGTAGTGGAAGCAGAGAATGGAAGGAGAGATAATGTAACCTTTTGGGGAAAACCAAAAGCTGGATGTAAGCCTCTGGACGGACAGTCCAAGGAAGTGGTGGAAAAACTCGCGTGCCAAAATGTGCCACCTTGTGAAGGTGAGGAGGTGGCAAAGAGGTTCCCTTGGAAGAAAACCAAAGCTACATTCACATGGGTGCCCATCTCAGGAGCAGGGGGGAAATTGCACTTCTAATTCTGGGCTATCTTGGGAAGTGTTATGGACAAATCTGCAAGGCAGTACCCAACAGTTAGGGATGCTGTGAAGCCGCTACCCTTTATCTGCGGTTATAGAGAATATGCAAGGGTTAAGTACTAGAAGTATTACAAGTAGTAGAAGTACAATTTTCTTGCAAAACTGGGGGGCGGGGGGGGGGGAGAATTCAGTCATGCACACAAGAATGCTCCTGCTCCCCGTTGTCTTAGGAATCTGCAGTCCTAAGTTCTGAAATTGTGGGTCTCAGAGCCTTATGGACCCTCTGTCCTGATTTCTGGGTCCCATTTAAATAATACAACTTGGGTGGCAGGATAGTGATGAATGTAAGGGGGGAGGTTGCTCTTTACTCCTGCATCAAAGGGTCAAGCCTGCTAATTCACTAGGGTACAGGGAGCAGATTGGAATCTGCTTGTGGAGTTCTGCATGAATTGCTCTAAATCAGCAAGGACTTGACTCCCGGTTATTTAACAAAGGCAGTTAGACAAAGGCATTTTCCCAATTCAGTATAAAGCTACTGAGGTAGAAGACATTTAGGAAAACAAGGGTGTTGTTTTCTTTTCCTTTACCGTAAGGCTCTGAATTCAGTTCTGGCACTGAATATTCAGAATAGGGGCCAGCAGTTTCCTGCACTTCCTGTTTACTCCAGCCCCCCTTTTTTTCCTTCCTTGTAGGCTGATTTTGCAGAACCAGATGCTATAAATTGCTGTACTGGAAGTTCCTGCAAATTAGAATATATGAAGAAATGTAAGAAATGCTGACTTCTGCTTCCTGTGATCTTTGCACCCCTCTATCGTCTGCTTCCTTTTTTTTTTTTTTTTAAATGAGCATGGACAGTTGGGAATCATCAGTGTAATAAACCATGTTGTATTCTTGTCTGCCTTCTACATACAGTAATGGGGAAAATAATGCACACGTTCTTTGTTATGTTTCTGTTTTTCAAATAATGTAAGACATACATACTTGATTTTAAACAATTTGGTTAGCGTTGTATCTATTTTTGCAGTTTAAAATGTATAGTACAGTATGTGTTAAGCCAATGAATTCCTCATTTGAGAATTCCACAAGAGTTAAAGTTTTACTTTAGCAGAGGAACAAACTTCGCATTAGAATGTTTTAGGATGCTCGTAGATAAAATAAAAAAAGATGTAAAAAGCAATGAATGTATAGATTTGCTGGAAAATAGCTTAGTCAGTTTGCTTTAAAGCTATAAACATTTGTAAAAAAAATAATATCTGCTGCTATTTTAGAAATGTTGTTCTTGGCTTAAAGGCACGTTCTGCTCTTATGGCATGCTTATCCACTCTTAACTACCCTGGAGTTTATTCCTCCTGGAGGAATCTGATGATCATCTATTTGGGAAGTATGCATGCATTGTGTGTTTACCAACACTATCCCTCTTTCTCCACATATTATTGATGCATCCTGCAATCCTGAAGCCTGATTTGCAGCAGGTAGAAGACATTTAGGAAAACAAGAGTGTTGGTTTTTTGTTTTTGTCTTAGTGTAAGGCTCTGAATTCAGTTCTGGCACTGAATATTCAGGGTGGCAGGGATCTGAAGTGACAGAATGGAGCTAATTGCTTTAGACTGGATGGAGATGCTTAAAAAAAAGAAAACTTGGCCAGATAAAGAACTCAAATTAAAAAAAAAAAAGAGCTCCACAGGGAATAACTTAAGAACTTTGTTTTCTCCCATGCTAGATTTTTTAAAATGATTTTTTGTGGATTTGATAGGAAGCATTAAGAAAATGTGTTCTGTCCTCACTGTATCCTCCCATCGCATGGCACATAGACACAGTTAAATGCAACTTTATTGACATTCATGAATTACAAATAGGATAGATGTGTGTAGGTATGTATATGCAGAGAAGCTACTCTCCAGTTTCTAGGCTGAGGGAGTTCTTCATCTGACTCTTCCGGTGTCAGAGGTTATTTGCGGTTTCAGGGTCTCCAGGCATTGCTAGGTCAACCCGAGTTTCCTCTTCCCTGTATTTTTTTTGGAAGCCATCATGTATTTTGTTCTAAAAAATGGTTAAAATTAAAGATTTTCTAATCGGTGTGCATGTACAAGGTTTCAGTTGCAAGTGCAACTAGTGAGAACAATTTGAGCCTGCTATACTTTTTTTTACCTCATTACTATCAGCCCACACATATCTTTCACGCATACACCAACATACACTCTTATAAAACTGATCCAGTGACAGAAGATTGCTATAACAAGTAGGATCTGCAAGAAAATGTGCTAGGTTCCAGATAGCCATGCCATTCCCTTTTCTAGGAGAGCCATTCCATTTCCTCCCGTTTTCCATAACCCCTGGCCCAGCAATCAGTCTATGTTCCTGGGTCATGGTATGCGTTCAGTTATCATTGGACTGGGCTTGTCTTTCTCTTCCTTTTTCCCTTCGTAAAGGTGCTTTGTATTTCTGCAGACGTTGAGGTTCTTCTATGTCTCCTGAAATCCCCTTCTTCTGCTTGGAGGATGTTATTTTCACTCCCAAAGGATTCTGAGATGATTATTAGTATAGACAAGTGTTTCTCAACCTTGGCAATTTGAATGCTGGCTGGGGAATTCTGGGAGTTGAAGTTCACACAACTTAGAGTTGCCAAGATTGAGACACACTGGTATAGACAGTAACTAAATGGACTTTACTATATAAAGTATTAGATGGCAAGGACAAACAATGTCATGTCCTGCCTATTGTGAGCTTCGAAGAGGCATTTGGCTGGCCTTTACTGGAACCCAAAATGCTGGACTTGATGGCTCTCCATCCATGTCTAATTAGCAAGACAATTCTCTATTTTGAGTGGAGCTTTCACATAACATGGATTTAAAGATAGGAATGCGGTTACAACCCAGGTATTTGAAAGGAGATCACTAAGCCAGGTTTGGGGTGTGGGAAGAGAGCAGGCTACCAAGATAGAAAAAGGGGAAAGGGTAGGCGTGGCAATCAGGATGTTTGGGCCCAGTCGTAGGAAGGAAAGGCTGCTACAGGGATATAGGGGGACTCCCCAGGTCAAGGACAAGGAACAGGTTATCAAAAGCTAGGTTAGAGATTCCTGTCTGCCTCTTTGACTGTCTGCCTGGGAGATGCTGCTCCACTGAATGATGCTGAGATGTTGGTGGTCCATGGACAAAGCCTTTGAAAGTGGGGAGAATTGGAAGTCACATCGTCCTTCTGCTTTGCTGGGGAGGGCTAGGGAGAGAGGGAAATGGGTTAGTTAGGAAACCTTGGCTTCTGGTTTCATCCACCTAAGATTATATCTATCCTAGATCAACCTGCTGCTCCCAGATGTTTTCTGAAGTACAGTTATCAGCAGCTGTACCCAGCATGGCCACTGGTCAGGAATGCATGCTGGTTGGGGAATTCTGGGAGTTGAAGTTCACACACCTTCAAGTTGCCAAGGTTGAGAAATACTGCATTATGTGTTGTAGCCCCATTAGGAAGGCCACGGTTCCATATGCCCTGGTCTGAGGACCTCTTCCCCCCTTCCTCCCTCCTCCGATCTCTAAACACAGATTGGAATGGGTTGTTCAGGGTCCCTGACCCTAATATGGAGAAAGACATATCAGAAGTTCTGTTGAGGGATGACTATTTTGACTTAAGTGACCTTGACTTGCTGTCTAACCCCAGAAGCTCCATACCAACTTTTGAGACACAGGGAACCTTTTTCCTGGGGATTTAGGAAACAGGTACAAGAAATTTAGCAGAGGCGCCATATATATATTTTAGGTTATATCCATACTGAGTTATTGTGAGAATAAAAATTGATGAAGGAAGAAATCATGTAGATTGGAGCTCCATGAGAGAAAATGGGATCTCAATGCGATAAATGTAAAAAGCAGTGATTGTCAACACTGCTGTAGCTTTTCTCTGTAGTTTGTTAGCACTACAAATTTTATGTTAATTAAGTAATTTACTGGAGCTAGCAACAGAAACAGGTGGATGTATAGAGAGTAAGGAAGATGATCTTGATGGAGATATGCAGGACCCATTTCTTAGGCAAAAGGGGCTGAAGCATTTTTTTTTTTTCAGGACAACAAGATAACTTTTGGAAGTGGCTCAGGCAGATACCAGACACCTCCCTAATTCACTGAACAATAAGAAGGAGCACAATCAGACTTGCAAGATTCTGTTATTACAGGTAGTCCTCATTGAACAACCACTTGTTCATTGACCATCTGGAGTCAATGATGGTGCTGAACGAGGAGGACTTATGACGGACCCTCATAGTTGTGGCTGTCGTAGCGTCCCCACAGTCACGTGATCACCATTTGTGACCTTCACTGCCAGCTTCTGACAAGCAAAGTCAATAGGAAAGCCAACAGGAAGTTGCATATGGTGATCATGTGACCATGGGACACTGTGACCATACAGGATTTGCCTAACAACAGCAACTGGGACTGCCGTAACTGCCATCACTAGCGTGATCACATTGACATCATGCTTTATGACCGCATTGCTTAGTGACAAGAGTTGCCAGTCCCAATTACCATCATTAAAGCGAGGACTACCTATATAGCCAATCTCAATAAAAATAGTTTTAGCCTTTCTGTGCAGTGGATTTCTTAGTCTAGTCTACCTAGTGGGGCTGATAACACATAAGCAGAGGAGTTCCTGGCTAATTGTTATTTTTTTAAGAAATGCAGCTTTTGGTATTAACTTCACCTCTGACCTGACATCCTTGTAATGACTTTTCTTCTCTAGCAAAATTTTATTCAGTTGATTAATATCCCTTATTTCATGCAGGAGCTCCTGCTTCCTATTTTCCCTACAGAACCCCTTCTGAGGTGTGTTGATGTCAGCCCTACTGCGGAATTCTGGGAGTTGAAGTGCACACCTCTTAAAGATGTGAAGGTTAAGAAACACTGACCTAGAGGGATGGATGAGCAAGAACGAGCTCGTTTAATTGCAAGCCATTCCTTGGCATGGCATCTGGGTGAGGGAGGGGCACTGCGGAGGCCAGCCATGCCCCACCGGAGATAGCTCGTCCCAGGCTCCCCTAGGGAAAGTCATGCCCGCTGCGGGGGCGGGGGGGGAGCTCCGAGGCGGTAAAGGAGAAATGCTCTCGGGAGAGTCGGCGAAGGGCTCCCGGAGAAAAGGGAGGGAAAGAGAGCCCGAGTGGGGAGACGGGAGACTTACTGGAGGGGCGGCGCTTGGCAGCGCCTCCGGGCAGCTCCGACGCGGGGCGCAGGTGATGACCGACGGCCGCATCTGAAAGATCGAGCCAGAGAGGGGCGTCAGGGCCGGAGAGAGGAGCGGGGCCAAAGGCGCCCGGAGCCGGCTTACCTGCTGCAGCTGGGCGACTGTGAGGGCGGGCTCCGAGGGGGGCTTCCTTAGGGGGCGTTTCTGTGGACACGAGGGGGGAAGCCCCCGAGAATCCCTGCAGGCGGCGGCGCTGGACGTGACGACGCAGGACACGGCGATGGGGGCAACCGGGAGCTGGGCGGCAGCAGGAGGCGCCACCTGCTCCAGAGAGCTGAGGGGGAGAGAGAGACACAGGAGCCGTCACCCATCGGCAGGGACGCTTGCTGGGCGGCACAGAGCTGGGTTAATGGCGTCTATCCTATATGCCTCTGCACGGGATCCAAACCCAGAGGAAGGCCGACTGACTGCAAGGGTGAAAATGAGCAAATCAGTCCAGCTTTGCCCGGCCGGGCGGGCTCCGGAAATGCCCGAACGGCCCGGCTGGGGTGACAAGCGGGCTTTTAGAAGCTGTAACCCAACACAGTATCAGACGGGTTGCGGGAACGATGTCGCCGTCCCCTCCTGTGACTGGATAGTCAGCCACGCCACCTGAGTAGTAGTAAAGCAAAGGTGCTCCTGAGCCATGTGCAGAGTGTCCTGTCCCTGCCAAGGAGTCACACCAAGGAGGCCTCATGCAGCACTATATCAAAGAGAAGCCTTTCATACTGCCCCTGTTGGGCACCACACACTTTCTTATGAAGATAAAATGTGGGTGAAAGACACCTCGGCTTATTATTTCAGACCCAAGATAGGTTAGGTTCTGTTTGTGCACCAGAAAAGAAAATCAGGGTCAGGAGACCTCAGATTATGGCTCCGTGCATAGGTGCAGCTGTCCATTTAATAGGGTGCTACCCAGTAAGACAGGGATGCATAACAGGGATGATATTCAAAACAGAAAGGACCATTTCCTCCCTCCCCACTCCCACCTCCCTCCACTAATGGCCTGATCTTTGTTCCTGGGATGATTTATATATTTTTGGAAATTTGTCTTCTAGAACAGGAAGAGGCTTGTGGTGTTCCGGATGCAGACTTCCCCACTGTGTGTGTGTAGCTATTGCATCACCTTTTGCACCTGGTGTGGCAGGGGCTAGGTCCAAAAAAAAGGGGATGGGACCAGGACAAAAATTACAATTTGATTTAATTAAAATGAAATCCATTAATTTCAATGAACTTGATCACTCTCGATATATTTTATCATGTTCTTCTTGTATCACCTTAAAAGAGTCATCTGTCCTGGCAACTTTTAGACAGGCTGTGGAATGTCAAGGTGTGCCTTCTCCCTTAAGATAAGCCCCTTACTCTTTGAATCAGTTCCAGGAATAGTCTTCCAGCCCAGAACATATCCATCCTGTCAGGCTTTTTCAGTTTTTTCCCCATTAATATAATACAAACAGAGGTGAAATGAACCTAAGATAGCCTACATATTTTATTCTTTTGCATTATGCATGGAAAATTGAAGTTAAGAATTAATGACTCACCCAGTACAATCGGATTTAAAATTCACAGTGTACCATTTAAGCTGGAATGTTTTTAAATTGGAAACATTTGCCTCTAGACAATGCTATATATCAGTCAGGACACTAGAATTTAAACCTTTTGAAAAAGAAAATAATGTCTGATTTACTAAAGTGGGTCCTTTTGCAAAGAACACATTCAACTCAATCCTGTGTTTGGGTGTGTGGGTTTTGTCCCACTGTTTGGAGACATGTTCATTGGGGAATATATTCACAGGCACTTATATATCGTAGCAGCTACAGAATGAAGGAGAAGGGTGAAGGCATTTCTAGCTGAGAGCTGGAAGTCAACCATTCAGACCTCTAGGGCTTCTCCAGAACCTCTGCTTCTCAGATAAGAAAAGACTAATACAGCTCTGAGACCACTGCCTAAAGAAAGAAGTACCTTAAAACAGGAGTTTCCCTCTGGAAAAAAGGGAGGAGGAAATGAGATCAGTGGGAACCCACTGTCTTGAGGGGCCAGGAGCACCTTGAAGTGACAAGGTCGTATGCTGGTAGGTTGTGGTGTGACTGGCATGAAAGGAAGTGTGTGTGTGTTTACGTAAGAGAATGCAAGAGACCCCCTGACTTTCTCCCCTGGAGTTAATGCCACTGTGGATGGAAAAAGTCCCTATGGGGTAGGAGATAAATCCAGAATAAAACTAACATCGAATTTCCAATAGGAGGTTTACTCTGAACTCTTGGTTGAAAAGGCTGAGCTATAAGCCAGGATATTTTTAGCCTAAATCTTGTACTTGTAAGCTCCAATAGGCAACTCTCAACATAGGTATGCTTCTTTGTGGATTTTTCTGCCTATGGTATTCCCCATCCCTTCTGGGTTTTTTTTTTTTTTTTTTAAAGGTAAAGGTTTCATCGAGTCACTCCTCTTTATCCTTTCTATGCAATAAAGAGGCAATACCATTGAGCTACCTTGCAGGGTTGTTATTCACAGAAAGTAAAACAGTCCTGCATGTTCCAAAAGGGGTTGTCATTCTTAAATGCGAAGATTCAGTCCCGGGGGTGTGTGTGTGGGGGGGGGGGGGAGTGGATTTTCCCCTAGTGCTACACTGCCCCTTACTGGTTTACTCACGCTGCAACAGGCAGGCATGCCAACCGCCTGACTTTGGAAGCCTTCTGGCCCTCGGGAAGTCTTCTCACATCGAGGCTGGGCTTGCGCTTGATGGAACAGGCGGGCAGCCGATGGGCTGGCAGACGGTGGAACCTCTGCTCGTTCTCAAAGGAAGAGTGGCCTGGCAAGAGGAAAGGTGGAGAAACCTTGGGGTGGGGGTGAGACCACTGTATTTCAGTTCTAGGAAATGCTGGGAGCCAGTGCTAAAATGGATCTTCTGGGGGAAAGCAGACTCTCACATCCGAGTTGTGTTTGTAAACATTCAGTTTGTGTTACGAATGCTGTTGATTGAAAGGACCAGGTTTGGCATTCATGTACTGTAGCCTTAAAAATAGCCCACTCAGCTAAAGATGCGTGGGTTCTTCCAGGACTCTCCTGAGTCCTAAGTGCTATCAATCAAAAGCCTTTCGCAACTCCATCTTTTCCTCTTTCATGGATTTTTAGGGAAACTATGGGAAAACGCAGGTTCAAGGCCTTCTATCAGTGTTTCTCAACCTTGGCAGCTTGAAGATGCGTGGACTTCAACTCCTAGAATTCCCCAGCCAGCCATGAAACATCTGATTTCCCAAGCAGCACTGGAGAATGAAATGGTGTCAAGTTTAACTAATGTGTAACCTTTCATTTCCGCTCTGTCAAAGGAAAGCAAGTGCTTCTGGCATTTATTGCTTTTAATGTTAGGTGATGAATTGGGTGTATGGGAAACAAAGATAAAAACATCAGGTTGGGCCATGTAAGGAGCTATTCCTAATGTACCATGTCCCTGTTCCCAGAGGTCCTATTATTGCTGGAACAGACATTGTTTAGGTAGCACGTTTCAGAAAACTGCCTTTCCAAATGCTTATCTTTAGCCTTTGTGGAGGCTATCCTAGCCAATTAGGGATCACTGTGATCACTTTTGCTAGGCTTCCTGACAATGTCGCAAGGGCCAGACCTATGTGAGGGTATCTCAAAACTACACCAGACTGAGGCAGGGGTTCCCACCTTCACCCTGAGCAAGCCGATGCTTTCACCCTGTTCTTCAGTTTCCCTGAAAAACACAGCCCAAACAGGTGTGACTTTTTCATGGCAGCCTGAATCTTTAATTCAGCTCAGGCCTTTTCAATATTCCCTGTCAGCTTAAACACAGCTCAGGTTCCACCTGCAAACTGGAAATTCCATTCTCTCCAGGATTCAAATCGTGTCTTTGACCGTCTGTGTAGCCTTAGGCAGGCCATTTTTTCAGCTTTTCTGCTCTGCCCCCAGTATCTAGTAGTGTTAATACTACAGTTCAAACTGTATAGTATAGTATAGTATAGTATAGTATAGTATAGTATAGTATAGTATAGTATAGTATAGTATAGTATAGTATAGTATAGTAGAAAGCTTACTATGTTATGACTATATGGGCATGTTCATGTAATTTTCTTGACTACAATATGTTAAGCGATTCACTCTTGCCTTCATCCAGGATGTTTTTTCCGATTTCCCAGTCTAGTCTACAATCTTGGGATTTCCTCTTGGTCTTCCATCCAAATACTCACCAGTTCCAAGCCTGTTTAGCTTTCAGAGATCAGCCAAGGTCAGCTAGATAGTGCTGTCTGCTACAGGCAGTATTGTAAGACTGACTGAAATAATGGGTTGGGGGAAATGTCATTATTTTGCCACATTGACCAGCAACATTGCACAGGTTGGGCATGTGGCACGCACAGGTTAGGCAGCCTGAATAAATGGCATAGGAATTGCAGCATTCCCCACTGTTATGGTTGCTGCAGAAAAGGACTTGATTGAGCCCTCCTGGTTCCTCCTTGTTTGTTTGAACATGGTCCACTGGCTTAATGCTTGGTCTATTCAAGCAGGTAGCTCCCTCACCTGCATGTTAAAGAGATGTAATACATTTCTTGGCAGGTTGAAGCATACAATTCCCCTGAATCTCTAAATTGGCCCTCCGGGAAGATGTTTGAGCTGAACTCTTCTGCCCTTATTAAAGTAGGTGGCATAATCGCTGTGACGAATGGTGCCTGTTCAGACAGGTTTGGTATGGCATTTGACACACATTTATAAGAGACACATCTGGACCTGCATTTTTACATGTGGGATGTGCTAATTAGCAGTGAACTGTGGCCCATTTGCAGGCCAGATTTCATTTGTTTCAAAGAATTAGGTGCCTTGGTCGATTGCAATTCCAAGAAGGAAAAAGAGTGATTTTGGAAAAACCCTTTGTAGCTGTAAAGGTTGAAGTCCACAAACAAAACATCATGTACCACAAGATCTTCAGTTGGCTGCTCTTGCTTGGGCATGACTTGAATAGTGGAATTCTTTAATACTTGGTTTCCCTGCCACAGATACTAAGTCCAAGTGCTTCCATTCCACAGTGAGGACTCCCAAAACCATTATTTTCATTAAGAGTAAATAAGAACCGCAGCAACTACAAAGAAAGTCAGGCCTGAATTTTAAATTACCACTACTCTCTCAACACATATCAAAAAGAAGCTTACACAGAAAAGAAAAAAAGCCACCTCATTTATCTGTTTCCATGGTCATATTCTCAAGTAATTTTAGAAAATCTTTCCAATTTAAAGGTAAATTATTTGGGGAAAACAACTCTTCCTTTCTGCTAAATACAGTATTACATGTTCTTGCCCCAAAGAGCTTCCAGACCAATGCTAGCAGTGCACAAGGCAATCCGTGGGACTGATTAGAACAGCGAGGTGACAAAGGAGTTGCAGATCCAAAAGCAATAATGATGATGTTGGGGGAAAAAAATCAATATTGGTGTGAGCAAACATATTAAAATTTGGACTATGCACTTGAGACTTTTGCATCTCCAGAGATGATAGTTTCAGGTTAGAAGGTGAAAAAATGAAATGATGGGGTGAGGTGGGGAGTGGGCTTGTTTGCTTCTGTAGAAGAGGGCAGCCTTGGGTGGCAATGGATGGTATTTTCGAGCAATAGCAGTTGGTCCTGGGGAGGACCAGGGATGCCAGAAAGGCAGAGTGCTGGTTCAAGAAGGACTATGGTCAGCTGGAGCCTCACGAACTGATTTTCATGCCCTGGGGATATTGCAAACAGATCTGCCCGCCTGTTTTGTGCAGGAGTAACAGCTGCTGCTGCTGCTGCTGCTGCAAAGAAGCCCTTCCCCTTCAAACCAGATTTTCCTAATCTGACTGATCCTGGATCACCCAGATTCAATGAAATGCATGCTCTTGAATCATTATATCCCCCTGCCTTCTGGGAATGAAGGAGAAGGTTGGACATTGGAATCGAGAGATTTTGATGGCTCCTACCTTAGCAAAAACCCCACAGAACCCTCAAGAGGAATTTTTGGCCCCTGAACCAATTCAACCCTGAATTACTCAACCAAAGCCTGAATATTGCCAAGCACCATAGCACTAAGGTGGGGGGAAAAAGGTTTTCAGATACTCACCTTCCAAGATATAGACTTTGAATCCACTGCTGATCCCTGTGGTGTAATGAAAATCAGCCAAGGCCATCACTGCCTGGGGGAAGGGACTGTCCACACAGGATGGATGCTCACCCTGGACAGTTGCAAGAATATTAAATTGACTGTAGAATTAGGGTGCCAAGGAGGTTCCCAGAACCTAAACGTTTCAGCCCTTCTTGTGCTCAAGAGGCAGGGACTTGCGGGATGTCAGCTCTAAATCCTTCTTTCTTTCTTTCTTTCTTTCTTTCTTTCTTTCTTTCTTTCTTTCTTTCTTTCTTTCTTTCTTTCTTTCTTTCTTTCTTTCTTTCTTTCTTTCTTTCTCTTTCCCCTCACCCTTCCTGCACTGAAAGTGTCCCCTTTCTTCAGAGTAGGGAGGGGATCACCAACTGCATGGACCCTACTGGTTGTCCTTTTACAAAAGTCACACCCTTGCACCGTATGCCACTTCCCTTCTTGAACTTTTTGGAGTGTGCCTCTGAAGGGGTGGGGCTTCAGTTGGCCAGTTGCAACAGGCCTGACACACGCCTCTCCAAACTTGTTAGCCCCCTCCGGGCAAGTGCGTGTGCCTGGATTGTGTCACTCCCTTGCTTTGTGTGAGTGCATGGGCAGGGCGGGGTTGGAATGGAAGTGAAAGGCACGGTGCCCTCCACAGAGGCAGGTGTGTTGGTAGTGAAAGAGGAGTGGGAAATGTTAGCCTTTTAGGGAGCATGTGATCAGTTTCAGGGGAATGATCAGGAACAGAGAGAAGAAAGGAACTGCCCGAAAGGCTGTAATTGTTTTCGGGAAGATTTGCTAATGTTGGTGGTGCTGATGATAATTTTTTTCTTCTTCCCATTTTTTTTTTTATTGTATTCTTTCATTGCTTTGCATCAATAATACAGTAAAACAGAACGTAATGGAATAATTTTGCAGCAAGTTAATTTCATTTTTTAAAACTATTTTGTTTATATTGATTGATGAATGACAAATAGAAAGATCTGGGCCTTTTGAAGAATCCAGGAGTCATTAATCAATATTCTGAAATATACTGATTCATATGATGACTTCAAATACTAAACTACATTTTGAATTGGGGGACTCCTTTACTCCCCCTCCCCAAAGACCCTGAAAAGACTGATGGAAAGAAAGATGTTGGTTGGAAGGATACATTATTGGTATAAGTCAGTGTTGTCCAAACTTGGCCACTTTAAGATGAGTGGTCTTCAACTCCCAGAATTCCCCAGCCAGCATGGCTGGCTGGGGAATTCTGGGAGTTGAAGTCCACTCATCTTAAAGTGGCCAAGTTTGGACAACATTGGTATAAGTCAAGAAATGAGAGAATTATTATTCAGGATTTGCATGTATGAGAATTTCAAGGGGAGCTTGCAGAGTGGGAGAAAGATGTGAGAACTGTCAGATCAACACAGAAAGCATCCTGGAACATTTTCTGGCGCAAGCTATAGCTTCTCTTTAAAAGTGACATGAAAATCCATGTAATAAGCAAATATTCACGAATCCTCACTTGGATTGGGCAACACACTCTGTGCGTATGTGTGCGCGCGCGCGCGTGCTGGTATGCATGTGGCTATGGACAGAGCTCTTGTGGGAACTGAAGGATGCTTGGAGAACCTGCCTAAAATAACTGATTTTGGGGAAGTCAGGATCTGTACTCTATTTTAAAGCAAACTTCCCCAATCTGATGCCCTCCAAATGTGTTGGACTTCAACAAATTCAAGAATCCCCTAGCTGGGACTATAGCTTGCCATACTAACTGGGTATCCTGGGAAGTTAAATCTAGTACATGTGAAGGGCACAAGGTTAGAAAAGCCTGTTTTAGAGTTTAAAAGTGCTTCAGATGCAGTAGCTTATATCTTTCCCAGCAAATCCTGATTAGGCAGCAGTGTGTGTATTAGGGTTGTCAAGGGTTCTCTTTTCCATGGCACCATCACTTTGTCTGAAAGAATGCCTAGTTCAAGTTTAGTTGAAAGACAAAGAATCCTAAGGTGATGCCTTGAATTTAATCATCCAAAATGAGCATCTGGTTTGCTGGCTGAACAAGAACACAGCCTGGATAAAGAGGTGGAGGGAATGTTTGTCATATCTGCAGATGGGTGGAGTAACTCACACACTAGAAGACAGAACTCAATTTCACAACACTTCGATTGCTTAGAGAAATGGGGAGAAAGTAGCAAAATGAATTCTAACAGGGACAAATGCAGGTTCTTCACTGAGGAAAGCAAAGTCTTTAGTGTTCTGTAAGGGGAGTGGGGCATGTGGCTTTGTAATGATACTTGTGAAAAAGATCTCAGAGCACACAGGGATGTTTGTGTAGTTCCTCTTCACAACTTCTTACAGAATCCATGTTTTCCTGGGATCCTGTGGCTCCTGGGAAGAATGAATTGGTCCGAGGGAGGCTTCCTGGGCATTCCCCTCATGACATCCTCTGAAACACCTTTTCCTCTTCAGATCCAGATTGTTGAATAGCCCAATTGATTACCAACTTAATATGAGTTAGCAGCGTGATTTAGCTACAAATGAAGGCAACACAGAATTCAGACTTCATCAACAGCAATATAGTTTCCCAATCACAGGCAGTTATATTTTCATTTTATTCTGCTTTCATCAGACCTCATGTCTGGTACTGTGTGGTTCTGTGCCTTACACCAAGAAGGATTCAGAGAAAGTAGGACAGCTTCAGAGAAGGGCAGTAACCATGACCAGGGAACTAGAAATGAAGTGAAGAGAGATTGAGGGAGCTGGATATGCTAAGCCTTGAGCAGAGAAGACTAAGAGGGGAACAGAAAGCATTCTTTACATAGCTGAAAGCAAAGGATGTCACACAGAAGAAAATTAAGACCTGTTCTCTCTTGTTGCAGAGTGCAGGACATGGAATAAGAGATTTCAATTACAAGACAGCCTACCATTGTGAATAAGTTCACCATGGAATTAATTACCCGGGGGGTGGTCGGCTCCCTTCTTTAGATGTGTTCAAACAAAGACTAGACAGCTATGTGTCTGGGGGGCTTTAATTTGGAGCCAGGGGAGAGGGAATTGATGGCCCTTTCCAACGATGAGGCTATGAGTCTAAGCTGGCCAGTATTCCCCATTCTGATGGGATGACTGTGCTTCTATGCATTATATAATACTTATTTCCAATTTGCTTTTAAACGTATGAATGGGCATATTCCTATTTTATATACATCTGCATAAGCATCTTTGAGGTGGGGGCCATCTATTAAGCAGTCACCTTATTATTTCTATTTTGTGCTTAGGGGCTGGGAGCCGGCAGCTGGCCTGAGGCTATCCATTGACAAATTTTTAATTGAGTTTTGTCTCCTTATGTACACTGGAAAAAATGATTGCCCTGGGATGGAGGATGATATTTATGCAAGATCCCATTATAACTAGCTGTAAAACTCAGGGATTGGCAGAAGGATCTGGTGTCTCCAGGGTTAAAGGGGAGGGATGGGCCCCACGAGTCCTGGCGTGAGGGAAGCCACGAGCCAAGCACCTGGGGGCGCGTGTCAGGGCCAGCTCCCTCCGCACCCGCAAAGCGGTCGAGCTGCATTCCACGGTCTTCCCCACCCAACCCAACCAACTGCCTGAGGGAAGGAATATCCATGAAGGCGGGCAGGCCTTCGTTGGTGCACTAGGACTAGCCTCGCCCAGTGCCTGGCACGCCTCATCCTGTCCCGGCATTTTATAGCCAAGGAGGGAAACCTCGTGGGTGAAGGTGAGGAGAACTCAGAATGCCTGGGCTTCTAATTGGGCTCTGTACAGGACCGCTGGGGTGCAGCAAATTGAAGCTCAGCTGGGGGAGCAGGCAGAGGAAAGGCTGAATAGGAAGAAAAACCTGGGATGTGCCCAAATTGGCTCACTCACTCAAGCTTACCTGTTTTTCTTCAGCCCCCCTGCAACTACTTCAAAATCAGCCTTCCCCATATTGGTGCTCTTGAAAGCTTATGGACTTCTATTCCCATAATCCCCCAGTCAGGATGGGACTAGAAGCCCATCTGAGAGTGCAAAGTCTGGGAAGTCTAAGTTAAGCAGACAAAATAAGAACTGGAAATGGCCAGCAATGAAGGACACTTGCTTACTCGGCTGATCAGAATTGCTAATTTCTTTTGTTTACTGGATGCAGCTCCTCTAACATTAGCAGTCATACACAGCTGACATTGTTCAAGTGGCGTTCAACCAAGGCCCACCCAAATGGTAGCCTGTCCTGAACGACTCCAGATATTTTTTAAGAAGGGAGTAAGATTGTTCTTGCTTTCTATGTCCAAATGTGTGCCTGCCTACAATCACCAGGAAGGTAATGCATAAATGTAGCTATGCAGCTAAATCTCAGAGGATTGAAGCATCGTCTTGTCATGCAGATGTCTAGGATAAAATCTAGCACTTAGTTATGAGAATTGGGCCTTCTTTGAACACATTCAGTGCATTTGAGGATGCCCACTTACCTGTAGTGGATTGTGGAGATAGCTTTGAAGAAGGAATGCAAGAACTGCTAAGTAAATGTCAACTGGGAAAGAAGAGTGGGTGAGAAAGAAACTCAAGATAACCCCACTTTGATATGCCCTACAATGAGGGGGCAGAGGGAAACTGACAGGCTTTCAAGCTTATGTTATAATACCGTACAACAGCAAAATAGAGTTCCAGTAGTCCTTGCATTGTCTGTTCCCTGACCTGGCCTATCTCAAGGAGCTGAGAGTACCCTTTCCCCCCAGTATAGTTGTCCAGGGATACTAAAGAGAGTAGCAAAGGAATATAAGGCAACTTTCTCCCTCCATTCCTGTCTATGGGTTGGAGGAACTGTCTGAGCCATTCCAATTTTTTAATCTCTGTTCTATGAAAAATTGTCCTTATTTAAGAATAGAAGTAGGCTTTTCTTTCCCACTCAGTCTTCCCCCATCTGATACCCTCTAATATGTGTTGGGGTTCCAGTTCCCAGAATGCCCAGCCAGCATAGCCAATGCTTGAGAATGATGAGATGGTACTAGTAGTGTTTTCCCTGAATGAGAATGGTTTCAGCACTAGAAATTTTTTTCTGGAACAGTCACCTTTGGTTAGTTCATTTCTGAAAGGGTATCTGTGTTCATCATCTCTCATTTATTGCTTTGTAAAGTTTTCCTCATGGTTCTGTTTTTCCTCAAACTGGAGAAAAATTAAAAATTCTCGTAAAACAAAACAGTAGCAGAGCTTCTAGAGCTTAGCATGGCTTTCTTGTTCTTCCTCTGCGTTTGATCAAGAGGCAGGTAAGATCATGGCAGGGATGTGCGTGAGCACGTGCCATTTGAAGCATTTTGTCATGAGCGGCATGCAGCAAAGCGTTCCACGTGTCACAACTCCACAACAGCTTCTTGAATGTGCTATCCTAGTAACATATTTTCATGTCTTACTATGTTGGAAAGGAAGATACTGTAATAAAACTCAGGAAGCATTCCTAAAATGGGCAGTGCTGTTTGTCTACCTCTTCTTCCTGCCAGGGTTAGGTGGCTGGAGTTGCTGTGGGGATCAGTCCTGGCTGAAATGCCCGATGTGTAAATTCTGCTTCTAATCTATATACTGTACATAATCACTTCCATCTTAATCAGTGTTGCAGATCCCTTTTTAATGCGCAATGTGCTTTTCAAAGACACATACACATATACATACACACACATACTGTCTTCATGACCGTTGACCTCACATGATCATATCAAATAATATAAACCTATTATGGAATGGAGTATTAGTAGAAAAGGCACAAAGTAATTTGGACCATCATCCTCAGCATTTCACTCCATTTCAAAGGAGTCGTTAAATGTGGAGCCAGGCCAACAGAAACATCTGTGAGTTTTAGTCCCGCCTTAGGCACGAAAGCCGGCTGGGTGACTTTGGGCCAGTCTCTCTCTCTCAGCCTAACTCACTTCACAGGGGTGTTGTTGTGGGGAAAACAGGAGGAGGAAGGAGTATTAGGTATGTTCACCATCTTGAGTTATTTATAAAATAATAAAGGTGGGATAAAAAAATCTAAAAAAAAAAAAGCTGGTTCCAAAATTTTTCTTACAGCACGGAATTCCATAGGGATGTAGGGGGCGCTTCACTCCTGAAAAGCTCAGATTCTTGCATCACAGTGATAACGTCGAACCCCCTGATATGGATATACACGATCCTTCAGATAACTTGGTGATCCCAAACCACTGAGGTGTTTAAAGGGAAGAACCAGCCATTTGAATTGGGCCCAGAAACACACTAACCATCAGTGCAACTAATCCTGAATTATATTCTGATTAGCTGGTTCCTGGATCAACAACCAGGGACAGAGTTTTGTTCCTGCTGAGGTTTCCGAACCATCTTCCAAGGCAGCTCCGCAAAGAGTATGTTGCTGAGTCCAGCTCGGATGTCAGTAGTACACATGGATTACTACAGCAAAGGCACTGCTTTTTTAAAGTTAATAATATCATGACTCCTGCACCTATCCTCCTGAAACGTTGTAAAAAAAATGACCTATGGCCAGTTCTATCTCAGTTATGATTATGAAAATTGCCCACAAAATTCCAGGAAAGGGCATATTATTTTTCCCTATACCTCAAATGGTAAATCTGATTTGTCTGCAGTTCCACAGGCTCCATTCCCTCAAATTTCATCCAAGTCTAAGGAAAGAAGGAGAATCTTTGATTTCCCCATTGTAGTCAAGGACAAAGACTTCAGAGCTTTAGAAAAAGGTTTGGTATGATTCCAACTTGGATGCAAGGGGAAGCAGAATGTCAGTTCAAATCCCTGAGTCCAAAAATGGGTTCCAAGGTGATTTCTCACCTCTGTGTATAATGTACGTGAGTAAGCGAGACATGTGAATGCGAAAAGAGAATGGATTTAGGTATAATGCTAGTGGTTGTTTGGATTCTTGGGCTTCAAATATACTACACTTTGCAATTCCTCTTTCACAAATACATTCTATATTTAGTTATTACATTAGGTTTCACCTTTCCTGGAAGAGCTTAAAGATTCCCACTCCCTTTATATTCTCACAACAACCTTGTGAGATAAGTTGGAGATAATGACCGGCCCATCATCACCCAATGGGTATCATGGCTGAGGTGGCACTGGAACCTGACCTCCCCAGTCCATGTCTAGCATTCTAACCCCTCCACTATGATGTCTCTCAGCTCCCCCCTTTTTAAAGAAAATTGTATTGTCTCCTCCTCCATCCAAAGTCTTCCTACATCAGGTGGAAATTCCCTCCCCTTATCTTCATCTACAAGTGCTTCCTAGAGGCAGCTGCATTTTTGCTCACCAGCTGGTGCCTGGGACGTGCTTCTGAAGCACCTGGTGAGGCCTCCAACCGTCTGGGCCAAGAGTTCATGCTGGGCCTGTCAGAACTTGTTGGAAGTGTCTTCCAGGGGCCTGTGTTCAGGCCTGCTTAGGTTTTGCCCAGGTGGTGCTACTGGTGGAAGCTGAGAAAGAACTACTGAAGGGCTACTTGAAGCAAAAAAGGGACTAAGTACCCCAGAAGATTTGGACTGCTCTGGGCATGTCGTAATGTTTTTTCTGCCATCCAGGATCATATCTCTCTAGCAAACGGTACAGAACTTCTCTTTGCTTGGGGGCTATGCCAGGCTTTGCATAGTGTGTTGACAGCTGCACTCCAAAAGTGGGTGGGGCTTGGGGGCTGAAGGGTTGAAATGCGTGCCTTAAGGCCTTGCAAGGGTTTTGACCCTCTGCCCATTTTTTTTTTTTAAATACCTCCCCCAACTGAAAATGTTGGCCCCACTCTCTCTGGAGGAGTTCTAGAGGCTGAAAAAAATCCATATTTTTGCATTCCTAACTTGGTAGCCCTATCAGTGTTTTTTTGCAGATGTAAACAATGCTTTTTTTTTTTTTAACTGCTTTAAAGTAATATGTGAACCCACCAGATAATTCAGTGAGTCTTACTTCTAGGTGTACATAAAACTACAGTTTAAGCATGCTTAAGATACAATCCTATGCACACTTAATGGGAAAGAAACTTCCTGGAATTTTGTGGGACTGACTTTAGGGTATAAGTGATGCACTATTTTTTATTATTGGAAAAAGAAAACGAATGGTTTGCTAACATACCATGATCAGGAGCCAACTGAACAATATTGACAATTATATAATTATTGATATACATTTCTACATAGCTCTTTGCCTTAAAATGGCTCCACCTAGCAATTAAAGCAATCTCAAATTACCATATTAAATATTAAAAGATGAGCTAAATTGGAACAATTCTTCTGCAACATGTAATGCAGGAGAAACTTGGGGACTGCATTTGCACAGGATGTGTGGAATAAAACCTCCCCACATGGGCTAAGTTTGCATTGCTTGCTGAGCTTCAAAAAGCCTACCCATAAGAAGCATGAGCCAAGTGCAACATGCTGGGAAAATGCAGCCCCTGATCTGATTTGCCTGGTGAACAATGCAATGGGTTGCATCAATGCCCATACAAACCCTGTCTTTCCTTGAATGATCATTTCTAGATCTTGAATGACTTGGTACTACATGTCAGGAAGGGAGCTGGAAGTAGTAGTGGGAACTTGCAGGGCAGGGTGGAGCACTCCTGGCCTATGGAGTGGAGGGTCTTTGGGTCCATCCTGCAGCCTTTATTCTCAATCCCACCAAGCACCCACATTGTGATACTATGTGTTCTCCCCACTTCCCCTCCCCCATGTCTTCATATAGTGCTAATGAGTCTTTAATTACACAATAACAAGGGATTTAATAAGAAAAAGTTCTCTGTTATACCTCTGGACTGGGAAGAGCTGCAGATATTTGATATCTGCCTGGCATTTGTTTTCAAGAAAACATGGGGACCATTCAAGCAGAAAGACTACAGGTAGTCCTCAGTTTAAGAACGAGTTCCATTCCCAAGGTCTGTCCTTAAGTCGAATTCGTATGTAAGCCAGAACAGTATTATTGTATAATGCTGTATAAGTAGTATTGTATAATGAACTCGAACCATTGTGTATTTAATTCAAATCATTGTGTATTTAAATCAAATTTTGCTACAGTAGGCTCCATTCTTAACTATGGGTTGTCTGTAACCCGGGTGTTATTAACACGGGGAGTACTTTTATTTGAGAATAAGTATACTTCAAGTAATACCTTTATTTGAGAATAAGAGAATAAGACCCTCCACTCCACAACATCCTTGTTTGACCATTTGAAGAATAGGGGGAGGCCCAAATGGCATACTCAAAGGCAGGTTTCCCAGTGTGGTGCCCTCCAGATGTGAAATTGGGATGAAATCAAGTTGGGAAAACCTGCCTTTCAATATTCCATGTGATTTCCCCCATGATTCTTCCAGCAGTCGAATATGGAGCTCCCAGAGTTCCTGGAAACTGAAGCACCAACACATTTGGAGAGTATTAAATTGGTGAAGGGTGATGCAAAAAAGATTTCCCCATTCCTTTGCTCAGTGAAATGAAATTAGAACATCAGCGACATCTAGTGTCACACATAAACAAGATTCAGCTTCTATTTATTATTAGGTTGTTGATACTTCCCAGCGTTTTCCATCTGTCCCCTTGGTGACAGAAGTAACCCAGAGCTTTTATTTAGTCACTGTTCTTTCTTGCTTCCCTTCATCCTCCCCTTTCTCTCTCACGCCTTGAGGAGGAAAGGAGGCTAGAGAATGGGATTTCCAGGTTTCTTTCAGAATGGTTGCCATGGTGATGCCTGAACAGAAAATACTCCCTCCCTCTCAATTCCACTCAATCACCCACCCACCCACCCACTGCAGTAGCAGCAGCCTGTATGTTTGCTGAGGCGCCTGTCCTCTAATGCCATCAGATTAGAAAATGTGAGAGGCCCCACAAAAACAAGCAGAGCACCTTGTTTGAGGGACACCATTTCTGCAGTGGTGAGCATTTTGTGTCTCTCCACAAATACTTACGCAGGAACATAGATAGAGATGCACTGTCATGCATAGAAAGGTGTAGCTAGACGGCAAGTTGTGTACAGTAGTTCGGATTTATTAAACTGAGGCCCCACTTTTCCATTCGAAATGCCCAAAGCAGCTGAGAATCAAATCAAATCAAATCAAATCAAATCAAATCAAATCAAATCAAATCAAATCAAATCAAATGCAGAATGCAGAATGCAGAATGCAGAACTAAAGCAGATCTCTACACGGGCCCATTTCTCCCATATCCTGGAACAGTTCTGCTAACTGTCGTGCTGATGTGTCTGTGTGACTTAATAAACATGGACAGTTTCGTACAAGATGTTTTGTATGAAACTCTCCATGTTAATTAAGTCACACAGACACCTCCACACAACACATCACAGACACTGCACTGTAAAAAATGTGAATTGTGATACCTGCACATACCTATAGGAACTCCCTGCTCTTCCTGCCCCCTCCCCCTTACAGGAACCCAATCAGTTCAGTGAGACTGTAACAGCATGACGAGGTGTAATTTAAAATGCAGCCATGGCTGGCAGACACGCAACCAGCTGAGGGTGTTATTAACACCTAAAGAACTCCTGGCAGGTCTGGAATTGAGACGTGTAATTACCACTTAGTAAGTAGGGAGGAGACAATGCGAGAGCAGGAAACTATTCCCACAAGGCCTGTGGGCGAGGCGATTGAATTGACTGTCAACATCCATTTTTTTAAAATACAAAACCACAGCAGGTTCAGATTCTTCAGGGCTTCAGCTTTTTAAACTTTGGGCTTTTTGAAAAGGTCCTATCAGATTCACTGCCATGAATATAACACTGAATTATTGTTTTTACTAAAGGACTCCCCCCCCCCCAACTTGCCAACAATGATCTCTATATGGTCATTTTGCAAGCCACCCCAAAAAGAGCAATGATTGGAGACTCTTTTCCGAATCTGGTGTAAGAAGCATGAGTTGTTCCCAGGCTGTAACCTGGGATAGAAGTTGGTGTGAATGCACCTTTAATTTGGGGAGTATGGAACTCCATCTTCATAACCTCCAAGCAGCTTATAGATCACTTAATAAGTAGCAAGCAGCCTGCAGAGAATAATTCTTCTGAATTGATATGGGAGCCTAAGGGCAAATGCTGAAAATGAGATAAAAACTGTCTTGACTAGAACAATGTATAGGTATTTCTCATGAAATCTGGCCCACATCATCACCATCACTTTCCTCATAGCTAATGTTTTTGATGATGACATAGACTGAATAGCTTCATAGACTCTGATATTACCCATACCTACATGTCCTATATGAATTCAGATGGAGCCAGAACAACCAACACTCCCATTTTCTCTCACACTTCATGTATTATAAAAAAGTAGCAATCAGAAATTTGCAGACATGAGATCTTGGTTCAAGGAGGAGCCTACTTACTAGGTTTTTAACCTGTCCTTTTGCAACAACTAACATTCTGAATTTGCAGAGTATAAATTTCAATCTAATGCATTCCTTTTGTCTGGATACATTCCTTTCACTATATAAACATCATTATTAGGAGAGCCAGTTTGGTCTAGAGGTGAACGCACCAGGCTAGAAAGCTGGAGACTGTGAGTTCTAGTCCTGTCTTAGGCATGAAAGCCAGCTGGGTGACTTTGGGCCAGTCACTCTCTCTCAGCCCACGACGTTGAACTTGGGTGACAAGCTGGTCAGTAAATTCCTGTCACAACCAATGGATCAACATTCAGTAGATTAAAAAAAAAAAAAAAGGCGGACCCTGAACCTGCAGGAAAACATTAGGAAGAAAAAAAATTAGGAATTAATACAGACTTTAAAAGGTTCATAGTTATTAATTTTGAATGAAGACATAAATAGCAATTTGTTTCTTGATCTGTCTAGCTACCTTATCAGGTGATATTTGGAAAGCTAGAAAGAGCATATTAGAACAAGGTAGTCAATCTGTAGCCCCATCACGTATTGCCAACTTACCATTCCCAGTGTCCCTCATCATCGGATGTATTGCTTAGGTCTGCTGGGAGTTGAATTCAGAACATTGTGAGAATCACAGATTTCCCACTTCTGAAGCACAGAGAATTAAGAAAGAATTAATTAATGGACAAGATGCCAATATTTTCAGCACCATGGACAGTACCTCAACAATCCTGTATCTTGGCCAACTGCCTCAATTGCTGTGCCGTTATTGTAAAATGTTATAATACAGCTTTACGAATCAAATGAAAGCCTATAGCATTGTGTGTGTGTCCATATGTGTGTGTGTCCATGTGTGTGTGTGTGTGTGTGTGTGTGTGTGTGTGTGTGTGAGAGAGAGAGAGAGAGAGAGAGAGAGAGATAATGTCAGAAGTGGGGAAGTTTATTTTATTTGCAGTTTCTGGCTTGGCTTACTATTTCAAGTGTGTTCCTCTGCTTTTTAGTGAAATCTCTGCCATGTTCAATCTGTGATAATAATATTTTACAGATATTGGATGGCTGTCTGCTTCAGTTTTAAATCTCCTTACCAGCAATATGGAGACAACCACAATGGATCAATACATTTCTTGAAACTTGGGTGAAATTATAAAAATAGGAAAAGTAAGGATAATAAAATGCCCACTCTTTTGAGAGATATAAAGGTTACTGAAACAATAAACCTAATGTCACATATTATTCAGCTAAATTTTGCATTGCAACTATTAAAGCATGCAAATAAATTACTGCAGAATTAGATATGCTTTAACAAAGAATAAATGTTATGCCCAGGTTGAGTTATGTTACATATTGTGTCATTAGAATTTTACATATAGTTTTAAATCAGGTTATGCTGTATTACTGTAATGAAATTTTGCTGTCCAACTCTTATTGTCCTGCTAATTGATCAAATATATTTGTGATGATGATAAGAAACCAGCTTTAAAAAGCTTTATAATATTTTAAATCTGCAGTGGAGAGACATCAGGCTTCAGGGATCTGTTTTTGTTTTTAATTGGTATCTGAAGGTCTACTCACTAAAGCCAAGTGCACCATAATGATTTGGTGGCAAAGCGAATAAAGAATATGACAATTAGCTCAGTGATTTGTTTCCAACCCCAAAAGTGAGTTCTCTCTCTTCAACTAAAAAGTCACATCCTAGTTTTCTCTCAGGTTATCTTAACTTCAGCAGCCTGACTTGTTTTAAATAATTTTAAGATGTTGCATTGCCAAACAAGTTGAATAGAGCCACACCTTCTGACCTATTGCAAATCAGTCAAAGATCTTTCTTCTGCCTACCCCTTAAACCACAATAAAAATGCTGGAAGCAGTAGTGAATTACTTTCTGTTGCTGCTGTGTATGTTATTTAAATCATTTTTATGTGAAAAAGAGCAGTACATCTTGAGAGTTTTTTTTTTAAAGCTCCAGTTTATGAGGAAAGAGAAGGCATATAGTTATGCAACTAGGCATAACTAGGCATATGTCAACTTCTACACCGCAGACGTTGTCTTCTGTCTTATATTGTGGGTATAGCCCAGCTCTTATACTTTCTCTTGGTCTATAGTGTCAATGATGAATCCTTATTCCTACTTTGTCCATCTTTTCTGCCTGGGTCCATTTTGGAAAGTTTCTGGCAATCGCAGCTGTCTAATGCATATATCTGCACCATCTTGAAACTTGAAAGATCAAAAGAAGAAACTCTTCCTTTTTGTTCATGCTGTTTTGTAAACCATCTTGTTGTATGCTAATTGTGCTTCCCCCCCCCCCCCCATTTAATCATGTCCGATTCTCAGAGACTGCCTGGACAAGTCCCTGCAGTTTACTTGGCAAGGGTTTTCAGAAGTAGTTTGCCATTGCTTCCTTCCTAGGGCTGAGAGAAAGTGACTGGCCCAAGGTCACCCAGCTGGCTTTGGGCCTAAGTGGGACTAGAACTCCCGGTCTCCCGGTTTCTAGCCTGGTGCCTGAAGCATTACGCCAAACTGGCTCTCTATAATTGTGCTATACAAATACATAAATAATGGACATGGAACAAGACCACCAATGTTTCTATTTATTACTGAGATCCATGATGTTCTTTTTTCAGTTTTCTAGGTAAAAGTCTTATAACCAGACTTCATTTGTTAGGATCTTGGTGTTTTGGTAGTCTGTTCCTTGGGCCTCTGACGCTGGTAGGGATGAAGTCAAAGCTGTTGATGCTCCTGAAGATGCTTCCTCTCTGAGTCAGAGTTGCACCTGATTTTGAGATTTGCACACTACAGTGCACTCGATCCATCCTTTCCTGTGAAATACAAAGCAGCTTTGGAGCAGGTTTCCAATTGGTCTCATGACATCATGGACACTGGCACCATGATGACAGCATCAGCATTACGGGCACTGGCACCACCATCACCATCTCCACGGGAGAACACAGCATCATAAGCATCACCAACTCTCCCTGTATTCTGCATCTCTGCTGTTGGGTACCAGGCTATACCATTCTCACCTGCTGGGGAGGGGGGATGGGAGATAAATGTTGAGTTTTTCCCCTGATCTTACTGGTTAATGGTGCATCCCTACATTGGCTTTGCAGACGAAAGGTTGCTCCCACTGCCGCCAAGAGGGTCCAGAGGCGGTCCCAATTAACTAGGTAAGGGTGGTTGCTGAGAGCTGCAGAAGGCTCTAGGACTTGCGAGGAGCCGTGTCGGGCTGGCTTTTTCTCCTATAAATACCCCCCACTCCTTCTCTCCAAAGCGCAGGAGCAGAAGGAATCCCTCCCCGCAGGAGGCAAGCGCTCCTACTGAGCAGAATCTGCCAGGAGGGGAGAAGAACAGGCGCTCTTAAGGAAGCTAGTTAGAGAGATCCCTTCTGCGAACGCCATCCCCTTCAGAGCGAATAGTCCTCCTCCTTTGAAACAGATCCCTGGCGATCTCCTTTCCATTCCCAGAACGAGCTCCTCCCGGGAAATCAGTACTAGAAACTTCGCCCCGGCGACAGAAGCCCCCACCCCCGCCCCCAAAGACCCCCTCCCAAGGCTGGCTGACTGGATCGCCTTTTCGGCGGCTCCTCTTTCTAGGGCAACTTGGCAAGCCTTTTCTCGAAGGGGGCTTCTGGTGGAGGTTGTTGGAATCCCCTCCAGTGACTTCCCCGAGGAAGAACCCCTCCTCTTTCCCTCGAGCGCTACCCCAATATAGCGACCCCCATCTGTGGGACCCTCTCAACCCTCGAGACCTCAACCCTCTCGTCAAGATGAATTACCTGCGCAGGCGACTCTCTGACAGCAACTTCATGGCCAACCTGCCCAACGGCTACATGACGGACCTTCAGCGCCCTCAGCCGCCGCCGCCGCCGCCCAGCGCCACCTCTCCGTCGCCGGGCAGCATCTCCCCAGCTGAAAGGCCACCGGCTGCCCCCAGCCCTGGAGCAGGAGGCGGCGGCGGAGGCGGCGGCGGAGCCGGGGGTTTTTTCTCGTCGCTCTCCAACGCAGTGAAGCAGACGACCGCGGCGGCAGCAGCCACCTTCAGCGAGCAAGTCGGAGGGGTGGCCGGCTCTGCAACGTCCTCGGGACGCAGCAAAGTACTGCTGGTGATCGATGAGCCGGGGACAGACTGGTAAGGACCTGAGAAGGGAGAAGGAAATCCACCCGTCCATCGCTATGCTCAGCCTCCTTCCTTCCTTCCTTCCTTCCTTCCTTCCTTCCTTCCTTCCTTCCTTCCTTCCTTCCTTCCTTCCTTCCTTCCTTCCTTCCTTCCTTCCTTCCTTCCTTCCTTCCTTCCTTCCTTCCTTCCTTCCTTCCTTCCTTCCTTCCGCAATAAGTTGCATCAGAAGTGTTTTTCCCCCCCATTCAGCTTCAAATGAGCTGTAGGCTATAGATGGGGGAAGGGGCAGGTTGGGTTTCCAAACTATTTCATGTTGAACTTCTTCGCATAAAGGAATGAGATGAGGGGTGAAGGGATGAAATGAGGAAATTAGCCTTCTTTGTTTCACACCTGACAGTAATAGGGTCTCTTAGGCTCTTTTGAGATGGGCCTGTTTCCTCACTAGTGACATATTTGCTGCTAGGATCACCCATGTTGAAGCAATATGCAGCTTGTCCCCATTACTGATGTCTCAGCAGAATGATGGCTCAGCAGTGCTGGAAGAGGCAATCAATTGTTAGTGAGAAAGACTGGAGAGGATAAGACAGTACAGTCTTATATCCTAGCTCACAGTCCCTTGACATCCTTCAGTAGGGCACCATCCATTGATGTTCTTGCCTTGTTTTTCACTTCTACTATAGACCACCTACCTTTGTGGACTTTAGTTCTTTATTTGCTACTTAATTTACACAGCCACCTGTAATTCCCCCCATAGAGGTATTCTTCTGCTGAAGCTATTTATTTGCTCCATTTATTTGCAGAACTGGCTTTCTGTCTGTTCCATGTCTGAGCAAAGATTACATATCTGTGACCTCTTAGCATGATGGAGAGAAGTATGAAGAACAGGATGAGAGGGTGTTAGCCCCCTTAATGAGGCTGAGTTCTACTGGGGATACACCTGGGGGTTGTACCAGGGTCTAGTTTGATTCAAGGGCCGCTGTAGATCAGTTAGTCCCAACAAGGAAATGCACAGTGAAGAGATAGGAGACAGCATTTCCTGTGAAATATTTTGCAGTGCAGAACTGCAAGATGTGGAAAGGAAGTACTGATTCCAAGGATGTAAAATAGCAGTTTGGGGATTCAGAGGGCTTCCAAAAATACCAGCTTTTATATCATAGATCAACCCAGTTTGGGTCTGAACTGTCAAAATATCAGCTGAGTTGGTAATGCCAATTTGGCAGTCTTCCCACCCTGCACATTGGATTGTCTGGCCCTCTTTCCTTTCAGTTCACCTTTAAGAGTTAGGGTGGCTTTAATAATTAATTAGAAGATTCAGGGATTTGATCTGGGCAATCTCCTCACCACCACTTCATGAAAGATTAAGGAACAGCATCTGACATTTTTCTGCGGCTTATTGGTGGATCCAATTGACTTGGTTTTTTCAAAGGTGTAAGGAGGATGGTGATTTCCCTAACAAGGATCACAACCTGAGATCAGGATTGTTCAAAAGACTACACAGTGTGTTCTAATTTTAGTTCAAAAATATCCAGAGACTCTCAGATCTCCTGAATAACAACAAGCACATTCATCCCTGTCCAATTTACATCTTACAGTCATCCTAGTCTCTCCCTCTTACCCTATCATGCCTTAAATTGGTTTTTCATCATCAAGTTTCAGATGGTTCTTCCTGAGCCCACTTTTCTTCTTTCTTTCCCTTCCTTTTTTCAGCCTTCCAAGGTCTTTAGCTGTGGATCTTTCCCTCCCATATCTGTGGGCCCATTCTGGTTTGCACATTCACTGATTCATGGACCTTCAATTCCCAGAAATCAACCCAGAGAAGTTCCATGTATTTGTGGCTTCTTAACAGTAGAATTATGGTCTACTAGTTAGGAAATACAGGCCTTGAGGTATCAGTCTCTTTATGTTTCGAAATCTCTCACAATGTATAAATCCAGTCTGAATATAATTTCAGAACGGATGGGCTCTATGGTATGTAATTTAATCAGCTAGATAAATTAAATGTCTCCTTAGTGAGTCATCCCATAAAATCCTTCTTGTTTTCTATTATACTTCCTTGATTTCTCTATTATAGCAGTTTTGGTGCAGTCTTCTTAGTACAAGAAATGGAGAAGCATTACTTCTCCAAAAGGGATATCAATGTAAGAATGGATTGATAATTAAATACAACAAAGAGTCTTGTGGCCCCTTAAAGAGTCACATTTATAAAGACAAAAATCAAGCAATACCAATTTATATAATCCTTTGGGCTTTTTTTCATATACTGAGAATCAATACGAATAGATTAAGTCCTAAAAGATAAACTCAATCCCTATCAGATAATTCCCAAGACCCAGCAGGACACCCAAATCTCATGGCTTCCTCATGAGGTGTGGAAGCCAGTTTATTGTGACTTAACTATTAGTTAAATATGGATTGTGGGTGAATCAGCATTGAGAAAGAATGGGTCAACATCCTTTCCATTATACAACTCTGTAGTAAGCAATTTATTATGGATGGAGCTGGTCCATATTTCATGTATGTGGAGGCTGACTAGGTTGTCAAGCAAACTTCAGCAGTCCTTCTCCTTCAAGTCCTTGAAGAAAAAGAGGATTATTGCCCAAAGCAACAAAATGCATAATCAGTTATGCTCTTGAAAGAAATGTTAAAAAGGAGAGGCTGTTTGGTAGGAATATTATGGGCAGATCTCAAAGTGAAATTGCTGTGGAGTATAATAGGGGGCTGGAATAAAAATTGGCCATTAGGAACCCATCATTTCCCTCTCTAACCAGAAGATTTAGTTTATATAGCGTTAAGTATGATCGAGAAACAGAATCATGGACAGGCTTTCATACATTTATAAGAGTTGGGTTATCAAGGATGGAGAGAAATTTGAGGCCAAAACAATGGTGTTCTTGCTTACTTGTGGTTTTCCAAATGGAAGACAACCTTGAATTTAAGATGACTTCTTCAAAAGAAGCATATATTGGAAAAACATGTCTAGCTCCATTACTATATTCTTAGAAAACCTAAGCTGACCATAGTATTTTAAAGGTAAAATATTTGTCCCTCTATTTTAAAGATAAATTATTGTGGGGGAAAATCTAGACTTCCTTTCAGATAAATTTAGTACTTGCTATCCACCTTATAGGGAAATAAAACGCTAAACACGAGGACAATATGACAGTCAAGGCAATTTTTGCTCAATGTCTTTAACCTGGGCAAATGGCCAACATAAAAGCTGTTTGGGTGGTGTTGGTAGGGAGCAGTCTCCTTTCATTAGCCTCCAAATGCAATCTTAGGGATTTCAAGGGAAGGACCATCTTCCAGGTTTGGTGAGCTTTCAGGAGAAGCTAGGTTGGCAAAGCCCCTCAGAGGAAGCAACAGAAGGAGCAGAAATTCAGCCAGCTCCCCGACGTAGAAATGCCCTCATATGTGGGAAGGGATCATCTGCTGAAATCCTGCCTCCCATGAAGGTTTCCAGAAAGAACTTTGTGCTGGTACCAAATTGTTTTCCAGATGGATGTTTGCATAGTCATTGCTGGAGCCTGGTCTCTTAATAGCAAGAGGGCACTACCCTGTGGGTTATGGAAAAACAGAAGACCAGCTGTCTGTTGGCCAATCCATAAGCATCACACTGCTGGCTATTCCCATTATTATTTTTTAGCCAATGGGATCTGCAATAAAATGTTATAGTGTGTACTCTCCACCCCATCTGGAATGCTCCTATCCAAAGCTTCCACCTAGCTGCCATGTCACCAGCTTCAGTTTTCATGATCTTACTACATTGCATCAAAAGCAATGAAGAATCTTGTGGCCCCTTAATTAAAGAGTACACCCCAGGAGGAGAGAGGGATCCTGTAAGCCTCCAGAAGTTTCTAATTACAACTCCTAACATCTTTCTGGCTGGCTGGGGCATCTGGGAGTTGTAGTTCAGTTACATCCAGAGGGCCACAAGTCCCTGCATTTCTATTATAGCAATGACTCTCAGAGACTTAAACCAGCTATTAGGGTGTTGGACAGCAATTTATCTCTATTTTCTAGTCTATTAGTCTTGAATGTCACTGAGCATGCACAGTTCTCTGTGGGCTGTTTTGGGGGATTGTCTTCTTTTTATTTGTTAAATTCCTTTATTTGCTACGTTCTTTCATCCGAGGAACTTATGAGGAGTTCCTCCTGACCCGGCACGATCACCCACTGAGCTTCATGGGCGAAGGCTGATTGGAACCCAAGTCTCTTTAATTCTGGTGTGGTTGGATGCAATACATCTGCAGGGCACCCACATTACTTTTGGTGCCCGCTGAAAGGGCATTGGGCCCCGAGAACACCAACAAGGCACGAACTATCTATGTATTAGATGAGATCTAGAGAAATAAAAGCCTTTGTAGGAAACTGGGAACCTTGGAAGAAGCGATGTGACTACGACCACATCACTGTTCTCAGTTCACTTATTTCAGCGTATCCCATTTTTCCTCCATGGAACTCAAGCTTCTCCCTCTGTTTGATCCTCACAGCAACCCTGTGACGTAAATTAGCCTGAATGACTGGTCACCAAATAGATGTCATTGCTTAATGGGAATTAAAATCTGCAGTGCCCCAGACCAACACTAGTCAATGCATCATACTGTATTGATTTCACTTGCCCTGTTTGAGTGTTGGGCTTCTGTGCGTCTTCCTTTGCTGATGTGATAGTCAGGAGACAAAGAAAGAACAGAGCTCAGCTTTCCCTGAAGAAACAAATTGATCTTGAGCTTTACCACTGCAGAATACAGAGGTCTGACAGGATTGAACATTTCTATGCTAAATATCCGAGAAGATAAACACAGCTGGCCTTCTTCTAGGCATCCTGCTTTTCTATAAGGAAGGATTCTTTTTTTTTTTTAAATGTTGCACATAAGGAACATTACATGAACTTCCCACCCATCTCAGCAGTTTCTCACTCCTGGGAACAAACTACCTCCACGAAACCTTTACCCACCTGTTTTTCAGTGGCTTTGATGTAATAATATTGAGAAGTGAGATTTTTTTTAGGTTTCAATTCTGAGGGCTCTGTCTCATGGTTAGTATACCTTTGCTAAGGCTAACAGATCGAGGCTGTAAAAGTTCAAATTCCCAATAGATAGCAGCAAGGAGATATACGAACTCTAACTTTGGTACCATCTAGTGGCCATCTGGACTTTTGCAGTCCAGATCCAGTAGTCCTAATATTTGTTTTCCTTGATTTTTTTTTTTAAATGTATGTGGATCTCAAAGCAATATACTCATTTTACTATTTAATGGGTGGGTCCACACATCACAAACAAGCTATAAAGTACTGTATGAACAGATCATTGTGTGGGCCCACATTGTGTTTTGTAAACCTTAGTTTATGGTGTAGCACGTTGTGTGATATGATTCAGTTGTAGCCTATTTAGTAAATTACAGTTAAACAAACTTGGGCATAGCCCAAGGCTATCAGAGCTGGCAGTGCAAAATGCAGACACCCACTAGATAACAGATAAATAACAGTAAAAGAAAAAGAGGGAGGGGAAAGAGTAAGATGGTAATTACTTGATAGGAAGAAGAGGGGAAGTCATAATTCTATATTTTCTTTCTTCTTCTTCTGTTCTTATCTTTCCTTTGATTCTTTATGCTTTTATTGTATTTAATGATAAAAAATACATTTGAAAAATTGTTGAAATTGCTGCTGGCATCTAGTGATCCTTCAGATTTTTGCAGTCCAGATCCAGTAGCCCTAACATTTGTTTCCCTCTTTGATTTATATGTAGGTCCTTTCCTGGTTCTTTATATTCACACATATTGTAGACCCTAGTGGACTTTTTCCCAATCTGGTGCCCTCCAGATATGGTGGATTTCCATTGCAGTCATTCTCAAACAGAAAGGCCTTGGGCTCAAGAAGAATTAGCACAAATGTTACAGTCCTATATAAATAGTCTGGCCAAAGTTGGGCAATAAAATCTTGGTTTTAACAGGAGCTACTCAAAGCTCAGTGTCTTTTTAACCACTTAAGTCTCTTAAGACACCATTTCTGGTCATAGCAGATGGAGAGGACAACGGGGGAAATTTAGCTAACTGCACTTAACATTTGATTTTCTATCTAGATCTAACTATTTACAATAGACCCTCCATGTTAATACACACCCACCTGTGAAACTGCAATCAATTTGATTCCAGTAATTGTGCTTTGAGATATGTGTGTATATGAGCGGCAATGTATGCTGTTCTACATGGTTGTCCTACCCTTTAATCTCACTATGATATAGACCCCCCCCCCACTTTTTCTCTAGTCCCACCCCTGCACCTTCTGTTTCTTAGTTGGTCCAATACCCAAAGCTTTTTCATCCAAGCACACCATGTGCTTGGTATGCCAATTGCCATCCAGACAATCTCAGCAGAGAGTTTCCAGGCTCAGGGTGACTGAAGGAAAGTTCTTGAGATATAAGGTCCCTCCAGACACCAGAGGAAACATCTCTGTATGATCTCTGGGAAACTGGGCATGGAAGAACACAAACATGTATGCAAGGCAGGTTATCCTGTGGGTTACAAGATATGATTTCTCCAGCATGTATATGTGTATGTATGTCAATCCCAGAAAGTGCTGCCATGGTTGAGATAGTCACACTAGGGTACTATTATGAATTTGAACATAACTAGAAGTTTGCAACACCTAGCCAACTATGACTGATCTAAAAAAAAAGTTAAGTGGTGTTGGACCTGGTTAGTACTTGAAAGGAAGACCCAGGTCTGTAAGCTAGACTGGAAAGTTAAAAAAAGCCTTGGAAAAAGCAGTGGTAAACCACCTCTATATTATCGCCAAGAAAACTCAACGGACATGTCCATATAGTCACCAGAAGCTGAGCTCAGTTTTAGCAAGCTTTTCTGTTTTCTTCTTTCTCCACAGTGACTCCAATCTTCTGATTGTTAACTGAATTTGTCATATGTCTTATGGCTCTGCAGTGCTTTGGAAATAAATTGGAAAAGATTCTTTGGAGCACTGCCATGCAATCTTGGGAAAAGACATAGCTGCTTTGAAGAGCTGCAGACAGGTGCTATGTTTGTGCCTCCACCTGCTTCAAAGCACCCTTCTGGGATCAAATGACCCAGCCCTAATTTTTCTTAATCCACAGAATTTGTCTCAAAGATGGGATAGTGAGGTTCAGCTTGGATGGATTTTCATAAAAGGATGAGACAACTCAAAGACATTTCTATCAACAGCAATGAGTCATGAAATTGAAATGAAACTTCTGTGTCAGAACCTTTGAATGCTACCTTTGACAGTGTATTTACAAAAAATAAAGGAGGTTTATTGCCTTCGCATCCTACTTTTGAGGCTTCCCAAGTAATATTACTGCCTGCTCTTGGGAGAAAAAGATATTGGTCTAGATGGAGCTTTAGATTGATTAGACCTAATGTTCTAAAGTTCTCAATCAATTTTATTAATATACTATCTTATTTTTTTTAAAACACTATTAAATTGGGGGGATGACTATGCAAATACTTTATTAAGAAGTCCTTGGTAAAGTAACAGAATTGCCCTTTCTTGACGTGATTTTTTCTTATATGAGGTTCTTAGATCTCTGAGGCTGGCACATGCCAGACTGATCCAGATGTTCCCAGAGACATTCCCAGGCTTCTAACAAGTGGAAAGCATCATCAGCTTGCACTCAGCTCCTGGTTAGATTGCAGCTGACTGACTGGTGGTGACAGGGCTGCAGAAAGGAGCTACAAAGAGATTCCCTTTCGAGGGGACATGATCTGCTTGAAGCCGAGGACAGTTGAGGTGAGAAAGGGGAACCGAGCCACGGCACGGTCATGCCCTCCAAGATTTACCTAATATCTTCACTTGATATGCTGCTCTCCCCACACCTGAGTGCTTGCTGGGAGGGGGGTGGCTCTTCAGCAAAAAAGCTGGTGCTTTAGGAGGATTGAGCCACAGGGAGCCAGAACTGCTGGCATTTCTCACAGGATCCCTGCTGGGGATGATGTGTTAGGATGCAGAGGCTGTTGTTTCCCAGCAGGGCAAGATGGAGGGTGTCAGTACCTTGGAGGCCGCACAGCCCTAAGGAGGGGAAGCTGTGGCTCTGCTCCCCTGCTGTCTCTCCTTAGTATGTGATCCTGCACTCAGGGATGATCAAAAGGCTGCCTTGTACGCCTTGCTCTCTCCCACGCCCTTCCCTAGCGCATTGTCTTGAGACACAGCTTCTAGGCTTTGCTTGAACCATCTGATTCTATTTGCCCCCTCCTCCAATCTCTTTCTAAAAGGCAAGGTACAGATAGTTGGGATACCACCTCCCATCATCCTTTACCATCAGCTCTGCCGAAGGCTCCAATTGTCATTGCTTTGAATAACTAGATGGCCTTTGGCTTCTGGGCAGAGTTGCTGATTCGTTGGCATTTCCCTAGCCTGCCTGAATGTCATTCTTTCTGCCCCTTGCTAGATAGGATTGCGCCCCCTCGGAAGTGTTGCTGACGCTGTATTGTGCACAAGTCCAGTATGCAGACACAAACATACCAAGGTATCACGGGGAAGTCCAGAAGGTGCCTGGCACTTCCTTCCTTCCTTCCTTCCTTCCTTCCTTCCTTCCTTCCTTCCTTCCTTCCTTCCTTCCTTCCTTCCTTCCTTCCTTCCTTCCTTCCTTCCTTCCTTCCTTCCTTCTTCTGCTTATTAAAGACATCCCCTATTTTAGAGTGCCATCCTAGTTAAATCATGATTTCCATTTCTCTCTCTTTCTCTGCTTTCTCATTTGGCCGGGAACATTTATAAGAGCTGGCCATTCTGCAGCTGCTTTCCCCAGACTCGGCACCATTGGATATTTTGGACTCAAAGTCCCAAAGTAGACATGGGTTATGTTGATGGGGTTCAAGCTGAAGGGGCTGCAGCCCATAACCTCTAGAGTTGCCCAGGTGCAAGAAGGCTGTTTCTCATAGCATTTTGTTCCCTTTCCAAGGTGCCTCTCTCCTGACTTTAACAAAGCCATCCTATGCCTCTCTACTGAGCAGAAATTCCCCTTCAGTTCAGTAAGGGAGACTTCTGTGTAAATGATAGAGAATAGGCTTATAAACACTTACCTGAGAATAAAAAACTCATGAAGAAGAATGGAGCTTGGATCTTGAAGGATCCATTCTGGAAAGTTCCACCAAAATGGGAGTAAATGCCTTTTGTTTCTAGCGCACCAGCACGCACATAGATAGTGCATGAAAACGCAGACTGTTTTTCTCACAACACCTGCATTAAGTCTATTTTGAACTGCTGATAACATATTGTGTAGGACATTTGTGCCTTTCCCCTCCTAGAGCTGTACCCAACTCCACCCCCACCCCACTTGGCTTTTAAATCACTTCAAGAGAAGCTATTCCAGACAAAATGAATACTGCAGGCAGAGTAGAGTCTTTGACAATACGCAACCACGTCAGAGGGCTGGTGGTGGGACTGGAGAAAAGATGCCTGATTGTGCAAATGGGGTATAGCAAGCATGTTTCTTCTTGCATTTGCAGGTTGCCAGATATTTTGGCAAATTTTGCAGAGTTCCTTCAGCATGTATGTTGATATACAATATGCTGTTCTCCTGTTTTAGACTAACTAGGCTGTTTGCAAAGGCAATCTCACATGTAAAGTCATTGCAGTGATGTACTTTATACTGACTCATTGTTCTTCCAAAGCAATATTTTGGAAATGTTGAAGAAATCCTTTTGATCTGAGAAAATAATCAGAAAGCCCCAAGACTCAAGGGTGAAGACATCTTTGTGGCTAATTTCCCCATCTCCTCTTTGCAAGTTCTTAATGGAGGGTTTTTTTTTTTTTAGGGTAGTCTAAAAGTCTATTCCCATTTTAGCTGCATGAAGGTTATTTCCAAAGGCTATCTCTGTGGGATTCCAGCTGTGGCTGATCCAGAGGGAGTTTGTAGCAGCCTTTTGGTTGGTGCACACATTATTTCATGTCCAGCACTGCATCAGAAGTGCTTTAGAAATGCTGCAATCCTACAGGTGTGGACACAGTAGTGAATGGATTCATAATTGGTTTACAGCAGGCAGGGAAAAATTAAACCTGCTTTTCTGTCAGAATCAATTTTGAGCTTACCAGGGTATTTTTGAGGGCAGGTAGCAGTGGCATAGGGAAGACAGGAACGGTATGGTGGGTAGAATAAATGCTGGAGCTATTGTTTGTTGTATTATGGTTTGTAGGGGAGGAAGGGAAGTCTTCTAAAAGTCTTTCTGCCTCCAGGTGTACTGAGAATACTGGGGATTGTAGTTCCAACATTTTTAGAAGATGTGAGGTTGGATACAAGATAGCTTTGGTCCCCAAACTATCATTAACTCCCATCCAGGTAGGCAACCACATTTTTATTTAAAAACTCCTAGCGCTTGTTTGGTTTCAGGAGGTGGAAATTGGGGGGACATTTGCAGGAACAGAACAAAGAATAAAATGTTGTTTGGCTGTGCTAGGCTCCACCTCTGTTTGGATCTGCTTTGCTATTAATCCAGCCTGCTTGAGTTTACAAGGCCTGTGGAGAAGGATTGCCAGATGCAGAGAACAGCTGCCTCTGTATGTGATGTAGCCTGATGTCTCTTGTGCAGCTGTGCATTAAGTGGCATGTTGGACTCTACCACAGTGAGATTAAAAGCAAGGGGAGGACCACCGTGTACCAAAGCATATGCTACCCCTCTGATATGCACATATCTCAAACCACAATTACTGGAATCAAGTCAATCGCAATTTCACAAATGGGTATGAATTAACATGGAGGGCTTACTGTAAACGGGTTAGATCTAGACAGGAAATCAAATGTTAAATGCAGTTGGCTAAACCTTCCTCTATTGTCCTCTCCACCAGGTATCACCAGAAATGGTGCCCCATATTTAAGAGACTTACAAAAGAGAAGCGGTTAACAAGACATAAAGCTCCTGTTAAATTCAAGATTTTATAGTCTTTGGCTAGAGCGTGTATTCTATTTGTGTAGGACTGATACATTTGTGCTCATTCTTCTTGAGCCCAGCCTAGGACTGCCCAAATGTACTGGACTTTGGTTCTCTTAAATCCCATCCCCCAAGGCCTTTCTGGTTGGGAATGATTGCAGTGGACATCTGCCATATCTGGAGGCACCAGACTGGGGAAATGTCCACCAGGGCCTACAATATTTGTGAATACAGTATAAAGAACCATGGAAGAACCAAAGAAGGAAACAAATATTAATGCTACTGGATCTGGACTGTGAAGATCTGGAGGATCACTAGATGCCAGCAGCAATGTCAGTTTTTCTTTATTTTTTTGCTGCTATCTAGTGGGTGCCTACATTTTTGCACCCCAGTTCTGATAGCACAGCTCTATGCCCAGGTTTATTTAACTGTGGTCATTCAATAAGATGCACCAGGGAACCAAGAATGGTTTACAAAATATAATGTGGGTTTACACAATGATCTGTTCCTACACTACTTTACAGTTTGTTTGTGATGTGTTGACCCAGCCATGAGTATACTGCTTCAAGCTGCTGGTGGAGGTGGTTTGCCATAGCTGAATGCAACCTCACATAAACAGCTATTTCCAAATAAGGCAAATGGCATGCTAGGGAAAAAGGTCTAGCTCAATCTGTACCCTGCTGACTTTATTTTCTACTTGCTGGCCATTGCTTATTTCAAGAAAGTGTAAAAATATGATCTATCACCATCTTCAGGAACTATTGGGATCTCTCCTTTATGGAACAAGAATATTTTGAAAGAAGATGGTTGTTTTTAGCAGTGTTCTCCTGAATAGAGATCAGTGGTTGAGGCACATCAGGAGAGGTAGGGATCCCACCTGGAGCAATGCATAAAAACAATATTAGGAAAGGATACTTGACTTATATAGCCAGACTTGCACTCCCAGGCAGGGATCCTGCTCCTTTTACAGGTGTGGCAGAAGAAATTCAATATATAATTGCTTCAGGGGAGGTGCAGTTATCGTGGTAAAATATGCCACCTGTTGCACTGTTGCTGGTTCCAAGGATTCCACATATCTGGAGAGAGGCCAAAGAAGACTATTGCATCACTGTGGTGGGTTAATGTTGGAGTGTAATATATGAAGAAGGCTCGAATGCTGGGAAGGGTGGAAGGAAGAGAAGAGGACGACCAGCAGCAAGGTGGATGGACTCAGTTACAGTGGTAATGGGGTGCACCTTTGGTAGACTTGAAAGACCAGGTTGGGGATAGATCATCATGGAGAAAATCTCTCTATGTGGTCACTAAGAGTCAACAACAGCTTGATGGCACATAATCAATCAATCGACCTTTTGTGTACTTTGTAGGATTCGGGTTCTGAGTGATATGGCATTTGATACTAAAGAGGTGTACTTTTTTTTAGGCTATAGAGTCACGCTTGGCTTTTGACTGGGGTGCCAGGAGCACATCCCAAGAAGCAGCTCAGGCAAAGCAAAGTAGTGGGTGAGATCAGGACAAAGTCTACATTGAGTTAATTACCTCCACATTTAATTAAAAGTAAATTAACTAAACACAGTTAACATGATTACTGATTACTCCCCAGTGTACTTAATGATTATACTGTATTAGTTATTACATTAAAAATAAATATTTTCCTGGCAACATTTGGATAGTCTGCGGGGGCCGTACTCAGGCTTCAGGGCAGGGGCACATGCAGCCCTGAGATGGCAGGTTGTACACCTATGAGCCAAACATTAGTCCTGCATCTCAGATACTGAGCCTTACAAGCACCTGGAAGCCAGCCACGTCTTCTGGTCCGTAACATATTCCTTCCTTCCAATTCCAGGTACGGCATTTGGCTGTTGCTGCTGCCACTTTGCACATGCTCAGAGGTGCTTTGGTCAAGCTCCAGTTGGAATGTTAAGAAAAGATGCCAGATTGGAATCTTGGAGGAGATTAATTCTAGAGACGCAAGCTTGGGGTAGACTCTGTGTGGGAATGCAGAGATGTGCCTGTGAGAAGTCTTTCTTTTTGGAGATGCAGTGCAGAGAAGTGGTGCTGTGAGGGTGTTTGATGCAGGGTGAGTCGAGGCAGCGTATGGCAATTCAGGAGGTGTTGATTGCTTTCTTTTTCTTGGAGATGAAGCACAGAGGTTTCAGAGTGTGTCAGAAGGTTATAGAAATACTGCTGTGGATACTCACGTGGTCTTTCCTGGGGAGCATTTGGAAAGCAGATTTCTTGATCAAGGACAGGGGGCACAATACAGGCTGCTAAAACTTTAGCCTGTACTTCTGCCTTTAAAAAAAACAACAACCACCTTGCAAAAATCTTCAGGTTGTTGCTTCATAGCAGGGGAATAACTGCTATTGCCACGGTCTTATCTTTGCATTTCAAGCTGCTGGGAGAGATTTAGCGACAGTGCTGAGTAGCACTAATGGGCAAACCTTTTTGAGAGAGCCTATTCATGTGTACAAAAGGCCCTGATACAAAAGTGTTTACCCCACTTCTGAACGGCCAGACGTGAAGTCTTCTCTGCAGTGAAGGCAGGGAAGACGGGTGCAATCTTGATGCACTGCGGAGGTCTGCTGCTTGCTTGTCGGGCAGACAGATAATGCGGAGCCTCTGGGTCCTTTTACAAAGCTGTAAAACGTTTGGCACGACAGTAAAGCTGCTTCTAGATGCTACCCTTCTTACTGTAAGAGGAGGCTCACACACTTGAATTCAGCCTGCACTAAAATAAAAGCAAGCCTCCGTGTGTAGAAAGCCCCTGTCCCATCTCATGTTAAGCCATGATATACTTAGTATTGGGGCTTACTGACTAGAGTACAATGGGCTGGGTTCACATACTATCCTGACTCATAAGCCATGGTTTACAAAATAGAGTGGTTCAGGCTTGCGGGTCACATTAAACAATGATCAAATCATTTGATACCTTGATGTGTTATGTGAATCCACTGAACATTTTCCTCAATTATGTTGGTTACATTTGCTATTTGCAGGAAAGTTCCTGAATGGGAGAACTTTCAGGAATATGACTCATTGGAACTTGATATGGTACAACCCAGAAAAGCTTTACACCAAATTCTGCAGTATGTAAAACTGGTCCTTTAACAGCAGGGTGAGGCTGCTTCTATTAAGCCAAGGTCCATGTGTGGCTATGAAGGATATGTTGAGGGCCACACTGTAAACCTGAATGGGACCCCTGATTTTTATAATTTTTACAGTACTTTTAAGCATTTATAAGAGGTTAAGACTAGGGTTGCACATGCTTTGAAAATAATCTGGAAGAGGTGCCTTGGAACATGTGGGAGCAGGAATCTCTTTAAACCAGCCATGCCTTTTTTTTTCAGGCTTACAATTAGCCTGGAAAAAAAAGTAGTACTGCTTTAATGCGATTCTTGAAATAAGCGATATCTTTCTGAAGCTCACCCAAAAACTTGAAACAGACATGGCTGCTTTAAGGAGGTGCCCATCTGGATTCCAAAACACTTATTCCAATTTTTTTTAAAAGAATGGGCAGTCCTAGTGGAGGTGCTGTTAACTTGTGGTGACAACATACAATTTTCTTAACAACACAGAAGTTGTTTCTGGCTAGGAAAAGTTTTCAAAATATTGTTCATTCCATCCCATTCAAGTTTAGAAATGATTTTTTAGAATCGATTACTTTTTACATACACAGACATATGTAGACAGCTCCCTGCAATTTAGAAAATAATTTTTAGGACAATTTCCACTCTTATTCAAGTTTTTTAATATAATGATTACAAAGAACATTATTTGTGCTGTAGTGTGTAGTGTGATCCCTACTATCTGTGGCTTGTTCAACAACCCAAAGTCTTGAGTTAAGATGTTTGAGTTCAGCTCTCTGACTCTTAAAACCTCTCTCCTATTCAGGAATTATTTGTCTGCATTTCTGCATTCCTGAATAAAGGAAAATAAATCTTACACATTTGGTTAAATTAATTACAGAACAGCTAACAATCAAAAACTGTGAGCTACCCCTTTTGTCCCACCCTGTGTGGGGGACTCTGAGAACCATAAACGGGATGCTGGAAGGCCACATGCAGCCTCTCTTTATCCCCCTCCCCAGCTTAGCACAACCTATGTGTGTATGTGCACGTACTGCAGGAAGAACATTCTGTTTAGAGTTGCTAGATCTTCTGCATCTTGAAGCGTTTCCTGGCTTTTGGCATCCCTCCCCCCCATCTCATTTACGGAATTTGGGTCCAAAGGAAAATGTTGTCATGAAGATTCTGTGGTTTGCTACTGTTTCTCCCCTCTTACCACCAACACACACATGCGCACACACAAACAAACAGACAAGGAAAAGGAGAAATAGCTGCACTCTCGCCTTACTGCTGAAAAACCTCCAGCTGGTAGAACCCCAAAAGGAAGACAGAAGTGGGATTGGTAGAAGTTTACTACTAGCACAGGTCCAGGGTTCTGCATTCTGGAGGCTCCCCAAATGTAATTATCATCTCCTCCTCCTCCTTTCTTGCGTCCTTTGTAGGATGGTGAAAGAAGACAGCACACTGCAAGGCAAGAAAAAGATAGCTGGGAGGGGGGATTGCACAGAAAGGAATGGTTGTGGGGGGAAATGAAGGGCAACCAGGAATATGCTTCTCTGTCTGCTGGGGATCGCATGAAGGCTGGATCCCACAGTTCCAAGGCAGAACAAGGCAGGCAACCCTTAGCCTCTAGTGTTGGTGGTGGAACCGATTTCATTGCACCAGAGAAAGCGGATTGAAGGGCTGCAAATGTGAAAGAAGGGATGCTTCCCCATCAAAGGATAACTTCCCGCTACTAAGCTGAATGTTCAATTAGAGAGGATCATTACGGGAAATGCTGATGCACATCCTCGTTCACTATGGGATGAATTACTGGCTGGGGTGTGGAATTAGCCGAGCACAGAAATGTACTCTTCTTTGTGTGGGCGGCAGACACAGTAAAGCACGTCAAGGCGACTGAAAACGCAGGTCTGTAGCAGTGCAGAACAGTCCAGTTCACTGCTACACAGTGGGTTTTATTTTGGTAGCAATATAGGACTGCAGAGACAGTGAGCTGCAATGCGGAAATCACTGGTTCTTACCTAGCCCAAGTCCTTTTTTTAGAAAAGCAACAGTGTCATGGAAGTTGAGGGATAACGTTATAAAGCTCCATGTCATAGCTGAGGTCGCTGCTTTGCAGTCTTTTCCCCCAGGCTGGCTGTGAATTGTTTCCAGTTTTGCTGCACAACTGCAACCAGAAAGCGAGCCTGCACCAAGCATGTTTCACAGTAAGAAGCAGTGCCCGTTAATGGACAGGGCGGTGCTCTGCAGCATAAATTAGGTCTCCCTAACAGAGATTGTGGCCACTAATTTCTCTTGGCTGAGTTATAATTTCTTCCTTCTGGCCTGTTGCCAGAACATGACAATCTGTACTTATTTATTTAATTTACATCTTGCCTCTCCTTCAAGAAATCCAGGCAACATACGTAACGCTTCCTCCTCCCATCTTCCCCTGCAACCACCACCTTGTGAGGTAGGTAGAATAAGGCAGAGATCCAGCATGTTCTTCTTCTACCCTTTATTCTGCTTAAAAGATACAAAACCCATTTCGGTCAGGGCACTACTTTGCCCATATTCCTGGGTAACTGGCTTTTTTCTCTCCAGCAGGGTGGGGAAGGCAAGGGATCCTCCAGGTGCTCAGCCTTAAAAGCCAGAATTTTTTAAGAGACTCGAAAGAAGAGCTACACAATAATACATCGCAGGGAGCTGAAATGTAATCTGCAAGAACCGCGAAAGCAGGCTCTCAGCTCTGGCTGCCAGCAGTGGGCTTGTTAAGGGTTAACAGTGCACCAGGGCCGAACGAACGCTGCCAAGTAAACTACATGGCCGTGGATCCACTTGAGATTTTACCTTTCTGTGGAAAACATGATGGCCTGCTCAACCCAGCAGCAGTTCACAGTACCTCAGAACTGGGCAATATGTTGCAGAAGACAGAAGTGCAGGCTGCAAAAACGTGTTGCTTGCAGTAATTGGAAAGATCTCAGCATCTTATGCAAAGGTTGCAAGCAAATTACATGATGTATGCAACAGACTCAAATACAGCACAAGGGCTGTCTTTGCAGGCTAGAAACAGAAATGTAGTTGGGTTTGCAGAAACGCAAGGATGTTTCCGTAATGTAGTGCATGCTAGAGGACTGGGCAGTTTTCTTGCAGAAAGAGAATGGGAACACATGTCTTCTTGATTTAGCTGTCCTTGCAGTTAAAACAGAACATGCAAATGGACATTTCTGTGGGAAAATGATGGGAGCTTTCTGGAGCAGTATTTTAGAGATAGGCTGCGAATTCTGGAAAGATGACTGTACAGTAGCTTGTAGAGCTGGTGGTTGACGAGGACATTACCTAGGGAAAAACAAGAGACGGGCCTTGGAAGCGCAGTTGCTTCTGCAGATAACCGCGAACAGGGGAATATCGATATATTTAGCCATGGCAGCTGCTCTGGCTGCATCGGAGACAGCTTCGCGCCCTCCGGATGCTTGGGATTCTAATTCCCTTTGGCCCAGCAGAGGATTATGGGAGTTGTGATCTAGCAAAGCTTCATGCGGACTTTACAATAAAGCGTCAGCGAAACAAAACAGGAACGGAGCCCGTTTGGGACAAGCTGTGCTTTCGCGCGCGCGTGGACCAGACCCGGGCTTTGCGATGCACCAGTCGGAAGCTGGGCTCGGAGGAAAACAAGCGATTTTGCGCTAAGCAGGACCTGCTGTTTGGCTGCCACGCCAAGACCGCGGGCACCGCAGAGGCGGAAGCAAGAGCGCTGGGTTGGGAATTCCTTCCCATCAGCTGCTCCTGGACTTGAGCTTGGCAGATTTCAGGCTAGCGAGCGATGTGGTCTTGCCCTGCGCGTGCCTGTGCGCGGGGAAGAACCAGCAAGCAGGACCTTGTGATCAGCAGCTCCCCTCCTCCAATTTTGTCGCATGGCTAAAGCAGATATTTTCTCCCCCCCCCCCATCGCATCGACTAATCCTAGTGAGTCAGAAAGCTGTGGGGGCGTTTCCGCGATGCTCCCAATCCGTTACGGAAATGGGGGGGGGGGGAGAGAGGAGGGGAAGGAAAGGGGCTATTCGGGATTGGGAGGGGGTGCGAAAGGGGAGAGGGGGTAGGTACTCTACTCACAGCTCCACAATGAGGGATTTGATGGTACCGTAATCCCTGCCCCAAATTGTAAAGACGACCGTGATTGCATTGCTGGGATTTCATTCTTTGCAAGGGGCGGAACGGGGGCGCAGCGTTTTTCGCTGTCTTTCTAGGAAGCCTGCGTTTGGCGTACGAAAAAAAAAAGGTTTCATCTTAATGGCGTAGCGCCAGGACGTCCAGCAGCTGGCCGCCCGTGTCTGGGCTGCGAAGCTGAACGAGTTCGGGTCGCTAGTAGCGGAGGCCACCGCGGCATCCCAGGTTTAATCCGGGAGGTAGAAAAACATCCCAGAAGCGCAAATGCAAACAGCTTGCCAAGGAAACATCAGGGGCTGGGCTCGATGGGAAGGGACGCTCTTTTTAAATCTGGAGTGACCCCTTTCTTTAAAAACAAGGGTGGGCGTTCAAGCCTCCCTGGAAGATCCCCAGTAAATCCTCTCCGGTCCCTCGAGTTGAGGTCGGTGGACGCTGCGGAACTACAACTCCCAACATGCCTCAAAACTCTGCATACCGGCTGGGGCTGCTGGAAGTTGTAGTTGAGCAAGAGCAATCTTTTTTTTTTATCCCGCCTTTATTATGTTTCTAGATAACTCAAGGCAGCGAGCATACCTAATACTCCTTCCTTCTCCTATTTTTCCCACAACAACAACCCTGTGAGGTGAGTTGGGCTGAGAGAGAGAGGCTGGCCCAAAGTCACCCAGCCGGCATTCGTGCCTAAGGCGGGAGTAAACTCCCCGTCTCCTGGTTTCTAGCCTGGTGCCTCAACCACTAGACCAAATTTCTTTTGTGCAAGGAATGGTGCAGATTCCTCTTCCGAGAACATGGCAGGCCAACTGCAGGCCCTATTTCCTTTATTTGTGTTTGGTAAATTACAGGGCTCACTCCTGGCAGGGCAATCTGTCTCTTGTTTTGCCGACCAGAATAATGAGGTTAGAAGAACTGACAGGCAAAACAGGAGGTGATTTGTAATGGGGAACAGAGGGTTTGTCAAGAGTTTCCTCTTTCACCTGCACTCTTTGTTCCCCTCAGAGAACAAAAGCTGGGTTGGTACAAATGCTCCAGCCAAAATGCAGTTGGCTCATTTGTCCTGTGTAGTTCATTTACATCAGGATGTAGTGTGAATTTGGGCAATTGGGATCAATCAAACCATAATTAAATAAACTTATCGGTAAATGTATAGTGTAAACACAGCCCACTGCGTGAAAACTACAACCAAAATGGCAGACGGCGTGTATTTGGCTTCAGGCTTCCCTCTACAGCATCCTTGCCCTCTCCTGAACCTGTTTTATCAAGAAATTGCAGTTATTCCAGACTTTATTCATGTTCTGTGTAATTTTGGCCTATGGTAAAGACACACGTGCATAAGCAATTGCTTACAAGAATTTGGAAAGGCTGTTACTGACAAAATGTTACCCATCAAGTCCCAAAAGCTGAACTACAGCAGAGACCAGACAGGCCCAGGTGATGAGCTCCTTAACAGACCCACATGGCCACAACAGTCCTCAGGGCTAGTTTTGGCTAGTTGCTGTCAGCCACAGCCCCTTTGCTGGTGCATAGGTAAAACGGGAAGAGTTGCTTTTCTCCCTGGAGGAGAAGCAGGCTATCAATGCAAATGGTCTCCCCTGAAATTCATGAGGCTCCCATTATTGCGTTTTCTTGGTGCCTGGTGAAGACCTATCTTTTCCTCTGGGCCTTCACCACCGTATTTTATTAACTGGTTCAAGATGCATTTCTATAGAAGCATATTTAATAATAATAGCAACAACAGTGAAATGAGAACACTAGAGAATCTGTTGCCATTTGGAGTAAGTAAAGGAATTTGTAGGGAGATTCAGCTCCTAACTGTATATTCTTATATTATACTGAATTTTTGCTTGGCTCCTTTAACGCTGAGGCCAAAGTCAGTTGGAGAGGCTGTTTGGGAAGCAAGCAGGATTGTTGGGCTTCCTGGAAAAGGGCAGTTTAATTAGGTGAATTGAGAGTTAGGGAGTCAAGAGCCCAGGCTCCCGGGTTCCCCCTTAACATGCCAGAAAGTAGAGAATCTACTGGATTGAAATGAGTGGAGAGTCTGATCTGGAGATGAACCAGTAATTGTTGATATAACTAAATATGTTTGAAATATATATATGCAGATTTCAAAGGTATTTGTTGGGGAATGTTTAAGTACTGTTTATATGGCAAAGTGGGCAATTCATGGCCATTAGTCAGTAGTCCTGACCCTCATTTTCGGCTATCTGAGAACCCTCTGACGTGCTGGCATAAATTCTGCAGTTTCCTGCTGAAAACCATCGGTGTCCTACCATTTTTAGGTGAGAAACAGAATGAAATACTCATTTGTGCCATAGATTGGACTGAATGAAGCTATTTTATATACCTGAAAAGAGCCAGACATATCCCTCCTGGGGAAAATTTAGAAAATCCCAGGCTGTACTGAGCCTGTGAAATGCTGCTTTCCCTGGTTTAGGGTATTTCTCACAGCTATCAGCTTTGCGTTCAGTGGTTTAGATCTTCAGCATACTCTGTCTCTTTCTCTCTGCGACAGTCACTGATTCTCCCCTGTCCCTGCTGGCATTTGGTAAATGGAGGAAACAGCTCGTGATGTTGCGCTACTGGGTCTAGACTTAATAGAGCAGGAAGCAAAGTCCCAACCAGCCTGTTTGGCTTACTCTGCAGCAAGTCAATGCCGGTTTGTGACACTAGAGGGCACCATCTTACAAAGACTGGCACAGCTGTTAGACTAGAGCTGTAGTTTTCAATCTTGTACCTATCTTGTACATTCTAACCTAGGATTATGATAGAAGGAAAAAGCCATTTTTCTCCCAAAGGACACTTATATGTTTATAGGCACTTTGCTATTATAGTTACCTTTTACGATAAATATGAACTTAATAGTATGTTTTATCATGAGATCTCCCTGCAGTCTAGTATTGGCGCGGAATTACCACAAAAGGAGACCCTGGGCGCCCTTTTGAGGAACCAAGCCCTCCTCTCCATCAGCTGTGGCTGTGAAAGAGATAGAGGTGCCCTTAGTGCTCACTGTCTGGGCAGAGAAGGGCATGCTCTCAGCAGGCAGAAGGGTGTCTGGACAAGGGCCTGCTTATTGGCCAGGTTGCCAAGAGGTGAGAACTGGTTCATTATGTTGGCCTGGTGGCTGGGCAGGAACACAGAATTGGGGCCAGGCCAATTAAGAATACTGTAGGAAAAGTCACAGGTAGATGCCCATTAAGGCAGCCTTGGGAAAATGGGCCACTCCCTGCTGTTGGCTACCATAGCCAAGGCTTCTCATCTCTACTGCAGAGCAGCAGCTGTTCTTTGTGTGAGTGGTTATGTTCAGTTGGCACATGTATCCCCTGGAGCTCACAATGGATTTCTTTTCTGATTTTGTAATTATTCTTTCCTTTGCAGGAGGAACATCTTAAGAATCTCTTTTCCCCCTGCAGCATGAAATGCTTCTGTTGGAAACTGTTATCCTTCATTCTGCTGCATTTGGCAGGGTACGCCTGCATCTCCCCTAGGCTCCAGGGTACTGCTAGTGATACATGCACCACTGATTGTAAAACATTGGATTAGAGGACACTGTGTGAAAGAGATTAGAAGGGGCTTTCTTATATTGGCGCTGGGACCCTCTGTTTGCCAGTTTGTAAAATGTAAGAGAAGGAGCCTTTGTGCTGCGGTAAACATGCTCAGGGTTTTTTTTTTCCAAGTTAAGAGAACTGGCCACTGACCTCCACTTCTTCTCCCCTCTCTAAATTCCTTATGGAATTTGGTTACTCCTGAGACTGAGGCAGGAAAAAAGCTTCTTTCACAAGGAGTAATGATTTTCATGAATGCTGGCACCCTGTTTGGCCTGGCATTGGGACAAACGGCAGGGAATGGAATGCCCCTTCCTGTTTTGCCTCGCTTGTGAAAATTGCAGTGGCAATTTTCAATGTAGTTGGAAGCCAGTATCCTGGATTAAGCGGCAAGGCTGTCCTTAGGGAGGGGGAAGTTTTTCTCAAATTTAAAGCTTATTTTAATGCTACCCTAAGAAGGTGCAGTAATCAAGATAGGGGAATCTAAACTTAAAACAATAATTAGGGTGTTACAAATTTTGATTTTAATTAGAAAATCCCTTCCCAAACAATAAGGCCAGATTTCTAGATATAAAACAAATTTGCTTGAGAAAAGAGGAAAGCAGGAAAAATAAGGGAAGGCAGTCCTCCCCACCCTCCATCCCCGAATTCCAGATAAAGATGGTCTATCTGATAGACTGTCTGTTAGCTGCTTGAGTGGGACAAACTCTTAGTTTTTGGTTTGGCACAGCTATGCCCCTAAAGTAGCAGTGAGTTGGCCCCAAGTCAGATGCCTAAATAAGTGGAATTCAGTTTTTTCCCCTACTCCATAACAAAGTTTTTTCTATATAATCCATTGTAGACAATGCCACAACTCAGTTTGTGCCTTTATCATTCCCCTACAGAGTGATTAGAAAGGTTGGTTCAATTACTAGACAATTTCTGATTTGCTGGCTAGACCCAAGATAATAAAGATGGAACATTACCCTTGATTTGATAAAGCACTAATCATTACCCTGAAAGAGACTGTCTTTGACTTACCTTCTCCATCCAACTGAGAATTGTGCTCAAAAAAATAGAAGAGAAAGGGAGGGGCTGCCTAGTAACATAAAAAAGCAAGAGGCATCTCTCCCACTTTTCTCTGAAGATGTACTGAACCTCAGGAGTCTCAGGCAAACAGGTAGTAACTAGTTTAGCTAGAGTGACTGTATTGATTTTTAGGGCTGGGCTGACTTTGAATATGACTTGGAAGAAGTCCTTCTGACCTCACATCAGTGCTATTTTAGTGCCTCTCCTATATTCATTAAAGTAGTCTGACTTTTTCAGGCTTTTATTCTTTTAAGAGTCACATGAAAATCTTAAAGCAGTGGTGCTTTTTTTTTTTTTAATGCTTGCATGGAACCCTAAAAAAAAGTCAGGCTATTTTGAAGAGTAGTGGAGAGGTGCTGTGCCTGTGTGTGGTCTGAATTCCAAAAGAATTGAGATGGGAGGATCATTGTGTATGGCACCCATTCTGTGTGAAGACTCCAAAAGACTATGATTCCCATGCATTTTATACTGCCTAATAAGACTTGTTCGGTCCATTAAAACTTGGCCAGTCCCATTTTGGTGTTTTTCTCATACCTCCTGGTACTTTTCCACATGGAAACTACGGATTGATTTAAAAACTGTCTTATGTTGTGAAAAATATAAGTTTTGTCTTCTTCAGAGTTTTAATTCTGGTATATTTTCACATGCTGAATAAACTGAAATCTTTATTTGAGCAACCTTTCTGCCTCTTTAGCCTGCTCTTAGTGGGTCTTATGTACTCCATAAATCCTACATGCTTATTCACACAAGCCATGGCATAAAACTACATGTCATTATATAATGATTGGCATTATATAGCAGTGATAATACAGTGATATTAATACATGTTCCATTAATTAATGTGGGGGGATAATGAAGCATTAAGAATTCTCCAGCTGGAAAGATTAGGGTATTTTGGGAGCTTCAGTCTGACTGATGGTGGTCTGTCCTAAATATCTCTTAGTGGGGAACTGTTAGAAGAAGGGATTTGTCAGCGACTTTTTAAATTAGTGTCCCCGCAGCTTGTGACAGTGAGTTTCAGAAGTTAGTGAGAGTTCTTTGTAGAGAGAATTATCTGAGAGAGGAAGAGCAGGTTGGCCTCCTGCTTAGATGTTAATTAGCTTCTTTCTTCCATCTGTTTTTCTCCTTTTTAGAGCAACAGTCTCAGATTTATAGAAATTTGAGTTAAGTGAAAGCCAGCCACTTGGGGAAGCTGTTGTTTTGCCCAATCAAGCTAAATGCTCAGTCTCTCAAATCACGAGTTTAGTTAGGAAATCAGATTATTATGTGGTGGCTAAATTTACCTTCTCAGTGATCCTACAGTTGAACAATAAAAGTACTGGTCAGTCTTTGCCACTCCTAAGAGCTTATGTTAGAAATGTTTATTGGAAGAGTTTTGATGTATTTAGGCCTCTCAGCATGGAGCCAACTTACCAGATGCTGGGTGGGAGGGCAGTTGTCACAAGGAGAAGAAAGGTCCTTTGTGAACATGTATTTTCTTCCTGGAATTGCTTTCTAGTTTGGAGGGCGGGGGTCTTAGTTGTCCAGTTTGGCTGTTGTGGTTAAACTGGATGTAATTTGGAGTGGAGGGGATGATAATGTTTGCTACTGGTCACAACAAACACAGGCATAGCTGGGTGAGCTGTTCCATGAAAGTGAGGGGTACTTGCCTTTGATATCTGCATTAAGTACCATTAGATTGGTAGAATGGTTGATAACTATCTGACCTCTAGAGCGCAGCTCATTGCAACAATGGCCCGTGGAGTTTCCATTGAATAGTGGGTTTTTGTGAAGTCTAGTGAGGCTTGTCTTGGGAGACACCCCCAATTCAGTTGTTCAGCTGATATTAATGCAAGAGCTGGATAGTTTCTAAAGCTCAGTGAAAGTGTCCATTTCAGTCCTTGGCAAGAATGAACTATCTTTTTCTTGGCCACTTGCTGGACAAGAAAGAAAGGATGGAAAAAGAAATGTCATAAAAGAGGAGACAGAGAGAAGGGAGGGATCTTTCTCTTTTGACTTTCCCACTGTGAGCAAGAGGCCTCTGACAGATTTCTGCCCTGATTTTTTTTGGGGGGGGGATCCTCCAATCCTGTATTAATGAGTAGCATTTTTTTTTCACAAACAAAATACTGAGATTTGACAACATATGGTTTCTCCCTCTTCAGATAAAAGTGATATTTGGAGAAAAAATTGCTGGTCTCTTAGAAACTAATAAGTTATGATAGCACATTTTAAAATTTTTATTTATATTTCAAATTCATCACCGCCCATCTCACTATGGAGTGACTCACATTTACTACATCCAACCATCTTTATATTCTAAAAGATTTTCCATTTTAAAAAAAGAATTGGAAAACTCAGATGAGACCACATCACTTATGATTCTTTGGATGGGAACCAAATTGATGGATAAGTACACATTTTAAATATCAGCAACAATATATAGAGCAGGGAGGTTTACTTGTATTTAGAAATGATGTTGGCTGATCATGGAACATTCCTGAGCAAGAGATAGTAGTAGACAATCTAGTGAAGCATAGTTCAAATCTGCCCTGTTCTCACGGGTTTTGGATTCCTCCAGATTTACCAAGGAGATAGAAAATAGTGGTTTAAAAGAGGTAAAGGTATGGCATCAGTTCAAACTGATACTTCTTGGCTTATCCGGCTGAGCTTAGATTCATCCCCTTTGTATTATAGATCCCATCTTCATGTGCTATTAAGGGTGACTATGTATACTGACTCCATCTGGGATCATAACCTTAAAGAACAATCTGATTTTGTGGTAACTTAAACATTACTATGTCTTTTCCTTTTTCCAGGGCAAAATATTTCAAGGGGAAGAAACTTCATGGGGAGCTGGACATCAAGGTTGAACAGGTAAGCCTGGGAGCAAGTATTAGGGACTGACTTTTGGAGTCCTTCTCAGAGTTTCAAACATATGGCTTTCCAGTTATTGTTGGGCTACAGTTTCCATATGTCTTCACAGTAGCTATGTTGGCTAGGGCTGATGGTAATTAGAGTTAAATAAGACCAGTACCATCCTGCTCTAAGAAGGATATGCAGTACTTGCTTGTTGTGCATTGACCCCTGTGATTAGCAGGCAGTGTTAGCAGGATGGGTAAATGTCTGGCCTGAGCCTCAAAAGTAGCTTAAAGCCAAACCACAGTTGTCCTCACATATATTGACTTTGACACACTAATGGAAGGTTCAAAGAAATGCCATTTAATGAGGGCCTACCTTGAGCTATTGCTAATCTTGGAGGAACAAAAATCTTTTAAAATCCATTCTACACAAAAGAGGAAACAAATAAATTACTAGTGCCTGTGGTCCGTATTCTTAGTTCACATTATGTGGATCTATCTGGTAGTATGCAAACAAACTAGAACAGTTGCTATGACAGGGAGCTGCAAAGCCTCCAAGCTATCTTTCACCTTAAAAGACCAGTGAAATAATAGCATGCAGGTGAAGTCCTAGAGCTGACAAGAGGGAGAAGATAGGAGTTACTTTCAATAGGAGAAGAAATTCCCTCTCCCTGCAAGTATGTTGCAAATATTAGCTTTACTCTGGCTTCATATATACTCAACAACACTGCTCACCAGCAGAGCTGATGTTATTGGACTGCATAGGAGCACAGTTCTGTTGCAAAAAAATATGTGGAGGTGAACAGACACTGATTCATGCTTAATGTCATATTGTCTTGTGAGGAAGATGCACACTTGGTTAAGGGTAAGTCCACATGGAGTGTTTGCTTAGGTTTCAATGTTGCCTCATTTGAATTGCAGTTTATTGAAATTAAAATTTCGTCCATAGACTTTTGGTTTGAATTGAGAATAAAGCATAAAATACATAGTGTAGGGGAAATTTAGAAATGATGGGCAGGATAAATTTCAAGGAAACTACCTCACCATTAGGTTACATTTTTCTGCTGAGAATCCATTGGATAAAGACCAGGGAGGAGAGATGTTATTGGAGAGAATCCAAATTCCACCAGCATGTAATTTCTGCCTACATTTCTGCCCTTAAAATGAAGCTGAGAATGAATTCAAAGTAAGATAGCCTGAGGAGAATCCCTGCCTGTTTTTGTATTCTAGGATAGTTCCAAAATTAGATTTTTCAAACCCTTAATATCTTATCATACATGGTTGATGGGGGCTGGAAATGAGGTGATGAATTAACTTCTGTCTACCTCTAGAGATTATTTTCAGTGTAGACTTTTAAACGGTCTTCATGCGATCATGACTCAAAACTGAATTGTAGCAGTTAAAATGTTGGATTAAGACCAGGGAGGCCTAGGTTCAGGTTCATCTTCAACCATGGAAGCTGACTTTGGGCCAGTCACCGTCTCTCAGCCCAATCTATTTCACAGGTTTATTGTTTGAGGAGAAACAAGAGGAAAGGGTTCAGCGTATACTAAGTTGAGCTCTTGGGATTAGAATGGAGTATAAATCTAACAAATAAATCAGTTTGGTGTTATATGTGCAGCCAGGTCATTTATGGCTTTTTTAAAAAATCATGATTAAGATAGACTGTACAAATGGTTCAAGTGATAATTAAAAGACGTATTTTTTTTAATCAGGAAGCACTTGGGAAACCCCTGCATTTAGAAAAGATTTTTGGAAGTTGTCATGAATTCATTTAGTTGAGGTCACTCGTGGGTTTAATGGCCACTCTACAGAAGCTGAGAATGAGTATCAAGAAACACCTTAAAATTCTTCACCTTCTGTAGATAGTTGAGGAAGTCCCTAGCTATGATGAAACCAGGGGAAAATAGTAACCATAAGGGGTCAGATGCTGAATGTTGAACTACCTTCTTGTGGATGTGATTCCAACTGTTAGCAGTCAGGTTGCTATCTTTGCCATGCTTTTTTTTAAACTTAGAAAAAAATAGCTTTCAGTTATAGTACTGGTTCCATCTTAATTTAAATATCTCACATGCTTTTTCTTTGTTGTTGCTTTCTTTTTCTTATTACTAATTTCATTCTTTTTTATGCCATGTCATGTTGTTACAGCCTGTGGTCATAATAACTTACTGAACTTTGAACTAGTTGAGGACCTTGTTTGCTGTGATGGGCAAGTTTCCTTCAAAAGAAGCTTGTCTAGTCTTGCTGATTTTCTGACTGAAGTATCTGAAGAACCACATTATTTCCTGGAATTCTGTTTGGTACAGGACAGTCTAGCTTCTGTATGCATTTGTAGATAGAAAGCTTGCTCTGTGGGCTGGAGCAATCATCGTGGGTATCCCCGTACCTTGAAAAGTTGATGTGACAGCTCTGAGAATGTATGAATGCGCTAAATATGGTTTTGTCTTGTTTGTACTAGGCAGAATTCTGTGACCTGAACTTGGTGGCTCATGCTAATGGCAATTTTTCTGTTGACATGGAGGTTATGCGCAATGGGATCAAGGTAGTACGGTGAGTAGCAACATGGCACTATCTGTAGTTTATTATGCTTGTTCAGAATTTTATGTATTAATGGCTCATTATGCTTTAACATATTTCAGGGGAAATACTGAGTTTGATCTTGGCTACTGATCAAATAATATTTCATCCGTGAGCTTAACTGTGTATGTAAAAAAAAGCCTGCACTAAGTTTATTTAAGTCCATTATGTGTCTAGAACTTGGGATTTTTATGAAATTGGCAAGTTACACAGATTTTTGCTTTTTATGAATCTGCCCTGGTTGACCCAAGAGGAGAACATTATTACTCTGCCCAACATTTTTCTGGCTACTGAGATTGTGCAGTACAGTATAGCGTTAGTGTCCAGTATATAATTATCATCTTTAGAACTCTAAAACAATATTACTCATTGCAGTGCTACCGTTGAAAAGTTACTAAAGAATCCGACCTTTCCCTGGGATTATTTGACTTCCTGAATAATTTTATATATACTTGCAGCTGTTTTTATATCCCTGCAGCTGTTTAAGCAGCATCTGAAAAATTAACTCTTCCTCTCAAATGTGCTCTCTTATATTCTGCTTTTCCTGCCGCCCCCCAAAGCTATCATATATATGATCGATGTATTTCTCCAGATGTATTGGACTAAACCCCCCATTATGTCCAACACATCTGGAAATTACCAGATTGGCCAATGTTGAAGTAAATTGTTCTTTAATAGTAATTCTAACTTATGATGAAGGCTTGCTGTGTTCTCAAATGGAAGTCTTTCCCATCACTAACTGCCCAAAGTCTTTTAAAAAAGAGACGTCAGAGATGCTAAGCATGGGACCTTCTGTATATAAAGCATGTGCAGGATAACTCAAGTTGCAGGATTGGTTTTGCAAAATAAAATGCAGACGTAGAAGCCCCAACTGATTTAGGGCATGGGATGGGAGGTGGGGAGCTTTTAACTATTTCTCTGTCATCATATTCTTGATCTGAATTTTCTATCTGGCCTGCCACCCCCCTGCCATCCACGTACACATCTGGTATTATTTGCATTGGGGAGTAAGCATGTTTTCTTTATAATGACAGTTTTTCCCCTCAGTAAGCCACATGGATGTGTCTACAAAATCTTAAGGAAGCAACTTCAGCTTAAAGGAGATTTTATTTAATTTTTAATCTGGAGCAAGACTACAGTGGGGACAGGTCTTCCCATCTTGATCTGGATTGGTTCCCTGTACCTGCAATTTACATTTTAAAAAGCAACACTCAGTTTTTAATCCTGTGATTGAAATACCACAGAAGCTTCCAGGCAAGATTTGTTTTCTTTAACACAACTGTTGTATTTTGAAGTGCACATACAAATGCATACATTCACACAATGTAGTATTTTTGCACCACTTTTATCAGACTTCAGGATGATTGTGATATCAGCAAATATGCCAAAGAAGAAATCAGTAGATAACTCCTTCAAACAGACAAAATGTGCTTAATTAAATCAATTATTCTGTAAATCTGTTAAAATGTCTGGATGAATAAAAATGTTTTTATCTACTTGGTTTCTAAACATTGATGCCAGATCAACCTCTCTGAACACCATTGGTGCAGCACACAGCTACATTAATCTTTGTGATGTCAAATCTGACATAACCTCAAATGGGACATGGCCCAGGGCCTTCCAAGCTGCGATAGGCTACAATGAAAGTGTTGGAAGAAGCCTTAAGTGTACATGCTCTGATAATTGCTGGGAAATTTCTACTACAGCTTGACCACCCATGAAGGTTGAATTGTGGCAGAATAAACAGTGCACTGTCTGGAAATTAGTCTGTGAACACATAGTTATTGTTTATCCCTGAGCTTGGGAATGTGGCAGCCTTGGGTCTTAATGAGTAATCTTTTCATTTTCCTCCAGCGATTGAGGAAATGAGACCAACTTGAATCAAGACTAATGGACTGCTTAAAACAAATTTTGCAAATTGCATGGATACTTAAAAGCTGTGAATTCCCTGTGTTTTATATCTTAATATGTTATTTTATCTACCCCTACAGAGGATCTATAGCTCTCTCAGTGGCAGTGGAAGATCAAAGGAAAGTGAACATATGGAGCAAGAGGGTTTGATTTAGGCACCTAAAATGGAAACTATAGATTAGGAAGCAGGTTTTGTGGACAGATGCATGAGATTTTTTTCCTGGCTCTCCTTCCTTTTCATATCCACACTTTTCCTTCCAGGAGCCTGAAGCCAGACTTTGTCCTGATCCGCCAGCATGCCTACAGCATGGCTCGTGGTGGAGACCATCGTGGCATTGTTATTGGCTTGCAGTATGCAGGCGTGCCCAGTGTCAACACTTTGCATTCAGTATACAACTTCTGTGACAAGCCTTGGGTGGTGAGTGGCAGAAGATGATGATGGAGTGAAGAACCAGACCTGTGGTACTGTAGGTTCTGTATTAGAACTGAACACAGGAAATTTAATGTTGTAAATTGGAGAACATACAAGGTGGTGTATTTGGCCTGATTTCCTTATTCTGTGCATGAGAGGTATTCAGTTTGTATCCAGGAGGGCTTATTACATTTTACTAACTTGTTTTTAAGCTGCTTTTGGATAATGTAAAATGTAAAAATACAATAATCATTCATCATTCAGTATGCAGGGTAAGAAATGGTTAAACAACACCTTTATAACAAGAGAAGGTAGCAATTTAAAAAATAGCAAGTAATGTCAACTAATTAAAACGTCTGAGTAAACAAAAGTGCTGAAGTAATTGCAGTGTTGGTATTAGTTACACTTTCTACAAAGAAGCTCTTTCTCTTTATCATCACATAATATATCCAAGATGCCAACTATCTTAACTCATAGGCAAGCTAACTTAGAAGAGGTTATCCTAGAATTAGCTGGATCCCAAACTCTTTGTGTATTTAAAGATAGGCATGAGTGGCACCTTAAATTGGACTTGGAAGCCAACACGTAATACTGTTTTTCTTGGTTGGGCGAGTTATCACCGGATGCTCATTCTACGCTAGCAGAAGCCTTTAGTTTGTCTTTGAGGACATTCCCTGGACAGAATATTACAAAAATTGGCTAAGTTATGTGTATCTAGGAAAAGCGGTGACTAGCATGTCAGCACCTCCCTGTGAATTGGGAATCACCTCAGTGTTACCGATGATGGTGGACATTGGATGAGATCTCTGACATTAGCTGGGTTGCAACATATTCTGTTAATAAAAACTTCCATTTCAGGATCAACTACAGAGAAGGAAGAGGGAAAGGAGTTGCAAAGGGAGGGGTCAATAGGAAAGTTAAAATAGAAGCCTGTGGAAATAGATTTAGAAACACTTCCCTTGTTTCTTCTCTTACTGCACTGTCTCTCCAATAGTTTGCCCAGATGGTCCGCCTGCATCGCAAGCTTGGTCCGGAAGAATTCCCCCTCATTGACCAGACATACTATCCCAATCATAAGGAGATGGTAAGTTGGACTGGAGTGTCAAAGGCTGGGAATCTTTCCGATTATGTGTTGAGACTAGCACATTTTGAGTTCTCTGGGTCTTTTAATAATTAAAAGGGCAAGTAAGCCATTTCTGAGTTGGACTGTTGAGGGTGACCATGTTTATACATTAGTACATATTTATGCATATAGCTAGCCTCATTAATGTGGTTTTCAGATGTAAAGTATGTCATATTTCCTCCTTAGCCAGCATGCCTTCATTTTCCTATTCAAGACTATGTCATGCATGACATGGCTTTGTCTTGTGAATGAAGTGGCCATACTTCAGTCTGCACTTGCTTTGGGTTTTTAATCATCTGTTCGTAGTTAACATGACTATAAAAAGGGACATAGGCTGCATCTGGGCTTCATGCTAGAGCTAGTGCTGGAGTTAGTAGCCCCAATGGCAGAAGATACTATTCCCTATTCAAGAAGACCACGAGATATTTAACATTTTTATCCACGATTCTCTTATCTATTTTGTGGGACAGGATGTTTTCTTGGCCAACAGTTAGACTTACTGTAAACCAGCAGATGTTTTCTCATGTATCTTCTAATGAAATTCTTATAAAGACTTCATCTAGGGGGAGCAGCTTAAGGGTGAAATATTCCTGCGTTGCCTATAATATTTACAAGAAATCAATTTTCTCTTAAAGGTGAAAACAAATCTATTGATAATAACTTTAATGTAATAGATAAAAGATTAGTTTAATGAATGTAACATACTAATATAATATAAAGTAATATGTATTGAGCAATATATATAATTCTGGGTATACAAAGGCTCAGATTGTTCAGGTTGTACTTATCTGGTAAACTGTTCCTAAATATGGACCCACTTAATTTGTTTCAGTATTTAATACTTACTCTACCATCATACTTCTTGTTCTTGTTTGCAAGTAGCATGCCCTCTTTCTGCCTATAGAAAACTTGGAAAATGTAATATTCTCATTAATAATATTTGTGTTCTCTTTTTCTATCTTAGCGTCTCCTGGAGGTTAATTTACCCTTTTGATCTAGCAGCCCCTGCTCACATCTTCATTCCTGCCCTCCAGCCAGTTCTTTCTGTTGTGAGGTATAGGCAGAGATTTTAAAATCAATGTACTTCTAGTGTAATTCTAAAGTACAATGATGAAAGCCAAGTTGTAGAAAGTCATCCTTCAATTTCAGGTAATGTCCTTCTACTCGAGACCCTGTAGATCAGCCTTGCCACTGTAGCTTGCCCCTGACTGTGATCAGAGATGGAACAGGGTTTAGAGCATACCTGTTGAATATCTGTATTGCCTGCTCACTTTTCAACTGCTAAGAAGCCAGATATTACTACAGTTATATCTTAAACAAGTTTGGGAGGGAGACCAAGGTTCAAAATAAGCATCAGTGTTCTCAAAAGTATTCAGTATTATAATATCCAAACAAAAGAGAGGTTATTTAAAGAGCACTCCTCATAGTTATTTTCAAAATGCAGAATAGTTTTGTGGGGTCTGAGACACAAAGGATGATTTGGCTGAATGACACTTCCCTTTCTTATTCCTTTCCTTTCTATAGATAGCACCCTTGGCAGGAACCAGGCGTTCCTCAAAATATATACTTTTCTGCTCTTTCTTCTAAATCCCGTATGTGTGCGTATTGCAGTCTTGTGACATTGCAGTTATTCAGTGATGGCTTAAAGGTACTTTTCCTGTGCTTAGAGATATGCTGTTGTTAATGACAGTTTCATATTTCCACACTGGATCTCTGGCTGAGCTGGGCAGCTTTGTAACCATGGTTTCTTTACTGCTAATCCAGAAAGTGGGTGATGGGATAATAGACCCAGGATGCCCAGATAGGGAGAAGGACTGGGGGCCAGGGTTGTAGTGGAAAGACTTGAAGTCCTTTTGAACAGATAAGGCTGTTTTCCAGGCTACTGAAAGCTTCTTCTGCTCCTTTTGTGAAAATCATCTACATGTATTCTAGTTTTCTTCCTGAAAAAACATCTACAAGATTTCCCTTGGCTCAGATCTTCCAGATTCCTTAGAGGAATCACTGTGACCTACTGTAGATGCCATTGCTACTGTCTTGTCAGAACCAGTACAGAATTTGAGTAAACTAATTGTTTGGAATTGGCATTTATTTAAAAAGAGACAACTCGGATAGAAACGGAGGGATTAATCAGGGAGAGGAGCACCTTTCCACAGTCCATAAGATGTTACTGCCTCAGGAGGCGAGCCTTGCGAAGAGACCCAGGTCCTTGCGAACTCAGTGACTGCCAGGTACAGACGTTAGGGTTCTCAGATCGAGACAGGCAAGCCAGGCGTTTGGCCTGGAGACCATCCCATATTCGGGACATGATCCCATCTGTCCATAGGCACTGGTTGTCAGAAGAGATGGAACATGGCATGGAAAGGCAGGGCATGACCTATTGAAAGAATAGCAGAAGGATATGAGGAGAGCGTGAGGGAGATGTTCCTCTTCAGTATCATGCAATACTCCATTACTGTGTCTCTTAATTTCTTAGTTCTACTTTGTTGTAATCTAGGATAAGCAATCAAATGTGATTGGGCCAAAAACAACTTAAAGTTGTTGCAAGTTAGAGATTTATGTCTTATCAGCGTTGAAGAATTGGTTCTAATTTTAATAGAATATATGCTTTGAACTGAGCAAGGACTGAAGGACAGATGACATAGGCTGTGTACTTTGTACATTCCTTTACAACTAACACTCAGGCAAAAGACCCCATCTTCCCAAGTCACTTCAGCATTATCCATCCCATTATTTACCAGAGTTATTCATTCCCATTTAGTCTGTGTCTCAGTGGATGTATGGCTGGATAATTAATTCTACATATGACTGGCTGCACCTTTGCACTCTTTCCTTCCGCCTTTTTTTGTTGCAAATACACCCACTATTAGCCTGCTTTATTCTTCTAGCTTTACAAGAGGCTAGAAGCTTTTGATTCCTATTGGTTGTGGAGAAGGAAAAAATCCTTCTGTGGACCCATAATGGAAATTCAGGATATTGATCTTTTGTAGGCTAGTTAAAAAAAAAGCCTTCTACCAAGATCTAGATGAGAGTTAGGATGGGTCTCCTTCCTCTGGAGCAAGCATGGAAAACAAGAGTTTTGGAGGAGATCGGTCTCTTATCTTCCAACCCAGTCACGTGCATAGAAATCTGTGGAATTCTGTGCAATCATCTACATGGATTGGATCTGTGGACTGACTAGATGACTTATTAGATAAAGCCATAAATAAGGATAGCCTTCACCAGCCTGATGCCCTCCAGATGTGTTCGACCTCAACCCGCATAATTTCCAGCTAGCATAGCCAGTGACCACTGTACCTGGAGCTTTTCAGAATTGTAATCTTACCCATATGGAGGGCATTAGACAGAGGAAAGTTGGGTAATGAGCTATAATTTCAGCTTTCAGGACAAGAAAGAACACTATGTGTATGTGTGTATGAGTAATGTTTTTTGGCTAGCTTTGCTTCTGCAAATCTGCCTGTAAGCATTTGCTCTTTTAACTGCTTCTGATGTCAGATCCCTGAGACAGAATATCTCCTAGACCCAGACACTCACTGTGCAGTTGCAACCCTTGCTGTAGTCAAGACTCAAGCCTCGTTTCTGTGCAAGAGAAAGCTGAGACAATGGCTGGATGAAGGAGCAGGCTGTGATCATGACACGATTGCCATCCAGCATCCCTGTTGGAGAAGAAGGAGAGAGAGAGAGGAGCTAAAATAGGGAATGTAAAAATTCTGTCTGGTGCATTAGCTACAGATTTTGCTTTTATAATCAAGCTTCCGCTTGCTGAGAATCTTGCAAATATATCAGTATTGCATATCTTCACCACCATAAGTAGGGCAGTATATTATTTTTCCCTTACACGGGTGATAATGAAATTAAATGTTGCTTCTGTGGTAATGCAAATTCTTTGCCAAAAATGTTAAACTCTGTCCCCTGAATGAATAACGCATGTGGGGTTGGGTGTTTTTTTTTCTTGATTTGGACTTCTTCCTTTGTTTGGTATTGCATATGATTTAATTGTATGGAGAATGATGTGAAATATTATCTTTCTCTTGCTCACTCCAGATATTTTATTAAGGGTTTGTTCTTTGGTATGCCAGAAGCAAAACTGAACCAAGCAGATTTTAGTTAAAATTGGGGAAAACTGCTTTAACAATATGGGCTGATAGTGGAATGGCTGCCTTGGGAGGGTGTGAACTCCAGTCATTGAAGTGGTTTAACTAAAGACTGGACAGCTGTGTTTTAAAGATGCTGTAGTTCTAATTTGTGTTGCAGATTCTTTGTTAAGCCAGGGAATAGATTAAAACAAGGTTTCTTCCAAGTCTGAGATGATATGACATCTTTTTTCAATTAAATGAAGTCTGATATGCACTGTGAAATCAAATCCCATACTATTCATATGTGCATATGTGTTTCTGTGCATTTAGCATGGGGTTAAAGTATCTCTGGTAGGTAGTAACGTTTCATGCTCTGTAACTTGGGCAATTAATTCTGTACTTAAAATTTCTCTTTCCCCCAAAATCAAAAAACAAATACCAGACTTCTTTCTTTTCTTTTTTTCCACGTAGAGCAGAAACATATTGTTTGAGTTGTTTGTTATAAGCAGCTTTGAGGCCAGCCTTGGCAGAGCCACTCACTATGGGGTAAAACTGTTCCTGGATTGTGTCATTTCAGACTGCAGGTGGGGGCTCAGTTTTGAATGCTTCGTTAAAAAAAAATTCACTGCACACAAAAAGTAGATGTCAGAGAGAAAAGCTTTGGCCTGGCCTAGCTTTTTCCATGACGTGCTGGTTTTTTAAATGTAAGGGTTGATTGTTTTTCTTTTGGGGGTAACTCTCAAATATGTAGCCCAAATACATTTTCTTGAGTTGGTTGCCTAGATTAGGGTGAAGTTATATGACAAATGTTTTAAATAAACAGTATGAACGAAAACAGTCTATAATATAAAGAATGCTAGCAAGATCAGTATGATGGACAGGACTGAGAAAAGAGCTAAATTTTACAAGGAGCTATGGACTTGCTGTAATGTTCTCTGTCTTGGAGACATGTTGTTCTTCATCTTATCAGATTAATATTGTGTATACATGTGCATATGCAGGCTTTTAGACAAAAGACTTTTCCAGTTCTCTATGGAATATTAAGGCTTTGTTTTGCCACTGAACTACAGCCTTCAAAAGATTGGCAGATGTTAGGTACTACCAGAGATGAAACCAGTTGGGAATGGTTGGTTCCTTTAGATAGTTTTAAAATATTTGTGGGAAGTAAACCACAATTCCCTCCTTCCCCTCTTCCTTTTATGCTAGATGTGACTGATTTCTTCAGTTTTTCCTCCCATAATTTATGTTCCTCATAAAATGTATAGCCTTGTTTTGAGAAGTTTCCAAAACAAAACTCCAAACCCCAAACCCTTTAGCTACAGGATACTTCAGTGATTTTCAGACTATGCTCCATGAGGGTGTGTACCACAGTCCCTGGTGCAAGTGTAAACATAAACATATTTTTTAAAAACTGCCCCAAACCTTGTAAGAGTACCAACTCTCACAAAAGTTTGGTGTTGTCACAATCTTATTAGATTCTTGGTGTTCTTGCCTGAGATTTCATAAGATTTAAACTGGAATACCAAAACCTTATGAGATTTGGCAGTCTTAATGATATTTCAGCTATTTCTATTATTAAAGAAATGTTGGAACCCTGTGGCTGTTACCAATGGGATTCACGCGTGTTATGGTTCCTGCATATGCTCGGTTACTGATCTCTAGTTTATGTGTTGATCCTCAGAAATGTATGATCATGATGTAATGGCCCGTACAAAGAAAAAAATTTGGGAACTACTGAATTAGTTTTCAGTTGCTCCTGGTATCAGGGATCACTCCATACCTGCAATGACATACTCCTCCCCTTTGAGTGGGCCCTTGTGTTCATAACCACAGAGGCTTTCCATAGCAGGAGTGTAGAGGAAGCGGACATCTTGCATCTCCTCTGGGCCCTTGTATACCTGGAGAGAGAGACAGGAATGTGTGCGGGGGGGTGGGTGGGGGTGGAAGAAGGAGAATTATTCAAAGACCAGGAAGGGGCTGTTATTAGGAAAGAAGGAAAGTCAAGCTTCCACTGTGATGTGAGGTTTTCACAGCCCTAACATATGCCTTGCATTGTATCTGCTGTTCCTAGGCTAGAGATCAAATCTCAGTTTCAGTATAAGCTGGTTGAACAAATACTTATTAACTAGTTTCACCTTTTCTTAAAGTATGTGAAAACTAATGGCATGCTTGATTAGCTTAAATTAAGTCTTTTTTTGAGACTTAAGGAATTATATAGGAGTGAGATAGCAATAAAATAATCAGGATACATTAAATTAATAATAAAAAATGCAGAGTTGAGGAGCTTCAGCTAGGGATACCCAGTGAATTTTGTTTCATATTATTTTACAAGAATATTTTTCATAGACTTGTGTCTTTGAGTTGATGGACATGGAATTATAAAAAAGCATCTTCTGTTAATAGTCCTATTAATGCAGCTTTATGAGAAGCTATTAGTGGGTCTCTTGGTTTCTTTCAATCATGGAAACTCACTGGGTGATTTTGGGCCAGTCACAATCTCTCAGATTAATTTACCTCACAGTCTTGTTGTGAGAAAAAATGTAACAGGAGTGTTGTTGAAGAAAAGCAAATACTTAAATAACGAAGAGGAAGTACTTACCTTGGTTGTTTTGATTTCGTGGCGTATCCACCACACAGGTTCTCCCACAGAAATGTTCACATGCTGCTTGCTGACATCCACAAATTTGCCTCTGATCACTACAAAAAAGAGGTGGCAGGTAACATCTTACCTACTATTTATTTCTGTTGTTTCAGCTGAAAGATTGTTAGTGATCCTTTAAATTCCTGGACTTCAGATACAATTCCTGGCTTGATTTAGTCAGTCTGAAAGCTTTAGAGTTCAGTTTTTGCCTAGTTTCACTGGATCCTACTATAAAACGATACACAATGTCGGGGTAGGGTCAGTGCTTGTCCTTCAGCTTTTTATTTTGGGTGATTTTGAAATGGTTGGGATTGTAGAGGGCAGCAAGGGACTCTTATTATGAAATCTCAGTTCTTTTTAGAATTTACAGACATCCACTACACAGATTCTCATACAGTGGGTCTGGAGTTACATCACCACCCACCTTTTAGCGCCATTGAGAATTAGTCTGTGACCATACATTTTGTTTTCAGAAAGGGTTGGAAATGCATTTCTGTCCTTCTTCCCCACTGCCTCCCCCAGAAGAGACTTTGAATGTCCTAAGTTTGTGTGGGGATGGTATATGATGGTGAAGGGTTTGATTTCAGAGTGAAAAGCCAATCTGAACTCTTCTCTGTAGTCCACTCAGGGAGCTGGTGCATAAATACCACTTCAGTAATTGGTAAAAAGAATACATAGGACTTTAAACAGATGAATACTGTACACATTTACGTGTATTTCAGATCTAACAACATAGGCACGAACCTTTTCTCTACCACAGCATCTTTTAGCAAAGTCAGTTTGAACTGTCAATTATTTGTTGCTGGGTTATAGTGACAAAGACATGAGCAAATCTGCACCGGTCCAGAGAGAGTTACATACATGAATTCACAACCAGAAAACCATTAGAGTGTGCAGTGCTATATTGTTAAGTTATCTTTGGGGGGGGGGCGGCCAGAGCTCAGTAGTAAAATACCTGCTCTTTATGCACAAGATCCCAGGTTTAAAACTTGGTTACCTCTAGCTAAAAGAATGAGGTGGCAAGTAATGGGACCGACCTGGAGAATCTGGCTGGGTTTGCACATCACGCTTAGCTGTAGCAAATGGTTAGTATAATTGCAATCTGAATGCATTCATTCCCACATGCTGTTTTTTCATCTCTACTACATGGCAACATATTCCACTCTTATTTGTTTAGTTGTAAGGATGTCATCGGGCTGCTGCTTCAGGACACCCGTGAACCTGTGGTTTGTTTTAGATTGGTGTAACTCATATGATATAGTGGTATGATATGCCTTCCCTAAATGACTAGTTCTTAGCTGCAATGGGACACTGCTTGGGGGAATACACATTATATTTTTAATGGCAAAACAGGTGAGAATGTAGCCAGAGCTGGACAGAATAGTTAGTATGGGGATCTAGTCTGAGCCTGATCTGTAGAAAAACTATAAATCTGTGTTATAATTTAATATTAGTTTGTTATAATTTAATACCAATCTGAACATCTGCAGAAGTTCACTGCATGGCTCTGAATATCTGTCATCTCAGCCCACCCTCCCTGACAGGGTTGTTGTCTGGAAAAATTGGAGGAATGGAATAATATGTATACTACTGAGTTTATGGGGGGAAGGCAGGATATGAATTAAGAGACAGATGCATAAAGAGCCAGAGATCACCCATCCCTGTGCTAAAGGCTTTAAAGCAGAGTGAGCTGGTATTTCATTACCCAGAGGGGGAATCACTATACACTGAATCTGTCACAGATATCTTATTCTTGTTCCAGCTTTTTCTCATATTGCCTGAATGTTACATAAAACTCAGCCGTTCTTAGCAGTGAAAACAAAACTGAAAAATCTTAAAAGTTAAAAAAAATGGAGCCAGAAAAGTTGAGTAGAAAACACTGTCATATTTTGTGCACCGGAATCAAACATCCGGATTAAATTTGTCCATTTGCTTAATTAGTTTTAAATTGCAGGTATTGAATTTTCTAGTAACAGATATTGAAAGTTGGTAAATAATGAAGTTCCAGACATATGTTGATTGAGTCCTATGACTAAAGGAATGGCAGCATAGATTGTATTTCAGAGCACCTAGGAGCAGTGCTAGACATCTGTGATTAGTATGTACATAATATTGTAGTGCTTAATAAGTTCTCAAAGTACTTTAAAGGGAGTAAATGCACATATTTAAATATTTCTGCAAACAGTGAAGAAGGATAAAACCTCAGCATTCCATGATACATAAACAAGTTTCCATTTAGACTGCCAACTTACTTAGCAAGGTTGGGAGCAGTCTCCTCTGCCTGTAATAGCTGCCTGACCTGTACAACCTAGCAAAGGAAAATGTTCTGGTATACATTAAATTATGGGGAAAAATAGCATTTTTCCTTATAACATAATTTATATATTAGGCTGCTATGGAAAATTACAGAAATTCTGCCAGGAGGGGGGAAAAAAAGCTGGCAGTCTTATTTCAGTTGCAGTAGGCTGAGGAGTTGATGGGTGGTACTTTTCTCAGCCTTTATTCTTTGGAAGTGTTCCAGAGTATTCATAGTGGTTCTAAAAGCCCTTCAACCTCCCCCTTTTATAAACCTGAACATTATGGCTACAAATCATGATAGTTATATGTTATTTCTGGGACCAGCGATAGCATGTTTTTCAGTGCCAGCTGTTGGGGAACAAGCATAAAGGTGCTTGTGGGCTTTTTGGAGGCATCTGGCTAAGCACTATAAGACCAAAATGCTGGCTTTGATAGTGCTGGACAGGTAGTTTACCCAGTAGAGCTCTTTTTCTGTCCTTAGTTTGCTAGAAAAGACATGTGTTTTTGGTAAGAGGAAGGAAATGAGACCTCAGTTTTCCAGTAGCAATCCCATCAAAGTTTTCAGCCTTATGCACCCCAGGAACTGTGAGGGACACCAAGTCCAACCCCTTGCTGATGCAAAAAATAACTATTTCTCTGATAGGTAGTCATTCAGACAGCTGGAAAAAATTGAGAGTAAATGAGTTTGCTACCTTCCAAGGGTAACTGTTCCACTATCAAGCGGTTTATGCCATCAGCTCCTTAGAAAGTTATTACTAATGATTAGTTAGCATAGCTTTTCTTGTAATGTGAAACCATTGATTTAATCTACAGTGTCTGGTTGAAGATTAAAGAACCAAGTTTTTGAGAAAATATTTCTGTATTTGGAAACAAAAAGTGACTGTTTACAAGTTTGTATGTAGCAGATTACAGTTAACGAAAATTATGAGATAGGAATTTACAGCAGATTGATGGGATACAGCAGAAATGGTATCTTGAGAGAGTAAGAGACAACAGAGAGAAAGACTGAGTTTTGATTATAGACTCACCAATATCAGCATTGCAGTAGGCAGATTGAGGATGTCTAGGGGCACAGGAACAGGCTGCTGTTGGATCTCCCTTCAGACTGAGGAGAAGAACGCTGGCTAAGAGGAATCTGCGGACTTTAGGATCCATTCTTTTTGCAGAGAGGAGGCAAGGAGTGAAGTGACTCAGATGTAGCCTGCGGGACAGAGACAAAGTGTTATTTCAGGAGAAGAAATTGCAGGAAATGAAGGGGCGGAAAAAACAGCAGCTATGAAGTATCAGCAGAAACTCCTGGACTTGGGGAAGCGTTGGCTTCCCACTTTACAGCAGGGGACAAGAGGGGGGATTCCTCCATGCCTGGCTGAACAAAGCTCTTTGTGTCCTGATGCATGGGCTGGGCTGACAAGCAGGATCTGAGTTGAGGGTTAGATGACTAAAGAAATGAACCCAGTGTGAGGGAAGACTAGAGTTTCATTTTGCTGAATTCATTTACAGTGGCCTCTTCATACAGGAACACCCTCTACCACCACACGGCACAGCCTGAGATATTTACTTGAAAGAAGAAAGCCTTAGCAGAGTTGGGATGACAGGTCAGGCTCTACAACCTGGCTGAACAAGAATTTCTAACTTAGAGATTTCTGTGCGTCACAGAAAAGAAGGATGAAAGAGAGGGTGTGAGGGCTAAGAGAAGAGAAAGGTCTTCCTGGAAATGCTCAGAGTTTTACCGGGGAATCAGCTGAAATCTCAGAAGTGGAGAGGTTACAGAGGGTCCCCCCTGGAGTGGGAAAGAGAATCTGGGGCGGACTTGGTATGCTGCAAAAGAAGAATGGGAATGGCCTTTCCCCTCACCTTTCTCTCTGTTGCTCCCCAGGCGTCTCCTGCCACTTCAAGGCTGCAGCTCCCAGCCCATCTGATTGGTATTTAAAGCTCACCCAGCTTCCCCCATGACTCCCCCTGCTTTTCCTGTCCTGTCTGCCAAGGAGGCGTGACTTATCCAGCCTGCGGTTTCTAGGGGAGAGCCAGCCGTGCCAGGGTGGGGTGATCATTGCCTTTAGAGATGGGGAGGAAGGAGCAGCATTAGCAACCCCTGAGGAAGAATTTCTCAGAAAGTTTTGGGTTACTCAATTGAAGAAGAGTGACGGTGATAATTATTTGGAAGGCTGCCTTGGAAGGGGAGGCAGGTGAAAATTCAAAGGGTGTCCATAGGGCGGCACTATTGAACCTGTTCCCTCTGCAGAAAGTCTGCCTTGTTAAAGTAGACTGCATGATTCTGGCAATCCAGCATGTTATTTCGCACATTACCTGGCCGTTTCTGCCTATTTTCTCTGTGTTGATAGCTGTGTCCATATGGTCAAATGGGACATATTCGGTCAGTGAGAGGTTAATGAGCCAATCTGTGATGTGAGGGAAGGACATGCTTTTCAGGTAGAATTAATATACTGAAGATACTACTAACTTAGTGAATTCGAATAGGCTAATTATGCAGATTATGCAACCTTATGAGGGCTCTGAATTTTCCATTTGTTAAATCTTATAAAGCTTGCGCTTTCTATCAATGGTGGATTGTTTTAACGAAGGTGTCATCTCACCAGCTAAACCTTTTCCTTCATGACAAGTTGTTTCCTCCTCTGTATCATACCTCTGTGTTTTTTGTTATGAGCCTCAAATTGCTCTCTTGGTGTCAGTGTGGTTCGCTCCTGAATTGCATGACAAACTCCTTGTGAACAGTTTTTCCAAAACATTGAGCACATACATTTGAAAGGGTTTTAGATTAGGAAAAAAGAATTTGAAAACTGAACAACATCTAGGATGTTATGTGTTTGCTTACTTTATATAATTTTTACTTCAGAGTTAATCTTCAGAAATACTTTGGATTTAATCTGTTTTTTACTCTCTTTCTTTTGTCTTTTTGAAGTATCTCTCCTGGTGATAAAATGGCACCTGCCTGCGTATCTTATATATACCTAGTTTATCACTGTTAAAGGAAAAAATGAGCAATACTAACAAAATTAATATAACATTCTGGACATCTTAGAAGGTTTGGCTGGATCCTGCCAGAAATAGAATGTTATTTTATTTACTGATATACAAATATACACATTAACCCATACTGTCTATGTGTTAATCTTATTGTCTATTAATCTATACTGTTCCCTCTGGCCTTGCTCACTTCCCTTTTTGGGGGGCCTGAGCACTTGATTTTCTGGACATGTCATTTTTTAAGTGCTTTCAATAGCACATCACATACAACTGAATGGACCTTGCAGATGAAAAAAAGATTGCCCATCCTGTTGTATTGTGTCCTGCCAGGGAGCTTGATAAATCTGTTTTTACTGCTTGCCTGGTGGGCTTCTAGTTCAGATTGGTGGATTAGAAAGCTAAGCAAGTTTCTTGAAACAAATATGAGGAGAAACATCATTTGAACAGTTTTAGTTATTCGTAAGCCCCCTTGGAAATCCTCTTGGCCCTCAGAATATGGCACAATGGGATGTTTCCTTGAAGCTATGTTGCCACTTCCTTTTTTAGTTGCTCCTACGCAGAATTTGTGGGGCGTGCTGAGTGCAAGTAAGTGTCGGAACATAACTGTTACAATTGTATTCCACTGTATGACTCAGAAAAAGAGATCCTAGGTCCTTCCTTCGCAACTGATCAGTAAAAGTCAGCACATGTCTTGCTGCAGAAGCAAAAATCCTGAATGTCATCCAGTCAGACTACAGTCAGCACACAGCCAGTTCGGCAGAAGCAAAAATCCTGAATGTCATTCAGTCAGACTACAGTCAGCACACAGCCAGTTCGGCAGAAGCAAAAATCCTGAATGTTGTTCTGCATATAATCATAAGGATTACGCAATATACTGATGTACTCCTTGCTCTGTTCCTTTTGTGAGCTGAGATAGCCAGACAGAGCTCCAAATTGGAATTTGTAAGGGAATCATACTGAGGGCCAGGCATCTCACCCAGCTTAAAATTGCCAAAAAAGAGAAAATTATCTAAATAGTATATTTTATGTTTATTTTATTTAAAACAATTGAAATGTGCTTTTGCAAAATAGCCTGATCTGAAGCGCAAGAGATCATGTAAGCCAAGCTGGGAGCTACAGTGTATTAAGTGACAGGGTCAGGATTTTCTGGGGTGGGGGGTATTTTTGGTATCTTGGTATTTTTTTTGTTTTTCAAAACAATGTAAAACCTATTTTAGGATTTATGCTATGTTTTTTATTGTTTCCTACTTGAAAATGCCACCAGTTTTTGCAGTTAAGATAAGAGGAGCTTTATAGGGGTTATAAAGAAATGGCTTCAGGGGACAAATATGGCCCTAGGGCTTAGGTTGTCCACCTCTGATATAAAAGGTAGTACCACTATTTCCTACCATTTCATAAATGGTCTCACTGTGCCCTTTCCCAACCTTATTTCAAATTTTATATAGTTGGTTATGTATGCTGCTGTTTATATGTGATACTGTGTTACACATAGTGCATTTGGTTTGTTTCATGCCATTGTTAATTACTGTGTCGTATATCTTGTTGCTGCGTATACTCTGTTTTCTGGCACAGATACCAGGCACATCTTCTGAACCATGGTTTGAGTATTTCTAATACAGAATGCTAGCCATGAGATTATTGACACAAAATTCATAGTCAGAAAAAGGCTTTTTTCTAAATGAAGAAACTTTCTCAGGCTCCTTGAAGCCTCTTGTGTTCTTCCTCCTAGCTCTCAATCTTTAGTAGAAAATTATACATAGATGTTTGGGGTTTTCTCTAAAATGATCTAGAAGTGTTCCTTTATCAACAGCTCAGATTTCTGGACTCTGCAGAAGTATGGCTGTGCTGTGCTGGAGAGGCTCCTGTTGCTGAATCCTCAGAAACTGAATGAAATGTTTTCTTGTGGAAGAGCAAATGAGAGGTTTTGAAGTGGTGTTTATTGAAAAAGAAACACCCAGGAAGAAGAGTGGTTATTGTTGAATCCTCTGAAACTTCTCTGAATTTTTAAATCACAAAATGAGTTGGAAGTGGGCTTATTTGTTTGGAGGAATGTAGTCCTGTCAGAATCCATGATGTCACTATCTTGGATCAAGGAAAATAAATCCTCTGATGCTCAGTGATTGCTAGTAGTGTCCAGAAATATGTAAGGATGCCATGGGATTTTCCTTTACATCCTTACATGCTGGGACATTGTTCAATCCTTTCATGGGCATTTCTTGTCAGGGATGGCAACAAAGGGGACACAGTACAATAGCAGAGCATGGCCTACTGAAGAAAGCCTGGGGGAAATGAGAGAGCAAGAAAACATGCTCTTCCGTGCCATGCCCAGATGACCCTAAATCTCTGTTTGGTTTCATCATGCTTACCTGGGGAGAAATAGCCAGAATCTGGCCATTTAGGAGCTTCTTAAGTTCCACTCACAGCCATTTTCATGTATACATTATATAACAAGAGAGAGAAAAATCTTCATACTATTCCTCCCACTGCAGCATGAATATCAAAAAGGGTGTTGTCAGAATTTCATCACTTAGCTACTCAGTTCTGTGCATCAACCAGGACATGGTTATATGGGAGGGGGAAAGTTTCAGGGTTCAAGGGTGTAGCAGCCACACAAGAACTGATAATTACATATTGTGTGTCAGTCCTTGCATCTGCCAAATGGGGAAAATGGGGAAAACCCCTAGAGGCCTCTGCCTTCAACTTCAGGTTTTTCATCCTTTTGGTCTCTCCTTCTTCTTTTTAGTAATGTTTTAATTTAAGGTTTTATGTGTTTATATATTTCATGTCCTAATGTTTATTGTGAATCACCCAGAGTTCCCCCATTGGGGGGAGATGGGTGGTTGAAAAATTTAATAAATAAATAAATAAATAAAATGGGAAAATGGGAATGAGCAGATATGCTAGTGGAGGTGTGTGCCAAAGCTCTCCTTTGCTGTAGAATTAAAGAGATGGGTTGAACAGTTTTTTACCTGTATCTTGGGTTATGACAAATGCATAAAGGGCAAGGCCAACATTTCTGAACCTTTTGTCCTTACTCAAGAAATTATGACCCTTCAAAATCAGGATCTTTGTAGTACTGGGTCCTTTTATAAGACATCTTTGAACAGTACTTTTGTTAATTCTACCATCATCACAATGTTAGCACAGAATATGTAGCCATCACTTTATAATGCCTAGCTATGTCTTTGCACTATTATGCATTTCCCTCTTCTGTTTACTATAGGCTGTAATCATTGTTGTTTGATATATGAACCCACAAAAGCAATTATTCTGCACGTGTTAAAAATCTTGTTGCTAAGAAGGTAGTGATCTGTGTTTTTGAACTGGCTGCAGAGAGTGGATTTCCCTTCATCTACAGTTGGTATGGAAATAGAGGATATTAGCATTGATAAGGTAGTAAAAATGGTTTTTATCATGAGGTCTTGGAGATAGGGTGGAGCTGAAAGACATGCTTCCCTTCCTTCTCAACCAGCTTGGAGATGAAGCCAGAGAATGGAAACGGGGTGGAGAAATCTGTTCTTCATCTGCCTGCCTACTCACCACACAGAATTCTGTGCACTCACCTGTATGGAATTCTTGGGTTACCCATATCAACTAAGCAATCTGCTGGGCAAGATTGATGGATAGGACAAAGAAATCCATAAGCAGATATATTTTCTACTGGATCATTTTCCACTGCGTAACATGATAATCAGTTTTTAAGCTATACAGAATTCTTTTGTGGAAGATTAATATTTAATATATTGTTTCTTTGCCAATCTCTTGCCAGGAATGTGATTGTTGTTGCCATATCCCTGTGACACAGCATCTCCTAGTGGCAAGATGCTTAGTGTGCAACCACCTCTTGCTCAGACCTCTTTCTTGTATAGTAATTACTTGAGCTTGTGGTGAAATAGCACAGTGAGAGGGTGACCTAATTGCCACATTGACTCCCTGTTCAAAAATGCCTTAAATCAAATGAAGTCTTTGGTCCCTCTAGTTCAGCATAGAAGAGGGGGTTGAGCTCCTGGTGGATGGAGGCTTTTTTGGTTATGTATTGTCTTTGGGCTGCTCACATGTTCTTTTTTGTCTTTTGTCTTTCTTTTTTAACTTTTTAATTAAAAGCTTCCCAGAGTCACTGGGAGTCAGGCAGTCTATGTATAAATAAATAAATAGTATAAATAAATAAATGTCTATGTACAAATAAATGAATAGTATAATCAACTAAGCAAGCAAGCAGTTCTCTAGATTCTCAGGCAGCAGTAATTCCCTCTCTGATGAGATGCAGATGAACCTTGGCATCTTTATACTCAAGCAACTAATCACTGAGGAAGTGCCCCAGAGCTGCATTTCCTTGCCTGAATACAAACCGTCTTTTCCTCACTCTTGCATACTTCAAGACTTCAGGTATTAATGATGCATATCACTTTTGTGCCAAATTTGTTTGACACCTGGTTATGAATGGAAGGTCCATTGTTCTTCAAGGCAGAAGAATTATACATGAATTTTAATTGCCTGAACCTCCCTGGCAGCAAGTGGGACGTGATATTTGCAGTGGCCTCCCCTTCTCCTTTAAGGGGACATTTGAGATCATAAGCATGGAAACTTTCCAAGATAGAGAAATTAAAAATTCCACAAGCATTATATAATCTCTTTCTCTCTCTCTCTCTCTGAAATTGAGAGGGTTCATTACAGAGGAAAAGACCAACACAGACGTAGGAATGTATCATGGATATTTACTATAATGATACTTTGTGGACAATCTTAGAAGAAGTCACATAGCATTAACTATCGTTGAATCTGGGACAGGAGATTCAAATCTTACTTCTATCATATAATTACTGAACTATTTCTTACCTACTACATGGTGGTGTAGCTAGTGTAGCGTACCTTCAATAAAACGGACCAACAGAATAAATCATAATCCAATTATTATAATTAATATGAAGAACTAATAAAACATCACTATTTTTTTTATTTCTTGAATCAACTTTGATGACGACACAAACACTTCCATGTAGTTTTGTTTGGTGGTAATATGGAAGGAATTTGCCATTGTTTCTTCTAGGATATTTTTTCAACTTCCCAATTTAGCCTACGGACCTAGGATTTTCTAGTAGTCTTCTATCCAAGTATTAATCAGATCCAACAGAGCTTAGTTTTTTCAGTTGTGGAGTTGGAAGATACCACAAGGATCATTTAATCCAACCCTCTGCAATGTACAGGAAAACCAATGAAATCATAATCCATATGAAGTGGCTGTGCAGCATCTCTAAACCTCTAGAGATGGCAAAAACCCATAATCTCCTTAGATAGATAGTTTTTCCTTATATTTAAACAAAATCTAGACCTGTATTTTACACTTGTTACCTCTGGTCCTAGTTTCTATGGCCATGGAAAATAGTTCTTGACCATTATCCCCATGACATCCTTTTATGTACCTAGTGTACATCTTGAAGCTTGGTTTAAGATTACCCTTTGATATGATGGAGCAATGCTAGACTACAATAAATACAAGGTAAAATCTTCAGTAAATAGGCAGGTCTTAATTTGGCCCTAAAATAAAGCTAGCGTTGGCTCCAATTGGGTCTCAGAGGTTCTGGTTGGGAAGAGCATTCATAATTGGAAGAACAAAGCCAAGAAGGCCCTTTCTTATATCATTAGATCAGTGTTTCTCAACCTTGGCCACTTGAAGTTATGTGGACTTCAACTCCCAGAATTCCCTACCCAACCATGCTGGCTAGGGAGTTCTGGGCATTGAAGTCCACACATCTTCAAATGGCCGAAGTTGAGAAACACTGCATTAAGTCATGTATAGTTCTCAACCCTTGAAATAGCTTTTTGGCAGATATTAATACTTAGGTGTGTATATGTAGTGGAATAGAAATTAAATAATGAATAGAATATAACAGTAGAGAGGCACATTTTGTATACTTTGTGGTTTAATACTATTCTTTTGAAAAATGTCTTGGGAGGACACCTCTTCTGGGTTTGTTTTTTTGAGCTGATCAAACATAAATTTACATAATAAGTATAGAAAAGATGATTGTTAGGACTGTACCATTGAAGAATGGAGTCTGGGGATCACACAGGACTCATTCCTCATTTGGGCATTCTGAACATAGAAGAGTATACATTCTGCGACTCCTGAATTGCAGAATCTCAGGGAAGTACCTAATTTTTGTTTCTGAATGCGTACATCTTTCATCTGCAGATGCATCTAATGAGATTCAAGAGTAGATGTTAACTTTTGTGTGACTCATTTCTGAAATCCAAATTTGAATTAGAATGAAAGTAAGAAATGCCATCCAAAAATATCGCTAAAACTTTGGCCAAATCACAGGTCAGATCTGTACATTGGCCACTGTTTCATAAATCATGGATTATAAATCCATTAGCAAGTGCTGTTATTGCACGCTGTAGTTTTGATACCTTCTTTCCAACATGTGCTGGCAACAGTGGAAAGATTTTGGCTGCTATGGAGTGGCATGCATAGGCTTGCCAGCTGCATTCAAACTGGGAAACTTTTATGTTGCTTAATCAGGAAAATAAATTAGGGTTGTAGCTGGCTTATCTTGGTTTATTAACTTAAAACACATTTCATATCAGGTTGAACAGGGAATTCTGATTTTATTCAAGCCAGAATCTCAGCATCAAAGTAAGCGTATGAGAGAAGAGTATGGAACAGTAGCATTAAATCAGGGCCAAAATGATTTATGAAGCCGTGAATGAACTTCTCAGACTACCCAGAGCATTTGAAACTAAGGCGATTAGATCTGGTCAGATGTTCTTTTTTCTATATATTTCCCCAGAAGAAGTTCTATACAATACATTTAATTATTTTTGGATGCATGTTCTAGGAACTTTTCATTGATGAAACATGCAGGTGGAATAGTGAATGAGAGAGGGGAAGACTGTGAAACTCTTTCTGCATATGCTTTTGGATGGCCAATTAAATTGCAAATGCAAATTCCATCATGAACTTCTTTCCCAGTCCAGTTGGGCAATGGATTTATAAATGCATTTCAAGAAGTGCTGCTGCAGCATCAGATAATACAACTATGCTGTGAATTGGTAATTAAAATCTAATTTCACCTCTAAGATCGTGCCTTTCACAGTTAATTAACAGTTCAGCTGCCGCCTCTGAGGGGACTTCCATGTGCTACTGCTTCCACTCCCCCATCTTTGCAAATCATTTTGACAACAACTATGTGTTTTCATTACATGCTGCACACATGTGGCTGTTGTGGTATTGGGGACAAGCCACTTGGCAATCAAGACATTCTTTCTCATATACATTCCAGGTGAAAGGTGTGATGATTGTATAGTATCATGGTTTTGCATCTAGATACTTTTCCCACCATCGGCCACACTGTTTGTAGGTTATGGTGCAGAGCTCTTTCTGCAAAATTCCTTCCCAGCTTGGGGGAAAAAAAACACCAAAGGAAGACAGAAGTACTAAGAAATGCCCCTTTCTCTATTTTTTCCCTTTATTTCAGCTATATTTTAAATCACCAAGTTTATGTCTATTGAGCTAAGACAGTTCCATGAGTCCATAATGAAAGAAGTTAATCGTTAGCATTGTGCTGATGATGTTTAATTTTGATGTGGCTATTAAACTAGGTTTTTGAGGCTGTAGCTCAACATTAGATCATCTACTTTGTATGCAGAATATTCCTGTCCAGTTCTTCACATTTCCAGCTAAAAAGGATTGAGTATCAAGTGATGGGAGGTCTCTGTCTCTGACACATTTGAGAATCAGTGCCAGTCCTGTCAGAATACAGAGTGGGTAATGTAAATAGTTGAACTTGATATAAGGCTCTTGTCACTATCACCATTGCCATTTGATTTTCCATAATGAATGCCCTAAACTCCTGGGGCCATTCTGCTAAAAACTAGACAAAATGGTAATGAAGCTTCCACCACTTGCCTCTAATGAAGATATCTCCTCCTCCCAGCCACATTCTTTTTCTGTTTTCAGTCAATGAAAGAAGAACCAGATAATAAAAAATAAACATATTAAAGAATAAAGTTTGCAGGCAGGCAGGCAGGCAGGCAGGCAAGCAGGAAGGAAGGAAGGAAGGAGAAATGCAGGCAATTTATTCTGATCAGAATGAAGCCTAGTATTAAGTGTGCCTGTTTGCTTAAGTTATTTCAGTTACAAGTTCTGAGCTTTCTAGTGATAGTTTTCAGCCATTTTTAATTGTGCAATATTAGGTACATATCAAGCTCTGTTAATGTAACACAGTTGACTCTAGTGCAAGATATGTATCCCATAATACATTTGTGAGTCTTCAGAGTGCTGCAAAGTGTATGAGAGGTGAGGTAAGCGATGAGAGAACATTTCCATTCACAATTCACCAACATTAACATTGTGGTATATATACTCAGGGTGTCCCATGACATACATCCAAGTTGCTTTGTAAGGTGAGGAGAAGAAAGCCAGGAAGCTGCAGAGTTTAACTGAGTTCATTGTTTTGCGGAGAAGACAAGGAATAGAATGACTCAGGCATGGCTTGGTGGGCAAAGAGAAAATGTTATTTTGGGGAGGGAGCTGCATATAGAAGAGAGAGTACAATTTTCAGCAGGGATTCTGGGCCTGTCACTTGGGAAAAGACAGCAGAATCATACATGAGAACTGGATGACAGGAGCGAATGATTGGAACTACTGGAGGACTAATTTGTTGGGCTTCTTCTGTCAGTTTCAGACTGCAGCTTCTAGTTCACTTGGCTGGTTGCATTATTTCTATTTCCCCTTACTTTTTCTGCCTTCCCAAGATATGATAGATACACCGCTGGTTTCAAACTAACCACAATCGAATGATCAAGAAACCAATAGTCATGATGTATGGATAATAGGTTCTGCACTCAGCTTGGTGGGTCACAAGTAGTTCATGCTCCCATGAGCAAATTCAGACATTGTCAAATTATAGCATTATTATTAAATATTTTAATTGTTTTCGATTTTTGGGACTGAATATTGTGATAAATCATTAAAAAGATGGTGATTGCATTGCCATCCCTGTCCTTGATCTGACCTCAGTGATGGTGCAAGGTCATGTATCACAGAAAAATATGCCACTGCTATTACTTGTCTAATTTTTCCTGGCACTGAGTTCATGGCTCACGTAAAGTGTTACATAGAGCTTTTAAAATTGCGCATTAGTATATGACTCAGAAAATTGGATTCTGGTCTTGTCTTCACAACTGGTCATGAAATATAGCTCAGCAGAGCTGAGGAACGACCTGACACAAGCTGAAGCTATGGTTTTGTGCAGGAGAAAATCTTCAAGGCTCTGACGGGATTGTGTCAAGCTATGTGCAAGCCTTCTAGCCTCACCTTCTTTCTAAAGTTAGACTGGAACATCCAGTTCAAAGAAGAGTACATAGTCAGGGCTGGGCAGATAGGCTTAATTGACATTGGTCTCAAAAGAGTAGGTGTTGCAACTGTGAAACAGGGCAACTGTAAGACTATTTTCTAACCATGTTAAGGAATGTGGGGTCAACCCAATGGCTTGTATATGATTCCCTCCTTTTCATTTCATTTTCAGACCTCATGAGGATAATGTTATGCCTACTTTGATGATTTCTATAATCATAGTTCCAAATTATAATTTATTAAATTATTATTATTACATTATTTATTAAATAAATAAATAAAATAATCCATAATTTTGCTAAGCAAAATACTTTAAGGTAGCTTGGTTCTTGTACTGTAGTGCAGATGTAGCATTACAGGAAAAGTGAAATTCATATGCAAAGGGAAGGGAGAAAGAACATAATAATCTCTCTTGAATGTCTTAATTATAGTTTAGGAGATTGGGCAGAATTACATTCGTTCACAGATGATTAATTAGGTAGCTACTGGAGACAGCCACAGCACTGTTCTTTACCCTGGCCCTGGGTGCACATTCTTTATGCTGTTCAGGCTCTGAAGCCTTTACAGAGTTATGTCTAGATAGGCCTATTTACACATATTTTGTACTTGAATAATCTGCCAATGATATCTGCTTATAGTGTAAAGACACTATCAGCAACATTCTTCAGTGAAATTCTATTCTGGATATACTCCAAGGGTCCTGCAGACATGTGGTAATCTATTCTTCCAAAGTAACATGGGGTGCTTCCAAATAAAGCCTTTATCGCACAGTCTCCTTAATTCATTTATGAAATTTTTACTGGGGGTTCAAACATCATTATTTTCCATTTACTCTGTGGTCCTTCCATGATCTTTTCCTAACCAAAAAAGTATGTTAAGGAGGAAAGGATTGCAACGCTCTGTAATGCTCTTTAATTTGTACCACTAGCAAATAGCTATCCATCTGGAAGCAAACTTTAATCACTATGAGGCATCAGCAAAGAAGGCGGCTTAAACTATTTTAGTTCTTGCTAAGAACCCTCTTTGAACTGCAGAGATTAGAAGCATTTCCATTTGCAGTCTCTCCCTTTCCCCAAAAGGGATAATTGATATCCCCAAAATATCAATTGCTGTTTGAGACAGACCCAGTGCCCTGAAGAACCATGCTAAAAATCTGACCTGTGTACTAAGTCATGTATAGGTTTAAAAAGCACACTTATGCAGGTGATTGAATTTTGAAGAAAAAACAACTCCAGAGCACTACTCAATCAGTACATGTTCTGACTGGCCCACTATTTGTTTGCACTGAAAATCCTCCCCAGATGGTTCAAAGTCCTATTTGTTACAAATTCTGAGAAACTCTGAAAAGCTTTAATATATGGAAGAGGGGCTGTACTTGCTGTGCTGAATGGAATTTACACCAGGGAGATACACAATCTATTAGACATCTGAAGTCTCATCTCTATATACATTCCAGCTGGGATTTGAGTAAGCACTAAGGATTCTCAGTAACAGAAGTTCTGTTCTAGAGATGTTGTCAACCGCATTACTCTGGCAGATAATTGGTGTGGTGGGCTGTATCCTTTTCCTGGTGACTGGGTATCCCTTCCTCAGTTATTCATGATAACATGATATGCTTTGTAATATCATATATTTCCTTCTTCCTCTTCCTTATCACTAACTATGGCCAAAATCTCCCCTTTGGTATGAGTCAAGGAAATCATTGCAGTATTCCTTTATGCAGGTGCTTGCTATTTATGGAATGGGTTGGCCCAATTTCCATCACAGACAGATGGACAGACAGCTAGAATTTCAAAGCCTCTTAAAGGAGAATCTACAGCTCCACCTAGAAAGAAATGTTACTTTGTTGATGTGCCAATAGTCAGGGCAATGCGTGAACCATTTTCCTCTATCTTGCAAGCAGACTCTTGAACTGTCTAGAACAATCTCTTACTAGAAATGAAAGGAACACATTGTGCTTTTGCATTGGTATGAAGTATAAACTGCTCTTTGAACTTTTTTGAACCAAGCAAACAACGCAGTCAGGCTTCTGTGATGGAAAGGAAATCTGATGGCTGAGATGCAAAGTGATGAGCCAATTCATTGATAGCAGATTCCTTGTCACAAATTATCCAGCAGAAGGCTGAACCAGCTGGGGTTAAGAAAGAGAACACCTGTGGTTACTGGACGTGTGGCAGAGAAAAAACAGGCTGAGGAAATTGCGGTTGAAAAGGGAAAATAGATTCTTCCATTCATCATTGGCAGGAAATTAGGCAGTGTTTTTATTTACTTTTATTTGGTGGTGTCCAAGATGAGTAGACGTATTATGAAAATGATACAGAGGCCTCAGGAATGGAGAGCACTAAACATGCGTTCCCTCATGTTTCTATCCCCCAAGATTTTTCTGGCCACAAGGGTCTGCCTGCAACTCTGTTTTGCAATTACTGTATCTTAAGATCAGGAAAAGGCAGGCAACAGTGCTGGCATTGGAACAGGAATCAAAAATAAAAGTCAGGGAAAAGTCTATACATGATGAAAGGGCAAAAGGTGGAGAGGCAGAGCTTTCTCAGCTCAATAAATAATAAATTTTCAGAGCTATCTTGTTTTTCTGTTGGCTATTAAAAATGCTCTGATAATCCTTGACATAGCTGGTCTTTGTAGACTGTATTAAAATCCTGTGGGATGCATCAGTATTGCAGTGAAGGCTGAGAGAAAAGTACATTGCCTAAGACCAAGGTGAAATTTGAAATTGCATATAGCTTATAGTTATAGGCTTGAACACTAACCTCGCAGCAGAGTGAGTTGCTTTTGAAACATAATGGAATTTGTAGAACAGATTATAACATGGCATGTGGAGTGTGAGTTGATATAAATCAAGTGTCTCAATGAACATGCAGAAAGCTTTGCACAAAGTTGCTCTCTGGAGCATCAAAGGAATCTGCTAGATTTCTGTTTAATCCAAAGCCTGAACAAGGATGGACAGAAGATTCATCAGCTTAAATGTAATGTCCTCTCTTTCTTTTCAGTGACTCGATGAAATGTAGTATAAAATAGCGTTTATTTTGCTTTCAACCTGCCATTAAAGATTCAAGAGCATCACTCATGAAGGATGGGGGAAGAAAGGAATAACCTCTTTACATCGTCTTTCACAACATATCCTTTTTTATTCCAACTAAATAAATAGTATTTCAACTTAAAAATATAGTAGAACTTGAGGATCTGTTTATTAGATTTATATCCTGCCTTTCCTTCAGGAGCTCAACACAGCATGCACAATGCTCCCTCCTCTTATTTTTTCCCACAGTAACAACCCTGTGAAGTCAGATGCACTGAGAAAAAATGACTGGCTCAAAGTTGCTCAGCTTCTGTGACATAGCAGCTTCATCGTCAACATATTATACTTGTTCTCTGGTCCTATGCTGGCTTCCTTTTAGCTTCCAGCTGCAATTCAAAGTGCTGGTTGTCGCCTGTAAATTCCTACATGGCTTGGCTCCAAGTTACTTGCCAGACTCCCTCTCCAGCTGCATCTACCCTCCAACCCATGTGTCTCAGGAGAAACTTGGTGTTTCCCCATTTCCGTGAGGCAGAGGGTCATGGGCACTGCTCCTCAGTAGCAGCAGCTGTCTTGTGCAACAGCTTCCCTGAGAAATTAGGTTGTCTCCCATTGTTCTGGCCTTTTGGAAACTCCTAAAAATTGAGTGGTTCCATAGGGTGTATGATGAATTATGAGATGCCAAGCTTGATTTTTTTTAAAATGTTTTTGGGTTTAAGATTTCAGAATGTTACATATTTTAGATCTTACCCTGGAACTAAAATGCTTATAATTTAAATGTAATGTCCTCTCTTTCTTTTTAGTGACTCAATGTTGCTTATAGTTATTGTAAACTGCCAAGAATCTTGCAATTGTGGAGGGTATAAATATGGCAAATAACTAAAATAAATAAATTGTATTGTTATTTTTGAAAGTTAAACTATGCTTCAGATTCTGCAGTGAATCATGTCTACTCTTCTGTGTTGAAGTATGTTCCCCCAATATTTCCTGTGGCGAATGACCTTTCACTTTATTATCCCTATGCTAGTATTCTTTCATGTTCCTCATTTTTAATGGTTTGGGGAACTAAAGTCTGCTCTTTAGTCTGTCTGGTATAGTTTTTAATAAATGTCCCTAACAGACCTCAACTATACAAAACTAATCCAATCACTTCTATCAAAAACTCCTGAACCTCCTAAAATTTGCACAGCTTAATTCTGTGGTATAGGAATTGATTGATACCCACTACCCAAGACCTTTCTAAATGAACTTCCAGAATGGGTGAAGTTTTACTCATCAAATAGTGTAGCTGTAATTAGATAGTATGTACTCATTACTGTTGCTAAAGTCCAAAAGAGTATTTCCTAATCAATAAACTGTTGATGGCTTTTTTCTCTAACCAAATTTCCTTAACCTGCAATCCTCTCAAATCCCACGTAAGCAGAACATTTGTGGCAGAGTGGATTTTTCTCTGTCTTCAGCTGTTTCTCGCACAGTTGGCTTCTGAGGCATTTTCCAGGTCTCTCTGCTGATAATGCTCTCCAGATGGATCTCTTCCTAAACTCTTCAGATGTGCCCCCTACTGCCTTCATAGCTAGCTCGCGGCACAGCTTCTTGCCACTTCTATCACCAGTGTTGGCCTCTCTTGTTTTCTAGCAGGGTTCCCTCAAACGGAATGATTATCTAATTTCCATACCTGAGCTCAGCCTCAGCAGTCTGTTATGGACTATCCTAACTCATTCTCCAACTGTTAAATAGATTTTTTTTTTTTTTAACTTGGAGTCCTGGCCAGAACTTCTGGAGCAGTCAGCTGCTTCTGGTCTTCTAGTTATCAATCCAAATACATTCATCTCCTTTCACTTTCAGTCAGCTTGAACCTTTGGTTCCATAGCAACCATTCATTGGTGTGATGCAGAATAGCAAGGGTAGGCTTCTGGCCTACTGAGTTACCTTAAAATCCCATTCAGAAAGCACTTAGGGGACACAAACATTGCACTATATAAACAGATAGGAATAAAATGATTCTATATGCTTCCATATTAACTTTTTCCCCCTGTCGTTAATGTACTCCACTATATATATATATATATGAGTTGCTGCTGCCAAACTGCATTCCAGTGTAAGCCACATATTTTTATGACTTATGCCTTCATTTGTGGTTAATTTTTCTAATTCCCCAGCAGTGTAATGTCAGCCTGCTTGATATGTTATCACTTCGATATCAGGAAAGTAGTTCATAATTGCTTCCACTGGCAACTAACTGGTATTACTGTGATGTTTGTTTATTATTAAATTATTAAATTTGTATGCTGCCTGACTCCCAATGACTCTAGGTGGCTCGTAACTCAAGACACATGGTTTACCAATGTAATCCAATGGTACATTGCAAACTAGTTGCCTTTCCTTGCTGGCCTTCCCTGATCCATAGCAAAATATCAAAGAAGTCTAAGTAAGTAGCCTCATGACATTTCCCTTGTTCAGAAAAACCAAAAGTCCTTAGATCAGTATGATCAATGAAACAATACTGCAGAACACACTGGAACTCTGTGCAAGCCAAATATGTGATGAAAATTGAATTTTTCAAGTGTTCAGTATCCATAATTTGAAAAAAAAAAAACACCCACTGATTTTACAGTGTTTACTTTTGTTTGTGTTAGAAAACTTGTTTGATGGGAGGTAAATGTATGGAGGACCCTGCCTTAAAGATGGTGAATGGCCAGAATCCTTGGGAATTTAGGATTCAGCCAAAGATGTGCAGGGGCAGAAGATTAGGGCCATGTGAACTTCCTATATGGCCATGGAGAAATTATTTCAGCCTTAGTTTTTCATAACTGTGTCCCTCATATGGTCAGACAATCTAGCTGAGCTATTATGAGGGCATTACTGTGAGAACGGTACAATGTAGTGAGGTGAGTACTGTGGGTGGGAATGCAAAGGTGGAGCCGTCTGTTTTGGGCTAGGCATAGATCTAGCCTAAGAATTGTCCCTAAAACAGAAAACAATCTTGCTTTGAATAGTAGCAAGAACAATAGTAGAAACAATAAAATGATGGCAATAGTAATAAGAAGAAAAGCAATACTATTATGTATATTGATAAAATATCAATGATAGCACATAGCACAGTGGTAAAACAGCAACAGCAGCAATAGATTATGAAGGGCATGACCAGTAATTTACCATTTAATATTTTAGTATTTCTTATGCTACTGCTACCATTTTCATCCCTGAAAAATTACCTTCTACTAGCAAATGATCCATCAGCGTGGTATGTTATTATGGGTGTTCTGAGCTTCCCTCATGTTCTGTCTTGGGCAAAATATTGTCCCAAGCTATTTCCTTATATTACTTTTTATGGAGCTCATAGGATTCTTTCTTAGATCAGGAAGCTTTTTTTTCTTGTATGAAGTTGGGTTCTTTCCCCAAAACATGGGCATAAAGAAAAGCAAAAGGAATCTTGCTTTTTCTTTAAAGATTTTAACAATTTCTGTTGTAAACATTTATATTACTCTTTAAGAAGTTGTAAAATCCACATGTTTTATTCCAGTTGTAACAGTCTTTCACAAATATGCCCTTAGAGAAATGCTGCCCTTACGAAAGACAAATATAGAATGATTGTCATCTTGCTGATGACAATTGCCATTCACTTAAATGGAAACAATAACCACATTACAACTGACAAGATGTTGGGTTTTTGCTGTTTTGTTTTGGAAAGTTTGGTGCTCTACAGCACTTCTCTGCTATTTTAAATGACATGATGGCAAAGAGAACTATGCTAAGTATAAATAATAAGAGCCAAGTGATATATTATAGCACGAATTTTGGCAACTTCTAAATATATGGTCTTCAACTCCCAGAATTCTCCAGCCAGCTTAGCCATTGGAAAACACTGTGCTGTAATGAAAGATTTTGCAGCTGCTAACTTCATTTGGAATGGAGAAGGTGCTCTCCTAATTCCTACTTACATATGTCAGTCACATCTTGAATGTGATTAAACTGTAAAACACAGAAGGCCAGCTGGTAGAATCCATAGAAGGGTTTTTGGTGGAGGTTATATATCTGAATACACTTCCTCCCGCCACCTTTTCTGCATGCAGAAAAATAGCATGTTAGCTAAACAGCTATGCTGATCCCTTCTCCTTGAGTTAGTAGAAAGCATTTAAACTTACAATTTTCTTCCCATCTTTAGCCTGTAGACATCTAATCCTGGAAAAAACTTTCTGACTAATCGTGCATTAACTACTGACTGCACATTCCATATATTTCTCTTTGGTAATCTGACCTGAATTGAATTTAGAATGAATAAACCAATGAGATTCTCTGACCTGCAAGTTGGTGAAAGAGATATAGTTCTGGGTTGGAGGAGAGAGAATGCCAAAGCATCAAAATCAAAATGCTACCACTTTTGATAGGCACCAGCTTGGGAAGAAATTCCATTAATCTTAGTATATTGAATAAATAGGCTATAGTCTTGTGATGGGAGATCTATCAATAATTTACGGAAAACTACAACTGAAGTTCTTTTTCAACTCCATTTGAAAAATGATGAGACAGGTCTTTCCCCTCATCTGTTATGTGAGGCCAAGCAGATTCAGTCAGAAACTTTCCATATACAAAGTATGTGTTCTAAATCTCAGCTCCAGGTGTAAATTTCTTTAAAAGCCTTTTGGGGTAGAGTTTAAAAAGCAGGATATACTGTACATGTTAATTACATTAAATGAACAGTTGGTCACATGGCAAATAACCGAGATCCAAGACTTGAGACTTCTATTCTTACTTTCTGTGTGGTTAGACCTGGTTGAGTTTGAAACCAGGAATCATAAATTCTAATCTTGGCTCTGAGTGGGCAGTGAGGTTAGTGAGAAGAAAGCAGATATGGCTATTTGGAGCATGCCTGCGTCTCAGACAAACCCGTTGCACTGTAGTTGCTTCTAAGGATGGAGTGTAACAGTTTGTGTATTTAGTTTATATGGGGGTGGTTCACTTTCCCTGAATGATCCATTGTTCCTGGAACTGGTGCTCAGAGCGTAGGGATGAACAGCCAGGGATTTGTCTGAAAAGGAAACGCAAGCTGGGCTGAGAGCCAGGCCTCAGTTGGAAACAGCTGCTCTCCCCCTCTGAGCAAAAAGGGTGGGAAGCCTGGCTGTATTTGTGTGGGGGGGCAGCGTGCTGGTAGTAGTCAGAATTGGGGTTGCAACAGAATGAGGAAATTGTGGACAGGGGTTTTGAGATGAGGAGATACACCTTGTCAGGTTGTGAGTGGCAGGGCTGGGATGTAACTGCTGAACTGAGAATAGTGGAGAGAGAATCAGAACTTTTCTTTCTACGTCTTCACAAGCTCTTCTCTGATTTGGCACTCTGTCAGGGTATTGGGCTGCTGTGACACAGGAACCACAACTTTCTCATGCCTATTTATCCCTCACTGTAGAATCCTGAGAGCCCTGGCAGTGGACTTCTATCTGCTAGAAGACGGCCACCATTCTCCTTATTCCTTTCCTAGAAAGAAGGATGGAGTACCGTCTCAAGCAGAACACACCATCTTCAGCTAACCATATATGGCAGAAGTAGGACTAACCGTACCCATGCAGGCTCTCTGCAATGCTATGGATTCAAAGAGAAAACAAGTTTTTGGAGTGTGCAAGAACACCAAATCAGTCTCTGCTTAGTAAAATAACATTAATGCTGACATAAATCTTATAAGATGTTGGCGTTCTCATGTAATCTTGCAAGATTCTGCTGGAGTTGCCAGGGTTGCCCAGCCATTCCTTAAAACTGTGCAGTGATATTCAAGGCCTGAAAGGGGAATGGAATATCAGAGGAAGAGGACAAAATGTTGATGTGCAACACAAGATAGCAAAATGACATTTATTCATGGAATGAAGCAGGCTGGCCAGAAAAATAATCACAGTTGAGGGGTTCGAAAGCTTGACATTTTTGAGGTTGAGCATTGTGGGCGAGCACGTCTTGCAAACTAAGCCTTGAGATTATACATTTCAGCAGCATCTTTATCTTTGACACACTGTGTGCAACCATATTGATTGCATTTGTGCAGTGCACTTAACTTGGTTGGCGTGGATTGTTTTTAAAATCAAAGGTGAGAACGCAACATGTCAGAAATCTAGAGGAGGCCTCCTAGAGCCTGGGCAGTAATGCCGAATCCATAGCAACGTGATAGGGAAGTGGCAGAAGAATTTAACGTCATGGTATTCCGTAAAAATGAGTGGAGTAATCATGAGGCGGGGGCGGTGAGTGGAGAAGCCCACAGCCTTCAGCAAAGTGATGCTCTGACCCAAGTGAATGTGTGGAGGTACCGCTGAGATAATGTCTTCTCTCATTTCTGTTCCCACAATGATTCTGGTGGCTGGAACTACTCCAGTAATTACCACATCAAATAGTTATATGTAATATGAGTACAGCATCATTTCACAGTCTTCCTGTCAGGACTGCATGTTCAGTGGGAACCAGAGTGGGAGTTTTATAAGTAAAAGTCCAGACTATCTTGACATTATGTGTGTTTATTTATTTATTTTTTACTGTATTGTACAGTGGGGATGGTGAGCTGGAATGGTTGATCAAGCTCCGAGCTGATCAAACGAGCTTGATCAGCCATTCTTTTCTTTTCTTCTGTGTGGACCTCCTAAGGATAAGTCCTTTCCTCAAAAGCACTCATAGTATCAGAAGAGATGGTACTGTTGGTGGTGGGGATTTTTGTCAAACATACATCATGTTGGAGATTATTTTCCTATGGTCAGTTCATGGTTAGATGACTGGGATGGTAATATGCTAAGTGCCATCATGTTAACTGTTATAGAATAATAGTGACCATTCTTCCCTGCATGATTGGAGCAGATCTATGCTGCAGTTTAAAGTGGTGTGAAACTCTTTTAATTGACATGGCTTCTCACCAAAAAAGAAAACAAAACCTTGGACAATTATAGAATTTCAGGGTTCTTGAACATTGTTGGGCTACAACTCCCATGCTGCCTGTAGGTGATGGAAATTGCATTCATAGCTGGAAGGCACCACGTATGAGTTCCTTAGAGAACTACAGTTCCTACCTCCCAGTATTATTTGTTTGGGAACCAAAACAATTTAAGCAGGACAAATATTGCTTTAAATATGAAGTGTAGATTTCCAGGAGATGGGAAGCCGTCAGTATAACCTGGCTTAAAAAAATAATGTAATAGCCATTTTTGGTGACTTTACCACAGTAAACAAATAGCGTGTGGTTGCTTAAATTCATTTGTTTTCTTTTCTCTTGGAAATGAAACTGTAGTTTAATTATCCCTTCTTTGACTATTTAAAGGTGATATTTTCAAGGATCCAGGGTTCCTTTCCAGGGGACTCTAAATCATTTATAGATCAGTGAAGGCCAGCTAAGTGCTGCTACCTGCTATGTTGCTAATCTGGCTACAGCTAGTTGTATCTTATGCCAGAGTATGTAAGATCTTTGCCCTTGCTGTTCATAGGGTAAGCAGTTTATCAAAGTTTCTGACAGATTTATCAAATCCCTGATACCTTGGCAGGCCTTCTAGCTTCCCAAAACTGCTCAATAATTTCTTGTCTTTTACCCTTCCTCAGTTTTCTGGATCCATTGATGACAGGGATTGAGTTTGCCTTGAACGTTAATATTATGTTAACATGTGGTTTCAAAATTGCAACCTTTGAAGGAATGTCTGGTCTTGATGAGAAATTCCTTGTTTCCCTGGGCAGCCTTGTTTCTCTGTGGCTTAATCTCTCTCCTTGCTAAGAACTGGAGATCAGTTGGAATTTGTGTCCTGCTTTAACCCTGGTGATCAGATGCACTTCCTTCTCTTCTGCTAAAAAGTGTTAGTGTAAGGAAAGACAGCTGCTAAAAGGGTTATTCTATAATATTTCCTGTTATAGAGAGTGACAGAAACGTTTGCTCACAAAACTATATTTGATATTAATTATCTGGCTAATACAGGTGGTCCTCGCTTAATGACCACTCATTCAGTGATCATTCAAACTTGTGACGGTGCTGAACAAGTGGTACTTATGACCGGTCCTCAAAGTTCCATCTGTTGCAGCATCCTCGTGGTTGTCATTTGCAACCTTCTTTGTCGGCTTCCTACAAGCAAAATCAATGGGGAAGCTGGCAAGAGGTCACAAATGGTGACTATGTGAGATTCTTGCTTAGTGACGGAGTGGGATTCTCTTAACAACAGCAACCAGGAAGTGCCGGAACTGTCATCGCTAAGCGACGCACTCAGATGACATCGGGCTTTCTGACTGCATTGCTTAGTGATGAAAATTCCGGTCCCAATTGCTGTCATTAACCAAGGACTACCTGTATTTTATATTCAACCCTAACATTTGGAGGACATCAAGAATCAATTTTTGATTGTATAGTAACGCATAATGCTATGCAATAGCGTTCAGTGCTAATAGCTGATTTGCAGTCACTGTGAACAAATCCTACATGACTTCCATTATTTTGTCATTTTGCTAATCCTAGTGGAGATCTAAATAGGAAGCATGCTCTTGAACTTGTAGAAAACCTAAAAAAAAATGAACATACATGTTTATGTCATTATAAACATTAAATGTTAGATTTCAGAATCAAAGTTCTGAATTTGCAAAATTTGACAATCCAACCTGTATTTGCAAAATGTGTTTCAATACTACAGTAGTTTGAAGCCGTCTTTTCTGCTGAAGGCCACAATCAGTTGGCCTTTCAGGGTACTGATCCTCGCTAGATTATATGGGTGTAGCATTGGAGGTGACTGATATTCTTGTTCATTTGGAGGATATAAAGTTTATTATCTTGCAGTCACCTCACTTCATTGTATGGCCAATTCAGATATCATCATCTTAACCTGCACCCCTCCTGTATTTTTCCATTACTTCTTCCATATTTGTTTTCTTTCCATAAAAATGGATTAAGGAGGAATAATTGCATAATGTCTTTGAATGGTAGTGCCAAAAGCCCTTTGTCTGCCAGCACCCAGAATATTGCTCAATTAATTTGTAAGGCCTGAAATCCCCATTACTTACTATCAATTCATTTCTTCCCTTTTTTCAACAAATCTAAATTGTCTGAGTAATGTTCAAACTGTTTATCCACTGTTTCTGGAAAATGATACCAGGACATGCTAGTGTACTGTAGAAATCTGTTAGTGGAATAATTTGAATTTCATCAGTATCTTCCTCCCAGGCAGTTATTATTTTTCCACTGTTAATGTTGGATAAGAAAAAAATAAATGGTAGGGAAGCACAGGAGTATTTGAAGTGGAAGGCATTGTCTAGACATCCTCCATGCACTGTAAAATTCTATGAATGGGGCAGTGTGATGTTTAAAAAAAAGCCTAGAAGCTTTGCAGGTACCCATTGAAACTGGTATTTGGCTTTCTCATAATGAGGCCTTTTAGGTATATCACTAAGGTTTTGAGTGAATACTGATAAAGCATTGAAAATATATTTGGATGTATAGGTATCTCACCAGTAAACCAGTCAAGGATTTAGGAACACACTGGGACTTTTCATCCATTATTCTGTAACTCCACATATGTATTGAATGTACACTGGCAACGTGTAACCTCTAAAGTTGGCTGTCTGAGGGTATGCGTCTCCCATATTTTATTTTGGTGGTGCCTCATATATTACAAAACTCCTACGTAGGAAGATGAACTTTAGATAGTCATATCTAATGACTGTACAATGATTGTGCAACAGGCAAAATTATTTGCATGTGGATTCCATGCTGATGATCAGCTTTCAGTTGAGGGATTTTATGATGAATCAAGCCTCTGGGGTTGCCTTCCTCAACTTGGTACCCTCCACATATGTTGGACTTCGACTTGCTTAGTTCCCAGCCAATGTGGCTTTAAGTACGCTCCCCGTAGTTCCCCTACCCCTGATCTTCTTTAAAACGGTAAGAAAGTATATTAATTCTTGAAAAAAAATGCAGGCAAAGCTGGGGTTCTTTTTCGTCAAACCTGTAGTGTGAAAGTGTGGGATCACCCTCTTCTTTCTAAATTCCATAAAAATCTGCCAATGAGTGAAACTTTGACGATAAATCCCATTGAGTATAAAAATGTAAGAGAGTCCTACTGAATTATGCCATAGGTACTGTGTCACCCAGCAGCCAACTGGAGGTATTTGGGAAACTCCAAACCTGGACTGGAGGGCAAAAGCCATCTTCCACTTCGGCTCCCAGCAACCAGGATATAAGGCATGCTGTCTGTGATTTAGGAGGTGATAAACAGCCATAAGTATTAATAGCCATTGGTACCTTTATCCAGTTTCCCTTCCATTGAGAGAGGGAAGAAAAATTATTGTCTTCATGTTATCTAAACTGTGCATTATTTTATGTACCTCTATAATTTCTCCCCTTTTTATTCTAAGCTAAAGAGCACCAATTGCTGTAGCTATAATCTTTGCTTATAGAGAAACTGCTCCTTTCTCCCAACATTTTGGTTGCCCTTTTTGCATCTTTTCTAGCTCTATAATATCATTTTTAAGGTGCAGTGACTAGAACTATACACAGAACTCCAAATATGGTCTCACTACAGATTTGTGTAAGGATATTATTATATTGGCAATTATTTTCAGTTCCCTTCATTTTCATTAGTTTTTTTCCTATCTTTTACAATTATATTTATTTCTTAAGTAGGTTTGCAGAAAGAAATAGAAAAATTATAGAATATAGGAAAAAAAGGGAAAATACATGAAAAACTACAAAAATAAAACATAACAAAACAAAAATAAAAACGGGGGAAACTATTGATATATGTCACATATTAATCAAATATAAAGCAGATTTCTAAATCTACCTTAGGGAAAAAAATGTCTAAGATTACAAAATGTCATAAAATCTATGCTTTGGAAAATCTTATTGAGTCATTTTTGATAAAATTGCCTTTTCAAAATGGATGTCATATATTTCTTGAATCCAATCCTTAATATCAGGAATATTACTACTTTTCTAATTTTTCAAAATAATTCTCTTAGCAATACCCCAGGCCTGAAACAACCATAATTCCTCAAAAATAGTCAAATTCTAGTGTTTCAGGGCTTAATTTAACATAACATCTTTAACAGTAAAAACAAAAACAACCCTCCCCCCCCAATAAATCTAACCTTAAAATATTATTCTGAAAGGATATCAGTGATTCACAGGACCAAATCATGTGAATCAATGTGCCCTCAATTTTTTTACATCACCAACAGAGAAAGTCTGACATCCATCCTTCCTTTTCATTTCAAGCATGGAATTTGTCTTCCATACAGCAGCAGCATGCTGGGTAGATGTTTCCATCAAGCTGTCCACCATTAATCCAATATCTCTTTCCTACTCAGTCACAGCCAGCTCCTATTAATATATGTGTAAACTTTGAATTTTGGGGGCCAATACATGTCATTTTACACTGGTTTAGAATAAACTGCATTTGACATTTCAAAGCCAGTTTGGAGAGACATCTTAGCAGCTCTTCATAATGATTTTTGAAGAGTTTGGTTTCTTCAGCAAATATGAGAGTGTTGGCGAGGAGAAATTCCTCAACAAGTTGAAAGGCTTTGCTGGCTCTCAGCACTATAAGTCAAATGGCATTGCGCAACTATTCTGCCTCTTCTTCCTCAGTGTATTTTTATGGTAAGAGAAATGATGGATGAAGCGTTGGTAAGGTACAGATAGTTAAAAACAGAAGACATCATCTGAATGGATCTCTTGCAGAATTCCATGAATGAGGCAGGGCAATTGCACACTAAAAATCTTTTTAATTAGATACCAAACTCCAAAGTCATGGGCAGGCAACATCACAAGATTTCTGTTTTCTCACATGTGCATTCCCCAAAATTTTAAATGAAGATGTTAAAATCTCATGTGAGATTTTGCACAAGATCTGAGGTGGAATACCCAAAGTCTTGCGAGATATAGCAGTCTTGGGAGATTTTGGACAATTTAATGAAAAACATGGGGAGAGATCCTGCATATTATGCAGTGGCATTCAGCAACTGAAAGGTTTATCAACACCTGACCTAAGCCAAATAGGGCTTTATATAATACACATCTTAAACTTAGTTTAGTAGTAAATTGGCAACCAGAACAGTTACTTCCAAATAGACACAATAAGATCCTGATAAACTGCCCCTTTTGGCAACCCAGCCATAATACCTTGCATTACCTGCACCTTCAAGTCCAAGCTCAAGGGCATTCTCTGGGGCAGTACGTTACAATAAACAGTCTTACAGATTCTTCGATCAATGTGGCTATTCCTATGGAGATCTTGTTTTGTTATATAGCCCAACTTCAGGATTGCACCACCTGTTTTTCAGAGGAAGCAAAACCCTGTCCCAAACTTCCCTAATTTCTGGTCAAGGAAACTATCAGTCCTGACAGAATCTTTTCCTCTACCAGAAGGACAATGACTGATTGGATCCAAATAATCCCTCTTTTCCAAGAACAGAATATACCCTCTGTCAGAAAGATACATTCATAACTGGTCAATGTTAAGAGCCAACAGATGCAAAATGATTTTTTTGAGAGCAAGTCACTTTGATCTCCTCCAAGTCATGAAGTGCATCCCTTCCACAAAGGTGGAGTAATCTAATCCATCCTTTGCAGCTGGATCAATCAGCCATAAAGGGCAGAGGCCAAGAGGGCATGCAGTCAGCTGCACAGCTGTGAGTGTTCTGTCAAATCTTAGGCCATAAGTGCTGAAATTAATCCCAAAAAACTGAACCAGGCAGGGAAACCTCATTTGGATTACCTCAACGGTGAACTCTAGTTCGGCATGGACCTACTGAGATCCTTTTTCAGGCCTTACAATAACTAAAAGTAGTTTGACATATAGAGGGATCCCTTTACTAGGATTTCTTGCATGGTGCTTAAGACATGTGGTGCTGCAGTAATTTTAAATGTATAGGTAGAAAATAGGGAGCTACCCTGAGATGATGCATGTCATCTTGTATCCTAACAAATCCAGGCAGTTCAATACTGGAAATACTTTTGAGGCTTGTATTTTTTTGGTGTCCTCTGGTTTCACATAGTTTATTATGCAGTTTTTATGGACAAGCTATTGTCATTGTGTGTTAGAAATGTTCTGAGATAACAGTAGTAGTAGTAGTAGTAGTAGTAATAATAATAATAATAATAATAATAATATATTAATATCTGCAAGAATACTACTTGCCTGCAAGCAAGAACTGGTGGGACCACAAAACAAAGTAATAGAAAATGAAGAAGCTAAAGTGCTTTGGGACTTCAGAATTCAGTCAGACAAGCACCTGCCACATAATACCCCAGACTTAACAATTGTTGATAAGAAAGACAGAAAAGTCTGGATAGTGGACATTGCAATACCTGGAGACAGCAGAATAGAAGAAAAAAAAAACTGCAGAAAATCACAAAATATAAAGACCTGCAAATAGAAGTAGAACAACTGTGGCAAAAGAAAGCAAAGATAGTACCAATAGTAATAGGTGCCTTGGGTGCAATTCCAAAACATCTGGAGCACCACTTGAACACCATCAGCATTGACAAAATCACCATCAGTCAATTGCAAAAGGCAGCTTTACTGGAACAGCTTACATCCTGCATCAGTACCTTTAATATTAGTAAACATCTGCCTATCCCAGGTCCTTGGGAAGGACTCGATAAGTGGACAAAAATGCCAAATCCAGTCTAAACATCTAGCTGACTGTGTGACCAACAATAATTTATTAAATTTACCGTATATGCAGCCTGACTCCCAGTGACTGTGGGCAGTTGTCCTAACAGACGTGTATATAGTTTTATATTCATATCCTCCTAGTTATTTTTCCTAGTTCAAAATACTTGGGAGAACACACAGATTAGTTGTGCTGCCTTTGTTAAAAAAGCAAAGTAGTTCTAAGCTACTTCATGTTTTCTGTGAGTCACAATGAATGATAGGATTGAATTTGCCAAAGAAACAAAGGATAGTGGTAATAGTTTATACTAATTTTAATTGTTTAATCAGGGATGCCATCAAACTAAACAAACAAACCCCACGTGATGCTGACATCACCAGATCATGACCCTAACTGGATATGACATGCTTGCCCCCAGCCACGTGATTCTGGTGTCACAAGGATATGACACCTACGGGATATGACATGTTTAACCTAATCCCAGCAAGGAAAGGCTGCTAGTCCACCCTAGAGTGAATAACTTAACTCTAACCCTAGCCCTAACCCTATATGGATCCCAATAAGAACTAAGTATAGTGAATAATTAACAGAACACTAGGAGCCATGCAGTTGGAGGTCAAAGGCCAATGTAACATACTGGAAGGGACAATTGGACTGAATCTCAGTCTTCTCAACAACATCTTCCCTTACACCTCTGAGAAACTCGCGTTGTGTCGTTTTCATCACTTGCCTCCTAAATCAATTACAAGCCTCCCTCATTATCTCTACATCTTATCTGCCAGGACCTTTTTTCAGTTTAAACACATTACCTGCATTAGCAACATGCCATTTCAGAAAATTTTCATCATGGTTTCAGGATTGTAATACTTGGCATTGGGGAGTGATCCATTGTGCTGAACAAATGGGGAAAGTACCTCTTGCTGCCCTGAAATCCCAAAGCTTTGGGTATTTTGCTTAATTTAAGGGGCAGAAAGGAGAGACTATCAATAAACTGGATCTTAAAGTGTGGCAGGGTAAGAATACATAGCAGTTTACTACCCTGACTCAGAAGTTCAAGTTGGACCTTTTCACAGATCAGTTGTCTCAGGACTAGGTATCTATCTGTGAGGAAGTTAAGCTGGGATTGCTGTCTGCACTTGGGAAAAGCAGCTGCAGCCAGGCAGAAACACTCCCCCCGCCACTTCCCCAAGGCTCAGCACAGGTCATGTTTTTTTCCAAAGGGCTGTAAAAACCTGAGAGATTGGCTCATGTATTCATTCATTCATTCATTCACTCATGTTTACTTACAAGCATCCATGCTGACGTTCCAGCTGCCTGGCTAATTGAGCCACACCCTGGTGTTTTCAAGGACAAGTGGATGTCCAGAGGCAGGCTCACCCCACCCAGGCCCTTAGCTTACAGAAGCAAAAGTGTGTGGGTGTATAGGAAAAAAGGAGATAAGAAAATGGCAAGCAGACAGGGAAGCGGGAGGTGGCATTTGGAGACTGACAACTGTTACAGGCAGGCAAGAGGAGTATCAGTCAATGGCCAAGATCATAAGCTATGGTAAGCAGCATATCCTGGCGGGATTCCTGCCTGGAGCTTGGCTTGGGAGCTCAGCTGGAGTGTTCAAATGCAACGCTGCTTAAGAGCGGAGCTTGGAGCTTGGCCTGGAGCTCGGCAGCAACCAGAAAAGGAGCAACCACACTGAGGCAGCACCTCATCCCAACTAGTGCAAGAACTTTTGGAAGGATACAAAGGTTGTACGCCACTTTACAGACTTTGAGACTTTTGTTTGGGCTGAGTATTAAAGGACTGAGTATTAAAGATGTATTTACGTGGCAACATCAACTTGCAAGGCCTAGAAAGGTGGAGTTAACCCAGAGCAGTAGCCTGGTGTTGGGAAAAGTGTGTGCCATAATGAAGCATGCTGTACAAATCTGCTATGCTGTGGTGTGTCCAGTCCTTGGAAAGCAAAGACCTTCACAGGTGGTGGTAGCAGTGGGATCCAAGAGTGCAGAGGTGATCAAGACATGCCAAGAGGTGTGTGATAAGGAGGCCAAGCAGGAACCAGTGTTTGAAACCTACTTACTAATACCCTGGCCTTACAAGCACTTCCTCAGACTCGAGCTTATACCAGGCACCAACAGATGGAGCAAGAAAAGGCAAAAATGGCTGCTGAGAAGCAAATGGAAAGCTATGAAGCAGAGGCTGAAAATGAAAGCAAGCCTGACCCAGTTGAACCATAGTCCAGTACTATGAAGGAAATGTTTCAGCAACAACGGGAAGAGCATGCACATCTCTTAAGAAGAAAAGAAGAGAGCAAATGGCGTGAGGCTGAACATAGAGATTGTCTAGAAAGAGGAAAGGAGAGAGAAGCTCGAAGAATGGAGTTTAGAAAGCTAATTTCCCTTCTCAAGGACAGGGCTGGAGAAGGAATGGGGCACATGATTTGGAGAGTGAGGTCTTCCAAAGCACTGGAAAAACGGGGTTCCTGCCATCCCCAAATAGTGTACTTGTTCTTGCAAGACCTGGGGAAGACCAGAATGGGGCGTGCAGTTTGGAGAAGAAATGGCATGAGTGGCTTGGAGAATGGTGTGAATGGCTGCAGGAAGAAGGCCTGGGGTGGCCAGCAGCTGCTTCACATACAGTAGGGTCAGGCCAGGCACACCTCATCAGCAGTGGGAGGAAAATGGTGAAGGTCAGCTGGATGTGGCAGAGCCTGTAGAGTGCAGGGCAGCGGGGGCAACTGGGGCTTTGTGCAGTAGTGCTGGGGTAGCTGGCCACAGTGTGGGGCTTGAGGCAGCATTTTTCAGCAGCAGTGGTGGTGTTGGGGCTGAAGTAGAAGCCTGGGAGCAGTGGCAGCTGACTGAGACTGCTGAAGGCCCCGGGCCTCTACTTCAGCCCCAGTGCTGCCACTGACAAGTGCCACTGTGCAGGGTGGCCAAAAGGGCATAGATGGGGGGGAGATAGGCGGGTGGGGGGAGTTGTAGTGCCCTTGCAGTTGTAAGTGTGGGCGACTGAATTTTGATCATGTGACTGCAGGGGCGCTGCAATGGCCATAACTTTGGGCATGGGCCATAAGTCCATTTTTTCAGCACCATTATAATTTTGAATGGTCGCTGAACAAATGGTTGTAACTCAAGGACTGCCTGTATGCACTATAGGGTGCTTCCAGTCAAACTGGATTCATGACATACCAGGATAGTCTGTCTACTGTAGCTGGGAAGTTCTTGGCTCTTCTGCCAAGGACTTCTCCCTTCAGCCCAGCTGTAGGAAAAAAATAGGAAGATTGATAGCAAAACTAGGCATGGAGCCATTCAGTTACATTAAAACCCTACTCAGAAGGCAACAGGAAAACATTATAACACACAAATAAAAATACAGCAGAGTTTCTTCACATCCCATATACTTCTGTCCAAACAAATGGAATACTATCATTCTTTACAACTTACCTGCACTGTACAGTACCTTTGGCAAAATCTTGGCAAAATCCCGATGTTCTCTTTACTAGAAATATATTTAAGCCTCGCAGAATCCATGATTCCTGTGTATATATAGCCTACAGCCAATTCTGTGCACAATTATCAGTAAGAATAACATTTGCTGGTTATGCGGAATAAGTTGCAATTGTCTGGAAAAGTAAAGTGATGTTGTTGATAAATTAATAAATAGAGCAACTATATTCTTTTTGAGTTAACCGTTGTCTAATCATTTATCTCGCATATATTTAGCCTTGACTTCAACCTGATTTATACAGATTTATTTATTACTAGACAACTGCTACATTTCAGATCAGATGTCACTGGTGGAGTTTTATATCATTCAGTGTATTCATGCATTCAACTACAAATCACCAAGTGTTAAGAAATCAAGTGTTAGACATTGGCTTGTAACAAACTAGCCAGCTTGTCTGCCTGCCTGCCTGCCTTCCTTCCATTGACTCCAACCTGCTTACAAGACCCCTGTTTCATATTAAGATTGAAAACAGTTCATACTTACACTTGTTCATTTATTCATTGAGGAAAATGATCCAAAGCCACACATTTGTGTGTGGCCATTTGGATCATTTTCCTCAGTAAAAAAATGAACAAGTATAATGTTTTTGATTCATTTTAATTGGACTCTCTTTATCTAGTTTTAGGACTTGGAAGGAGAACAGATCATGTTCTAGGTCACATTTATTTAGAAATATTGAACATTCAAAAGGGTTCACAAATTTTTAAGCACCACTGTACATGGTTCCTTGTTTTGCATAAACTTGTAATTTCTTTTAATGGAACTGAACAGTACTTGGCATTGCAGTAACCTTTGTGGCAGACCGTGGCGGCTAATTGCAGTGATAGTCAACCTTTGGTGATTCTTTTTTCTTCTTCTTTTTCCAGCTGACAACCTCCAAATATCCAGTGGTGGTAAAGATGGGACATGCTCATTCTGGAATGGGAAAGGTGAGGGGTATAATAGTTCCCAAAAACTGACCCTGAGTACTCTCAATCTCTCAATCTCACATACCACCACCATAGAATTCACTCAGATATTCCTTCAAGATAAGCTGATGTATGTGTTATCCCTTTCTAAAGGTCTTTTCCCACTTGCACCTAACTACGGCATAAACATGTCTTGGCAACATCTTTTTTTTACCATGTTTCATGATTTTTGCCTTCCTGTTGTCCCCAGCTTTCTGAAACAGGTTTTCTCAGTCATCCTTAGCCATATTAGGGTTAAAGTAGTGTTTCCCCTATTCTTCTGACACCATCCAAGAGTAGCCCCAAAGTATTAAAATCTGTTAGGATCACCCATCACCTTGGAGTAGGGATACCAGATGTCTAGCAAAAGGAGGATGTGTCTTTCCTTTGGTCCTCATGTCCTCCGTCTGGCAGGCATAGTCTTAACATCAAAAAATTGCCTGGCTTTTTGAGTATCACTCCCTGAGCAGTTTTTCTCTGGGGGGCAGTACTTCCCTAATAAGTTAACAAGCTCAGCTTTGTGACCTTAATTAGTACCCTCCCCCAGTGTGCGTAGCTGCCTGAAATGTACAAGACCGTAATCAATTGCATGCTGAAGGCTTTTGCCTCTTAACCTGGGCTAGTACATTGCTCTCAATGTGTATTCCCCATTGTGTGCCTGTTTACTCACTTGTAATCCCTTCCTCTCAAACGAATATAAATTCAAACCCTGAACAGTTAGTGCATCCTCCTTTCCCCCATTTGTCCTCCTTTCCAATTGTCTCTGTCCTCCTTTCCCTGTTTAGATATCTGATAACCCTACCTTGGAGGGGAGTCACAGGACTGGCAGTGATCTGATACTGAGGCATAGAGCCAGGGATAAGGACTCTCAGTGGGGTCAACCAGCTTCATGCTGTTATAATTTTCTGCTGACTCAAGCCAGTTCAACTCAGCAGTGGGGAGAGGCCCTGCAAGGCAACTCAAAGTTGTTTTTTTAAAAAATGATCTAGATTAATTAGCTTGCCTTCATCTTTGTTTATCTCAGTATCTCTTACATGCTGATCACTTAGATCTCTGCTCTGCCTGGAATGCAAAGTTTATTACCTAGACCACAGAGCTGCTAAGCTCTTGCTTTGTACTTCTAAACAAGTTACAAGCAACAATATGTTCTTTTTCTCTCTCCTAGGTTATTTTCATTGTTGAGGCAGAAACTTGTGAGACCTTAGTGTATTCCCAATTTGGCTCTGTGGTCCCTGTCTGCTCTCCCTTTCAAGGGGCAATTGTGGGAAGAATAATCTCTCCTCCCAATATCAGCTATCCCAATCAGCAACAAATAGCTCTTCAGTGTTTTAAAATATTTCCCAGCAGCTCCAGCTGCAATTTATAACGGATTCTACTTCTGTTTAGGAACAAATTTAGAATTTTTTTGTTTGTTTCTTTATTTAACTGTACTTATGACCTAGCCCAGTCCTGGAGGCCTTTGGGCAGCATACAACCACAAATAAAAGCCAAAACAAAAAGAACCCACAGTATAATGAAAATACCATCAGAAAGCAAAAGCAAACTCAAGATAGCTACCTATTACCATTCAACTGGGACCAAAGGCTTGTTAGAATTGAGCCTTTGAGCTCCAAAACATCTGCAAAATGGAGGCGGTACAAAGTTCTGGAGGGAGGGTATTTCCAGCAAGAAGGCCTGCCGTCTTATCCATACATCTACCTCACGAAGTAGGGGGTTTTTGGAAGGTCCTCTCTGGATAACCAGACTGGATGAGTAGATTTGGCTTTGGTGAGCTATTGTCCAATGTTTGTGAAAAACCCCACAAAAATAAGAAACGAAAATAAAAGAATAAAAGATGACAAGAATTAGACAAGAATGAAAGAGAAACAAACCCACACAATCCAGGAGGCTTCACTCACTGTCGCCAAAGGCTTGGGGGAGCCAGGTCTTCAAGGCACTTTGAAACACCAGCAGGGTGGGAGCCATCTGGATCTCAGGGGGGACTTCATTCCAGAGGGCAAGTTCTACTACAGAGAAGGTACACTTCTGGAATCCTGATAGATGGCATTGTTTAATTGAAGGAACTCAGAGTGCCAACCCTGCCAGATCAAATCAGGCAGGTAGATACTATGGGAGATACATGTCTAGTCACATTTGTTTTGAGAATTCCTCCAGTACTGTTCTAGGTCTCTCTTCTGGTATGTGTTTTCCTGGAGCTCCTCAGTAAATGAACACACACCCTGGGATTGGCACTCAGGGAGAAGCTGCATAGGGGCAATATGGTCCAAAGCCCCAACCTCCTGCCTATGCCAGACAGAGACTGGACCCTCTGCTGAATTGACCACCAGATCCCCAGGGGAAACCCCAAGCTCTCTCTGGAACCCCATTGGGTCCATCAGTTGTCTGGGGCGGGTGAATTGAATAGGCCCTGCTTCTCTGCAGGGAGGGGTGACAACAGTGAATCAAAAGGCAATCAGAGAGTCATCTGTCCATGGCATCAGAGTGATGTTAATGTTCTCCACTGCCAGATCACATCTCAACCACCCCAACACAAAAACCAGATCCAGTGTGCAGCCACTGGTATGTGTCGGGCTATCAACAGCTTGGGACAAGCACATGGTTGCCCTGGGGCTGCAAACTCCTGTGCTGCCCTAGACTCAACATTACTGGGTGGCAAATTGAAATTCCCCAGCACCAATAGTCTTGGGGACTCTGTTGCCAATCCAGCAATAGAATCCAGCGGCTCAGGCAGGGAGGGCCGCCATCTTTTAAAAGTGCAGCTTCAACCAGAGTGCCTTCCATCTGGTTACCTGTGAAGTTGAGCTCCTGAAAGCCTGTAGTGAGTCACAGATGGCAACAGACATCTCCCCCCAACTCCTCTGGACTCTTGGCGGGTGCGAAGCTCAGGTGGGCACATTTCCAAGAGGGGATTCCCCCCCCCCCCGCCAGGGCCTGATCAGGTTTCAGTAAGAAATGCCACGTCAACCCCTTACCTCATACAAGGTAAGACCATACAGCTTTGTTACACACCAACCTGGCATTCAAAAGCAACAGGAGGAGTCCAGAGCCACTGAGGATCCAATTGCCAGGCATTGAGGATGTAAGCTGAGGGCTGGACAGCAGGACCACTTTGAAACAGCAGGCCTGGTGTTCCCGAATGTAGCCCACCATTGGGTTCTTGCCATATCTCCCTCTGTCTGTCACCTTTGGGATGGTCCTGCCTGCCCCCTTACCCCCTGTCTCACCCCCACCCTCTGTGTTTCCTTCCCAGGCCCAGGCATGCATATGCTAGTATCTCCCTCTTCTTGTATATACAACAACTCAATCCCCTCCATGACTCACCCCACCCTACTGGGACCCTGGCCACCCCGAACCACAGCTGCCAATGTACTTGGCAGTCTTGGGGTGGAGGTCCAAGCCCCAGCAGGAAGAGACCACCCAGGCCCCACCAACTCCCTCACCCCCTATAACAGGGTAAGACCCTTAGTGATGAAAAGGCCAGGAGGACTCCACTCAGCCTAGGACCTCCAACAGCTGGAAGGCTCAGAACTTGCGGGGGGGGAGGGGCGTGGCAAGGAGCCAAAGGCTGCCAAGTCCACAGAATTCACCATGTCAACAAGATCTTTTTATTGTTTCTGTTGTTGTTATCCAATCTTCAAGGATAAGAGCAATCCCAAAGTGGCTTATGAACAATATAAAAATATAACAAATATTTTAAGTGAAACACAAACTTCTGGGATTCTTCCCTCAAGAGAGCTGACTGGCAATAGCCCTGTGAGGAGGAGAAAGTCCAGCTGAACCAGTTTCAGAAATGATAGCTGCTTCCTTAAGTTATTTGGTGGTAATGGCCCTGTAGGCAGGTGGGGGATGCACCAACAATACACTCCAGTTGAATCTAAAGTTTGATGAGTGTCCAACGGTCATCATCATTCAAATTGCTTTTACAGTCCCCTCACTCATTCCTGCAATTTCTACCTTTGGATAGGATTCCTGCTAGTTCTTGATGGCAGACTGAATCCTTGAGAAAATGATGTTAGTAGGTGTTCCCAAATAGAAAGCTTTTAGCACTACCTGTTTAAACTATTGTGCGTTTATTTTGTACTTTCCTCCTTAACTTTTTGGGGAAAATAAATAGAAGAAAGAGTGGGCTATAAGTAGAAGACATTACTGTATTGTCTGAATCCTGTATGAAATGTGATCAAATGAGGAAGAGAAATTGGCATAGTAAACCTCATCTAGAAACACAGAAAACATGCAATTTGGGAGGATAAATCAGATTTTAAAGGGGTCAAAGTTCAGTTGCTGAAATGTGAGTGATGTAGGTTTATTTGCTTATATTTCATGTGGTAAATCCAAAGGCTCCTGTTTGTTGATTGCAGGTCAAGGTGGAGAACCAATATGATTTCCAGGACATTGCCAGTGTGGTAGCTCTTACGAAGACCTATGCCACCTCAGAACCTTTTATTGATGCCAAATATGATATCCGTATACAGAAGATTGGCAATAACTACAAAGCCTACATGTGAGTCTGGAGAAATTCCTCCTGCTAATTTCCTTACTCTTAACGAGTGATGCCCCTTCCCTGTAGAAGCTTCTTGACCTCTCTTGACCCTACCATTACTTAAATCAACTTCCTTTCTACTTTGCCTCCTCCCATCAGCAGAATGATGTCTTCCATGAAGCTTTATTGATCCTGGTCAGCATTTTCAAATCACTTTCTAGAAACAGTCCTGGAAAAAGGTGACCATATGCAAAAATTTGGGCTCTTGCATCTTTAATAAGTGATCTACATGGGAATTTTGGCAAACATACATTATCACATAAGATTGAAAAAATCTATACTTGCTGAAATTCCCACTTTTACAAACTATGGGAGATACAGAGCCTTTTTTTTTTTTTTGGACTGTACATGTGCTATCTCTGAGTGAAGGTTGGGATTTACCTCCTTTGAGGACTCAGTTTCTTACATCACAATACTTAATACATCCTTTATCTGACAAGCCCCATCTGAATTAATTCCCCCTTCTCAATCTCTCTCAAACTCTTTCTTGGATGTTCTTGAGCTCCTTTTCCAAGGAAAAAAATGCTATCTGGTTTCTTCCTGGAAATTAATACTCACAATGCCCTCTTTCCCCTGGCAGGAGGACCTCTGTTTCAGGCAACTGGAAAACCAATACTGGCTCTGCCATGTTGGAGCAAATAGCCATGTCAGATAGGTGAGTGGCATGGGTAGGAAATATGATTGGGTAGATGGAAGGGATTATAAATAAGTGGCTGATAGTGGGAGGAATCCTCTTTTCTGTGGTTTCTCAAGCTCTTTTGGCTAAAAATATCTGAGTGAAAGTGATAAAATTAGGAGGGCTCTGTGCTTGTCCACGTCTATAATTTTGACTGTATTCTTGATCCTTTCCCTTCTCTGGCAGGTACAAACTATGGGTGGACACTTGTTCAGAAATCTTTGGTGGTTTGGACATCTGTGCAGTAGAAGCTCTACATGGCAAGGATGGACGTGACCACATCATTGAGGTGAGGTGCTGGGAATGGTTATATTTTGGCTAAAATACCAGGGAATGCAAACCTTCTTTGTCAAAAGAAGGGAAGATCAGAGTATATAAGGTAAAGAGCCATCTTAAAAGTTTCTTTTTAGGATGATCAATTAATTGAAAGTGTTTAAGCAAATCAGCTCTTTTTAACCGTTTGTTAATTAGTTCTGGAATTAATGAAACCTCAACATAGATGTGTTTTTAGGGTACCAGGATAGTATTGTACTCTCTCTGGCCAAAGAGATTTGACTTGAAATCCATTTTCAGCTGTGATGCTCACTAGATGGCATTAGGCCAATCACTTTCCCTCTCCCCTTTTACTCAGAAAATTTCAGCACTAATTTAGTCTGTCAGGGAGCCACTGTTGCTGCTATTGTTAGGCAGAAAACTTACGGATATTTACCAGACAGTCTACAGATTTTGAGGATGGTTTGGAAAAACCCTGACCCATATTAAAAATGTAGTTCAATGTGTGTTGGAAAGCTCAACCAGGATAAAACAACTGGTGGTTAAGGTTAGGGTTGATGGATCCTTCTTTGGGAGATAAATGTATATATCACTCTGATTCTACTGCGTCTTCCTATATTTTTAGTGAATGTATATTTGTGTCCATTGATGATGATGTGTAGTTGGTTTTCTGTGTTACAGGCAATGAGACAAACTGGCTTAGTTCCAGCTACTTCCTGGCTACATGGATCAGACTGTATTCTTTGAGTCACCACCCATTGCACCATGTGGTTTTGTTAACACTATTGCTTATGTTTATGCACACAGCACACATTACCCTTTCAACAAATATCCCGTAATGGTGATCATCTGTTATTATCTCCATTCTGAAGATTATTATCTTCTGCAGGGGAGAGGGGGTGTCAGGGAAACATATTTTCTGAATCATAGGTCATAGGAAAGATATTTTCTGGATGTCATCCAATATTCCTTATTATCTATTTGTTTTCATCCCAAGTAGAAACTTCTGCTATTAACTTGCTGGCGCTATTAATTTTTAAAATAGGCATTTTTTAACAAATCATTTCCTGCAGAAGGAGAGTAATTTACACATGTTCTACTTAAGGAGAACAGCTCGCTTCCTGTCCTTCCCTCAGGTAGTGGGATCATCCATGCCTCTGATTGGAGACCATCAGGATGAAGATAAGCAGCTGATTGTAGAGCTGGTGCTGACACGCATGGCCCAGGTCATCCCTCGCACACCAGTGCCCTCCCCTGTGCGTTCTGCCTCCGGACAGCACGCCCAGGTATTACAACTTTGTCTTTCATCATAAATACAGCAGTGGTCATTCCTCCCTTTTTGTTTTTCCATGTAGTTTATGATTAGTCAGTGCTTACTAGGACTGAAGGAGAAGAGTCAGAGTCAGAAGATGGAGGAAGATGAAAATGCAGGTTCAGAGCAGCAAACTGTCATAGTGAAGGGCAGGGTTCAGTAGGGTTCAGATTACAGCAGTAGTAGTGTGGAACAAAGCACAGGTTGCCTGCTTTAGGACCAGGGTCAGTACCTGAAATTTCCAATTAAAGTTGGTGGGTCAAAAAGATGCAGAAGATTTCAGCACGAGGGACTCTGTGAGCAAGTGTTAACATAAGACTCGTACTGCTGGATCGGTTTTTGATAATGGAGAGATAGATGGTTTAGGAAAATCTACGCGATGAGCCAAAGTCACATTCCTTTCTAATTATATGGTCTCAGCGCCTGGTGTTCCTGTATAATACTGTAGAGATTCTAACTACCACGAATAATAAATGTTAGTAGATTTGTCCTCTCTGAATCGGTCTAATCTCACTTTCAAGATCTTAAGAGGAGCTCTCCTGGATGTAGTCCAGCATTCTGTTTCCCACAGCGATTGCCAACCAGAGGCCACTGTGAAGCTCACAAGTGCCACCAGCCCCTCCTATTCATGGTTCCTGGCAATAGGTTTTCAGCAGCATACTGCCTCTAATCATAAAAGTATATAGCCATCTTGAGTAAAATGGCTATTAATTATCTAATGTTCCTTAAAAGCCATTGAAGTTGGTGGCTGCCATAGCAGTTTGTGCTGTGAAGAAGAATGTTTCTCTCATGCTTTAAAGCTTTTCCTTAGTTAAATTGCTATCACCACATCCGGCACTAGCAAATTTCAGCTGTTTAGAAATGCTTTCCTTTTTTGTTCTTGATGTATTGTGAAGCATCTGGGTAAAAGGAAGGGCAAGGAAAACTCTGTTTGTCAACCTTGTCCTCACTTTTTGCAATGGAGAAAGGTCCCCCCTCCCCCCGTGTCATCTGTCCATGTATTTGGACTGAAGGTCTGAATGGCAGCCTAGCCATAGTAGGGAAAGGTTTAGAGACATTCCTGTATTGGACAGATGATGCTATGAAGTAAATGGAATATAGCAGAAATAGGAAAAGCATAGCTGGGCAGGGTGGGATAGAAGGAAATAAGGATATGTTTTGATGCACACTCCTGCTTTGGTTTGTTCTTGTTCATAGACTCAGCCGGCTCAAGCTGGACAGAGACAAGGCCCTCCAGCCCAACAGAGACCTCCACCCCAAGGTGAATTATGCTTTGGGAAAAATTGCAGCTCGGGAGGGAGGCATCAGAACCTTTTGTTGAGAGAGAATCCTAGCAGATTAGGTATGTTAAAACATCTTCCCTCTTTCTTTCAGGAGGACCTCAGCAGCCACCCGCAGGCTCCCAGCGTCCTCCATCTCAGCAGCGCCCCCCTCCCCAAGGCCAGCAGCTCTCTGGCCTTACCCCACAGCCCGGTGGCCCCCCAATGGGTCAGCGCCTGCCCAGTCCCACTACCCAGCAGCCCCCGCCACAGGCTCAGCAACGTCCTGCAGGGCAGCGCCAGCCTGGGCCTGGAGTCCAACAGTCTCGCCAGCAGGGGCCACCCTCTGCTCCACAGTCCCCGCAGCCCCAGAGAGGGCCGAGCCCCAGTGGCGGCGGACAGCAGCAGTGGCAGCAGGGCTCCCCCCAGCAGCAGCGGCCCACAGGGGCTGGCCTGCCCAAGACAGCGTCTGGGGGCCTCCCAGGGCAACAGCAGCAGCCCCAGCAGGCACAGCGCCCTGCAGCAGCTGGCGGTCAACCACGGCAGCATCCACGGCAGGGCAGCCAAGGGGGCCTGACTCAGCAGCGCCCACCAGGAGCAGGAGCTCAGCAGCAGCGCCCAGCACCACCCACCACCCAGCAGCCGAGGCCCAGTACTCAGGGGCAGGGCCCTGGTGGCCCAGGGCAACAAGGGAACCGCCCTCCACCCAGCCAAGGAAAGCCACAAGTTGCTCAGAAACCCAGTCAGGATCTGCCTCCTCCACCCCAGCCCCAGCTGAAGTAAGCGTTGGACTCTTGGGTTCTCTGTGAAGGGAACAGGGTTTGGCCGACTCCAGGACTTAACTTTTGCAATGTGGGGATTTTGTTCCTAGCTAAGCAGGGGTTTGATAGGTTGCCGTGATGATCTGGTAACCTCAGTACTCAAGGGCACAAGCAGTGCTTTGTGCACTCTCCCCTATCCCAATTCAGGCTATGTTTTGCAAATTCAGTGTGTTGTCATTTTGTGTCCTTTTTGCTTTTGTCAGAAGTTCAGTAAGGTGGGCAGGGGAGGGTATTAAATGAGAGATGACTGGGTGCAGCAGGATGACAAGGCAGGGCAAAGAATGAAAAGTCACTTGCATACAAGAAACTCTTCACTGACATCATTACGACTGTCTTGCTTTTTTTATGTTCGCTTTTGTTTGCAGTTGTGAGAACTAGACGGTACTTTTTTTATAAAAAATAACGCCTCCTCCTAAAACAAAAACGAGCTACTCAGTTCTCCACGTATGCAAGGTCATCATACTGAAAGGAGCACAAAGAAGTCTAATGTTTTAAGATACCACATTCCAGAGTTGAAATTTGAAAATTTGATTTTTTTAAAAAAGAATACTTTAAAAATCTAAATATATAAATCAAACTTTGCAGGTGAAATTTGAAGCTGAAGGGTTAGCATAAATTTAGGAAAGCTCCATTTCACAGTCATTTGTGCTGCCTATGACAAGTGTTTCCTATTGGCAGCCTATAAGGGGTGGCATGGAAACGGATGAAATTGTTTGATTGTTCAGAGTGAGAGCAGAAAGTGTTACCCTCACTTTCAATTGGGTTTCTGAGTTATGGTGGTTATATGAGCTCAGTTTTGTCAGGATCAATAAGATTTTTTTTTTTTAATGGAGAAACAGCTACATTTAAGTGCAGCAACACGTGGGGTTTTAGAAAAACATTTCTTGCTGAATAACTTCATCTTCAAATATTTGCTGCAGCTCTGGTTAGCACCAGCTTGCCAAAATCACACAGTGAGTTCATGCCCCTCCACTTTAAATACAACAGGATCTATCCATAATTCAAAGAACTGGAAAGAAATGGAACAAGGGGGAAAAAAAAGAGTTAGAATTAGAAGAAAATGCCCGAGTTTTCCTCTCCAGTTTCTTTCAGCTTTTTGGTCCTGTTTTCCTGCTGCAGGACCATACCGTGGCCTTTTCCTACTGGACGCACCACCCTTTGCAGCACTGAATTAGGGCTTGAGGGGCAAGGCCTGTGCAGTTGCCTTGCCCCCTTTGGGGCTCTGTGCTTCTTGCTTCTTACCATGCTCTGGAGAAGGAGGGCAATGCTTCCCAAATTCAACCTCCCCTTTCTCTCCCAGCATTTCAGACAAAGCAAGTTCTGTTGCCTGACCTGATTTTAATAGTGTGTTTCTCATCTCTCCTCTCCGTCTCCCCCTCCCCTCTTTCCTGCCCCCCCACTCCTCCCTCGCTGCTCCTTAGCAAATCCCAGTCTCTGACCAATACCTTCCCCCTTGCAGAGGCACCGGTGCCGCGGGGCAGCCTTAGTCAGGACGAAGTGCGTGCCGAGAGCATCCGCAGCCTCCGACAGAGCTTCGCCAGCCTCTTCTCCGACTGAGAGACTTCCCCCTCCGTGCAGCGACCCTTCACTTCCCCAGGCCTAGATCCCCTTCCTTGTCTTCTGAGACTCTGAACCCTGTGCCCCTTCACTGCTTTGACCCACCCACATGGGAACGTTCTTCCAAAATGAATGACGAGTTTCTTCTCAACTCCCCTCCGATAATGGCAATCCCACGGAAAGGGGGAAACAATAAGGATCCCTGGGGATCCCTGGTGAAAGGAATGGCACCTGCTGGGAACGGTCAGAGCTAGAACGTGGGTTGATACTAAATCCCCAGTGATACCCAGGCTTTTGATGCTGGTCATTTTGAATGTAAAGTGGCTTAGTTGGTTGGTTTAAAATTAGTTTTATTTATCAGATTTATATAGCCGCTCATCTTGCATACGTGACTCTGGGTGGCCTACAATAAAAAAAGTTAACTGTACAGGGCAATTATCTGGAGAGAGAAATACATACACGTGTGTGTGCCTGCATCCACCCAGACACAAAGCCTTCTCTACCCTAAATGCAACAAGAACTCCAATCTGCTGGGCTGGAGGCTCCATTTATTTTCCCCTAAAATCCTAAATCTTCCCTCTGCCCACCATCCTTTGTTCCAAAAACCTATTTTTGCTCTGTTTTCTATAACCAATTCTCTGTATGATTTTGTGCCCATTTCTTCAGAATATAGTATCCCCATGCAAATTAATGCCTCCCTAAACCCACCGATTGTCAGAGAGCTTCCTTCCTTCCTTTCATCAGGACCTCCCTTTTGAACCGGAGGCTGCAGATTTCTCAAGTCCACATCTTTTCTACATAAATATGCAAACTTTATGCCTGGTTCTCTTCTCCCAGCCCTGATGCTGGGGGGTCCCCAGGGTTGGGAAAAAGGGAGAGGAGAGGGGTCTCCATGGATCTCTGTACATAGCATGAGGGAGGGGACCCCTCCTGGGGCCATGTCTGTGTTTGTGGCCACAAAAGATGTCTGTATTGCTGTTTGTGAAAAAGCCAGTCACTTGCCCTCTGCACAGTCCTCTTTCCCACTCCTTAGCTGCCCGCTTCCAAGCTCTGTTGCCTTGGCTACAAGTTCCGCCTCCACTTCAGCAATTTGCAACTTCCTTCCCATGCGTTTCGGCGACAGTATACTTGGCAAGCCTTAATCTAGACCAGTGTTTCTCAACCTTCGCAACTTTAAGACGAGTGGACTTCAACTCCCAGAATTCCCCAGCCAGCATGGCTGGCTGGGGAATTCTGGGAGTTGAAGTCCACTCGTTTTAAAGTTGTGAAGGTTGAGAAACACTGATCTAGACACACCTCCCTTCCATCCTACCTCACACCTTTTTTCCCCCCACCCTCCTAATAAGGGCAGAAATCTCCCAATCTCTCACTCCACTGTAAGCTTTAGCATCTACCGATTGCCAGGAAGGTGCTGGGCAAGGCAAACAGGCTTCTTTATCCTGGTGGAGAGACAACTGGCCAACAATCGGAGTCTGTGCTGGAGAATGCAGTGGTTTCTGTCAAGCCCGTTTCCATTTCTTCCTCCCATTTGGCTACCCGAATCAATCTGCTCTTCTCCCCAAACAGCCACAGTACTGCCACTGTAGCCAAGGGATTCTTTCGCTATTTTGATCGATGACTGAAGAAATAAAATCACCACCACCAATGGACACGCAGGGGGTCCACGTCCAAAACCAGAACTCGGTCCCCCTCCCTCTCCCCCTTATATATAACTCAAGAGAGAAACTTCCCACTCTATTTTTGTGATTCTCCTTTATCCCTAAAGCTGTGTCAATTACTCTTGTCCCCTTCTCTGAAAGATCACGGGACAGGAGTAAAACGCCACTTAAGCGTGATGGTCTGATAGCTGCAAAGTCGGTGTTGTAGCTGTGTTGTGACATGACGCTTCGAGCTGTGTTTGCAACTTAACTGTCAGGTTGGGGAGGGAGATGCAGCAGAGACTGCTGCGTATTACGTCCCCTTCCCATTCTTCAACCTCTTCTCCCCAGAGGTCTATTCCTTTGCCACAAAGGGATCTGGGAAGGACAATTTAAAGTGCTAACTTGGTATCTTTGTTATTTATTCTTGTCTGGAAAGTGCATCCCCCTCGCACACTATTTTTGTGGGAATAGAGGCCTTTCCTATTGCTGTGATTCTGTCTCTCTGTGGATCAAAGTTTCAATGGATCAGTGATGTAAAAGACATAAATAAATAAATAAATAAATATATATATATATATTAAAAACCTGAACACTTGCTGGAAAAATGCATGTTATGTCACTGGAGTGAAATCAGTATACACATACAGAGATACTACAGACATATAGCTATGAAGAGAAAGGGGTATCACACCATCAAAATGGAGAAGGGAAGCGATGAAAGCAAGTATGCGTGTTATGGGTGGGGTGGGACAAAGGGGAATGGGATTTCAGGGTGGCTCTTCCATCTATGTGGTCGCTAAGAGCTGACAGTGACTTGATGGTGTGTAATCTATCCCCGCTTGTGAGCATCCCAAACACACACATTGGTCCTGTTGTGATGCAGAATGCTGTGTTAGATGGGTAGTCTAATCTTGATCTGGCAAGACTCTTACTGTATTGTGTTAACTTTGGTCACGTATCCCTAATGGTAAAAATAATAGTTTGCAATGGCCCACATTCTTAAGGAAAGACTTCCTTTCTTTACGCTGAAGCCTGTGAGAGGGAAAAATAAAAAAATAGAGAAAAAAAAATAAAAGTGAAAATAGCCACATTCATGACCTTCAGTTCTAGTTCTGTGAATCAGTTGCACTGGACAGAATGGTTCTTTTGCTTACCTGTAGTCTTGCTTTGCTTATCAGAACTTTTTAAAAAATCCAGAAAATGAGAGTTTAAAACAAATGATTGTTTCTGTAAATGTGTGCACCCACACATTACAGATGACCTAAAACTTGGATTAAAATCTTGCAGTATTTTAAAATTGTACCATGAACACTTATCAGTGATTTAGCTGTTGTATCTAAAAAGAAAAAAAAAACTTCTGGAGGTTACAAACAAGCAGTATACAATCAGCTCCGTGGAGTCTGGTTTGGTTTAATCAGACGGCATTTCCTGGATCCAGTCTTTGTACTACTGATTTTCCAGTATAAAACATCACTTTAAAAAGACATATATTTTTGTATTACTTCTATTTTATAGACAAAATTCCAATGTAGAAAAAATAAGGACGTGCAAACACACCATTTAAAACAGTTGCTTGCTCATTATCGTAGGAAAATGTGGCTTGGTGGCCATTTTTGCAAAGGGCACTCCCATTCGCTGCCGTGGATCACATGATCTACCTTTTTTAAAAAAAAATGGCAGCCATTTAAAATCCAGTAGAGCTTATCCTTAGGCCGTATAACGCTTCAAATAAAATAATTTCCATTAAGAGAATTAGATGCTGTTTTACAATACAAAGCTACGTTGAATATTAACCTTGTGGCAACATTGTAACAAACTAAAAATTAGGCTGCATGTCTGTGACTACACTTCCCATTGTAGGTGTACTGGAGATGTGACAGGGCAGGGAAGAAATGCAGAGCTGACTCAGACAAATATATACAAAAGTAAGTATTTATTTATTATGTTTATATACTGGTGTAATTAAAAGGATTCCTGGAGTAGATCCTATCCTGCTCTGCTAGTTGGTCTGGATAAGGTGGGTTTCTTTGGAAAATAAATACATGGAAAAAGAATGAGCTGTGTGGACTGCCAGTGCAGTTCAAACTCATTAGAAATTACGATAATGCGTAAGCCGAGAACTGTCACAACCAAAATAAATGGTTGACTGAAGTAATCCCCTCCGTGATGCAAGGATACATTTGGGGCTCTCAGCAAAGAAAAGGCAAGTGATGAGGAGGGACATGAGTGAGAGACCTGTATCAAAACGTACATTTTCAGGGGAGAAAATGGACAGGCATCATTTTTTATTAAAGAGTTTTTAAATACAGGTATTCCTTGTTTAGCCACCACAACTGGGACTAGCAACTCGGTTGTTAAGTGAAGCAGTTGCTAAGTGAAGCTGCAGCTGTGCTTATGATCTTACTTCAGCATTCCTTTGCTGAAGTAAGGTTGTAAATGTGAGGATTGGTCATAAAGTTATTTTTCCATCATTGTTATAACTGCAAATGGTCGCCAAACGAGGCAGTTGCTAAATGAGGACTACCTGTATACAACTATTGCCACTGGCATTATAGCAGCAATAGCCATGTACTTACAGTGTAAAGTCTGGTATGTAAAGAAAAAATTAGTCATATACTGTCATGCTAGTCCTTCCTGGGTGAACGAGAGAGCAGTTTAAGAGTCCTTTGTAGGATAAGAAATGCTGAAAATCTGAAAGCAAGATAAGTCTAGCCTCACACTGTACAAGAGCTGTGAGGCCAGGCCATTCTGCTTCCATCTGGTGGCAGGTCTGATTGTGAGTCCTTGCTGGCAAGACAGGAAGAAGAAGCTGTAAAATGGGGTTAGGCTCATCAGAGGCCAGATGTTTCTGAATGCCAGTTGCTGGGAAATACAAATGGCAAAACTCTATGGCACATTTATTTATTCATCAAATTTGTATGCTGCCCAACTCCCAATGACTCTTGTTTATTGTTACCTGTTTATATGGTTTCTGGTGGCAGGTTTGGCCAATGTGAAAAGCAGGATGGTGGACTGACTAGACCTTTGGCTTGATTCAGCATGCTTTCCCGATAGCCAGTGCTCCTTCTTTAGGAATGGCATAGAGAACATGACTTCTTTCCCTTGCTCAGTATCTGTGTCACATCAGTTACCATTACAGGGCTTCCTGCTGCTTTCTCAGACCATTTGTCATGCTTACCCCCACCCCGGCCCCAACTGTTGCAAGTCTCACCAAGTCTACTCTGCATTTTCTTCTTCTGCTCACCCCCAATCTTCTTGACTTTCCACTGGTTTTTCTGCTATTTTACCATCCAAATTCCACTGTCTCCAAGTCCTGCTCACTCTTTCATCCATCTATTTATTCTCAGTCCTGTCTCAAAAGAAGAAAAGAAGTGCAAATGTTTCCTTCATCCACAAAGGGCCCTACAATACCAGGGCATTGTATCGTTGTATCCTCTCATGAAAAAAAATGCTGCATTCTCCCCCTTCTCATCAGAAAAGGAGGCTATGAAACTGAGCCTGTGTTGTGGCACCTCCTGCTGGTGAAGGAAATAGCTACTTTGGTTAATTTTTTAGGTATAACTCCCCCCACATAATAAAATAAAAAAATGTAAAAATAAAAATTATAAATTTAAATAATGAATTGTTTAAAATTGAAATATAATGCAGTCACTATCAAATTCATAGTTAAAATAAGTATAAAATAAAAAATGAAAGTGGCTTCACCAACTTTTGGAGTATGGTCCTTGACATGCTATTCAAAGCCCGGTGTGGCCATCAAACAAAACTCCATCCTGTTAGACTAGTGATTGGTCAATCTATGGCTAGATTAAAGCCTACTGGATGTTCCATTGCTGATGCAGGAAAAGGAAATCTGAAGCTGCAAAGGCAGAATTGCGGTAGGAACATGGAACGCAAAAAACATAAACACAGGAAAGTTCAACACAGTGAAAGATGAAAAGAATTGACTACACGTTGACATCTCAGGCATTAGTGAATTGAAATGGACCAGAATTGGACCTCTTCATTTAGAATATCACATTGTTTACTGTCCAGGAACATAAAAAACAAACGATACATAGCAGGGGCAGTTCTTCGATACGATGCAGTCAGTGATTGAGTAACATCAATTAGATTTCGCAGGCTGCCCTTTGATGTGACAATTATCCAAGTTTATGTTCCAACTAACAATGGAGAAGAGGAAGAAGTTGACAAGACCTATGGTCCAGTTCAATCTGACAATGAGAGAACATGCCAGCAAGTTGTGCTGCTTGTGCCTAGAGTATGGCATGCCAAAGTGAGACACAGTAAGAAAGAACACACAGCTGGACAATATGGTCTAGGAAACAGAAATGAAGCAGGAGAATGATTGATCATGATGTGGCTGGTATATCCTGCTGACCGGTTACTAAGGGAAGGGATCTTTCCATATATCTAAGTAACACGCTTGCAAAGGTTTATGTGACCTCCCCTCATCAAAAAGAGGGAAGGAAGTGCTTTTTCCCCTCCATGCCTTGTTACTGTGGCAGAATCCTGTCAGGTTAATGAGAAAACCTGATTTTCAGGATCAGGGAGAGTTGGCATCAGACTTTATAAATTCTGGGTTGGAGACAAGATAAGGTGACATCATATGACTGAAGGGAATATAGAAGCTGTCAAGTGTTCTGGTGCTGATGTAGACTGCAGTTGAAGAAAGGACTGTGACCAAAGAATGTAAGTTTTCCCTTTTTTCAAAATCCAAATTTTCCCTCATGGAGAAAATCTAGCTATGTGGTTGCTAAGAGTCGAAAACTCTATTGATGGCACATAATCAAACATTCAGTGAAAATTTCTTCACAATAACCCTGGTGATTTAACAGGGATAAACATCTTCCAACATCAGGCAAGGACTGGGAAAACCAGCACTTGAGTGGTGAAAGAAACAGAAAAGCCAGGCAGAAAAACAGAGAGGAGGTGATATGGACAGAGATGCAGAAATCCAGGGTTGTGGAAAGCGGAAGCAGAGGGCAAGTAAGAGAGTGGAGTGGGCCAGGGGGAGAAAGGCAGTGTTTGAGATGAAAAAATGATAGAAAACTCAATCTGAAAGCAGAGAAAAGTGACCAAGGAAAATCGGATGGAATGGGTAGAAAATTCAGCAGTGGACAGGACAGAAGGCAAAGAAAAAGGTTGGGAATGTGGGACTGTTGGGCATAACTCAGAACCAACCTGGCCCCTCACTTCTTTGTCAATACTTTATTCCCATTTTACTGTTTGTTTGTTTGTTTGTTTACTTCATTCAACTCGGACACTGCCCAACTCCAACCGACTCTGGGTGACACACAGCACAAAAACAAACAACAAATATACAAGAGCATATAACAATAGCAATAACCTGATGGCAGAACCGGCCAAGAAGACAAACATGTCAGACACCCACAAGGGTCTCCAAACACTCTAGCCCAACACCTGGAGAAAGGGCCAGGTATTTAAGGGCCTCTGGAAGCCCTTTAACGTGTCAGGCCTGGGGAAACCAAGAGAGCATGTCTTGCCAGTGCTATCTCATGGACATTACACCTGAGGATGGGGATTCTGGACTGGAACGCTGAAAATGGATTGCACTTCTGCTTCCACATCCAGCCCTAACATGTGAACACTCCACTGCCGTACCAGTAGTGAGACAAGCCGATCAAATTTTCCAGGCCACTACAGAACCAACAGAGCTGTTCATGCAAGAGTTGCATTCTTGTAGCTCACGCGCAAATGCTGCACAGATCTTGATGAGGCAAGGGCAATGAACTGTCTCCAGACTACCTCTACATGTTCCACCTCCTTGTGCAGTTACATCCATCCATCCATTTGGGAACATAGCAATGTAAAAGGAATGCAGGCATATCAGAACAATTGCCTAGTTCCTGGATTAGCCAACCAGATCTTTCAGGAAGTCCAGCATGAGGATAGGAGGGCACAATCTTTGTTTATGTTCTCTTATAGCTGTCTTAGCAAAAGGCTGCTGTCATATTGTCTAATATGGTTTTGTCTAATAAAGCCCTATGTGACTTGACACCGCAATATCTTCAGGACCTCAACCAGAACTGACTTCTCCAATATGTAGATCAAAATCATAGTAATCCCAGATTTCTATGAGGTAAATGTGGCTGAGCTGAGAATAGGAGATTATGTTTTTCCATCACAGCACCAACATTAAGGAAAAGCTTCCCTTTGGACAGTAGATGGCCTCCCCAACCTCATCCTTTCAGAAAGTGGTAAAGACTGAACTATTTCAGAGGCCTTTGGTACTTGAATAGCACCTTGCTGTTATGTTAACTTGTGAGCTGTTAAGTAATTATCAGAGGATTGCTGTATTTAGGAAAACTGTGATTAGGATAATAGGCTGTACAGGGTCTGTTTATGATGGCTTATCAATGATGATATTTACTGTGGATATTTTATCATTTTATACATGACAAGCTGGAATGACATTGGCAACCTACAAATCTGATAAGTAAATGAAACTTTTGAAACATGTTTGCTTTCCTGCAACAGGCACTTAAGTTCTTCTTGTTTATTTCCCGTTCTCTAAGCATTAGTCTATTGACAGCGAAGGCCATCCAAATAGCAACTGCAGATCTCATCACCACCATGGTTCAGGATTTTTTTCTCTGCAGAAGTTAGTTGATTCCATGGTTTTGCAAAGCTGCACCGTAAGATACTGACACGATTCTCAAAACCGGACCCTTTTGAAATAGAAAAGGCACATAAAGATGGTGTCAATATGTAACAGAAGACTGTAAGGACTTGTTCACAGTGATTTGTCACAACCCCTTGAATTCAACGCTCAGAGTGGCACATCGGTCCCAGTCTTCCTTTTGACTATTTAGATTCAGTTCAGTGAAATAATTGAAGATAATCACTAATCTGATAACATCTTCACAATCAAAGTTCTGTATGTCCTTTGCCCTGGGAACAGAACGCCTCTGCTTTAGCAGTGTAAATTTATGCCAAAAACACTGAGTATTTTGGCCTGAATAAATAATGCGAAGGGAACCATTCTGCATGATTTTGTTCAAAAAGGACATGAACTAATTTATACTTTCAGGAAAAGGAATAAAAGACATGTATAAAATATAGCTAGATGCTGATTGTGTAGACTGCAGTTCTGGTTGGTATTAAGAGTTAATGTAAGAATGTAGATTCAGTTGAAAGCATGATACTACTTATACTTCGGTGTCAAGTATTTGAAGAATGGTTGTGTTGCAAGCAGTGTATATCAGAAAAGTTGTTCTGCACTCTATCCTAAATGCAGAATTCAAACTTGAACAAAAATGTAGTGTTCCAGCTCAGTGGGAAGATACTGCAGAAAATAAACACTGAGTGCCATTGGTGTTTTAGCAGAGAACTACTCAAACCATGGTGATGAGAGCCAACCAGGAGCTGGAATCCAAGCCATGCAAGTAATCTGCAAGTGCTTGTTGGGGGAAAAATTGAGTCTAAGGATGCACCAGGACCTGTGGGAGTGTTATACTTCCAGAAGATTTGAGAATAAAGGAAAAACAAACAAACCAACAAACCCAGCCTTAGAGAAAAGAGCAGATCATATCAGGAGACCAGTGGGAAGAAGTGAAGTGTGGAAAAAGGCAAAATTCCAGCTCAATAGGCTAAGTGAAACCGCCGTATGAAGGAACAGTAGCTTCCGTCGGCCACTCAACCTGCGTGGAAATTCACTGTTGTTCCATAAACCTGTGTGAATTGTATTTCATGACTGTGGGAGAATAGGCTGAAAGTGACCCCTCATTTGGGGAAGAATTTGATGTCTAATTCCAGAAAAAAAGTTGCTGAGGGACATTTGCGCCACAATTTAAATAGGGAAAGGGGTCAGTTCCAAGTACAGTAACCCAGCTTTCTTCTTTCCCCCAACAAATCTGTAGTCTTTTAACACAAGCATCATCTCTCTATGGCAACTGACAATGCCTCACAGACTTTGGCTTATCCCCCTTGGTGGGATGGAAGATGACCAAGGAGGGCTGTAGACTAGACTGGGAATAATGAAAATGATGATGAAGATGATCTTGATGATGACAGCAACAACAAGAATACATACATCCTAGAAGAAGACAGGGGCAGAGCATTTATGTATTCTATGAACATGTCCATATAGCCATCCGGGATTGGGGGTCTTTACTGTTTATCTATAGTTACTGTTACACATACATAGGATCAAAACCGAGAGCATCACGCAAAACCAGCAGATGTTTCAATAAATCATGCGAAACCAATACAAAATGGATACCTTTAATGGTCCCAGACCACATCTGCGGCTGACACGCCAAGGAAAAGCGTAGCTGTTTAGAGGGCTAGGTTGAAAAGGAACTCAGTTTGTAACATGGTATCCCCTAAGCATCATTAGAAATCAACCTTAGTTACCAATTTGTTTTTCTAGGACTTTGATTCATGTAATCTTATGAGGTTACATTCCAGATTTTTTTTAAAAAAATCATTGCACATGGAATCCGCTAGATTTTCCCTGCAAGATAAATTCCTTATGCAAACCCTGGGTTATTTACAATCATTCTAGCTTCTGAACCAAACTTAGCATCCATTACATAATTTTGTTCAAGGTTTGCATCAGCTCTAAAAAGTCAGGAAAACTTTAAAACATTTTAACCGTCACCTCTTCAAAGTATGGTTTTTCAAAAATTGGAGTGAAAAGTGTGAATGACTCATTCTCAGCGCTTTTTAGCTTACTGTACCTGTGGCATTTTCAGTCTAAATGTTTGAAATCTGAGACAATGATAGTCAAGGCAGTTCACTGAGGTCTCGTGTCATGGTAGTACAAAAGGATTAACTTTATAAGCAGCAGAATGTTGAATCTGATACAGAAGATTTTTTGCAAGGTGCCATCCACTTTAATTTATATGTATTAATTGTGCTGATAATCGATAATTGGCATTCTCTACCTGAAAATACGTATTCTTCTCCTTTGAGAGGGCCTCGATGTTTATATCCACAGTAAGCATCTGAGGATGGGGTATAGAGAGACTCTTGAAGTATTAGTTTCTTTGGCCCCTTGTATACCTTCAGACAGAAAGAAAATTCAGAACAGGAGTAGGCCAGGAGCATTTGTCATGATAGGAACCATAACCCTGAACCAAAGACTGAATGTATGCCACCTCCCTGTTCCTGTCTGACACCCATCAGTGTCTCCTGATATGTCTCAGGAGGAGGAGCTTACCTTGGTGGGTATAATCCTATAGATGTTTTGTCGCAGATATGGATCAAGGTCAGAGTCCCTGCTGATGCTCATAAATTTGGCCCTCATCACTGCAAAAAAAGAGAGTTTGGTCTCATTGCTTTCTTTAAAATTGTATTGCTTTTGTCCACCACTGTGTGATCATGTAGCTAAAGTTAGACCCGTCCTCCTTTTTGTCCTCATATCCTCCGTCTAGCAGGCATAGCCTTAAAATCAAATATTGTCTGGCTTTTTGAGTGTCTTGGGGGGTTTTTTGGACTGTTTCCACAACAGTAAGTAGTCATTCAAACTTTCGTGTATCATGACCTTGTAAATTGTCTGCTTCTTTCTTTCCCGTGTCCATCAACAGATTTGACAGCCTAGATTTATGTTATTTAAGCGTGTCGTCGATTCTATATTATCACTAGCATACAGGTACGTTCTTGAAAACCAGTCTTTCTTATGCTGGAAAAAGCAATTCCATAGGCCTAAGTATGTTTTATTTGCAGTTTTTTGCTGTACTTTTTGTTAGAGATGCCAAGAAAGTTAAACGGTGAGCGTGTCCTTCTCCCTCCTTTCCAGTTGTCCATGTCCTCCTTGGCCTGCTCATATGTCTGGTAACCCTACATATAGCCAGACTATGACGCATTGGGAAAGAAGCCTTCTTTCTGCAAAGAGCCTAGTTAAAAAAAATAGAGATCCCAGTCTGTCCACTTCATAAAGTTGAGAAAGGATGTGAAAGCCCATCAGCCCCTGCCCTGATTTTCTTTTTTCTGGAGCAGGATTAATAGTAGTTGGACTTAATTTTTGTCTGTTTGTCTTGCCACGTATCCACTGGTCTGGCCATGAAGTACTTGAGTCTATCACCAACAGGATCCAAGATTTTTTTCTAATCCTTACCAAAAAAAGAACGTGACTAAGAGAATATTACTGATGATTTACTTGATTAATTTCTTGGAGAAGTCATAGTTCAATGGTAGAGTATCTGCTCTGCAGGCAGATAGTCTTGCCCAATTATCAGTATCTCCACCTAAAATGGGTTCAGGTAGCAAGTGCTGGCAAAAGCTTTTCCTTGCCTCAGAAAATCTTGGATGTGATAGACATCTAGCCAACTTGGCATAATGTACTTGTTCCGCTCTTAAAGTTATGATCCCTTTTACTCATAGGAATTCTAGTAACTGAAATTCATACATAATATGCATGGTGTGTATATGTGCTCTGCTACATTTCTTATTACTTTGCTTGCAAGCTAAAGCGTGAGTTCAGAAGTAAAGAAGATACGAGCTTAGGCCATCATTGCAAAGCAAGCGCTCCGTTCCACTGTGTGCAGTCTAGGTGGGTGAGATTTCTATTTATCTGGGTGAGAAGGCCTTCTCTCTGGGTGAATGACTTGTATCTGTCATGGATGAATGAGAAGATGTGTAATTCCCATCCTTCTCAGAAGGATATCAGCCATTTACAAGTAGGACCCTGGATTTTTCCTTCTTTCCAGCAATCCTATATATGAATGAGAAAAGGAGAGCATGAGAATGGGAGAGAGATGAATATGTATTGTGTGAATGTGCAGTATAGGTGTGTGCATAAGAATTCTTATTCTATTCCTCCTTTTCTCTAACAGCTCAAGGCAGCATTTCTCTAGTCCAGCACCATACCCATTACACTACACTGATTGGTTGGATGTGATTTGGGAAAGGCTGCAAAAAGTAAGGCTAGATTTTCCTTTGTTGGAAAAAGTACTTTTGCCAAAGCCAACCAGATGTGTTTGTTTTATACTGGGAAAAAACTATCCTGCCCAAGATGGCCCAGGGTTGAAACTGAAAATACAGATGCCCTTAGCTATGAGAGTTGTGATCGCTCCAGGCTCCGTCCATGGTAAACCTGATATTTGCTCCGCCATTGCTTCTCTGAAAGAAAAAGGAAAGGGGGAAAAGAAAAGACAGGACAGATACATTTTGTAAAAAGATTTGAATATGCAGAATAATAAGACTGTGTGAAATGAGCCAGATTTGCTTCAGTGAAGCATTTCAAGCTGTTCCAGGTGACCATATATGCTTCACTGCAATGAAGAGATGGCCTGCTGCATCTCAGTTCAGCAATTTGGGGCCTTCAGGCTGGCCCACAACTGCAACACTGTGGACATGCTAGCACGCTTGCCAAAGCTGGCAAGTCTGGAAGACTTGTGGTATGCAGAGACAGAGGAAGCGGATGTAGCCCTGGTGAGAGGGTGGTACCTCACCTGCCACTCACCTTCTTTGCGCCTGCTGGCCCAAGCTCTGGGCCAGAGGACGTTGGGGGAAATGAACTGCTGGTGCTGCCTGCTTCTGCCACCATTGCCCAAAGCTCCTGACCAGCTCATCTTAGAGGAAAGAAGCCAGGGGCAAGCTGGCAGCGAGGTGACCTCTGTTGCTTCAAGGCCCTGCTTCAAAGCTTCGCACAGCTCCAGAAAATAAGTCTGTCTGTGCCAGACTTCCTATTCAGGACGTGGCTCTAAATCACAAATCTCTCAGTGCTTCCTGGTCTAGTTTGACTCTTCAACTCAGCTTAGCAGAAGAAACCCAGGCAGGGCTTAATGGTTTTAGAAATGCAGACCAGAAGGAAATTTTTCAGGACAGTTGACTGTCCCTTGCCAGGGAGAAGAAATCTTGGCTTCTTCCTTCCACCCTTGTATTACAGCTACCTCCAGCCTGTGAACTAACAGTTTTTTCCTCTGCTTTCATGGCCGGTTTACCTGATACGTTTCATTGCAACACCTGGCTTTTCCAGTAAGAAGTATTAAATTGCAGAATTCTCAGTATACAGCTGGTTAGTCTAGTCCACAGAGGCTTCTGAAAGAAGTAATTTGTTCAGCTTTCATTGACATAGGAATGATTTTGCAGCAACTGGAAGGTTTAATGCTGGAAGCAAAACCTACGAAGTAGAGGAGTGGGGGAAAGGTAAGAGATGGAAGGGAGAAAAGTATTCATTGACTCCAAACCTCACCAACTGGAGAACGGCAGCATGCTGCCCGGAGATTTGCTGGTTTGCAGGAGCAGGCCTCTGTGAGATCCCCCAAGAGCACGAGGACAAGGAAGCTGGCGAGGAAAAATCCATGTGGTTTTGTGGGATCCATTGATTGCTCCTTATGAAGCCACTCACTCAGCCCGGAGGGCTCAAGCGTCGTCTTCTTTCTGGAGGAGGCTCTCAGGAAGAGGGTTGAGTGAGAGAGCACCAACTGTGGACAAAAGGCACATTGTGACTCCCAGTTGGAAACGGTAGTATCGTTGACTACTCTGCTTCCAGCAAAGAGACAGAGGGGAGGTTTTGTGGGATGGGAAGACAAGGCAGGCTGCAAAATCAGGACAGGATGATTGAAATAATGAACTGAAAAGTAAGGGAGGATCATGGGTTTTTCATCCTGCGGGGCAAATTCAGTTTTAAAGCTTTGTTCCTGCGGGAGTATCTCCCACCCTTATCATTATGTAAGTGGGAGTCTTAACAGGGCCCAAGGATCCCAAGTCTGAGCTGAAGAGAAGAAGAGTGTGACAAGTCAGGCTCCAAGGCCCATCTATGCTTGAGCAAGGAGGATTTCTAAAGTCAGATGTTTCTATGCCAGCTCAGGAAAGGCAGTCACCTTCTAAGGGGAGATTGGGGCTGAGGCATGAAGGAAGGCTCCTACACTGTTGGAGTAGGTCCAATCGGGTAGCAATCACTGTCTGGATAGAGGCGGGTTATTTTTCTTAGCTTCAAGTCAGTCATGACTTCTGGTGACTACATGTTCAAGTCCGTGCATTTTCTTGCCAACATTCTTCAGAAGTGGTTTGCCACTGTCTTCTTCCTAGGGCTGAGAGGGAGTGACTGGCTTAGGGTCACCCGGCTAGTTTTTGTGCCTAAGTCAGGACTAGAACTCCCCGTTTCTAACCCCATGCCTTTACCCACTACAGCAAGTTGGCTCTCCTGGACAGAGTTTAATTTGCCAGAAAAGGAAGAGGGTGTTTTTTCCTCACCTTATTCTCTGCTGTTCGTTGGACCTTCTCCAGATGCAGACTTTGTCTCCCAGCCTACCTTGCTGGTATTTAAAGCTTCCCCCTCCCTGCCCCCCCCCCCCCCCAAGTTTCTCTTGCCTTGATTTTCATAGGCTGTCGTTCAAGCTAGCTACACTTGGTGTCTCAAAGAACTGGCAGCATAATATGTTCCCATTTGGTTTGCTGAGTGAGTGAGAGTTCTGGAAACCAAGTTTGGCCACAGTGTATGTTATGTTAATGTTATGTTAATGCTGAGCTTAAAAAGTAATTTTGTTGTTCATCTAGTTTGTTTGTTTTTTTAATGAGCACGCTAGAGTTTTGTTTTGGGACAGAGAGAACAAAATAGAAAGTGTAGGAATAAATAAGAACTGCAAAATGGTGTTTTCCGTTTCCAAAGGCTCTGTCCACATTCATCAGAGCACAGTCACATCCTGACAACACTGGTCTTCTGGCTTCTCAACGCTGCTCTCCTCTCATCTCTATCTATGAGTGAGGCAGCCTTAAGTTACTGTTAGGTAGACTGGTTTTAAAGTAGTACCTCCTCCCCCCCCCGCCCAAATTGATTCAATGCCACCACAACCTCTGGATGTGTAAAATCTGTCATGCTTTGTCATGCTTTCGTTTGCAGGTGTTTATTTTGTTTTTATGCCTTCGAGTCCTTGTTGATTCCTGGCGACTGCTGGGACTAGTCCCTGCAGTTTTCTTGGCAAGATGTCAGAAGTGGTTCCCCCTCGCCTTCTTCTCCCTAGGGCTGAGAGAGAGAGAGAGAGACTAGCACGAAGCCAGTCTACACGGTGAACTTTAATAGTGAAATACTAAAAGTTTAACAATTTAATTTTATAAGAAATTTGAAAATAAAATGAAATTATAAGTTATATATCTGAATGAATGAATGAATGAATGAATGAATGAATGAATGAATGAATGAATGAATGAAGAATTGGAATATCCAGTTTTGGAGAGTCACTGGGTCCAAGTGTTAAGAAATGTCAAATATCTTTATGACCTAAAAATGAAATTAACTCCTCAGAAAGCATTGGACCCCTCAAAGAAGGTTTAAAAGAGATAGACAATCAATTTTTTATGGTGGTGGTATAAGAAATTTCAGGGATCTTGAACTCATAGGATTTGGTCCTGCCCAGCTATAGCCTTGTTCTGGTTTCAAATTGTTACATGTGCCAGGACAATTTTGGGAAGAATGTGTTCTTTAACTATATTCCTAAAATGTGGAGCTTGTCATCTCATGAAGTGCTTTGGCTCTAGTGAGCCTTGGGCACAACTTATTTACTCATCCAATTTAGTAGTCAGGAAGGATAAATAAGAGGGACAGTTCTTGGATATGAAGCAGTCAGTGACTGAGTAACATCAATTAGATTTCGCAGGCTGCCCTTTAATGTGACAATTATCCAAGTTTATGTTCCAACTAACAATGGAGAAGAAGAGGAAGTTGACAAGACCTATGGTCCAGTTCAATCTGACAGTGAGAGAACATGCCAGCAAGTTGTGCTGCTTGTGCCTGGAGTATGGCATGCCAAAGTGAGACACAGTAAGAAAGAACACACAGCTGGACAATATGGTCTAGGAAACAGAAATGAAGCAGGAGAATGATTGATCCTGATGTGGCTGGTATATCCTGTTGACCGGTTACTAAGGGAAGGGATCTTTCCATACATCTAAGTAACGCAAAAGTTTATGTGACCTCCCCTCATCAAAAAGAGGGAAGGAAGTGCTTTTTCCCTCCATGCCTTGTTACTGTGGCAGAATCCTGTCAGGTTAATGAGAAAACCTGATTTTCAGGATCAGGGAGAGTTGGCATCAGACTTTATAAATTCTGGGTTGGAGACAAGATAAGGTGACATCATATGACTGAAGGGAATATAGGAGTTGTCAGGTGTTCTGGTGCTGGTGTAGAGTAGAACTGAAGAAAGGACTGTGAGCAAAGAACATATGTTTTCCCTTTTTTCAAAATCCAAATTTTGGAATATACAAGAGCATATAACAATAGCAGTAACTTTATTAACTTATTAACTTATTACTGAGTTATTAACAACTAATTAAAATCAGCCTCTTGGAAGTATCATATAGGAAGTTCATTTTTAGCATATTTTAATTAATTAATTACTTACTTAATTAATTAATATTTATCTATTTTAATTAATGTTTATTCTGTTTTTGCTGTAAACCACCCACAATCACTCCACAGTGAGATGGGCAGTGACATATTTGAAATACAAATATAAAATAAATAACTAGATGGCAGAACCGGCCAAGAAGACAAACATGTCAGACACCCACAAGGGTCTCCAAACACTCTAGCCCAACACCTGGAGAAAGGGCCAGGTATTTAAGGGCCTCTGGGAGCCCTTTAACGTGTGAGGCCTGGGGAAACCAAGAGAGCATGTCTTGCCAGTGCTATCTCATGGACATTACACCTGAGAATGGGGATTCTGGACTGGAACGCTGAAAATGGATTGCACTTCTGCTTCCACATCCAGCCCTAACATGTGAACACTCCATGGCCGTACTAGTAGCGAGACAAGCCGATCAAATTTTCCTGGCCATTGCAGAACCAACAGAGCTGTTCATGCAAGAGTTGCATTCTTGTAGCTCACGCGCAAATGCCTCACAGATCTTGATGAGGCAAGGGCAGTGAACTGTCTCCAGACTACCTCTACATGTTCCACCTCCTTGTGCAGTTACATCCATCCATCCATTTGGGAACATAGCAATGTAAAAGGAATGCAGGCGTATCAGAACAATTGCCTAGTTCCTGGATTAGCCAACCAGATCTTTCAGGAAGTCCAGCATGAGGATAGGAGGGCACAATCTTTGTTTATGTTCTCTTATAGCTGTCTTAGCAAAAGGCTGCTATCATATTGTCCAATAAGAAACGTGGTCAGTTAATTTTGCTTGTATGAACAAGTACTTTTCTTTTCTCTGTCCTGAATCTACTGCCGGTCAATTTCACATAATGATCCCAAGATACACAATTATAAGCAAGGGAGCATGCAGTGTCTCTCCACATTTTACACCCTGATTAGTCTTCAGTTTAGTTTTTCCTAGCTTCAAAGGCCAGGGTTTCCATGCTAGATGCAGAAGAGGAGATCTCCCTTTCTTTGATGCCAGCACTATAAATTTTTCTAACAGGACTGGGACACGATGGGAAGAGAGTGTGGGAGTTTGGAAAGAGGCTGGGGTTGCAGAATCTTCTATACCCCAATTCAAAATCTGTAGAGACTAAATTAGGACCACCAGACCTGGGCTGCAAAAATCTAGGCAAACAGTAGGCAGCAGCAAGAAGTTATCACTTTCTGCTTATTTTTGCTGTCAAGACAGGTTGGACCCAGAAAGTGGTGAATGACTCATTGTGGGAGGGTTGTGTACATGCAACCTGGAAGGAGGCTGTGATATGCCCCCTCATTAAGAAGCACACCCTAGATCTGGCCAGCTCCCTGCCTGAGCTGCTGGAGGCCATCTCAGGGTTGGCAGTGGAGTTCCCCAGGCTTATGGTCTTGGGGGACTTTAATTGGCCATCCTCGGGTTTGGCCTTGGAGGCAGCTTGGGAATTCATGGCTACCATGGCAGCCATGGGTCTATCCCAGGTCATCCATGGCCCAGTTTGGGACAGTGGTCACACTTCAGACCTGGTTTTCTTGTCAGGGCAGTGGCAGTGTGATCTGGTGGGGGATTTGGTATTGTCCCCTTTGTCATGGTCAGCCACTCCCTGGTGTCCTTGAGATTATCCTGTGCTGCCCCCTTCTCAGGGAGGCGGGACCTATTTGAAAGTCTGCCCCCAGCGACTAGTGGACTTGCAAGGGTTCCAACGGGAGCTAGGGGTTGCTCCTGAGGCCTTGCTGCATGGTCCAGCGGAGGTCCTGGCTGCAGCCTGGAATAAGGAGGCGGCCAGGGCCTTGGACAGGATTGCGCCTGTGCGTCCTCTCTTGCCCCATCGCCCTTGGCATTCCCCATGGTTTATGGAAGAGTTAAGGGTAAAGAGCTAAAACGGACCAAGAGACATCTAGAGTGCCGCTGGCGGAAAACTAAGGACAAGTCTGACCGAGCATGGGTTAGAGCTGCTATTAAGGCCTACCTCATGGTAGTAAGGGTGGTGAAATGTCATCATTTCTCCACTCTTATTGCATCCACAGAGTGTCACCCAGTGGCCCTGTTCCAGGTCACCCAGTCCCTCCTGGGTAAGGGGGGCTTGGAGGACCATCTACAGGGCTATGCAGAGGAATTTGCCCAACACTTGACAGATAAAATTGGTCAGATCCATTCCTGGCTGAGACTAAACATGATGCAGCTCCAGTGGAAATGCCTGGGGAGTGGACATGCCCAGTTATATGGGAACAGTTTGATCCTGTTGGACCTGAGGAAATGGGCAGGGTCCTCAGGGCCGCTAGTGTGGCCACCTGTGCATTAGATCCTTGTGCTACCTGGTTGGTTAAAGCCACCAGGGAGGTGACATTGGGGTGTGTACTAGCACACACCCACACATGGGAAGAGATTGTGGGAGTTTGCAAATGGGTTGGGATCCAGGAGATGTTGAATGACTTATTGTGGGAGGGTTGTGTACATGCAACCTCGAAGGAGGCTGTGATATGTCCCCTCATTCAAACTAACCTTAGATCTGGCCAATTTGGGGATCACCCCATCTCAATCCTTCCTTTCCAGAAGAATGTGTTTGAGAAGATAGTGGGGAGGCAACTACAAAGCACTGGAGAAGCAGCGAATCGTTTGGATCCCTTTCAGTCAGGATTTAGGCCCTGGCATGGGACAGAAAGAACACTGGTTGTACTAGTTGATGACCTTTGCCAGGATTTTGATTGGGGTAGTTGCCCTCTTCTAGCACTGTTCTACTGGTCAGCAGCTTTGATACTATCAATCCTGTTATCCTTTTGATCACCTGCAAAGTTTGGGGAGTGGAGATACAGTGATTTAATTCCTTCCTTAGGCAGTTTCAGCTAGAGGGAAAGAGAGATCAATTGATACAGAGTATGGTTGCTCAGTGACTACCAGGTATTAACTACCAGGAGAACATTGGACTTGCGTTCAAGGCCCTGCAGAGTTTGCTGCTAATTTTCTGAGTACAAATCCAAGTGCTGGTTTTGTCTAATAAAGCCCTACGTGACTTGACACCACAATACCTTCAGGACCACCTTCTCAACCAGAACTGACTTCTCCAATATGTAGATCAAAATCATAGCAATCCCAGATTTCTATGAGGTAAACGTGGCTGAGCTGAGAATAGGAGATTATGTTTTTCCATCACAGCACCAACATTAAGGAAAAGCTTCCCTTTGAACAGTAGATGGCCTCCCCAACCTCATCCTTTCAGAAAGTGGTAAAGACTGAACTATTTCAGTGGCCTTTGGTACTTGAATAGCACCTTGCTGTTAAGTTAAATTGTGAGCTGTTAAGTAATTATCAGAGGATTGCTGTATTTAGGAAAACTGTGATTAGGATAGTAGGCTGTACAGGGTCTGTTTATGATGGCTTATCAATGATGATATTTACTGTGGATATTTTATCATTTTATACATGACAAGCTGGAATGACATTGACAACATACAAATCTGATAAGTAAATGAAACTTTTAAACACGTTTGCTTTCCTGTAACAAGCACTTAAGTTCTTCTTGTTTAGTTCCCGTTCTCTAAGCTTTAGTCTATCGACAGGGAAGGCCATCAGTACGGGCAACTGCAGATCTCATCACCACCATGGTTCAGGATCTTTTTCTCTGCAGAAGTTAGTTGATTCCATGGTTTTGCAAAGCTGCACCGTAAGATACTGACACGATTCTCAAAACTGGACCCTTTTGAAATAGAAAAGGCACATAAAGATGGTGTCAATATGTAACAGAAGACTGTAAGGACTTGTTCACAGTGATTTGTCACAACCCCTTGAATTCAACGCTCAGAGTGGCACATCGGTCCCAGTCTTCCTTTTGACTATTTAGATTCAGTTCAGTGAAATAATTGAAGATAATCACTAATCTGATAACATCTTCACAATCAAAGTTCTGTATGTCCTTTGCCCTGGGAACAGAACGCCTCTGCTTTAGCAGTGTAAATTTATGCCAAAAACACTGAGTATTTTGGCCTGAATAAATAATGCGAAGGGAACCATTCTGCATGATTTTGTTCAAAAAGGACATGAACTAATTTATACTTTCAGGAAAAGGAATAAAAGACATGTATAAAATATAGCTAGATGCTGATTGTGTAGACTGCAGTTCTGGTTGGTATTAAGAGTTAATGTAAGAATGTAGATTCAGTTGAAAGCATGATACTACTTATACTTCGGTGTCAAGTATTTGAAGAATGGTTGTGTTGCAAGCAGTGTATATCAGAAAAGTTGTTCTGCACTCTATCCTAAATGCAGAATTCAAACTTGAACAAAAATGTAGTGTTCCAGCTCAGTGGGAAGATACTGCAGAAAATAAACACTGAGTGCCATTGGTGTTTTAGCAGAGAACTACTCAAACCATGGTGATGAGAGCCAACCAGGAGCTGGAATCCAAGCCATGCAAGTAATCTGCAAGTGCTTGTTGGGGGAAAAATTGAGTCTAAGGATGCACCAGGACCTGTGGGAGTGTTATACTTCCAGAAGATTTGAGAATAAAGGAAAAACAAACAAACCAACAAACCCAGCCTTAGAGAAAAGAGCAGATCATATCAGGAGACCAGTGGGAAGAAGTGAAGTGTGGAAAAAGGCAAAATTCCAGCTCAATAGGCTAAGTGAAACCGCCGTATGAAGGAACAGTAGCTTCCGTCGGCCACTCAACCTGCGTGGAAATTCACTGTTGTTCCATAAACCTGTGTGAATTGTATTTCATGACTGTGGGAGAATAGGCTGAAAGTGACCCCTCATTTGGGGAAGAATTTGATGTCTAATTCCAGAAAAAAAGTTGCTGAGGGACATTTGCGCCACAATTTAAATAGGGAAAGGGGTCAGTTCCAAGTACAGTAACCCAGCTTTCTTCTTTCCCCCAACAAATCTGTAGTCTTTTAACACAAGCATCATCTCTCTATGGCAACTGACAATGCCTCACAGACTTTGGCTTATCCCCCCTTGGTGGGATGGAAGATGACCAAGGAGGGCTGTAGACTAGACTGGGAATAATGAAAATGATGATGAAGATGATCTTGATGATGACAGCAACAACAAGAATACATACATCCTAGAAGAAGACAGGGGCAGAGCATTTATGTATTCTATGAACAAGCCATCCGGGATTGGGGGTCTTTACTGTTTATCTATAGTTACTGTTACACATACATAGGATCAAAACCGAGAGCATCACGCAAAACCAGCAGATGTTTCAATAAATCATGCGAAACCAATACAAAATGGATACCTTTAATGGTCCCAGACCACATCTGCGGCTGACACGCCAAGGAAAAGCGTAGCTGTTTAGAGGGCTAGGTTGAAAAGGAACTCAGTTTGTAACATGGTATCCCCTAAGCATCATTAGAAATCAACCTTAGTTACCAATTTGTTTTTCTAGGACTTTGATTCATGTAATCTTATGAGGTTACATTCCAGATTTTTTTTAAAAAAATCATTGCACATGGAATCCGCTAGATTTTCCCTGCAAGATAAATTCCTTATGCAAACCCTGGGTTATTTACAATCATTCTAGCTTCTGAACCAAACTTAGCATCCATTACATAATTTTGTTCAAGGTTTGCATCAGCTCTAAAAAGTCAGGAAAACTTTAAAACATTTTAACCGTCACCTCTTCAAAGTATGGTTTTTCAAAATTGGAGTGAAAAGTGTGAATGACTCATTCTCAGCGCTTTTTAGCTTACTGTACCTGTGGCATTTTCAGTCTAAATGTTTGAAATCTGAGACAATGATAGTCAAGGCAGTTCACTGAGGTCTCGTGTCATGGTAGTACAAAAGGATTAACTTTATAAGCAGCAGAATGTTGAATCTGATACAGAAGATTTTTTTGCAAGGTGCCATCCACTTTAATTTATATGTATTAATTGTGCTGATAATCGATAATTGGCATTCTCTACCTGAAAATACGTATTCTTCTCCTTTGAGAGGGCCTCGATGTTTATATCCACAGTAAGCATCTGAGGATGGGGTATAGAGAGACTCTTGAAGTATTAGTTTCTTTGGCCCCTTGTATACCTTCAGACAGAAAGAAAATTCAGAACAGGAGTAGGCCAGGAGCATTTGTCATGATAGGAACCATAACCCTGAACCAAAGACTGAATGTATGCCACCTCCCTGTTCCTGTCTGACACCCATCAGTGTCTCCTGATATGTCTCAGGAGGAGGAGCTTACCTTGGTGGGTATAATCCTATAGATGTTTTGTCGCAGATATGGATCAAGGTCAGAGTCCCTGCTGATGCTCATAAATTTGGCCCTCATCACTGCAAAAAAAGAGAGTTTGGTCTCATTGCTTTCTTTAAAATTGTATTGCTTTTGTCCACCACTGTGTGATCATGTAGCTAAAGTTAGACCCGTCCTCCTTTTTGTCCTCATATCCTCCGTCTAGCAGGCATAGCCTTAAAATCAAATATTGTCTGGCTTTTTGAGTGTCTTGGGGGGTTTTTTGGACTGTTTCCACAACAGTAAGTAGTCATTCAAACTTTCGTGTATCATGACCTTGTAAATTGTCTGCTTCTTTCTTTCCCGTGTCCATCAACAGATTTGACAGCCTAGATTTATGTTATTTAAGCGTGTCGTCGATTCTATATTATCACTAGCATACAGGTACGTTCTTGAAAACCAGTCTTTCTTATGCTGGAAAAAGCAATTCCATAGGCCTAAGTATGTTTTATTTGCAGGTTTTTGCTGTACTTTTTGTTAGAGATGCCAAGAAAGTTAAACGGTGAGCGTGTCCTTCTCCCTCCTTTCCAGTTGTCCATGTCCTCCTTGGCCTGCTCATATGTCTGGTAACCCTACATATAGCCAGACTATGACGCATTGGGAAAGAAGCCTTCTTTCTGCAAAGAGCCTAGTTAAAAAAAATAGAGATCCCAGTCTGTCCACTTCATAAAGTTGAGAAAGGATGTGAAAGCCCATCAGCCCCTGCCCTGATTTTCTTTTTTCTGGAGCAGGATTAATAGTAGTTGGACTTAATTTTTGTCTGTTTGTCTTGCCACGTATCCACTGGTCTGGCCATGAAGTACTTGAGTCTATCACCAACAGGATCCAAGATTTTTTTCTAATCCTTACCAAAAAAAGAACGTGACTAAGAGAATATTACTGATGATTTACTTGATTAATTTCTTGGAGAAGTCATAGTTCAATGGTAGAGTATCTGCTCTGCAGGCAGATAGTCTTGCCCAATTATCAGTATCTCCACCTAAAAAAGGGTTCAGGTAGCAAGTGCTGGCAAAAGCTTTTCCTTGCCTCAGAAAATCTTGGATGTGATAGACATCTAGCCAACTTGGCATAATGTACTTGTTCCGCTCTTAAAGTTATGATCCCTTTTACTCATAGGAATTCTAGTAACTGAAATTCATACATAATATGCATGGTGTGTATATGTGCTCTGCTACATTTCTTATTACTTTGCTTGCAAGCTAAAGCGTGAGTTCAGAAGTAAAGAAGATACGAGCTTAGGCCATCATTGCAAAGCAAGCGCTCCGTTCCACTGTGTGCAGTCTAGGTGGGTGAGATTTCTATTTATCTGGGTGAGAAGGCCTTCTCTCTGGGTGAATGACTTGTATCTGTCATGGATGAATGAGAAGATGTGTAATTCCCATCCTTCTCAGAAGGATATCAGCCATTTACAAGTAGGACCCTGGATTTTTCCTTCTTTCCAGCAATCCTATATATGAATGAGAAAAGGAGAGCATGAGAATGGGAGAGAGATGAATATGTATTGTGTGAATGTGCAGTATAGGTGTGTGCATAAGAATTCTTATTCTATTCCTCCTTTTCTCTAACAGCTCAAGGCAGCATTTCTCTAGTCCAGCACCATACCCATTACACTACACTGATTGGTTGGATGTGATTTGGGAAAGGCTGCAAAAAGTAAGGCTAGATTTTCCTTTGTTGGAAAAAGTACTTTTGCCAAAGCCAACCAGATGTGTTTGTTTTATACTGGGAAAAAACTATCCTGCCCAAGATGGCCCAGGGTTGAAACTGAAAATACAGATGCCCTTAGCTATGAGAGTTGTGATCGCTCCAGGCTCCGTCCATGGTAAACCTGATATTTGCTCCGCCATTGCTTCTCTGAAAGAAAAAGGAAAGGGGGAAAAGAAAAGACAGGACAGATACATTTTGTAAAAAAGATTTGAATATGCAGAATAATAAGACTGTGTGAAATGAGCCAGATTTGCTTCAGTGAAGCATTTCAAGCTGTTCCAGGTGACCATATATGCTTCACTGCAATGAAGAGATGGCCTGCTGCATCTCAGTTCAGCAATTTGGGGCCTTCAGGCTGGCCCACAACTGCAACACTGTGGACATGCTAGCACGCTTGCCAAAGCTGGCAAGTCTGGAAGACTTGTGGTATGCAGAGACAGAGGAAGCGGATGTAGCCCTGGTGAGAGGGTGGTACCTCACCTGCCACTCACCTTCTTTGCGCCTGCTGGCCCAAGCTCTGGGCCAGAGGACGTTGGGGGAAATGAACTGCTGGTGCTGCCTGCTTCTGCCACCATTGCCCAAAGCTCCTGACCAGCTCATCTTAGAGGAAAGAAGCCAGGGGCAAGCTGGCAGCGAGGTGACCTCTGTTGCTTCAAGGCCCTGCTTCAAAGCTTCGCACAGCTCCAGAAAATAAGTCTGTCTGTGCCAGACTTCCTATTCAGGACGTGGCTCTAAATCACAAATCTCTCAGTGCTTCCTGGTCTAGTTTGACTCTTCAACTCAGCTTAGCAGAAGAAACCCAGGCAGGGCTTAATGGTTTTAGAAATGCAGACCAGAAGGAAATTTTTCAGGACAGTTGACTGTCCCTTGCCAGGGAGAAGAAATCTTGGCTTCTTCCTTCCACCCTTGTATTACAGCTACCTCCAGCCTGTGAACTAACAGTTTTTTCCTCTGCTTTCATGGCCGGTTTACCTGATACGTTTCATTGCAACACCTGGCTTTTCCAGTAAGAAGTATTAAATTGCAGAATTCTCAGTATACAGTTGGTTAGTCTAGTCCACAGAGGCTTCTGAAAGAAGTAATTTGTTCAGCTTTCATTGACATAGGAATGATTTTGCAGCAACTGGAAGGTTTAATGCTGGAAGCAAAACCTACGAAGTAGAGGAGTGGGGAAAGGTAAGAGATGGAAGGGAGAAAAGTATTCATTGACTCCAAACCTCACCAACTGGAGAACGGCAGCATGCTGCCCGGAGATTTGCTGGTTTGCAGGAGCAGGCCTCTGTGAGATCCCCCAAGAGCACGAGGACAAGGAAGCTGGCGAGGAAAAATCCATGTGGTTTTGTGGGATCCATTGATTGCTCCTTATGAAGCCACTCACTCAGCCCGGAGGGCTCAAGCGTCGTCTTCTTTCTGGAGGAGGCTCTCAGGAAGAGGGTTGAGTGAGAGAGCACCAACTGTGGACAAAAGGCACATTGTGACTCCCAGTTGGAAACGGTAGTATCGTTGACTACTCTGCTTCCAGCAAAGAGACAGAGGGGAGGTTTTGTGGGATGGGAAGACAAGGCAGGCTGCAAAATCAGGACAGGATGATTGAAATAATGAACTGAAAAGTAAGGGAGGATCATGGGTTTTTCATCCTGCGGGGCAAATTCAGTTTTAAAGCTTTGTTCCTGCGGGAGTATCTCCCACCCTTATCATTATGTAAGTGGGAGTCTTAACAGGGCCCAAGGATCCCAAGTCTGAGCTGAAGAGAAGAAGAGTGTGACAAGTCAGGCTCCAAGGCCCATCTATGCTTGAGCAAGGAGGATTTCTAAAGTCAGATGTTTCTATGCCAGCTCAGGAAAGGCAGTCACCTTCTAAGGGGAGATTGGGGCTGAGGCATGAAGGAAGGCTCCTACACTGTTGGAGTAGGTCCAATCGGGTAGCAATCACTGTCTGGATAGAGGCGGGTTATTTTTCTTAGCTTCAAGTCAGTCATGACTTCTGGTGACTACATGTTCAAGTCCGTGCATTTTCTTGCCAACATTCTTCAGAAGTGGTTTGCCACTGTCTTCTTCCTAGGGCTGAGAGGGAGTGACTGGCTTAGGGTCACCCGGCTAGTTTTTGTGCCTAAGTCAGGACTAGAACTCCCCGTTTCTAACCCCATGCCTTTACCCACTACAGCAAGTTGGCTCTCCTGGACAGAGTTTAATTTGCCAGAAAAGGAAGAGGGTGTTTTTTCCTCACCTTATTCTCTGCTGTTCGTTGGACCTTCTCCAGATGCAGACTTTGTCTCCCAGCCTACCTTGCTGGTATTTAAAGCTTCCCCCTCCCTGCCCCCCCCCCAAGTTTCTCTTGCCTTGATTTTCATAGGCTGTCGTTCAAGCTAGCTACACTTGGTGTCTCAAAGAACTGGCAGCATAATATGTTCCCATTTGGTTTGCTGAGTGAGTGAGAGTTCTGGAAACCAAGTTTGGCCACAGTGTATGTTATGTTAATGTTATGTTAATGCTGAGCTTAAAAAGTAATTTTGTTGTTCATCTAGTTTGTTTGTTTTTTAATGAGCACGCTAGAGTTTTGTTTTGGGACAGAGAGAACAAAATAGAAAGTGTAGGAATAAATAAGAACTGCAAAATGGTGTTTTCCGTTTCCAAAGGCTCTGTCCACATTCATCAGAGCACAGTCACATCCTGACAACACTGGTCTTCTGGCTTCTCAACGCTGCTCTCCTCTCATCTCTATCTATGAGTGAGGCAGCCTTAAGTTACTGTTAGGTAGACTGGTTTTAAAGTAGTACCTCCTCCCCCCCCCGCCCAAATTGATTCAATGCCACCACAACCTCTGGATGTGTAAAATCTGTCATGCTTTGTCATGCTTTCGTTTGCAGGTGTTTATTTTGTTTTTATGCCTTCGAGTCCTTGTTGATTCCTGGCGACTGCTGGGACTAGTCCCTGCAGTTTTCTTGGCAAGATGTCAGAAGTGGTTCCCCCTCGCCTTCTTCTCCCTAGGGCTGAGAGAGAGAGAGAGAGACTAGCACGAAGCCAGTCTACACGGTGAACTTTAATAGTGAAATACTAAAAAGTTTAACAATTTAATTTTATAAGAAATTTGAAAATAAAATGAAATTATAAGTTATATATCTGAATGAATGAATGAATGAATGAATGAATGAATGAATGAATGAATGAATGAAGAATTGGAATATCCAGTTTTGGAGAGTCACTGGGTCCAAGTGTTAAGAAATGTCAAATATCTTTATGACCTAAAAATGAAATTAACTCCTCAGAAAGCATTGGACCCCTCAAAGAAGGTTTAAAAGAGATAGACAATCAATTTTTTATGGTGGTGGTATAAGAAATTTCAGGGATCTTGAACTCATAGGATTTGGTCCTGCCCAGCTATAGCCTTGTTCTGGTTTCAAATTGTTACATGTGCCAGGACAATTTTGGGAAGAATGTGTTCTTTAACTATATTCCTAAAATGTGGAGCTTGTCATCTCATGAAGTGCTTTGGCTCTAGTGAGCCTTGGGCACAACTTATTTACTCATCCAATTTAGTAGTCAGGAAGGATAAATAAGAGGGACAGTTCTTGGATATGAAGCAGTCAGTGACTGAGTAACATCAATTAGATTTCGCAGGCTGCCCTTTAATGTGACAATTATCCAAGTTTATGTTCCAACTAACAATGGAGAAGAAGAGGAAGTTGACAAGACCTATGGTCCAGTTCAATCTGACAGTGAGAGAACATGCCAGCAAGTTGTGCTGCTTGTGCCTGGAGTATGGCATGCCAAAGTGAGACACAGTAAGAAAGAACACACAGCTGGACAATATGGTCTAGGAAACAGAAATGAAGCAGGAGAATGATTGATCCTGATGTGGCTGGTATATCCTGTTGACCGGTTACTAAGGGAAGGGATCTTTCCATACATCTAAGTAACGCAAAAGTTTATGTGACCTCCCCTCATCAAAAAGAGGGAAGGAAGTGCTTTTTCCCCTCCATGCCTTGTTACTGTGGCAGAATCCTGTCAGGTTAATGAGAAAACCTGATTTTCAGGATCAGGGAGAGTTGGCATCAGACTTTATAAATTCTGGGTTGGAGACAAGATAAGGTGACATCATATGACTGAAGGGAATATAGGAGTTGTCAGGTGTTCTGGTGCTGGTGTAGAGTAGAACTGAAGAAAGGACTGTGAGCAAAGAACATATGTTTTCCCTTTTTTCAAAATCCAAATTTTGGAATATACAAGAGCATATAACAATAGCAGTAACTTTATTAACTTATTAACTTATTACTGAGTTATTAACAACTAATTAAAATCAGCCTCTTGGAAGTATCATATAGGAAGTTCATTTTTAGCATATTTTAATTAATTAATTACTTACTTAATTAATTAATATTTATCTATTTTAATTAATGTTTATTCTGTTTTTGCTGTAAACCACCCACAATCACTCCACAGTGAGATGGGCAGTGACATATTTGAAATACAAATATAAAATAAATAACTAGATGGCAGAACCGGCCAAGAAGACAAACATGTCAGACACCCACAAGGGTCTCCAAACACTCTAGCCCAACACCTGGAGAAAGGGCCAGGTATTTAAGGGCCTCTGGGAGCCCTTTAACGTGTGAGGCCTGGGGAAACCAAGAGAGCATGTCTTGCCAGTGCTATCTCATGGACATTACACCTGAGAATGGGGATTCTGGACTGGAACGCTGAAAATGGATTGCACTTCTGCTTCCACATCCAGCCCTAACATGTGAACACTCCATGGCCGTACTAGTAGCGAGACAAGCCGATCAAATTTTCCTGGCCATTGCAGAACCAACAGAGCTGTTCATGCAAGAGTTGCATTCTTGTAGCTCACGCGCAAATGCCTCACAGATCTTGATGAGGCAAGGGCAGTGAACTGTCTCCAGACTACCTCTACATGTTCCACCTCCTTGTGCAGTTACATCCATCCATCCATTTGGGAACATAGCAATGTAAAAGGAATGCAGGCGTATCAGAACAATTGCCTAGTTCCTGGATTAGCCAACCAGATCTTTCAGGAAGTCCAGCATGAGGATAGGAGGGCACAATCTTTGTTTATGTTCTCTTATAGCTGTCTTAGCAAAAGGCTGCTATCATATTGTCCAATAAGAAACGTGGTCAGTTAATTTTGCTTGTATGAACAAGTACTTTTCTTTTCTCTGTCCTGAATCTACTGCCGGTCAATTTCACATAATGATCCCAAGATACACAATTATAAGCAAGGGAGCATGCAGTGTCTCTCCACATTTTACACCCTGATTAGTCTTCAGTTTAGTTTTTCCTAGCTTCAAAGGCCAGGGTTTCCATGCTAGATGCAGAAGAGGAGATCTCCCTTTCTTTGATGCCAGCACTATAAATTTTTCTAACAGGACTGGGACACGATGGGAAGAGAGTGTGGGAGTTTGGAAAGAGGCTGGGGTTGCAGAATCTTCTATACCCCAATTCAAAATCTGTAGAGACTAAATTAGGACCACCAGACCTGGGCTGCAAAAATCTAGGCAAACAGTAGGCAGCAGCAAGAAGTTATCACTTTCTGCTTATTTTTGCTGTCAAGACAGGTTGGACCCAGAAAGTGGTGAATGACTCATTGTGGGAGGGTTGTGTACATGCAACCTGGAAGGAGGCTGTGATATGCCCCCTCATTAAGAAGCACACCCTAGATCTGGCCAGCTCCCTGCCTGAGCTGCTGGAGGCCATCTCAGGGTTGGCAGTGGAGTTCCCCAGGCTTATGGTCTTGGGGGACTTTAATTGGCCATCCTCGGGTTTGGCCTTGGAGGCAGCTCGGGAATTCATGGCTACCATGGCAGCCATGGGTCTATCCCAGGTCATCCATGGCCCAGTTTGGGACAGTGGTCACACTTCAGACCTGGTTTTCTTGTCAGGGCAGTGGCAGTGTGATCTGGTGGGGGATTTGGTATTGTCCCCTTTGTCATGGTCAGCCACTCCCTGGTGTCCTTGAGATTATCCTGTGCTGCCCCCTTCTCAGGGAGGCGGGACCTATTTGAAAGTCTGCCCCCAGCGACTAGTGGACTTGCAAGGGTTCCAACGGGAGCTAGGGGTTGCTCCTGAGGCCTTGCTGCATGGTCCAGCGGAGGTCCTGGCTGCAGCCTGGAATAAGGAGGCGGCCAGGGCCTTGGACAGGATTGCGCCTGTGCGTCCTCTCTTGCCCCATCGCCCTTGGCATTCCCCATGGTTTATGGAAGAGTTAAGGGTAAAGAGCTAAAAAGGACCAAGAGACATCTAGAGTGCCGCTGGCGGAAAACTAAGGACAAGTCTGACCGAGCATGGGTTAGAGCTGCTATTAAGGCCTACCTCATGGTAGTAAGGGTGGTGAAATGTCATCATTTCTCCACTCTTATTGCATCCACAGAGTGTCACCCAGTGGCCCTGTTCCAGGTCACCCAGTCCCTCCTGGGTAAGGGGGGCTTGGAGGACCATCTACAGGGCTATGCAGAGGAATTTGCCCAACACTTGACAGATAAAATTGGTCAGATCCATTCCTGGCTGAGACTAAACATGATGCAGCTCCAGTGGAAATGCCTGGGGAGTGGACATGCCCAGTTATATGGGAACAGTTTGATCCTGTTGGACCTGAGGAAATGGGCAGGGTCCTCAGGGCCGCTAGTGTGGCCACCTGTGCATTAGATCCTTGTGCTACCTGGTTGGTTAAAGCCACCAGGGAGGTGACATTGGGGTGTGTACTAGCACACACCCACACATGGGAAGAGATTGTGGGAGTTTGCAAATGGGTTGGGATCCAGGAGATGTTGAATGACTTATTGTGGGAGGGTTGTGTACATGCAACCTCGAAGGAGGCTGTGATATGTCCCCTCATTCAAACTAACCTTAGATCTGGCCAATTTGGGGATCACCCCATCTCAATCCTTCCTTTCCAGAAGAATGTGTTTGAGAAGATAGTGGGGAGGCAACTACAAAGCACTGGAGAAGCAGCGAATCGTTTGGATCCCTTTCAGTCAGGATTTAGGCCCTGGCATGGGACAGAAAGAACACTGGTTGTACTAGTTGATGACCTTTGCCAGGATTTTGATTGGGGTAGTTGCCCTCTTCTAGCACTGTTCTACTGGTCAGCAGCTTTGATACTATCAATCCTGTTATCCTTTTGATCACCTGCAAAGTTTGGGGAGTGGAGATACAGTGATTTAATTCCTTCCTTAGGCAGTTTCAGCTAGAGGGAAAGAGAGATCAATTGATACAGAGTATGGTTGCTCAGTGACTACCAGGTATTAACTACCAGGAGAACATTGGACTTGCGTTCAAGGCCCTGCAGAGTTTGCTGCTAATTTTCTGAGTACAAATCCAAGTGCTGGTTTTGTCTAATAAAGCCCTACGTGACTTGACACCACAATACCTTCAGGACCACCTTCTCAACCAGAACTGACTTCTCCAATATGTAGATCAAAATCATAGCAATCCCAGATTTCTATGAGGTAAACGTGGCTGAGCTGAGAATAGGAGATTATGTTTTTCCATCACAGCACCAACATTAAGGAAAAGCTTCCCTTTGAACAGTAGATGGCCTCCCCAACCTCATCCTTTCAGAAAGTGGTAAAGACTGAACTATTTCAGTGGCCTTTGGTACTTGAATAGCACCTTGCTGTTAAGTTAAATTGTGAGCTGTTAAGTAATTATCAGAGGATTGCTGTATTTAGGAAAACTGTGATTAGGATAGTAGGCTGTACAGGGTCTGTTTATGATGGCTTATCAATGATGATATTTACTGTGGATATTTTATCATTTTATACATGACAAGCTGGAATGACATTGACAACATACAAATCTGATAAGTAAATGAAACTTTTAAACACGTTTGCTTTCCTGTAACAAGCACTTAAGTTCTTCTTGTTTAGTTCCCGTTCTCTAAGCTTTAGTCTATCGACAGGGAAGGCCATCAGTACGGGCAACTGCAGATCTCATCACCACCATGGTTCAGGATCTTTTCTCTGCAGAAGTTAGTTGATTCCATGGTTTTGCAAAGCTGCACCGTAAGATACTGACACGATTCTCAAAACTGGACCCTTTTGAAATAGAAAAGGCACATAAAGATGGTGTCAATATGTAACAGAAGACTGTAAGGACTTGTTCACAGTGATTTGTCACAACCCCTTGAATTCAACGCTCAGAGTGGCACATCGGTCCCAGTCTTCCTTTTGACTATTTAGATTCAGTTCAGTGAAATAATTGAAGATAATCACTAATCTGATAACATCTTCACAATCAAAGTTCTGTATGTCCTTTGCCCTGGGAACAGAACGCCTCTGCTTTAGCAGTGTAAATTTATGCCAAAAACACTGAGTATTTTGGCCTGAATAAATAATGCGAAGGGAACCATTCTGCATGATTTTGTTCAAAAAGGACATGAACTAATTTATACTTTCAGGAAAAGGAATAAAAGACATGTATAAAATATAGCTAGATGCTGATTGTGTAGACTGCAGTTCTGGTTGGTATTAAGAGTTAATGTAAGAATGTAGATTCAGTTGAAAGCATGATACTACTTATACTTCGGTGTCAAGTATTTGAAGAATGGTTGTGTTGCAAGCAGTGTATATCAGAAAAGTTGTTCTGCACTCTATCCTAAATGCAGAATTCAAACTTGAACAAAAATGTAGTGTTCCAGCTCAGTGGGAAGATACTGCAGAAAATAAACACTGAGTGCCATTGGTGTTTTAGCAGAGAACTACTCAAACCATGGTGATGAGAGCCAACCAGGAGCTGGAATCCAAGCCATGCAAGTAATCTGCAAGTGCTTGTTGGGGGAAAAATTGAGTCTAAGGATGCACCAGGACCTGTGGGAGTGTTATACTTCCAGAAGATTTGAGAATAAAGGAAAAACAAACAAACCAACAAACCCAGCCTTAGAGAAAAGAGCAGATCATATCAGGAGACCAGTGGGAAGAAGTGAAGTGTGGAAAAAGGCAAAATTCCAGCTCAATAGGCTAAGTGAAACCGCCGTATGAAGGAACAGTAGCTTCCGTCGGCCACTCAACCTGCGTGGAAATTCACTGTTGTTCCATAAACCTGTGTGAATTGTATTTCATGACTGTGGGAGAATAGGCTGAAAGTGACCCCTCATTTGGGGAAGAATTTGATGTCTAATTCCAGAAAAAAAGTTGCTGAGGGACATTTGCGCCACAATTTAAATAGGGAAAGGGGTCAGTTCCAAGTACAGTAACCCAGCTTTCTTCTTTCCCCCAACAAATCTGTAGTCTTTTAACACAAGCATCATCTCTCTATGGCAACTGACAATGCCTCACAGACTTTGGCTTATCCCCCCTTGGTGGGATGGAAGATGACCAAGGAGGGCTGTAGACTAGACTGGGAATAATGAAAATGATGATGAAGATGATCTTGATGATGACAGCAACAACAAGAATACATACATCCTAGAAGAAGACAGGGGCAGAGCATTTATGTATTCTATGAACATGTCCATATAGCCATCCGGGATTGGGGGTCTTTACTGTTTATCTATAGTTACTGTTACACATACATAGGATCAAAACCGAGAGCATCACGCAAAACCAGCAGATGTTTCAATAAATCATGCGAAACCAATACAAAATGGATACCTTTAATGGTCCCAGACCACATCTGCGGCTGACACGCCAAGGAAAAGCGTAGCTGTTTAGAGGGCTAGGTTGAAAAGGAACTCAGTTTGTAACATGGTATCCCCTAAGCATCATTAGAAATCAACCTTAGTTACCAATTTGTTTTTCTAGGACTTTGATTCATGTAATCTTATGAGGTTACATTCCAGATTTTTTTTAAAAAAATCATTGCACATGGAATCCGCTAGATTTTCCCTGCAAGATAAATTCCTTATGCAAACCCTGGGTTATTTACAATCATTCTAGCTTCTGAACCAAACTTAGCATCCATTACATAATTTTGTTCAAGGTTTGCATCAGCTCTAAAAAGTCAGGAAAACTTTAAAACATTTTAACCGTCACCTCTTCAAAGTATGGTTTTTCAAAAATTGGAGTGAAAAGTGTGAATGACTCATTCTCAGCGCTTTTTAGCTTACTGTACCTGTGGCATTTTCAGTCTAAATGTTTGAAATCTGAGACAATGATAGTCAAGGCAGTTCACTGAGGTCTCGTGTCATGGTAGTACAAAAGGATTAACTTTATAAGCAGCAGAATGTTGAATCTGATACAGAAGATTTTTTTGCAAGGTGCCATCCACTTTAATTTATATGTATTAATTGTGCTGATAATCGATAATTGGCATTCTCTACCTGAAAATACGTATTCTTCTCCTTTGAGAGGGCCTCGATGTTTATATCCACAGTAAGCATCTGAGGATGGGGTATAGAGAGACTCTTGAAGTATTAGTTTCTTTGGCCCCTTGTATACCTTCAGACAGAAAGAAAATTCAGAACAGGAGTAGGCCAGGAGCATTTGTCATGATAGGAACCATAACCCTGAACCAAAGACTGAATGTATGCCACCTCCCTGTTCCTGTCTGACACCCATCAGTGTCTCCTGATATGTCTCAGGAGGAGGAGCTTACCTTGGTGGGTATAATCCTATAGATGTTTTGTCGCAGATATGGATCAAGGTCAGAGTCCCTGCTGATGCTCATAAATTTGGCCCTCATCACTGCAAAAAAAGAGAGTTTGGTCTCATTGCTTTCTTTAAAATTGTATTGCTTTTGTCCACCACTGTGTGATCATGTAGCTAAAGTTAGACCCGTCCTCCTTTTTGTCCTCATATCCTCCGTCTAGCAGGCATAGCCTTAAAATCAAATATTGTCTGGCTTTTTGAGTGTCTTGGGGGGTTTTTTGGACTGTTTCCACAACAGTAAGTAGTCATTCAAACTTTCGTGTATCATGACCTTGTAAATTGTCTGCTTCTTTCTTTCCCGTGTCCATCAACAGATTTGACAGCCTAGATTTATGTTATTTAAGCGTGTCGTCGATTCTATATTATCACTAGCATACAGGTACGTTCTTGAAAACCAGTCTTTCTTATGCTGGAAAAAGCAATTCCATAGGCCTAAGTATGTTTTATTTGCAGTTTTTTGCTGTACTTTTTGTTAGAGATGCCAAGAAAGTTAAACGGTGAGCGTGTCCTTCTCCCTCCTTTCCAGTTGTCCATGTCCTCCTTGGCCTGCTCATATGTCTGGTAACCCTACATATAGCCAGACTATGACGCATTGGGAAAGAAGCCTTCTTTCTGCAAAGAGCCTAGTTAAAAAAATAGAGATCCCAGTCTGTCCACTTCATAAAGTTGAGAAAGGATGTGAAAGCCCATCAGCCCCTGCCCTGATTTTCTTTTTCTGGAGCAGGATTAATAGTAGTTGGACTTAATTTTTGTCTGTTTGTCTTGCCACGTATCCACTGGTCTGGCCATGAAGTACTTGAGTCTATCACCAACAGGATCCAAGATTTTTTTCTAATCCTTACCAAAAAAAGAACGTGACTAAGAGAATATTACTGATGATTTACTTGATTAATTTCTTGGAGAAGTCATAGTTCAATGGTAGAGTATCTGCTCTGCAGGCAGATAGTCTTGCCCAATTATCAGTATCTCCACCTAAAAAGGGTTCAGGTAGCAAGTGCTGGCAAAAGCTTTTCCTTGCCTCAGAAAATCTTGGATGTGATAGACATCTAGCCAACTTGGCATAATGTACTTGTTCCGCTCTTAAAGTTATGATCCCTTTTACTCATAGGAATTCTAGTAACTGAAATTCATACATAATATGCATGGTGTGTATATGTGCTCTGCTACATTTCTTATTACTTTGCTTGCAAGCTAAAGCGTGAGTTCAGAAGTAAAGAAGATACGAGCTTAGGCCATCATTGCAAAGCAAGCGCTCCGTTCCACTGTGTGCAGTCTAGGTGGGTGAGATTTCTATTTATCTGGGTGAGAAGGCCTTCTCTCTGGGTGAATGACTTGTATCTGTCATGGATGAATGAGAAGATGTGTAATTCCCATCCTTCTCAGAAGGATATCAGCCATTTACAAGTAGGACCCTGGATTTTTCCTTCTTTCCAGCAATCCTATATATGAATGAGAAAAGGAGAGCATGAGAATGGGAGAGAGATGAATATGTATTGTGTGAATGTGCAGTATAGGTGTGTGCATAAGAATTCTTATTCTATTCCTCCTTTTCTCTAACAGCTCAAGGCAGCATTTCTCTAGTCCAGCACCATACCCATTACACTACACTGATTGGTTGGATGTGATTTGGGAAAGGCTGCAAAAAGTAAGGCTAGATTTTCCTTTGTTGGAAAAAGTACTTTTGCCAAAGCCAACCAGATGTGTTTGTTTTATACTGGGAAAAACTATCCTGCCCAAGATGGCCCAGGGTTGAAACTGAAAATACAGATGCCCTTAGCTATGAGAGTTGTGATCGCTCCAGGCTCCGTCCATGGTAAACCTGATATTTGCTCCGCCATTGCTTCTCTGAAAGAAAAAGGAAAGGGGGAAAAGAAAAGACAGGACAGATACATTTTGTAAAAAAGATTTGAATATGCAGAATAATAAGACTGTGTGAAATGAGCCAGATTTGCTTCAGTGAAGCATTTCAAGCTGTTCCAGGTGACCATATATGCTTCACTGCAATGAAGAGATGGCCTGCTGCATCTCAGTTCAGCAATTTGGGGCCTTCAGGCTGGCCCACAACTGCAACACTGTGGACATGCTAGCACGCTTGCCAAAGCTGGCAAGTCTGGAAGACTTGTGGTATGCAGAGACAGAGGAAGCGGATGTAGCCCTGGTGAGAGGGTGGTACCTCACCTGCCACTCACCTTCTTTGCGCCTGCTGGCCCAAGCTCTGGGCCAGAGGACGTTGGGGGAAATGAACTGCTGGTGCTGCCTGCTTCTGCCACCATTGCCCAAAGCTCCTGACCAGCTCATCTTAGAGGAAAGAAGCCAGGGGCAAGCTGGCAGCGAGGTGACCTCTGTTGCTTTAAGGCCCTGCTTCAAAGCTTCGCACAGCTCCAGAAAATAAGTCTGTCTGTGCCAGACTTCCTAATCAGGACGTGGCTCTAAATCACAAATCTCTCAGTGCTTCCTGGTCTAGTTTGACTCTTCAACTCAGCTTAGCAGAAGAAACCCAGGCAGGGCTTAATGGTTTTAGAAATGCAGACCAGAAGGAAATTTTTCAGGACAGTTGACTGTCCCTTGCCAGGGAGAAGAAATCTTGGCTTCTTCCTTCCACCCTTGTATTACAGCTACCTCCAGCCTGTGAACTAACAGTTTTTTCCTCTGCTTTCATGGCCGGTTTACCTGATACGTTTCATTGCAACACCTGGCTTTTCCAGTAAGAAGTATTAAATTGCAGAATTCTCAGTATACAGCTGGTTAGTCTAGTCCACAGAGGCTTCTGAAAGAAGTAATTTGTTCAGCTTTCATTGACATAGGAATGATTTTGCAGCAACTGGAAGGTTTAATGCTGGAAGCAAAACCTACGAAGTAGAGGAGTGGGGGAAAGGTAAGAGATGGAAGGGAGAAAAGTATTCATTGACTCCAAACCTCACCAACTGGAGAACGGCAGCATGCTGCCCGGAGATTTGCTGGTTTGCAGGAGCAGGCCTCTGTGAGATCCCCCAAGAGCACGAGGACAAGGAAGCTGGCGAGGAAAAATCCATGTGGTTTTGTGGGATCCATTGATTGCTCCTTATGAAGCCACTCACTCAGCCCGGAGGGCTCAAGCGTCGTCTTCTTTCTGGAGGAGGCTCTCAGGAAGAGGGTTGAGTGAGAGAGCACCAACTGTGGACGAAAGGCACATTGTGACTCCCAGTTGGAAACGGTAGTATCGTTGACTACTCTGCTTCCAGCAAAGAGACAGAGGGGAGGTTTTGTGGGATGAGAAGACAAGGCAGGCTGCAAAATCAGGACAGGATGATTGAAATAATGAACTGAAAAGTAAGGGAGGATCATGGGTTTTTCATCCTGCGGGGCAAATTCAGTTTTAAAGCTTTGTTCCTGCGGGAGTATCTCCCACCCTTATCATTATGTAAGTGGGAGTCTTAACAGGGCCCAAGGATCCCAAGTCTGAGCTGAAGAGAAGAAGAGTGTGACAAGTCAGGCTCCAAGGCCCATCTATGCTTGAGCAAGGAGGATTTCTAAAGTCAGATGTTTCTATGCCAGCTCAGGAAAGGCAGTCACCTTCTAAGGGGAGATTGGGGCTGAGGCATGAAGGAAGGCATTATTGTTGGAGTAGGTCCAATCGGGTAGCAATCACTGTCTGGATAGAGGCGGGTTATTTTTCTTAGCTTCAAGTCAGTCATGACTTCTGGTGACTACATGTTCAAGTCCGTGCATTTTCTTGCCAACATTCTTCAGAAGTGGTTTGCCACTGTCTTCTTCCTAGGGCTGAGAGGGAGTGACTGGCTTAGGGACACCCGGCTAGTTTTTGTGCCTAAGTCAGGACTAGAACTCCCCGTTTCTAACCCCATGCCTTTACCCACTACAGCAAGTTGGCTCTCCTGGACAGAGTTTAATTTGCCAGAAAAGGAAGAGGGTGTTTTTTCCTCACCTTATTCTCTGCTGTTCGTTGGACCTTCTCCAGATGCAGACTTTGTCTCCCAGCCTACTTTGCTGGTATTTAAAGCTTCCCCCTCCCTGCCCCCCCCCAGGTTTCTCTTGCCTTGATTTTCATAGGCTGTCGTTTAAGCTAGCTACACTTGGTGTCTCAAAGAACTGGCAGCATAATATGTTCCCATTTGGTTTGCTGAGTGAGAGTTCTGGAAACCAAGTTTGGCCACAGTGTATGTTATGTTAATGTTATGTTAATGCTGAGCTTAAAAAGTAATTTTGTTGTTCATCTAGTTTTTTTTTTTTTTAATGAGCACGCTAGAGTTTTGTTTTGGGACAGAGAGAACAAAATAGAAAGTGTAGGAATAAATAAGAACTGCAAAATGGTGTTTTCCGTTTCCAAAGGCTCTGTCCACATTCATCAGAGCACAGTCACATCCTGACAACACTGGTCTTCTGGCTTCTCAACGCTGCTCTCCTCTCATCTCTATCTATGAGTGAGGCAGCCTTAAGTTACTGTTAGGTAGACTGGTTTTAAAGTAGTACCTCCTCCCCCCCCCCGCCCAAATTGATTCAATGCCACCACAACCTCTGGATGTGTAAAATCTGTCATGCTTTCGTTTGCAGGTGTTTATTTTGTTTTTATGCCTTCGAGTCCGTGTTGATTCCTGGCGACTGCCGGGACTAGTCCCTGCAGTTTTCTTGGCAAGATGTCAGAAGTGGTTCCCCCTCGCCTTCTTCTCCCTAGGGCTGAGAGAGAGAGAGAGAGAGACTAGCACGAAGCCAGTCTACACGGTGAACTTTAATAGTGAAATACTAAAAAGTTTAACAATTTAATTTTATAAGAAATTTGAAAATAAAATGAAATTATAAGTTATATATCTGAATGAATGAATGAATGAATGAATGAATGAATGAATGAATGAATGAATGAATGAATGAAGAATTGGAATATCCAGTTTTGGAGAGTCACTGGGTCCAAGTGTTAAGAAATGTCAAATATCTTTATGACCTAAAAATGAAATTAACTCCTCAGAAAACATTGGACCCCTCAAAGAAGGTTTAAAAGAGATAGACAATCAATTTTTTATGGTGGTGTTATAAGAAATTTCAGGGATCTTGAACTCATAGGATTTGGTCCTGCCCAGCTATAGCCTTGTTCTGGTTTCAAATTGTTACATGTGCCAGGACAATTTTGGGAAGAATGTGTTCTTTAACTATATTCCTAAAATGTGGAAGATTGAATTAAACTTATATTGCTATCTATAGTTATTATATGGATCTTTTTTCTCCCTTTCTCTGTTCATGTTCTTTTTTGTCAGATTTAATTTTTTTCATCACTGTCATATACATATATATATTTTTCTTCACTGTAATCAGTATCTTTTTTCTTTTGCTGTTGGCATTGTACTTTTTAGTATTTCACTATTAAATAAAGTTAGTGTAGCTTAAGCTGATTTTCTTCCTTTTTATTTCCTTTTAATGCTGCTAGATCCCCCAGGGCTGAGGAAAACCGTTCACCCCCACATTGTTCAGCTCTGTTTCTGTTTCCTTTTCTCTCACTACCACAGCAGCTCTTAAACTGATTTTGGAGTGTGTCTGAGCTGATATTATTTAGGAGTGTCTGGTATGGGAAGTGTCACCCTAGAGCATGAGATATTTTGCTTTCACAGGGTAACACTGTGATTGTCGCATTCACTAAATGTATTATTTCATGTAGGTGCATGTACATGAAAAACCTTGGTGTTTGGAATAGGGTGAAAAAGCCAGAAACGTTAATTAATGGGTTGATACCAAAGCCTAGAGATTCTGGTAGTATCCAGCAGCATCTCCCTTTCAAGTTAATACAATTTTTTTTTTAGATATTTTATTCTGCCTTTATTATTTTTATAAATAACTTAAGGCGGAGAACAGACCTAATACTCCTTCCTCCTCCTATTTTCCCCACAACAACAACCCTGTCAGGTGAGTTGGGCTGAGAAAGAGAGAGACTGGCCCAAAGTCACCCAGCCGGCTTTCAGGCCTAAGGCGGGAGTAGAACTCACAGTCTCCTGCTTTCTAGCTTGGTGCCTTAACCAAAGGACTAAACTCTCCGGAAGCCACCAAAATGAAGGACTGGTTGGCAAGACTTCTCTCCTGATGCAGTCTTAGATCTGTAATTTGATAGGAATGGAGGAACACATGGATGAAGTCCCTAAACCAGGCAGGGCTTTATGATATCATTGCCTGATAATTCTCCACTTTGCTTCTTAAAACAAGGAATGTCTGCGAAACCCACATTGTAGTTACTCTTGTTGTTATTGCTTTTTTTTTTTTAATTATCATGATCATCATGTTTCTTTTTTACATCTTCCTTCTAACTTTCAAAACAAATGAAGAACAATTCCTGAAACAGGTTGAGCCCCTTAAAAAATGCTCCTGGAGAAGATGGAGCCCAAATCACCTTACAGTGGGCACGTTACAACAATGCGGTTGCTGTTGGAGAATTCCTTGGAGCCACAGGACTAAGGATAGAAATCAGTCCACACAAAACTCTTCAGTCCAGGACTCCCTCTGTCCATTGGTGTGGGGAAGACAATGCAATGCCAGGTGCCCTGACTGCACCAGATTCCTGTCTTTGCAGGATGGGCTAAGCACAGCAGCTACTGGCCTCGAAGAGCATGTGGCCTTCAGCAGCCTTGCTCTCTGCATTCACATCAGTTGCAGAGCCACAGAGCGAAAGCTGTCAGTTGTGGGCCACACGATGGAGTGCAGGTTCAGAAGCACTGCGCTCTATCTTGGGCAAAGAGTGCTGAAGCGACTCAATGGAGGCCAGGATCTGAAAGAGAAGACAAGGAGTTTTCATTTGGAACCAGCATCCCACAGAATGCTAGCTGAGCAGAGCTGAGTTCCGGAGCCCTAGCCAGAAAAGGGACTCAGTAAAAATAGCACGAAAACTCTTAGAGCATGTACAGAATCTCAGCTTCCCTTTGCCTGTTTTAGAAAAGCAAAATTCCACCCTTTTGGCTTGCTATTTGGTAGGCGCAAAAAAAAAGAACTTGAAGGTTATGAAAACTCAGCAGAATTTTGTCTCTCTGTGTAGGACACAGACAAAGAGAGAAAATGTGTAAATACACACATTATTGTTCCTATTTCTTTTTTATTTATTTATTTATTTATTTATTTATTTATTTATTTAATCATATTATTGTATTGTTCTATTTTATTCATTTATTCATTCATTCATTTTATTGTATTGTTCCTATTTCTTTTCCCTCTCTCCACAGCTGCATGAAGTAGAAGTAGAAACAAACATTATATGAAGATCTGCATAATTTATATAGCTCCAAGCCTCTAGCTTTTCTATGATTTTGGAGTTTTGTTTTGTTTTCACAGAGAAGTTATAGGTTAAAAAGAACATAGAGACACAGTGCAACCGCATTAACCTGTCCTAGAATCAAAAGTCTTAGAAAGAAAATAATGAAAGTGTGGCCAGGTATAGTAGCAGTTTATATAGTTATATATGGAGATGAGAAGGTGGAGAGAAGAAAGTATATCTTTCTCTTTCATATTGCTGTAACATTTAATGAAATTCCACATCAGCAGTTTTGGGACACATGAAATAAAGCATTTCTTCATACAATTAATTATTAATATTGTAATTCAATATTAATAATTACATAATTAATTTTAGGGAACTTGATGTGACAAGAGTGTATGAAATGCTGTACAGCACCAGCCTGAAGGCTCATTCTGATCCAGCCAGTATCTCTTGGGAAGTCCACCAAAGCAGGAGATAGGAGCAATAACAGTATCTTCTGCTTGCATTTCCCAGCAATTGAAAGTCAAAGAAATCATGTATGAAGTATATAGCCATTATGATTAGTTGTTTTATCTTCAAAGATTTGTCTACTGGCCATCATGGCAAAAAATACGCCACACCTTCAAAAGAGGAACAGACAAATCCATGTGCAGACGCACTGTACCTCTGAATACCAGATGCTGGAGATACCTTCTGCCATGACATCTTGCTGGTGAGTTTCTCAGAGATGTGTGGCTGGCCATCAGAATTCTGGACCAGGTACAACATCACCCTGGTTGATGGAACTTACATTCTGATGAGACTTCTAGCACCTGGCATCCCAACCCCTTATGGACTCACCTGAGGGAAGAGGGGTCTTTCTTCACGCCTGAATTTAAGGCAATCACTCATAAGCCTGCGCATGGCTTTGGGGCAATTGCTGGGCACCTTGCTAAGGTCGGGGGACAGATACCCCCGACCGACCATGAATATGATCTAGAAGAAGAGAGATGTACTGTTACTTTAGAAACAACATAGAGAAACTATGCAAAGCAGTTTCTGACATTCTTTCCAACCCTCCAATAATAGCTCCACTCTGGCTCACGTGACCAGGAGTGAGGGGAGCTTAGAATGGAGGAGTTGGCAGCATTCCATGCCATGGCCTAAGGCAATGTTGTCCAAACTTGGCCGCTCTAAGATGAGTGGACTTTAACTCCCAGAATTCCCCAGTCAGCCATGCTGGCTGGGGAATTCTGGGAGTTGAACTCCACTCATCTTAAAGCGGCCAAGTTTGGACAACACTGGCCTAAGGCATTGGAGGCATTTTCCAGGATGTTTATCTCTGCAGTTATGGGCTGGATCAGGCCCATTTTTGAACATGAACTTTCTAGGAAAAAGGGGGACTTTCTATCTGGATAGGATAGCCTCTATCCTTCAAGAACATTTTAGACGGAGGTGGGACCACCAGTAGAAGATGGGGAGACCCAGCAAGGACCTTGGCTGCTTTGAAAGATCACTTGAGCCCTTTCTGTTGGCTACACTGAATAGCCAGTGAGGAGCATTTGGGGAAAGGATGTGCCTGGACCCATTGAGTCCCAGCATTTCCTCCCTTTCTTACCTGGTCCCGGTTGTTGATATGACTATACGGAAGGGTCCCGGAGAGCAGCTCATAGAGAACAACTCCATAGGAGTAGACGTCTGACTGGAAGCTGTAAGGATTGGGGTCCTGCATTCGAATCACTTCAGATGCCTGAGGGAGTCCAGTGGGAAGGCATTAAGATTCACTTGTGGGGTAAGCCAAACCTTTCTTTTTCTGTCTTCTAGAGAAAATGCACTTTCTGCTACCTATCTCTTCTTCTCTCCTCCAACCCTGGCCTGTTTCAAAGCTTTTCCTCCCAACATACACACCATCCAGAGGATGGAACCACTGGGTTGTTCCACTTGCTGCGAACCACTCCAACGTGTCTTCACTGTGGCAAGGCCAAAGTCACCGATCTTCACTGTCAGACCTTCATGCAGAAAAATATCTGGGAGCAGTAGGTGAAGGAACTTCACAGGTATCTTGGGCTGAGTGGCTAATCACTTGTCCAACAAGAAGCACCAAATCTTACAGCTATCCTATTCCTGACCTAAAGTCCCCAAAGTCTGACTTTTGTATCATGCACATTTGGAAATACTTGCAATTTGCAATGTAGTACAAACCTCTTTTTTCTACCCTGACATACTGCCTCTTAGTTAATTCTAATTTACTCAGACCTCCTAAAACAAAGATCCCCACCCCAGACTGGAGAGCTGCAAGAGAAGGATACTATTAGATTTGAGGTCCCGGTGGATTATGTTCTTAGCATGAAGGTAACTGGGGAAAAGAGACAAGGAATTATTTTCTTTACATAATCATTCATGGGTGTCTCCCACATCCCTGTGTGCCTGCATGCATTTATAGTGGGCATGCATGTTATTATTTTTATAAATAACTGGAGTAAGGGATTCTCTTTTTAGCTGAGTTTTTCTGTTCCCTGATTCAGGCATCTCACCGTTTACCACAGGGCCATTTCTGTTTATCAGATCCATTTCTCAGAACTCAGATCCCATGAACATACAGGTAGTCCTTGGGTTATGACTTGCAATGGGTCCTCAGAGTTCTAGCCATTACAGTGCCCTTGTGGTCATGTGATTGTAATCCAGGTGGTCGGTGCCCAGCTCGCGATTGAGAGCCATGATCATCACAGAGAGCCGTGGTCACGTGATCATGATTTCCGACATTCCCTGCTGGTTTCCCACAAGCAAAGTCAATGGGGAAGCTGGCAGGAAGTCAGAGGTCACAGTCACATGAGGTCCTTGCTTAACGATGGCAACTAGGACTGCCGGAATTGTCGTCACTAAGTGACAGTCATGACATCGCACTTTACAACACATCACTTAGTGATGGCAATTCTGATCCTAATTGCTATTGTAACCTGAGGACTACCTGTACTCCCTTCTCCTTCTGTGATACTTAATTTATTACAAACCCACTGGCATCCTATGACCTCTGCCTACAGCTGGTTGGATGTGGTGGAGTTCAACATAATCCTACAGCTCAAGTGCTGATTCTTTAGGCTGTGCCTGTAACACCAGGAATATTGTAGGCCAGCTTTCCTCAGGCTAGGTATTCTGGGAGCTGCAGCCCCAACGTAACTAGAAGATGCTTGGTTGGGAAAAACCGTTGCAGGCAGTTTGGGCTGAAACCTCAGCACCAAAGTTGGTTCTGGAGGTCAGATGATTTCAAAAAGCCAATCCTAATCACGGTCTGCAAGAGTTCTTACATTACTTAACTGGACTGCTGCACTGGTGATTTTGGTAGCACATTTAATTAGTCCTGATGTTTTACTGATTGTAAATTGGTGGATTTTTATTGGGTGGTGGTTATGTTTTTATAGTGTTATTGTTTCAAGGTTTGTGATTATTTGAATTGTTGTTTGTTGAAAGATGTGCTATAAATAAATGTATTATTATTATTATTATTATAAACTCTGATGGATTATTAGGTTTCCATAGCAATTAGCTGAATGATTGAATAGACCACAACCAGCAACATTTTTTATGGTTTGCTCTCCTCCTCCTTTGCAACTGGTGTTCAAAAACATGCTGCCTTAGGGCTTGATGTCTCTATACTCACTCCATGCCCTGTGCTGTCTGTCGGGCCACATCAATCCGTTGCACCATCTCCAGTGGTGTTTCTTGCACGTGCAAATGCTGATAAAGGCTGTTGCCTTCACACCATTGGGTGATAATGGCAAAGCTGGGTCGAGTCATGAACCCCATAAAGAGCAGTATGTTCACATGACGTGTCTTCCTGAAAGGAAGGAATGAAACAGGAGTCAGGACAGGAGCTTCCTAGGCAAAGTCTCCAAGGTTGGCCTTTAGCTCAGCAAGGTGCCTCCCTCCAAATGGCTGCCAGATCATGTATGTCTTCGGCCTACCTGAGCACTTGCATCTCATTCTTGAAGGCCTGCACCTGCTCACTGGTGGGGTTGGTGACTTTGAGGATCTTGACTGCCACGTCCCCATGCCAGCGGCCTTTGAAAACAGTGCCGAAGGATCCAGCCCCAATGCGCTTCTGCAAGGTGACCTCATTTGGGGAAATCTCCCAGTAGTAGCTTGAGTCCCGATAGCCCAAGGATTTCTATGGAAAGCAAGGTGGCGCCAAGAGGAGCCAAAGAGAAAGAGGAAATGTTTGCAGTCACAATGTCAGCTGTTGCCACAATGACACATTGTTCCCACATTGTTTTTGACTTCTCCTGTCAAAAACCCTTGGTATCAACCCTGTAGCATCCCTTGGTCCACCCAAACAGCCCTGCCATTACTCTTTCCTGGTACTATGCTTACCTGAGGGGTATAGATATTATCATTTCTTGTGGCTACCATTTTGAAGTCAAGCAGCACATGCCAAATTACCCACTTTCCCACCTCAATACTCACAGGCTTCTTCTTGTCTTCAGAAGGGACCTTGCGCTCTCTTGGAGACTCGCCTGGGGATTTCGAGTGTGGGGAACGTCGACCAGGAGAAACAGCAGGTGCACTGGAAACTGGGGGAGCTGGCGGGGTGTGAGGAAGCAAATCAGGCCCACTTATTGCTGTGATGAGAGGAAAAGAGGACTTTACTCCTACGTAGACAACCCTTACAAACACCCACTTCTTTATTGTTAAGAAACTTCCAATTATAAAAAAAAAGTTAGATAAAAATGAATTCACAGAAAGCATAGATTGGAAAACCAAATTTTATCCTTCTCATAACAGAATTTAGGATCATCTCAGGAACTGGATTGATATTAATCTCCAGACTAATGAAAGAGCGTGGTTTCTTCACACATTGCATGAATTTATGGAACTCATCATCACAAGATATGGCTTAATTCCAATTGCACATATAAGAAGACACAGACTGTCACCCAGGATCTGTCCAGTAACAACACATTTGTAATATCATGCTACAGGTTGAATTCAGACTTTCTAAAACAGATACAACCACAAAAATCAGTGAGACTAACTTAAGTCTTCTCTAAGTCCAATTAACAGATTGTCTCACCTTCCCGTAAATTTGTCTGTTACTTAAAAAAGTGGGCAAATACTAATGTAGCAACATTAGATTTTGTATTAGAATATATTTTTGCATCTTCCTATAACTGAAAGGTTGATTCTAGGCATTTGAAAAGATTTACATCAATCTCTGCAGAATGCAGAGGAGTAGAAGCTAGGCTGTTCAGATACTATTGGACTCCAAGCCTTAATGGTTCCTGCCAGCACAGCCAATGGTCAGCTGCAGCCCAACATCCAGAGAACCACATGCTTGCCATCTGTGGTGGTAAATCATCTGGATCTCCAGCAATCTCTCTCATCACAAACAACGTGATCCTGTTAATATTAAGAATCTCTGCATGTGTGATAGCAAGCTAGTGCAGCCACTATTGCATGATGCTGTTCTCCCCTAACCTTTCCATGAAAGATTATCAATGCTAAATCATTCTCAGATATCATTATCCCTGCTCCATTTGTGCCTACAGTACAGAGCAACCCACAGAGAACACCCATCCATCTCCAAGACACCCCATTCAATTACTACTTTGTTGAAAAACTCACCCTCTGTGTTGTGGTTCCTGGATATGATCTGAAAAAGGAAAAGGAAGACTCTGTGCTCAGTGGCTGTCTAAAAAGAACTAGGCTCTCTACACAGCACGGTGGCTTCCTTGCGCTTTGATATCACTTTTTCTGCAAAGCATTAGCCCTAATTCATACCGAGATAGTAAACAGATAGGACTATACTATACGATTTCAGAAGGCTCCCATGTGAATACTTCTGTGTTCAATTCCATCCCCAGAGAAAGCCAAATGGGTTAAGGATCTTTTCCACATAAAAAGTAGAATGTCATGGATTCACCAAACTAATTTAGAATCCTGATTTCCCACATCTAATTTTCTAGATACAGAAAATGTATGGTGAACCATTTCACCAGAGTAGAATCCATCTATAGGCTGAAAGATACCAGCTCAAGATGCTTTTTAAAAATCTGAATTCAAGTATCTTATTTGAAAAAAGACAAATGACAAAATCCAGTGAGGTAAACTACATCAGAATAATTAAGTTTTAGGTCTACCTTTCAGAGGTTGATGGATCAGTAAAATGGACCCCAGAATAAGAAACCTAGTTTTCAGGCCTACTCTTTTTGAGACCTATGATCTCTTAACTAGGAGATAAAGATACTTAAAAAGGTACCAAGTATCTTGGGGAGATGAACCTATAAATAAGTATGCTGCAAAACCCGCATGTTTTCATACCTAGACAAATTTTGGCCAATAGGTATTAGCTCACTAAGACCAGTCTCTGGATTTCACACTTGCTGCAAAGCCATATGGGTACTTGTATCTAGGTGACACTTAGTGGGCAAAAATAATCTGAGAAAGAAACATTTCAGAGAGGAGCTCATGCTCCAAGAATATATGGGCCTCACCTCTAGGATGCTGCTGTCCACAGGGCTGGTGGTGCTGATCATATGGACATTAGGGGTAGAAGTTGAGCGGTGCCGTTGTAGGCGCCCGTCACCATGAAGGCTGGGAAAGTTGAAGGTATCTTGACTGAGGGGTGACTGCTTGTTTGAGCTGCAAAGGAAAAGGAGGATAAGAGTCATTCACTTTCTTTTTTAAAAAATAATTTTATTGAAATTTACAGATACATAGATAAAAAAATAATACAAAGGAAAATGTAAAAAGTTAAAACAATAAAATAAAAAGTGCAGAGAAAAAGAAAAAAGGAAAAAATAATAAAAAAGATATATAAAGAAATGACAAATGCATTTCTTCATCAAGACAAATGCAAACAATTTCAGTAACATATCACCTCCTCTGATACTTCAACAAAAACAGCTCTTCTTCCCATATCTCATCTCTTATCTATAAACAAATTTTAAAGCTTCATTCAATCCCAGTCTGCAAAAGGCCATTAAGAGTTACGAGAAATAACATATATATTTTAACCTTAATCAAATAACCCAATTTTATATTCTTTTCTTTTCCTTTTAATATAGTAATTAATCACTTTCTTTTAAAATACAACAAAGGATCTCTTCTTCCCCATATATTAGCTCTTATCTATAAACAAATCTTTAAAACCTCATCATTCAGTCCTAGTCAGGAAAAGTCCATTAAGAGCTACCAGAAAAAACAATATATATATATTTTTTAACCTTGGTCAAATAAACCTCCTTTGTATTCCTTCCATTTACCTTTAAGAATCTTGAACTTTATTCCCTTTATATAGTGTCTGAAAAGTTGATCTCTTCCCATTTTCTCTTTATCTCTTCCCAGAAATTCCTTCATAAATTTAACATGTATCTTTTGTAAATCCAAGATGAGAAAGTCATCCAAGTCACTCTTCTGATTTATTATTTGTATGTCCCTTTTAATTATTAAGCTGTTAGCCAGTTTCATTTGTAAATACACTGTAACATCTTTTTCCATATGATTCTTGTAGCCTGACATTTTAAAATCCATTTTCAAATCCACATTTGAATCAGCCTCAGTCTCTATTTTGTCCAGTAAAATCTGTTCCTCTTTTATGACTTCTTTTTAATCCACTTTATAATAATAGACAATCTTAAAAATAATTTCTGAGTGCATTGTTCCCAAACATCCTTGAATTCCTCCAGATAGATTAATTTGCTTCATTCTGTATTAATGGGTCCCTTCTCTTTTAATTATAATCTTTAGTTCTTTCTGGTTTCCTCTAGTGTCCAACCTGCAAAGTCCTCTCTTATCATGTTTTCTTTCTGATCAACATTTTCCCATGGGAAGGTTCCTTACTTTCAAAATCTTCATATATTTTTTAAATAATTTTTTTAACAACCCATAGGAAGGATTCTTGTAATTAATTTCAAATCTTATTTCAAGTCCCCCTGGCCCCTTAGCCCATTTATAACTTTCCAAAATCAACGTTCTAATCATCCTTTTGCTGTTTATTCCAAAATAAGAATTTTTTAAGTCCTTAAACTTACATACAATTTATTTCATCAAGGATAGAAGGAAGCTCACCCAGTGTAATGAAACTTGCCTTTTTGAAGGTTCTTAATATCCAAAAAGTGGTTATCAAGCAATTTCCAAAAGTGATTAAGAAAGGAAGTATGCAAACCCAGTGTCCTTATGAAGGCTCTGAACCACAGCTTAGGCAAAGATGGCTATTCCCTCAGCTTCCAGAGCTCTAAAACCTGCCTGAGACTGCTGTCTTATGGTCTTTTTGCAGGGAGCCACTGTATGGAGTGCTTGTGGGCAATCCTGGTCCTCTCCTTGCTTTTGGATTCCGAGGGGCCAATCCATTTGCTGGCTCCTTGTTCCACCATGGTTGTCAGCTTCGCATCTGACATCACTTCCCCGTAAGTCCAGAATTATTCACTTTCCAAATGAAAAATACTTAAATATCAAGACTACACCGTTATTCTTAAATACATCATGTGAGTTCTCCTTAAGTTTTTTTCTTCTTTAGCAGGGTGTACATGTCCGTTCTCCATAAATGGAATCAAGGAATTGTTCCCTTTAAAATATATAAATACCACCATTTTCATGAACTTCTCAAGCATGTGTTGTGACAGTTGCAATTTGCCCAGATGATGGTCTATATTTTTTCTTCTTAGTTTACAAATATGATGAGTTGGTGAAGATTTATTTTATTTCCAAGTTCACATATCATGCTAAACTAATAAGCAGAGTTTGAAATAAATAATAGCTGGGTTCACATCACATGCTAAGCCAACACCAAATAAACCACATGATATCTTAGCATCTTAGTGTGAACCCTTAGCACAACAGAAGAACTTGGTGATGTATTAACATGCATCCTCCCCTTGCAATTATCTACAATTCCCTGGAAGTACTGGCATTTTCATCTGGGTAGTTTCCAGATGTGTTGAGATAATGACTCTAAGAATTTCTAATGACCTTGCTGCTGTCCTAACACATATTGAGATTACTAGGTTGTGACAGTGGAGTGGAAATTAGGTATTGTTCTCTCTGGTGTCATACTGCCCCCTGGTGGAGGGTTCCAGATCACCTGCCCCAACACAGTTGTCTAACGAACAAGTGTCTTACCTGACTGCTTGAGGGGTCGTGGGTTTGTAGCTATGCTGGACAGGGGTAGTGGGGACATTGTCTTGCAACAATTCATGGCTGTAAACACTACAAGGGAGATAAATTGTTCTCAATACCAAACAAACAGACCAGTTTTTATGAGCTGATCTTCACTGCAGGTGAAAGGGATGGCCCCAAAGGGAGGGATACTCACGGTTTGTGGGTTGTAGCCAGGTCCACACATACTGTAGGCACTTTGCTACTGCAGTGCTCGTGGAACTTGTAGCCACATGTTTGACAACGGAAGCCATGGAACATGAACTTAAGGCAGAAATCACAAAAGGCCAAATTGAAGTAGGTCTTGCGGACCTGTCCAAAGAAATGGATCAGAAATGTGAGAGAAGAGGTGGAGGAGGAAGGGCTGGTATCTGCCTGAGGGTGTTCAGTAGGCTGAGAGAGTATGTGGTGAGATTTGGAAAAATTACCCAAAGTCATACCAATTCAGAAACAAATAAGTTCAGACTATCAAAAGCCTTTAATGCTCTTGGCTGTAATGGTACAATCCAGTAAGGAGCAGGTGATTTTGCTGAACAGTGTAACCTCAAAGGATCCTTGACTTGCTATAGTTGGACTTGGGGACAGAGGAATTTAAAGTATTTTTACAGAGATGGGAAACCTCCAGGAGAGCTGCTGGTCTCCCATACCCATCACTCCCCGCCAGCGATAGGATACACAATCATTAATGGGGGGCGGGGCTTTGGTCCAAGAATATATCTGCAAGGTTATAGATCTCCCACCCACTTTATACAGTATCCTGGAAAAGGGCTATGGTCACTCAAGCAAAGTTAATATGATTTTGCAGGGTTTTGCAGGACTCACAAAATTGTGCATAGTAAGAGGTACATCCTCCAGAACTTCTACAGAAAGCTCAGCCCCCTCCAGATTGACCAAGTCTGTCTCCCAATCTGTGATGGTTTTTCGCCTGCTCAGGGGGAAAAAAAATGTTAAGAGCATCATCATCCAGTGTTGTGATCCCAAGCTTACCGATCTCATATTCCTCCCCATTCAGCTTTGAAATTGGAGTTCATACTTGCTTCTCGGAGGCAAAATAACCCACTTGAGAGAGAAAGACGTATACCCCCAACATTTAAAGTGTATCCACATGTAGGTGAGTTCCATGTAGGTCACTAGTACTCAGGGTGCAGATTTTGGGAACCAAAACGTGAAATCCTCTCCTTTGCCCCAAATATTACCTTACTATAGCAAAACTGTTAACGGGTAAACCATCCTCAGCAGGCAGTGAGGGAAACAGGCATCTTTTTTCAAATATACTTCTGTTCTACATTCTCAAGAACTTCTTCCCCCCAAATACTCTCCAACCTATCTGCTTTTTCCTGTATTGCGTTTGGGGCAATGATGGAAGAAGCTCTGACTTCACTGTGGAATGCTGACAAACGTTACAACAGCTCAGGAGACAAAAGCTGCACAAAAGCTGCACACAACTTCTGTGAGAGAAGGGGGAATTGTCAAATTAGGTGGAATTAGAATCTCACATATGCCTGGAGGGCAAGTGTGCCTTTGAAGGGGACGTTTTCCTAAAAGAGAGAAAGTGGGCTGTGAGGGAAGACTGTGTGGAATAGGAACAGGAACAGGGCAAATAGGCTAATTGGGAAGAAGCTTGCAAAGCAAGCCCTTCTTCACTCTAAAATTGGGATCAAATTCAAACTCCAGGTTTAGCAGTCTGGGTCTCAAAACTCTGCTTACTTCATACTTCAGTGACTGGACAGTTCTCTTCCTTTCTCTTCACAACTAAAAACCAGAGCCCCACACTGTAGTGAAAGCTGGAGATGGAGTTGCTACTAGTAGGCAGACATCTGGTCTTGTGAGTAATTCCTTGTAAGAACATGTAAAACCCCTTTGGACTTTGTTTCTGGATATTTATTTATGCTACTTATGGGGAATGCTTGCAAAAACAACAGAGAGGAGACAAACTGAAGATGATCTGCCCATTTTAAAGAGTAGCAGGAGACAGCTTTTGGTCCCACACACAACTAGCTCAGTTGATGTTTCAAGGCTCCCCCAATTCTTTCTCATATCAACCTCCTCATTTACTTACCCATTACCCCTTTTCCTGTAGACAACACAGCAGTCCTGGTTAAGTCCACGCACTTTCAGGGCCTTGTCTAGGGAGTCATACACAGTCATACCTGGCCGGACAGTGACCTAGAAGGAAGCAGCAGAACAGTCATGTGGTCAAGGTAGTGAACAGGATCATATTGTCAAATTGGTCTTTCAATTCTGATTTTCCACTGAGCTCCTATCTGGTTTAAGCTCTACTTCCTCTTCCCTGTTCCCTGTAATATAGATCTCAGAGTAGAAACCACAAACCTAAATAATGCTGCTAAAATGAAATCCGTTGTGGTTTACTAAAGCAAGAGAGAATCCTGACATGTAAGGACTAATGCATTTATTATGGCAACAGTTGCAGAGCGTTCTAGAGGAAGTGGATTATCTTTATGTTAGGATTCAGACCTGGATATGATGGAAACTACTGTACATTGATCGCTGTGGTACACCACCTCTGTCAGGACTTGTATAGTGCAACAGTGGCCCTCCTGATCTTATTAGACCTCTTGGCAGCATTCATTGCCACTAATCATGGTAACTTCCTGACAAGGTTTGGGAGTGGGGGACACCGTTTTATAGTGGTCCCGCACCTTCCTGAGTAGCCAGTTCCACACAGTAATTAAGGGGGAGGAGTCGTCCCTTGGCCCATAAATCTCCTCACCTAGCCCCCCTGCCCCACCCTCAGAGTTAATATTCAAGGCTGGCTGAATATTTGATGTGTAGCTACTTCCTACCTCCATAATTGGTTCTACTATTTTGCAGCACTTGCTTGCTGAGATAGGATAACATTCAACACTTTTGGTAGCAGGCACAATTGAACTGAATATGTACAGTAATACTACTTGAAATCCATCAGCACATCTGAAGGAATATGCTCAGCTGCTCAACAAATACCAGAAAAGCTGCACTTTTTTTCTGTTTGGTTCCTATGTTTTGCTGTTCTGCCATGCCCCCAGAGTCTCAACCCGTAGGTTGCAGGTAAAAAGCAGGTGAGCAAAAGTGGTCTGAATTTACTCTTCAGTGGGGATGCCTTGTGATCCCAGGAGGTCATGAACAATGGGGTGAGTTGTTTTATCAATGATGGTTTGTGACACTGTCATACTAAGGACCTAAAATAATTATTTTAAAGCAAATAGCTAACAAATGCATAGAACTCATGCTTGATCAAATTTTAAAGTGAAACTTCAAAGCCAAAATCCACAGCTTGAAATTTTGGCAGAATTTTATTTTCTTCATGTACTAGTTTTGGTTCAGGTTTAGTCATGATAATTTTCATCAATGCCAGAGTGGGAACTCTTCTGGCTCCCTGCTTTCATTGAATAGTTGTGCTCAACTTCAATTCCCTTTCAGTACAAATAAAAATGTAGGTCTCATCCTGTTCAGCCTTTGATTGAGCATTTATCAGAATTACTTATAACTTATTTTTCTAAATTTTAAACTCTACCAATCAAGACAAATCACAAAACAAATTGCTGTTGGTTTTAAAACACTGCCATATAATTATGGTACAACAAAAGCTGATTATTTTTAAAAAAACATTTATTACAATGGAAACCAGCAAGATTTACTTTCAACTCCAACCTGCAAACAATGGAAACTACATATGTTTATTACCACATATGTCCTCCTTTGTCTCTTTCACTCTTCCTTTTTGAGATTTTCCTTCTTTCCCTGTCTGTTTGCTATTCTCTCATTCTCTACCTCCAATTTTTTTTCTCTCCTTAAAAAAGGTAAACAAACACGAAAAGAGTGGTGATTCTGCTTGGCTAAAGCACAGCCCACTTTTGATCAGGCCTTAGCGGGAGTCATAGCTCATCATCTTCATGCAGAGATAGAGAACCTGGGATTCTAGTTGTTGTTGGAGTCCCATCATTCCTAGCCAGCCAGGCCAGAGATCATGGAAGTTGTAGCCCAAAAACATCTGGAAAGTGAGGGTCTGCATCCCTGTCTTACGGGATGCCAAACATTTTAATCAACAGGAAGCACCCGATCCTTTGCTCTGCAGAGCTGTCTGAATGGCTAACTCACCACTGTTCGCTGTTGATTGGGAAGATCCACCTTAATAGTGCTCCGATTCTCAGCCATGGCTCTCCCTCCTAATCTTCTCCTGCAAGAAGCGATCACTGTGGTCAGGCTACCTGAGAAAGGCAGGATGTCCTCACTGTTACCCCCATTTGAAGGGTCTCGATCTGGAGAAGGTGAAGAGAAGCCATTGGAGAGAGAGCCGGAGGAGTGTAGGTTGCGCCTCATGCAGGTGATTCTGAGAAAGAAAGACAGACAACAGACCCAAATGGATATAGCAGAGGCATTTTCACCTGTGTGCATGGTGTACAAGACTACATAATATGTCCAATCACTGGAAGACAGCAATTTGTTTGCACCCTCTTGACTGAAAGAGGCAAATCAAATGAGGAGAGACTTGTTTAACCTGCATTCCCAGCTTCAGAGAACTTTCTTTCTTTCTTTCTTTCTTTCTTTCTTTCTTTCTTTCTTTCTTTCTTTCTTTCTTTCTTTCTTTCTTTTTCTTTTTCCTTCCTTCCTTCCTTCCTTCCTTCCTTCCTTCCTTCCTTCCTTCCTTCCGTCTGTCTATCTCTCTATCTCTCTCTCTCTCTCTCTCTCTCTATCTATCTATCTATCTATCTATCTATCTATCTGGGATAACTGAACTCCATGAGCAAACTGTCCAACAGGAAATTTGGCTGGAGTATTATTTCATACCCCTCCCATTCTCGTGGGGAGATCCTGTGAGGAGAGGATGCAGTACGTATCTTGTGCTCTAACTCAGCCTCTTCACAAGTGAGGCCCATGCCTTGTTATTTCCGGCTGACCAAGAGACGGATCAGGAAGCATTTCAAACTTTCTCTGAATGCTGGGCTATTTGTCAGTCCCATGCCAGGTTCAATGGGAATTACCATTGTGCAGTCAGATGTTGCTGAATTATAATTCCCAACAGGCTAAGATACAATGCTTGGTCTTTCCAGACAAAGCTAGAAAACAACTTTCTTTGAAAACCCAAAGAGCCTTATAAATCATTGGAGATACTGATGATGATGAATCAGTAGCGTGAGTCAATGTAATGCAGCATTTGATGTCCTTATGCTTCCTAATTGTGTTAGGTGAATATTCATCACATCATGGATACACCATAGTGAGTTTTAAATAACTATTATGAGGTTATGGTTTTAAAAAAGGGGGGGGGAATTGCTGCCCCATTATGATGAACATAGATTTATCACTCAGTGCTATCAGCTGAAGGATCTGTTCTGTTCTGCTCTTCACAGACCCTTATGGTTTCCCGCATTAAGATTTTAGTGCAAGGGTCTCCAATTGTTTTGGACCTGCAAGGACATCTGGAATGGTTATTTATTTATTTATTTTTAGAATTGTTAAATACAATAAAAGTATAAAGAATTAAAGGAAGAATAAGAAAGAAAAAGAAAAAAGAAAATATAGAATTATGACTTTCGCCCTTCTTTCTATCAAGTAGTTACCATCTTACCCCTCCCTCTTTTTGGGGGGGGGGTAATTCCCTTCCCTTCCCCTTCCTTTTTAACCCCTTTTAGTCCCCAAATCCATAAATGTCCGTGGGGACGTTTGGAATGTTGGAATGAAGGTATGTTAAGGCCACTCTTATAAATCAGGTAAGGCAGAGACACTGATGATAGCCAAGGAGTGCATCAGCAGGAACACTTGCCCCCAGACATGACATGAGGGACCAAGAGGCTGTAGAATCTTCTTGAAGTCCTGACCAACAGTGCAATACAGACAGAACTTCTGCAGCTGTGGTAGAACCAGGGATAGTCTCGATCAGCCAGTTTCTCTGTGCTACCTAGGAAGTTGTTGTCCATCCCCAAGGAAGAAGGGGAAGAAGCTTCACAGAAAACTAGGAATAATCTATAAGCACTGAAAAACTACATATGGAGATGACAGAGGCCAGAGAAGCCAAATCCTCTTACGTAAAGAGGTTGCACATTAACTGACAAACCCATCTAAGCCATCACTTCACTCACAAAGTAATTATCAACTTTTGCAAAACAGCTGATCCCTTAATTCATAAGTCCCTTTCCTTCACCCTAGTACCCTCCAGACCTTGGACGACATCTCCTATCATCTCTAATCATGCCAGCTAAGGCTGATAGGAACTGAAGTTGGATATCAGGTTGGGGGAGGATGCCATACAGCACATTAGAAAACCTATTTATCAAGGTCCATTTGTCACTTGCTTGATTAAATGGGAGAATAACGGCTCCGAGGGCACCACCAGCACATTAAAGATCATGTGATAGACAGTATTTAATTAAGTGCTATTTTCTTCCTCAGGGAGAAAATGATGTGGGTAGTCACATAGATGCACAGAACCCAGGGCCGGAATACTACAAATGAAGACAATAAGGAAACAGCAACACAGTCAGACTGTAAGCAGCTTTGGTAAAATAAATATATACACTTGCCCACCCACACTGGCTCATATTCTGAGCAGCATTTGGTCTTCAGCAGTGAGAACTTTAAATTTCAACTGCTGTAGACACTCTCTCTCTATATATATATTTCTGTATCTGTGTGTGAAGCAAGTGGATGATATGCGCGCATATATTTCTCTGCTTATGTACACTTTTATCATATTTATAGCTCGCTTGCTCCAAACTAGTCCACAGGGAGCAGCATACACAAATAAATTAGGGTTAATTCTATCTTAGGTCATAAAATTAGACCCTCAAGGGTAAATCCAATGTCCCTTCTGTTCTTTGTCCAAGGGTTTTCTGCTCAGCTCTTATGTAACAACTGTAGGGACTTGCTCCGGTTTAAAGCCTAACCCTCAGTAGCTACTTTCCTTAGATGAAAATATTTTGCTGTCAAATTGTTCTCTAATGATGTGGGAAGTATATGCACAAGGAGTTTTCTATTGAAGGAAACAAATGAGCAGTTTTGTCACTCAAGTCCATGTTAATCATAGGTATCGTAAGCAATAAACTACTACCCCGAAGTAGAAATGCAAGACAGGCGTGTGAGTGGAAATGGTAATTACAAGACTCACCCAAATTGAGAAGGAACTGGCTACAGGATAAATGTCCCTTTAGTAGCTCTTCTTCAATCTGTTTGTAATCAATAATCACAATCCTTTTTCTATTAAAACCAATTAAGGCAGTTTACAATCAGGATTAGGATACAAAATCCATCATCAGTACACAATAAAACAAAGATTCTCAGTGTATCAGTCAAAAAGGAAACAATTCCCCAACCTGATGTCTTGTAGTTACTGAAGGCTTCCAGATCTCACATCCCCAGCGAGTATCACCAATGCTAAGGGATGCTGGAAACCCATCTGGAGAGTGACAAATTTGCCACACCAATCTAAAAGCAAGGGGGCCCAGCAGACATCCTGTGCATCGTCTTGAGTGCCAGAGGAGAAACAGCCCTGCAGATTTCAGATATACCCCAGTACTTCATTTCTGACAGCAGAGAGGAGCAAAGTTGCACTGCACCTGTCAATCAAGCCAAGTCTCGGCTTAGACACAGCTGCGTCTGGAGTGGAGGCAGATCTTTGTACAGCGATTCTTTTTCCTTATTAACACTAAAAGGAAATGAGGACTGGAGTGAAGACAAGTTCGTTCACAAAGATATCTTCAGTGTTGAAATGCAGGCGCTGCAAACAGAATAGCAGCCTAAGTTAAACAAGCTCACTTGGATTAAGCCCTGGTTTTGATTTTATCATCCCAATCTTTCTCAGGAGATGTGCTAGCTAATAGAAGAGAATACACTGACCCACACAGATGCCTTTTTCTTCCCCACTGAACATCAAGTGAACATCCGCTCTTTTGAGGGCAATCAAGGCGGCTCATGCAGACAAATCCTTTGATGTCATTCACGCTAAACACAGTCCAGTTAAAAGAAACCATTTTAATTTGGTTTGCATGGATGCCATTTGTGTTTTTTATTATGGCTTTTCACCTTGCAGGATCTTGGACATATTAGATTTTATTTCTCAGACTAGGGGTTTCTTTCTCACCTTCATTAATCTAAGAAATAAACTCCTTAAAGCTTCTAGTCGCTCAGCAAAGTAAGTGGCTGGCTCAGGGGGACCGATTTCACATGCTGCTAAGATGCCACATTGGAAGCCCAATTCAAATGAACTATTCATGCACATGAAATGTCCTCAAGCACATGCCCTCACTGCAAGGAAACTTACTTATGAGAACTATTATGTTTTGGAACACCATTAAAAGCCGGTTATTCCAAAGCATCTGGGGAAAAGATTTGTGATGAGGGTATGTGGTTGGAAGTTGTTGGCTGTGTCTTGGGTGCTACTGTTTTGTTTTGCTGTTTGTTTATTTTTATTTATTCATCATTTTTATACAGCTGCCCATCTCACAAACAAGTGACTACTGACTGTTATTTTTATTCAAATGTTTGTATTATCGTTTAAGGCACTTAGAGCTTTGTTTGGATTAGAGTGCCATATAAACGATAGTAACCCCCCCCCATAAATAACCTTTCCCCTGGATCAGGGCCAACACTGACAGGAGTGCCATTAGGACTGCTACTCATCCAAGTGTCTAGGGCCACACCCAACTGTGGCCCTACCTAAACACTCTTTACCTCTTGGCAGGTACAAGGGACCAGGTGTACCTGCTCACTTTCACCACTAAGGGAAATTCTTCAGACAAACACTTCCTTGACAGGCAGGAGCAGGAGCAGGAGCAGGAGCAGGAAGATACTTCTGGGGCAGCTGTTTTTATCTAGTCATCTCCATCCCAGGCTCTCTTGGTTCCAGCTGAGGAACCAAGTTAGTTAGGGAAGGGAATCCATGGCAAGGTGGGTGGGGAGACTTGCGGAAGAGAAAAATCCACCGACCTAGAAAGGAAACCACAGCCGTAGGCCAAATCCAGGCCAGTTCGGCAACATTCCCGAGGCACAGAGTCTGGTTTAGAGAGTCTGGTTTGGACTCTTGCGCTAACCGCTGGGCCAGGATTCGCCACACCTTTGCCAGCGCGACGCTGGATCGCCTGAACCAATCCCCAAAATGCAACAGAACCCAGGAACTGTCACGCCCCGTTCACCTGCTCAAGCCCGAGAAGCTCCTCTGGGCTAACGGGAAAAGGGCCTCGAGGGCATTTACGGATCCCCGCCCCACAAAAGCGATCCTAAAGCGAGGAATGGGCGGGGGTCAGTCAGGACGGCTGGGAAGAGGATGGACGGAGTGAACTGAAGCACCTCCTGTTCACATTAGGGCTCCCACTACGTGGGAAGATACCATAACGGGGGGAGGGGGGAACCGCAGTCCTTACTCTTACCTCAGTCCAGAATGACACGGGGGCAACCACTGCACATGACTGAAGGCGCACGCTCCAGCCGCCCACCCGCCCACTGGTCTACCACCGAGGGGCGGAGCTGAACGAGACCAGCGGAATGAAAGAAAATATAAAAGAAGGAGCAAAAAAACCCCCTTCCTACCTGTCAGAGAGAAAAATCCACCATCTTGTATGAACGTTCAGAAGGGGCGTGGCCAGTGCACTAACGTCACAATGAAGGGAAGGAATCTCCCGGCACAAGGAAAGAGTTTTAACTCTTTCCATGCCATACACGGGAGAACTGAAGGTGGCGAGGAGGTGCCACGCTGGAGATAGAAGATCGAAGGACTGGGCATTTAGGAGAAAACCAGAACTGGTTGCACAGCCACCGGTTTCTTGGAAGCTAGGACACAGCAACAATAACTATAACAAATACCGTGTTTCTAAATTAGAGGTTCTATGCACAGTCACATCAGATTTTCAAAAATTGGAGCCTATCCAGTATTACAATAGCACTTGATTTCTTATATACTGTATTTGTTTCAAAAGTTGCTCGAAGCAGGTTGGAGTTTTATAACTAAGGCTAGCAGATCTGGGCTACAAAAATCCGGACGATTACTAGATGTTTTCCTTATCTCTCTGCTTCCCGTGAAGTTGCAGGTAGTTGCAGTTATGGTAAAAAAACAGTTGCCTGTCTGGATCCCGACAGAATCTGGTGTGAGTGAATAAAATCACCTGATTTGTTTGCTCAAATCTCTGCAACGTGGTAAATCAGATGTCAAAGAGGCGAATTCTAGCCTAGCCGTCTTTCTTCCTAACATGTCAATAGGTTGGAAACGTTCCACTTTGGAATCCCGCATTTTGTAGCCTGAACAGATCCAGGGCAGATACAGAGTGGGGCTATTTCGGTACCTAAGAAGTGGGTTCTGGTAGTTTAGGATGAGACAATTACTTGCCCCGATGACAAGGGCAGTCACACAACAAACTTAAGTCAAGTCCAGGACTAGCACAGTCATTCACACAGCAAACTGAACTTGGTTAGCATTAATCCCAGTTTCATGTGGCTGGGTGGGTTATTCAAGACAGTCCCAGTGACATCATGAATATACATGCCTGGAGATTTCTTGTCACCAGTGCAGATGTTTGCCATTGATTTGTTTTCCTTCCTTCCTTCCTTCCTTCCTTCCTTCCTTCCTTCCTTCCTTCCTTCCTTCCTTCCTTCCTTCCTTCCTTCCTTCCTTCCTTCCTTCCTTCCTTCCTTCCTTCCTTCCTTCCTTCCTTCCTTCCTTCCTTCCTTCCTTCCTTCCTTCCTTCCCTCCCTCCCTCCCTCCCTCCCTCCCTCCCTCCTTCCTTCCTTCCTTCCTTCCTTCCTTCCTTCCTTCCTTCCTTCCTTCCTTCCTTCCTTCCTTCCTTCCTTCCTATAAAGTTTATATCCTATAGTCCTGAGATTACTGTGGTGGTCCCGCATCTAAGTACTACACATGAAAAGGCCAAGGCTGGCCAGGTGCTGCCACCTAGATGAGTATACAGACCCAGAAAATTCACTGGTTAAGCATGTTGTGTGAATGCAGCCAGTGAAGTTAAAGATGAGGCTTCAGATACCTGTGCAAAACCAGGAACAGATTCCTTTATAGAATGTCCAGATGCACGTATTGTGCTAAGCCATGGTTGGCATAAAAGATTGCAATTAGTTGGAGTCATAAAAGACACTAAATGAATGCCCAAAGTCATATTATTTTGCCTTGCTAAAATCAAAACTGCCCATCTGGTCTGATCGTTTAGAGAGGTCCTGTTGCAAATCCCCCCTCTTTGTGAGGTTCAGGGGTCATGGGCCAGGCCTTCACAGTGGTGGTCCCCATTTTATGCAGTGGCAGCCCTCTCCCCCTGGACCTACTGATGGCTCTAGCTCTAAATTATTTGGAAAACAGGCCAAAGCAGCACTGTTCCGGCATGTATTTGTCTCTTAGGACCCTGCTGGTACAGGAGGGATTTTATTGTTGATTGTTATTTATATATGTTTTAATGCTTTTTATAAAACTTTGTTGTACTCTACCCAGAGTCTGTTAGGATTGAGACGGGCTATAAATGGTGTGAAATAAAGGGTTCCCTGTATACATATATATGTCACTATACTTACTTGGCTGCAGAATGAACAACTCCAGATCACTTGTTGACCACTTATTATAGGCCAAGAAACAAATGTAAAAAACATGCTATTAACCACTTCATGATAGAATTAGTAGGCCCCACACACTTATACCCCCCCTCCCCCGCAAATAATTATAAAGCAAATTGCAAAGGCAAATAATTCTGCAACTTGGCCAAGCCAGCCCCTTCATTACTGGGTGCTCTTTTTGTTCAGAAAGTCTCCTTATGTCAAAGGGACTCATAGAAATGATTTTAGCCATGAAACAGAGAGGAAAATATAGGCCACCTGTTCACAGCCCTGATATTCCACAAATATATTAAAAACAATCAACAAATCTAAAGGCAGACACATCCGTTCCCATTAAAAAAAATCTTCCAAAAATGCCAAGAGAGAGCAAAAGTCCCCTCCAACCGTCCAGATAAAAGGAGGGACAGAGCAGGTGGAATAGCTCAGGGGATGATAACACAATTTCCTCCCAAACTCTTGACTTCTCATAAAGGTTCCCAGGGAGACAAATGGGGGAGGGTGATTAAAAAAACTCACTCTTGGGGTTCATAGCAGTCTCTTGTCAGATCCAACTACAGCAAGCAATCTTTTGGAGTTGATAGGCATGTTAGTAGACTTTGGAGCCGACCAGCCATGGATGTTGTCACGAATTGAGGAGTGGGGAGAAGGAGACTATTCACAAATTATTTGGCCACCAGAAGACAAACTTTCCAGATATTGCTTGACTCCAAGTCTGGAGGACTATATTGCATGTTTCCAGCCCTGATTCATAATATAAGTAAGATCCATGCTTCTCAGACTTCTAAAGGCTTAGATGACCCTTTTTTTCTTGGAACTTAGAATCCTTTGAGCTCAATACTGCAAGGCTTCTGACATCCATGGGTGTGGCCACTGAAGATGGAAATCTTGATCTACATCAGTCTCTTTCAGACTGATGCTATTTAAATATGTTGTGGCTGTAACTCTCAGCCAGAAGTAGTGTGCCTCCAGCCAACCAATCAGACTGGATGGCATGGGTGCATTACTAAAACAAGGAACTATATGAGTACAAAAGGAGACATAGATTTGCATATACATTGGTGTAAAACTCTGAGGAGTGTGGGTGTGTGTCTGCACAGTCTCCTGCCTAGGCATTGTTGGTGGACAACTCCAAGGCCTTTGCCTTCCTTTTTTATGGATCTTTACCTTTAAAATGAACTTGGACAGCTTGTATGAAAGGCGGAAAGCTGCCTTCTGTACAGTAGGACACAGCCAGTTCTACAGCTTAATCAGCCTGGGCTAATATCTTGCGCAGCTGCTCCTGGAAGGAGTGGAAAGGGTAAGCAAACGGAGCACATTGTTTAGGAGAGCTGTTCCTCAAAGTAACATTTGAAAACCAGAACAATTGGTTTCAGAGTTTCCAGGTTGCAAAATAGGTTATTTTTGCAGGCTTGCAAAAATAGCTCCCAGCGGTTCCTTTTAAGCCTTTGAAATGTGCAATATTTTGAGGGCTGTGAAGAAAAGCTAGGCAGGTGAAGGGCTGAGTATTGAGAATCTAGCTGCTTGCCAGGCTTTAAAAACCAGCTACTGATGCTCATATATAGTGAAAAGAGTTTGAAAAAAATTGTGTTTGTCCAGGTGACATCTCTGGATGATGTTGCTATCTGCTTAAATTGAAATTTAATTGAAATAATTACATCCATCCTTAGTGAACACACCTAAGTGTGTGTAAGTGTTTATGATATAGAAAGCCATTTGCCTGTCTCTGTCTAGGCCGTTGTTCCCCATGCTGGCTGGGGAATTCTGGGAGCTGAAGTCCACACAACTTCAAGGTGCCAAGGTTGAGAAACACTGGTCTAGGCAGTTGTATTGTATTGTATACAGAAGATGTATAGCACAGAGTCATATTTACAGAGCAAAATATGGCTAATTATATTTACCTACTGTGCTTCTTTATGTTAGCTCCAAGAAAAATATATTACAGCCAGCTCTAGCATCTCATTGCCAGGTTCAGTATTATGAAAACATGCTATCTAATTCTAGTGGGGGTTGCACATCAGTAGCAGAGAACTTCCTTGGCCTTCAAAAGACTCTGGATTGATTCTATCCCTGTGCCTCCAGCTAATGGCAGGTTAACACATTCTGCTAAGTCAGGTTTGTTGACTTGTCCACAGTTGGCTGGGCTTATGCCAACTGCTAAAGTAATACCAAATAAATAACACCACAACTCTGTGCAATGTGTGCATCTGTGTTGGGTATAAAACTGAGGATATTCTTGGATCCAGTTGGCTATTCTTATCTTCTGGAGGGCCTTTATAAGGAAATGAAACTTCTTCAGGTTGTCACTGGGAGAGGATATTTGAATTATGGTGGCTCTCCAGGAGACATTTTTTATTGATGAAAGAACTTGACTTCTTCTAAGTGTGGGTGGAATCTTAGATTTTCTGTATCTGACTGCAAAGGGTGAAAGGAGGCAGAGATTCCTTTTTAGTTCTTTTGAGTCCATCTGCAGCTTGCCCTGCTCCCTTATATGAGACTGAAACCCAGCTTTCCTGTCCAACTTGCTTCCAACGCTTCACATAATGCAATGGGTGACCTCAGTATCTTTCTTCCTCTTCTGTCTTGCTGGTTGTGAAGACCATAGAAACATTTCATAATGCGAGTGCCCAGCTGTTGGGCTGAAAGGGGGACAGGCTGTGTTAGTAGACTTGGGGATTCCATCTGAACCCTGCTTGCGACTGTGTATCCTAAAGCCCTGTTTGAATGCTTCAAACAACAGAGTTAAGGATTCTCTTCCCACCCACCATCTCCCTCATATCAAAAGTGTAATGCAGCAGAGCCATCTTAGAAAGATGTGGAGTTGAAATTCTAGACTACCATGTATGTTATTCTGCAGCAGGTGAGGAAGGGATGGTGTTGGAATATGATATATGATCTTGGGCACCTACATAGCTGTGTCAGCCTCCTTCACCTTTGGATAGCCTGTCATTATGGATGGGCCACTTACAGCCTCCCAGTGCATCTCCCTCCCCCCCCGCCCCCAGATTCAAGTTTTGAAATCTCATGGCAAAATGAAAGGTGGGGATGTTTATGCTATTGGTGTCCTGCCTACAAAGTTTTGGAATGGATCAAATTTTCTCATTGGCAACAAGTTCCAGCTTGAAGGCTTGAACTGTGGTATGAAGCCTTGGGCAGAGACAATGTTGCTGTGATGTTTTTCTGAGCCAAAGCATTCTTTTCCCTCATTTATTTGAATGTTCTGCTTTATTTTTGGTTGTCTTATTTCCCCCTTCCCGCCAACACCCGCCTAGTGCCCCAGGTGGATATTCAGTTTGGCCATTGTGGAGGATCCCAAACAGTGGCCAGGCTGCCATTAGACTTACTTGCAGGGCTGCTAGAAGTAAATTTTGGGGAAGGAAAAGAAAAGAAGCTTGCGCTACTGTTATATACTGGTGCTTTTACCTTCAAAAACAGAAAATCTCTTCTCCTTGGAAAAATCCTGTGCAATGTGTCCCAAATTTTTAATCTGCAGTTGGGACAGAAAATGTCTCAGCATTCTGGTACAGCTCTAAGGCTGTAATGCTAAGGATATGTTTTCCAGTATATTTTGATTAGGTTTCTTTTTAAGTCTAAGTCTGCATGTTCTTTGGATGCATGGATATTGAAGAACCCAATTGTATTTATTATTTATTTGAATTTATGAGCCACCCAACTCCAGTGGACTCTGGGCAGGTACTGATCTGGAGCATGTGCCGAGTGTTCCATTTGTGGTTCTCAGTGATTTATGCAATATAAGACTAATGTTGCTTATGCTGGTGATTTCATGCCAAGGAGCTTTTCATGTATTTTTTAGTTCTTCCAAGATAATGTATTGTTGTAAAGTGTGTAATTTAATATACTTTGATTTAACATACATGAACTAAAACTATTTTATAAAAAGTAATGGTGTCTGTGGGTAGAATAGGAGTGGGAATTTCTGGGAAGCTCACAACTGAGGACATGACATCCAGGAGAAGGAACAATCTGTCTCCCCGAGAAGGGATATCCAGGAGATGCAAACCAAAAATATGGAGGTGCCCCCTAAGATGTCAGCACATGGGCTGTTTTTGTCAGGAAGCACACTGTTGATGTTTTGCCATGCGCTGCAGTCACTGCCAAGGTGAAACCTAACAGAGAAATGGTGAGGAAGACTGAAAACAGGGTCTGGGAAGGGTTTGTCTATCATGATCTTTACTTGGAGGTCACTATGAAGAACCTATCAATCAAATCAAGTTCTGGACATTGGGAACCCTTCCTGGGGAGTTGTGAACTGGACGGCTTCTAGCTCCATACTTCTGAAGGAATGTGGTTGCTTAGATTCTGTACCTCAGTTTCTTTTTGCCTACTTTTACCGTGAGGACAAATTCTCCCTGGAAGTGGTGAACAGAAGATCCAACAGCCTCCTAAAGAACCTTCCCCACCATTTCTACCTCTAAAGGGCTGGAAGTTGGTTCCCTTTTTATAACACAAGAGAGTGGGGGCAATAAAGAGAATCTAATAAATGGTCAAACTTTTTAAAAAGCAAAATCTAGATTATCTGTGCCTAGAGATTTGGAGAAGAGGGTTGCTGAATCCACTGGAAATACCTATATGGGAGAGAATGGGCTATCTGTTCATTTTTCTTCTGGGTTCCTACACTTCAGTCTCATTCACACATGGTACTAAGCCAGCATGGGCTGAGTTCAAACATCAAGCAAAGCCACAAACCATGTTTTCAGTGAGATCTGTGGAGTTGGGGTTAGGAAACTAACGTTGGCAAGATGGTGGGTGCGCCTTGCAATCCAAGCCCTGCGTCTTTCAATATATGTGTTATACAGTAGATGGCCCTCGGATCATGATGCGTGCTTGCCATCTTTCAGATTTTGACTCCCCGTGGATGCCCCTCCGTGTTTCACATCTGTAAAGGCAGGATTTGTGCTACGTGCCGCACCAAAATATGGTGGGTATGGGATCCCAGAAGTCTGAGGGAGCCTGTGCTTCAGAATGGCCAACTCTGCCAGCTTCTCCCATAGAAGCTTTCTTCCTTTTACCTTGTGGTAGAAATAGCCCATGATCTTAGGACAGTCTTGAGAAGGGCATGCATGCTACAGCTGGTGGGAAAAACAGGCCCACTGCATTTCAAGAGGAAATTTGCATGCACTGGGCTCTTGCATTTCCTACCACCACTACACGAGATTACATGACGATGTAATGATGAGCTTGTCTTGGTAAAAGTTCTGTTAGATTAGAGGCCTGTCAAGGAAATTCCATTCTAGAACAAATGCGTCCATCTGTTAGAAGGCTCATTTATGATCTCAGCATCCCTCTTCCTTTTGTTTGACTAGCAGAGCTGGTAGTGTCATCTCCTCTATAGGCTCCCCTAACTGTTCTCCATTAGCGAACAAAGGAAATCATGGCCAGTTGTTCAGTAGTCAAGATTTTAATCCCAGGGACCCATCAGGCAGGGCATTTAATGTCAGCACTAAAATACAGTCAGTAATAAATAACTGCCATTAGTAGCAAGAGTCATGACATATTTGCTTTTCCTTTTTCAGTATTAAACTGAAGCTGATATCTGAATCAAGAACTGGGGACTTCCCCATCTTCTGTCACATTTATGTCCATCTCATTGTACTCTTGGCTTACTTTCATTTAAAGTTGGTTCAGATTACCTATTTCAGCCTATTTGACACAATGTCATACAAATCTACCCCCCTCTAATGAATATTGGTATGCGCTGAACTGTTTGAGTCCCCAGAAGGATAACAAGCTGAAACCTAGAAATCCAGATGGTACTTCTAACGTCTTCAAGGCAGCATAATGTGTGCAGCGCGGCTATACCACAAACACGAGACGACAAACACCAGAGCACGAGTGACGTTGCTAACACTGTTCCTAGTTGTAGTAAATAGGGGTTCAGATTTGGGATGAGGGGGAGGGAGAGAAAAGATCTGCCTAGAATGCCCACCATCAATCCTACCAGCCAATGAGAAGAGGAGACACTGTAGGTGGAGACATCACAAATGGCTCCCGTGTTAATTGTCCTGATTCGTTTTTACTTCTAAAGATGGGCAAGAACTCCCACCTGAATCAGGTCCACATGCACAGGCTAGGAAGGTTCAGGAATTCCATTCCTCACAAATTCTAGGAAGTTTAAATAGAATTGTCACTGGTACCATTTTTTGTTGAATGAAATTGGAACTGTTCTGTTCCCTCTGCTAGATTTTTAAAATAAATGGCATGATGGTTACAGAACAATTGTGTATCAAAAAAGGAAACAGGAAAAAGAAAAATGGTGAGGAGGTCCAATCACAACCATTAATTTTCCCTTAAGAGAGAACCAATTTCCCCTTCTGTACCTCCAAAAAGGTGCCACTATTTCAGTCTTGTCCTGCAGGTGGCAGTAGAAAGCCAACCTCAATCTTGAAAAATCTAAGAATTAAATCTGGTTTGTACCGAGATGAGAGACCTCAGGAATTCCTAGGGCTGTAGGCTAGATTGGGAAGTCAGAAAAATGTCGTGGATGAAGGCAATGGCAAGCTGCTTCTATTCTGTAGCCAAGGAAACTGGGAGTTAAGCTGGACTTCTTGTTCTTGGGGATCTGGTGATTTTCCATCATTAACTCTGAATGGAGTAACGCTGCCCCAAGCAGAGTTGGTGTGCAATCTGGGAGTCCTTTCTGGATTCAGGGTTCCACATTTTACCTTCTGTAAAAGCTCAGTGAATAAGACAGAAATATTGTACAATAAAAGGCTCATGTGGAAACACCCTAGGACGGGTGCCCATTTATATAAAACATCAAGCCAGCTGTGAAACTGATCAGGGGTATAGGTAAAGACTCCCTTTCATGAACCCAACTCTTGAAGTTTTTCATGGAGATTTCTTGTCAAGTCCTTTCTTTTTTTAAATTAAACATTTCAATTTTATTAATTACCTTGTCTTGCTGAACTCTACATTGGATGATATATATATATATATATATATATAAAATTTTTTATTAAGGATTACAATAGCAAAAACTAATACAAACTAAACTTAAAGAAAAGAGAATAGAAAGAATAAAAAGTGCAATAAAAAAGAAAAAGAAAAAAGAAAAAAGAAAGAATATAATAAAGAAAAAGAAAAAATATATAAAGAAGTGATTTCTAACCTTCATTATAATAAGTACAGACAAATTTAGTAACTCTTCACCCCCTGTAAGGTTACAAATGAACATCTCTTCATCCCATATCCCATTCTTTACCTATGACAAATCCATGAAGTATCATCTTTTCAATCCTGGTGTCAGCAAAAAATCCATAAAGGGTTGCCAGAACTTTGCCAAAAAAAAAAAAAAAAGTCTTATTTTAATCTTGATCAAATAAACCAACTTTATATTCATTCCTTTTACTTCCAATAACTTTAATTTTTAATTCAATCAAATATTGTTGTAGGATTTGATTTCTCTTCAATTTTTCTTTATCCCATTTCACAGATTTCTTCAAGGATTTAACAAGCCTCTTTTATAGATCCAATAAGAAAACATTTTCCAGGTCATTCTCTTGATTTGTCATTTGTAGTTCCCCTTTAATTTTTAAAAATTCAGCCAGTTTCTTTTGTATATCTAATAAAGTGTCCTTTTCTAAATCATTATCTTGGCTAGTCATTTGTAGTTCCACTTTTGGTACTTTCTCTGTCTTGTCAGACAAAATTTGCTCCACATCTGTCATTCCCTTATTAACAACTTTTGGACATCGTCTATCCATAGAGCCAGACATCGTTACTGACCCTCTTGATATTGTAGCTACTAATTTCTAGCTCCATTCTTCAAAGATCTCTTTAATATTTCCAAAGTTATGTTTTGTGTAATTTTGTAAGCCCTAGTACTAACCAACACCAAAAGCAGGCTTGTATTTTTTCTTCTACTTAGAATCTTTAGTCTCTTCTAGCATCTCATTTCTAAAATCATGAAGTCATTTATCTTTGTTATGACTTAAAATAAGTTAAAATAGCCAAAATAAGCCTGGTTCCCACAAGAAGTTATTTATTTTTTATAGTTAATTCCAAAATCTTACAGTAAAAGTCAATATTCCAAATTTATCTGGACTGTTAATCCATTTATAACTTTCTTAGATCAAAATCTTATTTAGCTTTTTGCTGTTTATTTCAAATTCTTTAAGTTCTTAAGCTTATAATTAATTTTTCTTTTGTTCGGAACTGAAGCTAAACTTACCCAGTGACTTTTCAAACTTATTGTTCCGAAGATCTCTAATAGCTTTAAGATGGTTAGATAAAGCAATTTCTAAAAGTTGTTTAGGTTAGTGAACCTAATGTCCTTTAAAAGGCTCTGCCGCGGTTATGAGCTTGATGATTGATTCCTTTGTCTCCTGGCGCTCAGTCTCCTTGTGAGAAGCACCCATCTGGATCACATGTAGACAATCTCTCATCCTCTCCTTGTCCAGAGAGGTTCCAAAGAACTGGTTTACTCACCGGTACTTTGGTCTTTGTTGAGGTTGTCAGCTCCCTTTTTACAGAGATGTCTTCAGTTCACCATGCATCTCTGGGCAATTCAAGTGTGCTCATTGAAGGTTGTGTTACCGATTGTGTAGTGCAAACCACAAGTCACCCTGATTGTACTACACAGTGCAATTAATGCATTTCATTTAATGTTGGTTTAGCATGTGAACTCAGCCACTGTGGCTGGTCAGTCATGATTTATGGCTTAGCATGCTGTGCAATCCCAGGCATTCTGGGTTAGTCAGCAAATCATGATTCTTAAAAAAGTCTCAGCCATAGAGAACCCAGTTTATAGGAAAGCATTTATAATCCAAGTTGGGAATGTCAGCTAGAAGGGATTAACTGAGTTCTACCATTCCCTGGCTGCACTGGTCCTAGCAAGGAAGCTTGAAAGAATGACCTTGTTTAATAGCTTAGAAACTTCTGAGAAGGATAATGAAAGGATTATTATTGATCTGATCTTCAAGCAGATGTGGAGTCAATATAGGGCAAGCCAGCTATTTCTGAAGCAAGTGTCTCTGCATTTTAGCCCTCCCCCCATCCTTTAGGATACTTGTCCCTTTCGTTCATGTCCACTCAAAGACAACCCACTCACCTCAGCTGCAATCAGTTAGCAGTGGCCCTCACTGGCCTTTGATTGGTGGATACAATGAGCCAGGGAGATATGAAGGCCAGCTGGAACAAGGATGCTTGTTCCCTTTTTTTTTTTCTCCTTGGGACTGGCCTTGTGGAAGATTGTTTGGTGGTGAGTATTTTTATGAGGGGATGGAGGTTTGTATTCCTTAAGCTGGTGTCCAAAGGATGTTGCTGTTGTGGTGTGTGTGTGTTTTCAATAGCTTCTCTCAAAGGTTCTCTTTATGCTGAGAAGACTGTCAGTCTCTTTCTTTGAGTCCATGCCTCATGCTAAGCCAGTTTTTAGCTTAGCATGGTTTGTAAACTCAACTATTAAGATTTGTAAGCCAGGGTCTGTTGAGCAAGCCCTGCTTGTCATAACTATTTCAGCAAATAGTAGTTTAACATAGTATGTGAATCCTGTCTTAGGTTTCTGAGTGTAGTTGCTTCTCCCTCTTTGCATCCTTCTCTAAAACCTGCTCTAGAGGTATAGTTCCCTTTAAGGAGGCCTAGGAGATGACCTTAACATTGTAGCCTTCATATACTTTTCTGAAACTATTCCATGGGTATGAATGTGGAATAGAGATGTGAGGCTGGGCCCTTGCTGGAACCCAAAGGTTTCCTGCCCTGGTTTCTCACTTTGATGAGAGGTAGCAGAAACTTTTCCCATCTCTGGAAAAGGCCACTGAGGGTGACTTGCACAAGGCTGGAGCTCCACAGCTGAGCACAGAGTCTAAAATTACTGCAGTGTGAATAATCCAAATGTTCGATCCTGTAATCAATGTAGGGGTAATATTGGCAGGGGAATACTTAAAGGCAGAGGAGTTCTATCACATACTTGGCCACTGTTTTTGTACCAGCACAAACCTTGTATCAGCACTGCATGAGTTATCCCTCCCTGCCACTTGCCCAGATTACCTTATACGTACACAGGTAATTGCATTCATACAACTTGCATCCTTTCTATGTGGCCCTTGGGATAGGCTGTCCAACTGTGTAGGAAGGAGAAAGCAATAGGCAGAAGAATCAAGAGGAATGGGTAAAGGCAAGGGGGAAAAGGAAGCTGGAAATTCCTCTTTTGGGTCCATTGTTTTGTATACATTTCACTGCCACCAAATACTGAAGGGAAGTATTTTGAAGGAAAGACAGTTGATCCTTTCAGGGTAGGACAGTTATTGGTGATTTGCCCTACTTCTTCTAGTTTTCAGGGTGCCCGAGTGTCAAATGGCCAAACTTTGCAATGTTTCCAGAATTTCAGCTACTTCTCAGTTGCTGAAAAATTCCAGTGGCTGATCTTCGTTGGATGAATGTGACACACTCTTCTTCTTCTAGCTTGCAAGGGACTTGCTGCAAAGACCACAGAAGCTTTAAAAATGGTAAGAGCTTTGCTGATGGGTTTGGAGTGGGCTGAAGCCTTGATGAGAGGAGCTATGAGCTGTATTGCACCATGTTCCTTGTGAATGAAACTTGGATTCATAGGCTTCTAAAAGTTTTACAGCAGGGAGTCCCCAGTTTAAGAACAAGTTCTGTTCCCAAGGTCTGTCCTTAAGTCAACTCTGTAAGTAAGCCAGAACAATATTATTGTATAATACTGTGTAAGTAGTATTGTGCAATGAACTTGAACCATTGTGTACTTAACGTGAATTTTGCTACAGTTGGCTAGGAAGGGGAAAAAAAGGCTCTGTTCTTAACTGTGGGTTAACCTGGAGACTGCCTGTATCTCGGGAAGTGACTTTTAGAGGGAGGAACTGGGAATGGAGAAGCCATCTTGGCCCTTTGCCTGTCCACCAGCTACTCCTAACATCCAGTTGTCCTCAGAACATGCATGTGGAACTTGCTAAGATCATGGTAGGGGTTTGAAGGGGAGTTGTGAGAGATCCCCAGTGTTTAACTATTGAAGGGGCAGAGCCCTGCTAAGAATCTTTTTAAAATACTGGTGGGATGACTACATAAAATGTAAGGAAACCTTGGGATTAGATCTGTCTGAACGTTGGGGGAAGAAGTCACTATATTGTCCTGAAGCCTGAATCAGTGTGAACTTGGTCACTAGCAGAGCTGGCCCATTTTGTCTTTGTGAAGAGGAGTATTGTGATGTACCAATTTGTACTCCTAACCATCTCATTTCATAATCCCCCATTCTGCAAAGATCAAATTATTTCAACCACTTGGACAGATGGTCAATTGCCCCAGTAAATGCTACTTTTGGAGTACAGCTCCATGTTTGGAATGAGATGGATCAATACATTTCACTTAAGTGGCTTTCATGAATCAGCAAACATAATTCCAAAGGTCGTTTTGGGTTTCCCCACTGATTCTGGCTTATTGAGTCATTGGTGTCAATGGATGACCAAAAAAGTGTGTTCTAACAGTTGTGAACCATAAAACAACTGGGTTTAAGTATTGCACTATGATTTAGTATGCTTAACTCTGGTTTTCCAAATAAACCTCAGTTGGCTGGGCTCACAAGCCAAAATCAAATCAATTGCAAGTGAAGTTTCATTGCATTGATTAGGAGGATTTGAATCTTCACCTTATCACAAACAACTTGTGATAAGGCTACAGCTGGTCCAGAATGCAGCCGCGTGGGCTATTGTTGGAGCCCCAAGGAGGGCCCATGTAACGCCTCTGCTCCATGAGCTGCATTGGTTGCCTATCTGCTTCTGGGTCCAATTCAAGGTGTTGGTTATCACCTTTAAAACCCTACATGGCATGGGACCAGGTTACCTAAGGGACTGCCTCTCCCCTATGACTTCAACCTGTCCCACCCGATCACACAGAGAGGGCATGCTTCGGACCCCCTCAGTGAAAGAACTTTGACTGGCGGGGTCCAGAAGGTGGGCCTTCTATTCAGTAGCTCCTGCTCTTTGGAACATTCTGCCCCGGAGGTGCGATTAGCCCCCACATTCCTGGCCTTCCATAAGGCTTTGAAGACCTGGTTCTGCTAACTGGCCTGGGGTGGGGTGGGAATACCTCAAGCATGGGGATGGCTAGCCCCATAGAGGCCTTCTGCCTCCAGCCTCAGATTTTTCATCCTCTTGGTCTTTCCTTCTTCTTTTTAGTAATGTTTTTAATTAAGGTTTTATGTATTTATATATTTTATGTTTTTAATGTTTGTTGTGAGTTGCCCAGAGTTCCCCCATTGGGGGGAGATGGGCGGTTGAAAAATTTAATAAATAAATAAACAAACTTGTGCTAATTACAGTCTAGAATGGTTGTGCATGCTTGAAAATGCTTTGAACCTTGTGCAAGTATGAGTATGGCACCTCTCTGGTATTCATTAAAGCAGCCCAACTTTTATCAGGTTTCCCCTTGTGCCTGACAATAAGATGCTGCTGCTTTAAGGAGTCTACCAATGTGACTCTTAAAGCTAGCACCATCTTTTTTTAAGATTCTCACAGAAGAAGTCAGGCTGCTTAAACGAATTGCAGAGAGAGGCTGTGCTTGTGTGAGGTCACAAAGAAATTTTAAATGTACACTGCCCTATTAAAATCAGTTGGCCTATGCCACCTCCCACAGAATAAAGCCCAGGTGTACCACTGTTATATCATTGGCATATTGTATGTTGGTAGAGATTTTAAGGATGGAGTGGTGGGGGCAGAGGATGTGGGAATCGTCTGAAGATGACCAAAGCTTATGCTTGAATTAAAGTCACTGTGTTCCCGTTTCAGTTAATGAACTCACTAGTCTGGAAAGGCCTGGGCCAGCTTGAAGCCTACATTGGTGCAGAGGAAGGAGTGGCTCTCCAGATGGACAACAGCATGTTCTGGGATTCACTGAGCAGTGGTTTACACTGGACCGTGGAAGGCGTACCTGAAAAGAGAAGGTCGAGCAAATTTTGGCTGATTCCAGCACCATCCGGAAGGGTTATGTTGAAAAACTGGATAGGTTTGTTTCTTGCTGCAGTGGATGTATATTCAGAGCAGAAAATCTTCCCCATCCAACCTGTTCAGTACTCAAAAAAACAATCCCTGAGGTTTGAAGTGTTTTTCAGGAACAATATGGTGGCCTTCCGGGCCTACAATGGTCTCTTTCTGGCCAGAACATTTAGAGGATTCAATACACTGGAAGCAGCCAAGTTCTTTCCTGATGAGACCTGTTGTTTCCTACCCCAGATTGGAGATACTGATCTCCCAGTTTTTGAAATCCTAAGCGTTGTCCCAAATGATCTCTCCCAGATCCATTGCCACCAGTATTTTGTGGATAAACAGGTCTTCTACAACCCAAGAGAGATTCCAACCCCATACACTTTTGGCCTCACTTGGGTCACCAACTCCATTGACAGAGTGACTTGGAACCATCTCTGGGGGCTGGGCTTGCCTTCTTCCTGCAGTTTCAAAATTGAGGATGCAACACCCATTGTGAGGTACACAGAGAACAATGAACAGAACTTTTCTCTGGTGAGGCCAATTGACAAGTTCATAATCAAAAGGGTGGAGGTACCCCCCAAGACCAAAGCAGTAGCAACCCTTTGGGTTGATATACAGCATAATGTGGTTCTACCATTTGTGGCCACGGTCCAAAAAGTGAAAAATGGTGGGTTCCCAGAACGATTTTATGAAAGGGGAGCATGGAGAGGAATGGTCTATAAAAATCTTCGAATAGAAGTTACAATGGAGCCTATTTGTCAGGTTTGCACGATCATGTGAAGCTCTGGAAAGTGCTAGCAGCCTTCCATAATAACTGGGAGCAGCCCACTTCCAAAGAAATGTGGCTACTTGGGTTTTATAATGTCTGGGTCAGTTTTCTTGAAGGATGAGATTACTGCGAGGACTTGGCCCCACCTGTTTTTTTAGTAGAAGGCCTTCTTCCTCACTGGTAACTCTTTTTAATCTCTTGCACTAGGTGTACAATAAAGATATTTTCCTTTTTATGGAAAGAAGGAGCCACAGTTACTCACTTCACAGCATAGGCACAATAATATGAAATTTGTCAAGCTGCTTTGGGACAAAAGGTGTCTGGATTGTTATTTATGCACAGAGATTACAGGAAATGGAGGGGGCTTTTCATGAGAGTCTTAAGGGAAGAATCAGCACCATATTCTTGGTTCATTTCAGTATTAGACAGCTGGGGATACAATTTGAAGTTCAAAGTTGCCAATCCACCTCACGCTTTTGAATCCTGTAGGATTTTGAATTTAATCCTTGGCCTTTTATTGGACCATATACAGTTCATTGCTTATTTATGCCAGTCAGTAAATTGTTTTTCATATATACTGGAATCATTTGAAAAAGGTAAATTAAGTCTTGGTAAAATATTCTTTTTTAACAGCTTCAATTCTTCCGAGCAAAGGCAAGTTTAGTTTTTTTAATCTGGAGATATCAGTCTGGTAAATAATTATTTTAAAATCTCTAAATTACTTTTTGTCAAATACATTCCTAAATATTTGATCTTTTTTATCGTGATGTTGAATCCCATTATTAGATGCAGTTATTGCTTTTTTCTCTCTGCTAAATTCCATGTCAATGTTTGGAACTTGTTTTTATTAAAGCAATATTCTGACATAAGATCATTCTGTATATATTCCATTAGCAGTACTAAGAGGTTTTGGGGATGAATATGTATACCACTGTAAGCATATAATTTCAATTTATATTCTTGAGTTGTGAGTTTAACTCCTGCCATTTTATTTTCTTGACTTATTTTCTTTGCTAATGGTTCTAATGCCAGCAAAAATAATGAAGGGGTAATGGGGGGGGGGGAGACGTCTTGTTCCCTTCAGTAGAGTGTATTATGATGATAAAAAGCCATTCACCATTAACTTGGGTTTTTGTTCCTTAAAAATACTCTGTGTCCATGTGAAAAATTAGGGCACAATTCATCTTTTTCAAAACTACAGCATGATAGATCATTCCAAATAGTCAAAGGCTTTTTCTGCATCAAGAAAGATCATAGCCACTTTTTTGGTTTTTTGGTTTTATTTATCTTGTCAGTAACATTCAAAGTATGTCTGATATTGTCAGAAATGTACATCATCAATGGAACAAATCCAGCCTGATCAGGATGTATTTTGGTTAAAAAATCATTTATTTTCTTTGAGAATATTTCTGTGAAAAATTTATATTTAATAAGGAAATAGATCTGTATGACTCTGAGTGACTTAAATCTTTTCCTCGTTTATAAATCAAAGAGGTAACGCCTTCTTGCAATGATCAAGGAAGTTCTTTGTGCTCCTGAATCTCATTCATTGCTTGTGCTAAAGTTTTAACCAGAATTTCTTATAATACAGAAATACCATTGGGTCCTGGAGCTTTATTCAGTTTTAGGGTTTCTTAATTGTTCAGTTTCATTTTCATGTTCATTACGGACTTGATCCGTAAATTGTAAGTAATGTTTTGTTCAAATATTTAGTTTTTCTCTGATTAGATGTCTGTTTACTATATAATCTGGAATAATAGTAACAAATTGTTCCATCATCTCTTTCATTATGGAAACATGTTTAGTTCCATCCCAAATAGTTTTTTTTAAATCCTACTCCTTATCTAATAGATAGATCAACAACTTGACATTACTTTTTTCAAAGTATTTATGTGATAAAATTCACCTTGTTATTTACTTCTAATTGATTCCATGTTGCTTCTATCTTTTGTTCTAAAACTGAAATTTGTTTGAATTTGTTTGTTCTAATTGTTCCAGATTATTCAGTTATATATCCTACTGATTCTGTATGACTTTCTATTTGATGGCAGATCGTAAATGCTTTGCTAGCGTCCCATATTGTAGATAGAGACATCAAAAGTTAAACTGATTTAGAAGAAGCTCTTTAGTTCCTGATAACAATTCAGTTTAATATCCTCTTGTAATAATGAAAGTTCATTGGGTCTCCACCTTTTTGATCTAGAAGTCCATCTATTTATCTAACAATTATTAGATTATGATCTATAAAATTGTACATAAGTAGGAGCCTCACCTCCACGCCTACAAGATTGGTTAACAATGATTTAGAAATCCAGCACATGTCTGCCCTTGAATAAGTTTTATAAACTAAAGAGTAATTTTTAAAAAACCCTCTCAAATGGATCTAGTGTGATCTTGATGAGTTATCCTTACAAGGTTGAGCCTTGTAAGTCTTCCCCTCTGATCCAAAATATTCAAATGGTGCTTAAGCTTGTCAATCTTACCTGTCAGCAGCTAGTCATACATGCTTTCCCTAGAGTCTATGGTAAATGTTTCACTTTTTTCCCCTTCTGAGGCCACATATTTTTGAGATGTTTACATTCCATCAGAGTTATGTTATTTTTAATGTGTGTCTTTTGAAGGCATATAATATGCACGTTTTCCTTTTTTTAATGTAGAGATTTTTTTCATTTTAAATGGATTATTCAGCCCTTTAATATTGGTTGAGAACATTTTAATTTGATTCATGACAACAATTCTTAGGTTAATTTAGAAAGAAGTACTATCTGCTTAGTCCAGTTTTTGATCTTCTATCTATTCTCAGTCTTAATTCCCCAATTCCCCTTCTGTTGTAGATAAAGACTCAAACATTCTATTAGCATCCTCAATAGAAATACAAAAACTTTACCTGCATCCATAAAGACCTTCAGAGGAAATGGAGTAGCCTATCTGTATCTGATCTTTTTATCTCAAAGAACACTTGCCAAAAAGACCTCAGGCTTCTACTTTTCTGAAGTATATCTAGAGAGGTTTTTTTGAGGGTGTGTGTGTATATTTGTTAGCCTTGATTCCTGGCAACTACGTGGACCTGTCTATGCAGTTTCTTGACAACATTTTCAGTTGTTGTTTGCCACTGCCTTCTTCCTACAGCTGAGAGGGAATGATTCCCCCATGGTCATCTGGTTGGCTTTTGTGCCTAAGGCAAGACTAGAACTCACAGTCCCCCACTCTGAGTCCGATGCCTTTAACCCATGCACCAAACTGGCTCTCATATTTGCAAGTACACCTGGTAAAAACTCTATTGTTGTATCTCCAAGTTTTACTACTTTATAATTCCAGTATTGCCTTTTTAGTCTTGAAATATCTGAATTTAATGAGTATATCCCATGGCAATTTTCTCCTTTGTGCTGCCCAAGAATTTTGTAGATTTCCTGAATTTTAGGGTCTTATCTAAGTTCAGGTCAAGATAGGTTTTAAGTAAATGTTCTATTTCTCTTTCTAGATCTTCTTTACCAAAACCCTCAGATAGACCTCTAAACTTGTAGACCCTCCAGCTGGATGACAGGAAGTAAGGTTTGGATTTTGTCCCCACCACTCAAGAATATCATCTAGACTGGAGAAAATTTCTGGCTTCTGAACTGGGTCCTGTTTTCCAGCCCTGGGCTACAGAAATAAATGCCTTTGCAAAAGCCAGCTTTGCTTTTTTTAGATAACGATTCTGATCATATGAATTTTGCGGGTTTGCCCGTGTCATTTGTTACCTAAGCCAGAGCTGAAAATAGTTTAATGCAGCCAAATCAAAGTATCCAGTAAACCAGCCAAGTAATTTAATAATAAATAAATAAAAATAAATAAATATAGGCACAAGCTTCTCTCTATTTTTGGTTGTAAAAAACAGAAGCAGAAGGAATAATTTATTTGCCTTTCATAACATCCCAAATTGGCTACTTTAAATAATGGCAGTTTCTCTTTATCCAGCTTTTTCCTTGAGCCTTGCTTTTTCCTATTGTGGGACATACCAAAGTCTTCCAGATATCTTAGAAAGTTTGCATTGGAAGCAGGATGGGCTTTGGTTCATCAAGGGTGTGTTTGGATGTAATACTAAAGGGTCATTTTTAGTTCCTGAGAATGTATATAATTCCCATTTTTCTGATGCAGAACTGGAGAGTCTTATTTGTCAGAATAAGTATCAGTGGTATTTATGAGTGTAAGAAAGGAAGCTATTTTGTATATTTTCCCTGATTAAGGGAAAGTATATGATAATGTGACTAGGTGTGAATTATGGGCAAAATTGTTTTCTGCAAAATTGGAGTTGATTGCAATGGCAAAAAAATGGCAAAAAAATGGAAGCAAGTAGGTGAATTTCTGTACCTTGGCAGAATGCTTACTAAAGATGGAAAGTGTTGTTTTTTTTTTTTAAGATGTGCAAATTCTGGCAGAAAGGAAGATATCTATTGAGAGGAATGGATGTCAAAAAAGTAAAAATGGCTGCATGTAATATGTTGTTCTGCCCACTTTGCCATATGGAAATGAAATGCCTTGGCAATGGAGAGGGCATTGTCAAATGTTGCTTGTTCAAATTTAAAGCTTTGAGCTCAGGCAGATTTGATCTTACAAACCTCATACTGAGAGAAGGTGGTGGGGAAGAATGGGGGGGGGGCTTTCTTAACATGAGAGAGTTGAGTGTCTGCAGGAAAGCCCTGGGAACCTTCTCACACTATTTCTATGGAGGAGAATGGCATTTGAGGAACAGAAGCTAAGGACAACCTCTTGAAAATTGTTATGAGATGGCCATGGAAAGGAATAAAGTGGGTGACATTGGGGCTGATGGAATCTTTGTGAAACGGAGAACCACATACACAGTTCAATAGAGGATGCCTCTTTGTGAAACTGAGGAGATGAGATTAGTCCCTGAATGCTTATAGCATCATGAAGGAACTCACAAGCATTATTCTCAACTGTGGGCCATGATAGCCAGAGCCAATGGGATTTTGAATCTAACAACAATGATTGGAGAGGCCCAGTAGTAGGACTACTTTTACATTTTAAAATTCAAATGTATCACACTATATTGCAGACTGCAAAACCTACTTTTGCATTAACTGGGTTTGTGGGTATGTTTTTTTCAGTTTAAAATTAGATTGTAATACAGATCACAGCAACTTGATGAGAAGCATTCAGAAGAGATAAGCAGGGTCTTTTTCAAAAGCAATGAATAGATTTCTTACAGTGCCAACTTCTGTACAAAAGGTAGCTTAAAAGAAGCGTTAAAGAATAACTTACAATTAGTAGTATACAATGTACAAGGAAATATGTATAACCATTTTTGTTATGCTGGAGTGAGTAGCATCTGGTGGGATTTCCAAAAGAATTACAGCTGCTAGGAAAATAGGATGTACTCCTTGACTGATGGCAAGTAACTCCTGAACCAGTCTCTATGTGGTGGCTGTGTGTGTGTGTGTGTGTGTGTGTGTGTGTGTGTCAGACCCTGGTTTCCTAACAGGCAATATAGGAGTGTTACATGGGCTAGAAGTCCAGACAAAAATTCCCTGTTCTAGAAGAGGACACATAATTGACCACGTTCCTTCTACTGCTGTGTGGCTTAAAAAGTACTATGGAATTTGCAGCAGCTGTGGATCTGGCTTTAGCCTGAGGTTTAGAGAGAGGGAGAGCAAAGGCAGAAGGCCTCAGTCCCACTGAAATGACAGGGGCCTGTTGACCCATGAACCCTTTAACCCTGCTCTGGATCTTCCAGTCCTGCCAACTATGCCAGGCTGCTGTGGAAAAAATGCTGACTAAATTAAAACCTGAAACATCTGAGGATAGATGCAACAAAGTTATTTTATTCAGGTGCATTGGGCTCTTAACCAAAGGTCTAAGAGCTCCGAGGTCTTCAGAGGCTAAAGATAATGCACCCAAAGGAAGGATGTATATAGAATGACAATAATCAAGCTTAATATGCAATCCTCAAATTGTGCATACACATCAGATGGCAGATGGTTCTTCAAGTCTGGTAACACTGGTACCTCCATGTTTCTACATTTCTAAAGATAAACTTTCCTTCTGTTTCTTCAGTATTAACAACACAATAGAGTAAGCTTGTATATTTTATTATGCTAACTAATGATGATATCCATTCTTTTCAAGGAAATGCTAATCTGCTTTTTGTTATATGTCCTCTTTCCCCTCCGTCCCTCCATATCTTAGTGCTTAGGGCTTTTTCATCTCTCCCTTTCCTCCTTATAGTAATTCCATTTACGTGATTTACTACCTTACAAAGTTTTATTTTATTCCACCAATTTTAATTCTATTAATGAGCTTTCTTTAAGGCTTATAACCACCAGAAGTACTTTACTATTTTATGTTGTATCTATTGGCATGATTAACAATACTGTCTTCTCTATCACATACATCTCTTTGCATGTGTTCCTCCTGTCTGCCAAGAGGGTAATCATCAGTTATTCTTGGCTTCTCTTAGGGCTTTGTTACTGAGTGCATCTCTGAAGAACACAATCAAATCCTGTTAGGACTTCTCAGCTTGGAGATCATCCTGATGCCTAGGTAAAATAAATATGAAGCTGAGAAGCATACAGATATTATATTCAGAAGATACAATGGATGCTTTTTGAATAGTAATAGATGCACTTTGTTAGAGAGGAGCTTGGAAATGAATGAAATGAATGTCCATTCAGAAGATGTTTGTTCTTATTTTGATAAGTGCATCATCAACTAGTGTCTTTGATGTGAGTGAAACACCATCTTTCAGTTATCAGAAAGCACTTGGTATCATCATGTTTTTCACTGGGATCAATTCTTATGTTTATCAAATGATACAATGCATGGATGAACCAACATAATGGCCTTAACCATGTTTCCAAGTTGTTCTTAGTTTTAAAATGGTTTTAAAAAATATTTTGCTTTTTAAAAACTTCTTCTGAATCTGCTAGATCTTGTTGCAACCCTTCCAATTGTTGCTTTTGGCAGTGAAACATCTAGAAGTGACCTTCAGGCCTCCCAATGTGCTCTAGTGAAACTTGGTGTGTGGTTGGAAAGCATATAATATACAGAAAAATGGAGAGTGTGTCATTAATTAAGGCTGAACTAGACATGGAACACAGTTTGGTTCCAGTTTCCCATCATTTTTGTTTTAAATGAGGAACAGTCTTTGAAGGTTATAACTGTGAATTAAGAAATAGAGGATTGGCATATCTATGTTCTGATTGATTATTTGATTATGTGCCATCAAACTGGTGTTGATTCTTAGCAACTATATAGATAGATTTTCTTCATAGCCTATGTTCTGACCTGCTCCATTCATCTACTCTTGCTATAACTAGATAGTGGAAGACTGCCATTAAACAACAGGGCAGGGACCTCATCTCTTCTTCTTTAGGAGACAAAGAGCAGACAGGAGAAGCAAGATCTCACAGACTTCATCACTACTTGGCATGACCTTCTGGGAATTCGAATAAAGACATGGCTTCTTTTTCAGCCCACAAGAAACCTCATACCTTGCACTGTTCTAGAAACAGAAAGATTCACCATGCTTGATAAGAATTATAGAGGTGGTGTTTCGAGAGAGCAAGTGGTTGAGAAAGCTGGAACAGATGCACCATGATGGATTTATTTTGTTATTTCAGTAGTTTGTTGCCATAGTTTCTTCCTCTCTGCTATAATTTCCGTGTCATTCTAAACAGTCTTCTTGGCAACTTACAACAATAAGGCTGTGGGTGGGGAGTTGGCCTAGGGAGAATAGACACTCTGTGATGTGGATTCTCCCTCTTGGTTCCCACCCTCACCCTGTTCACAGAAGGCAAATGCAGACCTCCCCCTTGAGCTGGATGCTCCTTGAATTGAGCAGAGGTACACAGAAGAGTCCCCAGAACCAGCTCCCTACTCTGCCTGAGACTTTGGAAAGGCTACATAGAAAATGTCACATTTTAGCATATGTAGTGTTTTGATTAAAGCAAAATATTGTATCCCCTCCCCCGAATATTTTGATTGTGCAAAATTGGGGTACTGGGAAGCTGCAAAACAAAATGGGGTCTCTGATTGCCCACCCCTCCTCTTTAAAAGTTCAATAGTGGTTAGCTATTAAAAATGATAAACACTTAACTATTAAGAACAAGGTAAAACAGTATGGAAAAAATGATGAGAAATCAAAAATTTGTTCTAAATTCTCTTTTTCACTACACCATTACTTGTTGTCAGATGAAATTCTCTGCTGCTTTTTCCAGACCTAGAAATCTTTCTTCTTTGGTTTTGGAAGATTGAGAACAGCCACACCAACAGGAGACTGGATGTGACTGGAGCCGTGATAGTCGTGGTCATTCACACACGCTCCTCTAGCCACAGTAGTGGCCTTTCCCCTGCAAGGTGGGGAGAATTACTAGGATGTCCGAACAGTTTAACATCTATATCTCAAACTTTCTTACAAACAAAATATGTTACATCCAGAATCACAAATAACTGGGCATGTCCCATCAGAAGCAGGTCTTCTTGTTTCAACAGAACGTCCTCTTAGATATGTTGGATAGTTGGCTTTCCCAGCCTACAGATGTGTTGGATTTCATTTCCTATAACCTTCAGATCTACAATTTCCAACCATGGAGTCCAACAAGGCTGGAGGACACCAGGCTGGGGAAGGGTATTCTAGTCTGTTGGAAAAGGTTCTTTCCTCCCTTCATACTTCTGCTCCTTTTAGGTTTGATGCCTTCCTTTGCTGAGTCTCTTTTTGACTGCCTGCTTGACCTCGGTGTTACGGAGACTGTATATGGCAGGGTTGAAGGTAGGTATGGCTACTGTGTAGAAGAGAGAAGTCATCTTGTCTGTTTGTGGGGCATAGGTGTCATCAGGCCGTAGGTACATGAAAAGGAGGGTACCATAAAGCACTCCCACAACTGTAAGGTGAGATCCACAGGTGGACATAGCTCGAAGTGAACCTGATCCTCCTACAGTGCAGAGGATTATTCCATAGGAAGCTATAATGATCACCAAGGTGATGCTCTGGATAGTTCCACACACTACTAAGAGCAAGAGCTGGTTAATTTGTGTGTCTGCACAAGCCAGAGCCAGCACTAGAGGGATATCACAGAAGAAATGGTCCAAAGTATTTGCACTGCAGAACGGCAGGCGGAATGCCATGCTGGAGTGGATCGCTGCAGAGGCCATCCCTGCCGCATAAGAAGCAACCACTAGGAGGTGACAAAGGTGTGGTGGCATGGCAGTTCCATAATGCAAAGGGCGGCAGATGGCCACATATCGATCATAGGCCATGACTGCCAAGAGACAACACTCGGCATCTGAGGCAGCTGCAAAGAACAACATCTGAAGGGCACAGGCTGGGATGGGAATGGTGTCGTAGCCTTTCAAGAGCCCCAAGAGCATTTTGGGGGCTACAGTGCAGCAGGAGCACAGGTCCATCAGGGCCAGGTGGCTTAAGAAGTAGTACATGGGAGTGTGCAAGGCACGTTCAACTCGGATAAGAATGACTAAACCCAGGTTCCCTGCCACACTAAGGAGGTAGATAGGCAAGAAGAAGCTGAAGAGAAGGAGCTGAAGGCTTCGTTGGGAAGTGAAGCCCAGGAGGATAAACTCGGTCACCTCGGTGGTATTGTGATGAAGAGCCATTTTGCCTGTTGGAATGAAAAATCACATCAAATCCTTCCTCTCCTCTTCCCACAAGAAATTTAACTCAGTCCTGGTTTTGTCCAGATATTGTTTGAACCTCCTTTCCATCACTCAGTGAGGATCCACCATTTTCTCAGAGCTACTCTAAAGCACTCAACTGGATAGCACTGTCTTCCTTTTCTGTGTACAGAATACCACAGGAATAGAAGAAAGTTTAAATTGCCACACTGGCACTAGGATAGCAATTTTGCTGCATTTGAAGCCAGCAGGTCATGCATCGATCAACCCAAGCTTTATAGCCTTGAATTAGATGCAGAAACCAGTGGTCAATATGAACAGAAGTGATAGCAAAAATCTGAATGAAAGAACATAGCAACTTTCTAAGCTACAGCAGTTGTGAAAAAAAGGAATCCATTGAACAATGATCTTTTCTCAACCAAGATGCATTCACTGTGCCACCAACCTTCTGCTGCAGGTTCACAATTTTTCTGTTGTGCTGGCTTGTATGTATAAAGCATTCCATCTATTGATGCTTATAGATAGATGGATAACAACATAGCACCCAACCCCCAACTGTTCCTGAAACAAAAGCAATTATCTAATGTATCACAGAAATCAGCCTCTGGTTCTGCTCCTGAGCAATTTCTTTGGATTTTGAGGAAGAATGATCATCATCATCATCATCATCATCATCTTATTGTTCATCACACAGTCAGCCAGGTGTTTAGACTGGATTTGGCATTTTTATCCACCTATTGAGTCCTTCCCAAGGACCTGGGATAGGCAGGTGTTGTTTGATGGTGTTAAAAGTGTCGTTGCAGGATGTAAGGTGTTCCAAGTAAAGCTGCCTTTTGCAATTGACTGATGGTGATTTTGTCAATGCCAGTGGTCTTCAAGTGGTGCTCCAGACATTTTGGTATCCATCTTCATCATCATCATCTGTTTATGAGAACTCGTTTATGGAAATGTTAAGGTTTAGGGTGAGAAGGACAAGATGAAGCCCTAAGACTAAAGATTAAGGTGTGAGAAAAATGAATCTTTGGGTTAAAAAGACAAGTTTTTAGAGGCCTCAGATGAATGGGATTGCCCTAATAAGATTGAAACATAAAGGCATGTGGAAGCATCCTTGAAGCTGATGTGAACCAGGCCGGTTGTAAACTCCTTATCACAAACATCCCCATAGCAACTCAGGCATCTGCCCTGAGGGAGGGTGCCTTCTTCTTGGCATTTGGCACCTTGAACTAATTTGTTTCTTCTTCTCTGACACACTATTGTTTTACTAGCAGATAACAGATAACAGAGGGGCAAAGAGTAACTTGAGAACTATTGCTTATTTAGGTCTGCCTGCATCATCATATGAATATGTATGCGTATACGTTCTTTTTCCCTTCCCTTTCTTGTAAAACTGTATAAATATCAGAGCATCCATTTTGCCTGTAGGGGAGTGCCTCCCACTAACTTCTGGTGGGGTCCCCCTCCAGTATGTACTGCTCAATAAACACTGCAGTGAAGCCTTGATTATTCTGCATTTGTGTCCTACGTTTTGATCCCACAAAGGTATTGAACAAGTGTTCCACACCATTTTCTACAGTCACCTATTCAAGAAGATGGTACCACTGAAACAGTGGTTCCAAGCTTGTTTCTGGCTTAACAGAAAGAAAGACATCAGTGTTAAAAGCTGTAGGTAGATCTAGCAGATAAAATAGGTTAACCCTCTCCTTATCCAGCTCCTGATTCAGATGGTCAATTCAGTTGTCATCAGTTTTCTCTGTTCTTGAAATGGAACATTTCATCCAGCTACTCATGAATGAGATTTGCTGTGGTGAACACTTCTTCAAAAGGATGTCTCTAGATTTTAAATAGTCATGTACCTAAATGAATGTTTATATCTAATGTGCCTGCTTGGGAGGAGGAGCATCAGACTGATATTTTTATATAAAAGCCCTGAAGTGTAGGACTCTTAGGTTTAGTAGTTCTTAGTGGCATTAGTAGGCTTTGGATGCTTATGAAATGGAGATAATTAACATTAGAATAAAGGGGAAAAGGTACATATACTCTGATTTGATGTATTCTGCTTCCTCCAACAAATCAGATCTTATAGGCTATGTAATTTTATCTAAAGATCTGGACAGAATCTATCACCCTCCTTCAATTCATCCCATAGTTTGGGAACTTTCCTTATTTTTCCTATTATTTTTCTATCAAATCTGATGAGCTGTCTGATCCTGTCTGTGATGTCATTAGGACCAGACTCAAGCCAGGTCTAGGGCCTTTTAAGCAGAATCGACAAAAGACTCACTCCCCCTCTCCCTCCCAATGCGGCAAGACTTACCTTGATTTTGAATACACTGAAGTAAAATACATTACCAAGTAAACAGAAAGTCCATCTGAAACCATTACTTCTATTAGCTAATTGTGCCATTGATCCTGATCCCATCATACCTGAGCAAACAGAGAGTATAAATCTTCTCTATCAGTTCTTGTGTGATAGCTTTAGCCAGGTAGCTTTGCTTCATGGTTTCTTATACTGCTTTATGAAGTTCTCCACCATCCCCTCCCCTCAGGCTGAGAAGGTGATGTAATTCTTAGTACTTGAAGAAGATCCTCACAGGGACAACTATAGCTTGTTTCTTTAAATGGTTAGCTGTCTCTACTTCCACAGAGATTTGTTATCTCTTTCTTTCTCCTTTCTAATTAAGGAGATACTGATGACATCTCTTTAAGATGTTTTAGATTTTAGACCCACAAATGAAAAATCTTGCATAGCTTTAAATAAGTATTAATGAGTTTGCCATTCTTTAATAAAATAAGAAAAATAAAGATGGACATTGGAAACATTTTCCATTCTGGAACTTCCAGGGAAGAAATGGTGAACTGAAGGCAGCTCCGCTAAAAGTCGAGCCGATGACTGCAGCAGAATGTAGAGTCGGTGAGTAGACTGGCTTTTTGTAATTCCTCTCCGGACAAGGAGAGGACTTGAGGTCACCCACAAATGCTCCAGACAGTTGCTCCTCATGAGGGGACCATAAGACAGTGGTCTCTGGCAGGTTTAGAGCTCTGGGAGATGAGGGAATAACTACGTGGCTGAAAGCATGGTTGGTGCCTTCAAAAAGGACACTGGGTATGCATATTTCCTTTTCTAATCACTTTTGGACATTGCTTGTTAACTGCTTTTCAGCTATTAGGAACCTTTGGATTGACAAATTTTATAGCACCTGGTGAGTTTCCTTCAATCCTTAGTGAAATAAATTTTAAATACAAACTTAAGGACTTAAAAGTTTTTTTTGGAATAAACAGAAAAAGGGTGATTAGAACTTTGATTTTGGAATGTTACAAATGGACTAAGGGTCCAGATGGATTTGAAATAAAATTTTGGAATTAATCGTAATAATCCTTCCCATTTTGTTTTGCATTCTCTTAAAAAAACATGTTAGGATGAGACTTTGAAGGTTGGACACTACAGGGAACCAGAAGGAACTAAAGATTACAATTAAAAGAGAACACTTAAATTTGACTAATACAGAATGAAGCAAAACATTTTAACCTTGGACATATTGAAGGATATTTTTGAACAATGAACCCAGAAGTTAATTTTAAGAGTGTCTGCCTCTATAGATAGACTGTGTTTCAAAGATGTTATGAAAGAGGAACAAGTTTTACTGGACAAGACTGAGACTGATCTGAAAGTGGATTTAAAAATGACAGGCTACAAGAATGATATGGAAAAAGATGCTACACTGGATATACAAAAGAAGCCGGCTGATGTTTTAATAATTAAAGGGGATATACAAATAACAAACCAAGAGAGTCATCTGAATAATTTTCCTATATTGGATTTACAAAAGAGGCTTGTTAAAGCTTTGAAGGATTTTGTGAGAGGGGACAAAATAAAAATGGCCAGATTGGGCAATGATGTTCCCCAGGCTTATGGTCTTGGGGGACTTCAACTTGTCTGGGGATGAAGTCTGAGGTGGCTTGGGATATCATGGGTACCATGACAGCTATGAACCTGATCCAGATCACTGAGGACCTGACATATAACAGCAGTCACACATGGGATCTTGTTTTCTTGTCAGAACAACAGCAACCTGATGTGGAGTTGAGGGAAATTACCATAATTTCCCTGTTATGGTCAGATTACTCTCTGATTGCCCTGGAGTGCTCTGGTGCTGCTCCTGGCCATAAGGAGGCAGGACCTATTTGATCAGTGCACCCCAGGTGCCTGATGGACCCTATCAGGTTCCAGAGGGAGCTTGGGGTTGTTCCTGAAAGTCTGGTGGATGATCTGACCAAAGCATTAGTTGTCACTTTAAATGAGAAGGTGAATGGGTCTTGGATTGGATCATGCCTTTGCCATTTCTCTCCTCCTGAGAATCCTGGGGCCTCACTTATTTACAGAGGAGCTGAGGGAGATGAAATGGGAGAAGGGATGCTTAGAACACCACCGGAGAACAATGATGGGTGAACCTAGCCGGTGTGATGTTCTGTGAGAATGTCCTTGAGAGACAGGAGGAGGAGGAGCCGCAGACTACGCAATGGTCAGAGAAGAGGCATCTTAGCCAATAGAAACAATGGGGACATGGCAAATGTCTCAGAAGGGACCCTCCCTAGTTTCTTGGACTGTGAAGGGGGGAAAGATGTACTTTCAGACTTGTGAGATTCTGTTACTTTAACCTTACAATAAAGGTAGTGTTCAGTCCAAACACTGGCACCTACTTGACTATGTCATAGTACGTCAGCGTGATGTACTTAAAGATGTCACCAATACCTGAGCTATGCAAGGTGCTGAGCACTGGACAGATCACAGGCTGGTCTGGTTGGTCCTCAGCCTGCACATAGCTGCTTTACATCATAAACAACCAAGGACGATCAGAAAGTCATTCAACATTGGCAAACTGCAAGACCCAGGCCAAGTCCAATGTTTCCAAGATGTACTTAATGAAAAACTATCTGGCAATTTACCTCCTGTAGGAACCTGTTCTGAAAGTGGACACAATTTAAAGATGTCATCACACAGACTGCAACAACTGTACTCAGACTGCAAACCTGGGTGCATCAAAACTGGTTTGATGAAAACCACGGGACCATTTCAGCAGCCCTCCAGGCCAAGAACAAGGCCTACGTTGACTGGCAGAACAGTCCATCATCTGTCTCAAAGACAGGTTTAAGCACCTGCAGTCCAAAGTACAGACGTAACTGTGAGAAATGCAAGGTGAGTGGTTGCAGAGAAAGGCTGAGCAGGTGGAACTCTATGCAGACATGCATGCCACCAGAGAGTTCTTCAGCACCATAAAGTTTATCGTCCTTCTAAATTCCCCCTGCTGTCATCTGATTGGCTGTGCCTGATCACCAAGACCAGGAAGGACTGAAAACGCACTGGGCTGAACACTTTTCCAAATGACTGAATAGGCTGCCAGTCTCAGCTGCCAGTCCTGGATGCCCTAGACCTGCTTCCTTATACTCATGAGATCAAGAAAGTGATCTCACAGACGAACTCAAATAAAGCAACAGGATAGGATGGCATTCCTGCTGAGATCTACAAAGCACTAGACCCAAGTGCCTTATAGGCATTCCAAGACATATTGGAAGACATTTGGTCCACAGAGGAGATGCCAGATGACTTCCGGGATGCCCTCATTGTGGCTCTCTACAAAAATAAGGAAAGCAAATTAGATTGTGGAAATTACAGGGGTATTTCACTGCTGTCTATTGCAGGAAAGATCTTTGCCTACATTCTCCTGAACAGACTTGTCACTTCTCGGAAAGAAATCTCCCAGAGTCACAGTGTGGTTTTTGCCAGAAGGGAGTACAGCAGACATGATATTTGCCATGAGGCAAGCCCAGGAGAAGTGCATCGAGCAGAACAAACCGCTTTACTCTGTCTTCATTGACCTGACAAAGGCATTTGACACTATAAACAGGGAGGCTTTCTGGATCATCCTGACATGTTATGGATGCCCAAGGAAATTCATGAAGTTGATTCACCTACTCCACCACAAAATGACAGGACAGGTTCTTTACAATGGTGATACATCAGCTGCATTTGCCATTTTCAATAGGGTAAAACAGGGTTGTGTGCTAACCCCAGTCCTGTTCAATCTGTCCTTCACTTGCATGTTGTCATGTGCTGTCCAGGGTCTGTAGGAGGGAGTGTACATCAGGTATTGATTGGATGGCTCTTTTTTTGATCTTCACTGCTTTAATGCATGGACAAAGTACAGTCATCCAAGAAACCTGCTTTGCTGATTACTGTGCACTCCTGGGGCACAAAGACAGTGATCGACAGTTGATGCTGAACAAATTCTCAGATGCTGCTATGCTCTTTGGCCTGACTATCAGCCTGAACAAGACTGAAGTACTTTACCTGCCCATGCCGAATACCAACCCCATAGAACCAAAAATCACTGTTGATGACATCCAGCTGACAAATGTAAACAGCTTCAATTACTTGGGAAGCATCATCTTGAGTGATGGGTCTTTGGATATAGAAATTGACTCCAGGATCAGCAAGGCCAGCCAGGCACTGGGGTGGCTGCATACTAGAGTGCTCAATCAACACAACATCCATATCTTCACAAAGCTGGAAGTCTACAGAACTGTGGTCATCTCTTCACTCCTGTATGGATGTGAGTCCTGGACTCTGTACTGAAGGCACATCAAACAATTGGAGAAATTTCATATGCTCGCTCTCTGCTCCATCCTTGGCATTCATTGGCAAGACTGTATCGCCAACCTGGAGGTCTTGAATCATTCAGAGTCCACCAGCATTGAGTTCCAGATTATCAGAGACCAGATGCCGTGGGTGGGATGCAACGTCAAGATGGATGACCACCATATGCCTCTCCAGTTGCTCGATAGTGTACTGGAGTCTGGGAAGAGACCTCGAGGTTGACCACGCAAGAACTACAGTTGCTGTGAAAGAAACCTTATGCTACTGTGACATCCAACCAAGGGAACTAGAAGCTATGGCTGCTGACAGAACTCACTGGCGAGCCCTGTGCTATGAAGCCTCCACCGGCTTTGAAGACAGGCACCACCAAAAACTGATAGAAAACTGTGAGTGATGTCACAGAATAGCACCCACAGTTACTACAAAAATGGACTTCCAGTGCCCTGATTGTGCTAGACTCTGTGCTTTCAGACTCTGTCCTCCATGTTCACAGATGAACTGCACAACAGTGTGTCTTCTTTGAACCTGAAGGACTACCATATAAAGGTAGTGTTAGTACTCATGGTTGGTGCTTCTTGTCTTGACTACCTCAAAGGGCTGACATCCATGCACAAGTCACAGCCACTATTAAGGCGTACCTCATGGTGCTAAAGGTGGTGAGATGCCAGTATTTCTCTGTCCTTACTGTGTCTGCACAGAGTTGTCCAATGGCTCTGTTCAGAATGACCCAGTCTCTCCTGGGGAAGATGGAGCTTGAGGAATATGCTTGACATCTGTCAAATAAAGTTGCTCAGATTTGTCCAAGTTGAACTGTGGTCTTGAGGCAGGCCCCATGAAGATGACTGAGGTTTAGTCCTGAATGGTAATCTGGGATGAGTTTGAATCTGTTGGTCCTGATAAAGTGGACAGGGTTCTTGGTTCTGTGAGCTTAGCCACCTGTCAGTTAGATCCATGTCCTTCCTGATTAGCTAAAGCTTCCCAGGAGATGATGGACATAGAGGGCAGAGGGAATGGCCCTGAGGAAGAGTTGCTACCAAGGCTACGGTCAGATAAAAGGGGACCAAGTCTGGGGCAGGAATGTAAGCCAAGTAAAGGTCTCAGACAAGACCCTCCCTAGTTCTCATGAAGATAAAGGGAGGGATTGGGGAAGCACATTCAGACTTGCAAGATTCTGTTACTATAGCATTACAGTAAAAATGGTACTGACCTACATGACACTGGAATCCTAGTCTGATCTACCTTGAAGGGCTGACATACATAATTGGATCCTGGCAGTGATAAATTCATCCTTGGAAGAGGGGATAGATCTCCTTTCTGGGGTCTTCAGGGCTTAATCCTTTCCCCCCTCCTGTTTAACATCTACAGTACATGAAGCCACTGAGCGAGGTCATTCAACAGCATGGAATGAAATAGCATCAGTATACTGATGATATCCAGATTTACATCTCTTGGGCTGCTAATCAAGTGATGTTGTGGAGTTTCGGTATCAGTGTCTGGGGGCTGTGGGGATCTGGATGGGGAAGAACAGGCTTCAGCTCAACCCTAAAAAGACTGAATGATTTTGGATTTTAGGGCCTCCTACATCAGGTGATCTTCCATCTTTAGTTCTGGATGGGATTGCACAACCCCAAATAGAATCAGTACACAATTTGGGGGTCCTCCTGGACCTAGCTCTGGTTTGAGGAACGAGTGGCAGCCAGGGCCAGGAGGGCTTTTGCACAATGTGCCACTCTGCCCTTTCCTTCTGGTCAGTTGTGCCCTTTAGAATGGACCAGGAAGCTCTGGCCGTGGTCACTCACATCTTGATCCATCCTGAGTGGATTACTGCGATGCACTTTACAGGGGGCTACCCTTGAAGAACATCTGAAAGTGGCAACTGGTCCAAACCCTGGCAGCGCAGGCAGTTACTGCCACACCTTGGTATATCCATGTTACACCTCTGTTTTGTGAGCTGCAAAATTACAGAAGGATCTGGTTTTTGGTTCATCATCGTAACACAATGTAATGGGAAGCAGATGGTCACATAATGTTCATACACTATGAAGCCCAGGAAGAAACCATCAACATTAGCAAAGGGGATTAAAAGATAAAGTTGCAACAGGCACTCTGTGTAGGAAATGGTCTTGTTCTTGGACAGCAGTATCTGCAGCATGTTGGGGTAGTTGCAGAACTGAAGCAAATATCCACCAGTGATAGCTGGATGAGGAGGAAATACATAGGAAGACCACAGAGGTGAGCATCACTTGCACTGGTAAATCAACAAGGAAAGAAGAATGTCCTTCCTTACAAGCAGAATTAGTCACTGCAGTATGATCCCCTCGGATCCAAAAATACTGGTTCAAAAGCACTTCTCATAATTATTAACTCTGAGCAGCTGGTCATAGAGGGACATTACATTTTGAGTTTAAAAAACAGTTCTTATGAATGTTAGGTAGATTATATGATATAGTGAGCATGGATCTGAAAATGAATGTATCAGAGACTAAGTGAATGATTGCAATGTATACATAAAAGGCTAAAAAAAAAAAAAGCAAGTAGATAAATTTCTGTACCTTGGCAGAATGCTTACTAGAGATGGAAAATTGGTTAAAAATTTAGGAAGCACAAATGCTGGTAGAAAAGATGTATGTTGAGAAGAATGGATGTCAAAAAAAAAAACATGGCTGTGTGTAACATGTTGTTCTGCCTACCTTTTTATATGGAAATGAAATATCCTGTGAAATACCAGTGGCTTTGACTTCAGGCAGATTTGATCTCCAAACCTCATACTGAGAGAAGGATGTAGGGAAAAATTGGGGGTCTTTCTTAACATGAGAGAAATGGTGTCCACAAGAAAGCCCTGAGAAGGTTCTCACACTGTTTATTTCTATGGAGGAGAATGATGTTTGAGGAACAGAAGGTAAGGGTAGTACCTTACTTTTCTCGAAAAATGGAAAGTTTGTCATTAATTAGAATTGAATTAGACATGGTATACAGTTCTGTGTAACTTTTCCATCTTTTTTTGAAATGAGGAACAGCTCTTGCAGGTTACAACTGGGAATTAAGAAATAGAGGATTGGACTACCTATATTTTGATTTAATAATTGATTATGTGTCATCAAATTGGTATTGATTCTTAGCAACTGCACAGATAGATTTTCTCCATAGCCTATGTTCTGACCTGCTCCTTGTCCATTCATCTACTCTTACTGTAACTAGATAGTGGAAGACTGCCATTAAACAACAGGGCAGGGACCTCATCTTTTCTTCTTTAGGAGAGAAAAAGCAGACAGGAGAAGCAAGATCTCACAGGCTTCATCACTTCTTGGCATGACCTTCTGTGAATCCTAATAAAGACATGGCATCGTCTTTCAGCCCACAGCCAACCTCACACCTTGCACTGTTCTAGGGACAGAAAGGTTCACTATGGAGTCCTTCAGGTTCTCGGAGCTTGGTTGTTTTCTTGCAAACGTTTCATTAGGCTAGGTTCACTATGCCTGATAGGAATCATAGAGGTTATGTTTCGAGAGAGCAAGCAATTGGGAAGGCTGGAACAGAAGCACCATGATGGATAACACTTTTATTTTGTTATTTCAGTGTTTGGTTGCCATAGTTTCTTCCTGTCTACCATAATTCTGGCATCATTCTAAACAGTCTTCTTGGCAATTTACCACAATAAGGCTGTGGGTGGGGAGTTGGCCTAGGGAGAGTAGACACTCTGTGATGTGGATTCTCCCTCTTGGTTCCCACCCTCACCCTGTTCATAGAAGACAATTGCAGACCTTCCCCTTGAGCTGGATGCTCCTTGAACTGAGCAGAGGTACACAGAAGAGTCCCCAGAACCAGCTCCCTATTCTGATGCAACTAAAAAGATTGGTGTGGGGAAGAAATTTCCTCTGATGCTTAGAAGGTTTGCTAAATCAAGAGCTGTGGGCACACATGAGTTATGAACCAAACCACAGGTGCATTGCAACATTTTCCTCACAATGTGTGCATTGGGAAAGCTTCCATTGGATTCAATGCAATTAGCTGGAATTCAGATTCAGACCAACTATGCCTACCGTTTCTGATCCCGCTAGTGAACGTGCAGAAGACTGCTTTGGCTTGGGAAAAGATGAGAGGTCAATGACAAGATAATTGCGCTTCAGGCAGATCATCCAGGTTCAGCCCCTGGCATCTCCAGTTCAGACTGAGATCCATGGTTGCAGCTTGGTTTTAAATTTTCTCTTTTCACTACACCAATATTTCTTGTCAGATGAAATCCTTTGCTTATTTCTCCAGACCCAGAAATCTTTCTTCTTTTCTTCTTGCTTTGGTTTTTAAAGTTTGAGAACAGCCACACCGACAGGAGACCAGATGTCACTGGAGCCGTGGTAGTGGCGGTCATTAACTACCACCCCCCTCCATCCAAACACAGCAGCTGGCCTTTCCCTCGCAAGGTGGAGAGAATTACTAGGCTGTCTGAACAGTTCAAGATCTGTTTCAAACTGCTTTACAAAGAAACAAACAAAATGCATTGCACCCAGAATCACAAATAACTAGACAGCTGTTGAGATGGCTCTAAAGTCATACGTGCAAAGAACTGCGAAACAAGAGAAAAGAGTTATTAAAACTACCCTCAATTTCCCCTCCTGCTCTAATTACCCTCATGGCCCACTCTGATTGCTTAAACATAGCTTTCACCTTTTTGGTTTTTTAGATAGAGAACTACACATAGCTTGTCATATTTCTTCTGAACCTAAAAAGGAAAAGAAAGCATGACAAAACCCACTCTTGTGTTTTTTCCCCTTTTTTAATGAATGATTTTTATTGAAAGAAGATTTCACAAAGATTTAGAAAACGACAGCAACATAGAAGAAGAAAGAGAAAAAGAAAGAGATTATAAAAGGGTAAAAGAAAAAGTGAATGACAAAGCGAGAAAAAGAAACATATCTAAAGAAGCGACTTCCGACCTTCTTCATAGCAGTTACAAACATAGCAGTTACTATCTCTACCCCCCCATATTGCATATCATAGTTCCCTTCTTCCCACAAACACATCTTTTTAATCAATAAATCCCCAAATCAGCAGTTCATTTTTATTCATTTTCAGCAAAAAGTTTCCAGTCTTATAAAAGTAGTTGTAGTTCTTGCCTTAATAAAAAAAAGCCAATTTAGCCATTTCTGCAAACTCAGCCATTTTCACAATCCATTCCTCCATTATTGGTGTTCGGTGGTCTTCCGTCTTTGTGCATATAATCTCGTTGCTGCAGTTACCGTATATCAAACCAGTCGTCCATGATCCTTTTCTAGGTGAGTGTCCATAAGTCCTAATAAGAAAAGTTCTGGATTCATCTAAATGTTAATTTTTAAAACTCTCTGCATCACCATATGTGTTTGTATCCAGTATCTTTTCACTTTTTTCACAAGTCCACCATGCATGATAAAATGTCCCTTCATGTTTTTCACATTTCCAACAGCGATTAGAAGTACCTTTATACATAATTCCTCTGATGTCATATACCAATGGTACATCATTTTAAAAAAGTTTCCTTTTAAATTGTAAGACAATGTGAATTTCAGACCTTTTAACATTCTCTCCCATTGATCCATTTGAATATTATAACCAAAATTCTTGGCCCATTTTATCATACATACTTTAACTTGCTCTTCTTCCATTTCAAATCTCAATAAAAGTTTATACATTTTAGCAATCATGTGTTCATCATTTGTACATAATTCATTTTCAAATTCTGTTTTATCACATTCTATTCCTGGTACTTTTTAATCTATATTAAATCTTTCTCATAATTGTGCATATGAGAACCATTGAAAACTAAATCCCTCTGCAGTCAGTTCTCTTGATTTCATCTTAAGCTCCCCTTTTTCCCGTACTAGCAAATCTTTATATGTTAACCATTTGTCTTTGCCCGCTGTTTCTTTTCTATAAAATGCTTCTTGAGCTGAGGCCAACAAAGGTATTTTCAGGCATAGCCTGGGTTTGTATCTATTCCATATTTGTAGTATGCATTCCTAATATAATGATTTTTAAAATGCATTCCTAATATAACGATCTTTAAAATCTTCATTTACTTTATCATACCATAAGTAACCATGGCACCCAAACCTCAGACCATGACCTTCTAAATCTAAAAGTCTCTTATTTCTTAGCAACAGCTGTCCCTTCATCCAAACCATCCAAGCAAAATACAATTTAAAATCTGGTAATCCCAGTCCTCCTTTCTCCTTTGGATGTTGGAGAATCTTCTATTTAACCCTTGTTTTTTCGCCTACCATATAAATCTGGATATGTCTTTTTGCCACTGTTTAAGTGGTGCACCAGTTCTCAAGACAGGCATGGTCTGAAATAAGAATGACATTCGAGGTAACACATTCATTTTTACTACAGAAATTCCTCCCAACAATGACAATTGTAATTTCCCCCATCTTAATAAATCCTCCTTAATTTCATTCCATAGTTTAACATAGTTATTTTGAAATAACATACAATTCGTGTTAGTTATAATGATACCCAAATATTTCACTTTTTTCTCAATCTGAAAACCAGTTTTCACAGACAATTCTTTTTGGTCTTCCATCGTCATACACTATTCTTTGTCAACATCTTTGTTTTTTCCTTATTAATTTAAAATCCAGCCAGTGCACCAAATTCTCTTAGTTTTTCCATTAATACATCTATCCCTCCTAAAGGGTTCTCCAAAGTTAAAACCAAGTCATCAGCAAATGCCCTTAGTTTATCAATGTCTTTTTAAACTTTCATTCCAGCAATTCCCTTGTCTTATTTCTCTGTTCAAAACTTCAAGAGCCAGAATGAATAACAACGGAGAAAGTGGACATCCTTGCCTTGTTCCTTTTCATATTTCACAGGGCTTGGTCAATTCCCCATTTACAATTATTTGTTCTTTGTGTGAAGTACATATTGATTTCACCCATGCAATAAAGTTCTGTCCAAAATCCATATCTTCCAAAATTTTAAACAGAAAAGTCCAGTTTAAATTATCAAAAGCTTTCTCTGCGTCAAGAAATATTAAGGCAGCTTGTTTTTCATAGTGTTGCTCCAAGTACCCCTCTCTTTAAGAGAGGAGAGAACATTAAGAACATTAAATTAAGAACATTTCTAATATTATCTCTTAATTGTCTCAGGTAAAAAAAAGACATTGGTCTTTTATCCACTTTAAATCTTTCTAATAACTGTAAATAAGAAAACCATTGGCAATTATATCCCTCTGCCACCAGTTCGTCTCTTGATTTTATTTTACATTCCCCTTGACAAAATGCTAGTATCTCACGATAAGTTAGCCATTTGGGTTTACCTATTATTTCTCATCTATAAAACATTTCTTGTGCTGAGAGCCACAAAGGTGTTTATGGGCACAACCTGGGTTTGTATCTATTCCATCTTCTCAAGATGGCACATCTAACATAATGATTTTTAAAATCCACATTAACCTTGACTTTATTGTACCACAAATATCCATGCTACCCAAATCTCAGGTTGTGTCCTTCTAACTCCAAAAGCCTTCTATTTCTCAGCAACACCCACTCTTTCATCCAAACCAAACAGCAAGCTGCAAAATACAATTTCAAATCAGGTAAACCCAATCCTCCCCTTTCCTTTGCATCTTTTAACGCCTTAGATTTAACTCGTGGTTTTTTCCCCTGCCACCTTGCTGACTGACAAATTAAAACAGAAGAAAACACCATTTAGGTGGGTTAGAATGGAAGGAGTGATTTTGACTTTTGAGCAGCAGAGATTTTGACTTAATTCAGTTCAAAAGGTGAGAGAATTTTTGGAAAGACATAAGGTTGAACTGGAGGAGATACAAGAGACGCTAAGGGGAAGGAGCTATGCAGTTAACATTACAAGAAGCTAAGGAAGATAACACTACATTAGGTGCCACAGGTATAGACTTTTCAAAATGTATAAGATAAATATGGAATTTAAATGCCTAATGTGGAATATAAATGAGGCAAATGCCCCCCCAAAAAGAAGATACTTCATTATTTGAAGAAATTAAAGTTGGATGTAATTTGTTTACAAGAAACACATATAAGAAAGAAAGATAAAAAATATTTGATTTATAAAAACTTGGGAGAGGAATTTATTTCAGCTGCTTTAAGCCAAAAAAAAAAAGGAGTTGTTTTGTACATAAATCCACAAATGCAACCAAAAATGATATTATCTGATGATCAAGGCAGATATGTGTGAGTGGAGATTAATTTTAATGAAAATAAGATCTTTTTAGTGGGGATGTATGCTCCAAACTAAAATAAATCTGCATTTTTCAATGGATTTATGGGAAAGTTAATGGAGCTGCCATATGAAAATTAGATTGGAATGGAGGAGTCTGCCCACAGCAAGAGAGAACATCAGCAAAAGGGATTAAAATGATGCAAGGCAAACTACCAAAATATTCTTCAAAATAATGGATAATCTTGAATTGATTGATATATGGAGTCTTGTTTTTTTTTCCCAATGTCAAATATTATTTTAAAATGCAAATATTAATTCCACTCCCCCCTTCAAAAAAAAAAAAGTCATCACCATTTGTTCAGAAGGCTGGCCAATATGTCTTTTGGTTTTTCCTTTAGCTTGAGTTGTCACATCAAAATGCTAACATAACCAAGTTCTTATATCTTGGTGCTTTAAAGTCATCCTGCCCCAAAAGCTAGTTTGTAGTAATAAGCTAGGAAGACTCTCAGCTGATTTGATTTTAAAAGGATCTAACGTTATTGTTTTGCTTCACAACTTTGCTTTTTTTCCACTAAGATTTCTGATTTTATTGATGCCTGATTACAATCAGGTTTTATCTTGCTCCACTTATGGATGTATACATATGTATATGCTCCACTATAAATTGCTGTGCAGAAGTCTTCCCCGGGAGTGGAATAATACCCATGTCTCATCAGAAGCAGGTCTTGTTGTTTCAACAGAATGACCTCTTAAATAAGTTGCATAGTAGCCTTCCCCAGCCTCCAGATGTGTTGAATTTCATTCCCTATAACCTTCCAGCCATGGAGTTCAACACAGCTGGAGGACACCAGGCTGGGGAAGGGTATTCTAGTCTGTTGGGAAGGGCTCCTCCTATTATACTTCCACTCCTTTAGGTTTGATGCCTTCTAGTGCTGAGTCTCTTTTTGACTGCCTGGTTGACTTTGGTATTACGGAGACTGTATATGGCAGGGTTGAGGGTAGGTATGGCTACCGTGTAGAAGAGAGAAGTCATCTTGTCTGTTTGTGGAGTGTATGTGCCATCAGGTCGTAGGTACATGAAAATAAGGGTACCATAAAGGACCCCTACAGCTGTAAGGTGGGATCCGCAGGTGGACATGGCTCGCCATGTTCGTGTTCGTCCTACAGTGCAGAGGATTAGTCCATAGGAAGTTATAATTGCCATCAGTGTGATGCTCTGGATAGTTCCACACACTACTAAGAGCAAGAGCTGGTTAATTTGTGTATCTGCACAAGCCAGAGCCAGAACTGGGGGGATGTCACAAAAGAAATGGTCCAAAGTATTTGCACAGCAGAAGGGCAGGCGAAATGCCATGCTGGAGTGGATCACTCCAGAGGCCATCCCTGCCACATAGGAAGCAACCACTAGGAGGTGACAGAGGTGTGGTGGCATGGCAGTTCCATAATGCAAAGGGCGGCAGATGGCCACATACCTATCATAGGCCATGACTGCCAAGAGACAACACTCGGCATCTGAGGCAGCTGCAAAGAAGAACATCTGAAGGGCACAGGCTGGGATGGGAATGGTGTCGTAGCCTTTCAAGAGCCCCAAGAGCATTTTGGGGGCTACAGTGCAGCAGGAGCACAGGTCCATCAGGGCCAGGTGGCTTAAGAAGTAGTACATGGGAGTGTGCAAGGCACGTTCAACTCGGATAAGAATGACTAAACCCAGGTTCCCTGCCACACTAAGGAGGTAGATAGGCAAGAAGAAGCTGAAGAGAAGGAGCTGAAGGCTTCGTTGGGAAGTGAAGCCCAGGAGGATAAACGCGGTCACCACTGTGGTATTGTGATGAAGAGCCATTTTGCCTGTTGGAATGAAAAATCACATCAAATCCTTCCTCTCATCTATTAAAATAAGGAAGTTGTGAAAAAAGGAATCTATCAAACAATGATGTTTGCTCCATCAACCTCCTGCTACAGGTTCCAATTTTTTTTTTTCAATTGTGCTGGCTTGTATGTGTAAAGCATTGCATCTATTGATGCTTATAGATAGATGGATAACAGCACAGTACCCAATCCCCAACTGTTCCTGAAACTAAAGCAAGGGAAATGCTAGACTTCATTCTTTGAAAACCATTATGGTTATCATAGAAAAATGTATATTCAGATTTATGGCTGAATATGGGTATACACCAAATGCCAAAACCTAGCCCCCAAATCAAATAAAGACTGCATTCCTAAGTCTGCATTTCTGAAGGATTCCCCATCTAATGAACAGCCTCTGATTCTGCTCCTGAGCAATTTCCATGGATTTTGAGGAAGAATGTTGGGCATCATCATCATCATCATCATCATCATCATCATCATCATATTATTATTATTATTATTATTATTTATAAACAACTGTACACGAGAACTCTTTCATGTAAATGTTAAATACTAAGTGTTAGGATAAGGAGGACAAGATGAAACCCTAAGACTAAAGATTAAGTATTGTTCCACTCTCCTTATCCAGCTCCTGAAGTAGATGGTCAATTCAGCTGACACTGGTTGTCTCTGTCTAATAACAAGCCTTGAAATGGATCTTAATATTATTCATCCAAGGATTCATGAGGTTGCTGCAGTGAACATTTCTCCAAAAAGGATATCTCTTGATTTTAAATATGCATGCAGGTAAATGTGGGAGAAGTTATATACACTTTGAGATATGTTCTGCTTCCTCCACAAGCCACATCTTATAGGTTACTTCATTTCTTCTAAAATTTTGGACCAAAACAATCCACCTCCTTCAACTCATCCCATAGTTTGGGAACTTTTCTTTATTATTTTTCTCATTTCTGGTGAGCTGTCTGAATTCAGTTCCTTTCTGTGGTGGCATTAGTACAGGACTTAGGATAGAAGTCTAGGGGCCCATTAAGCAGAATAGATAAAGGACTCTTCCCTCTCTCTTCCCACCCACAATGCAGCAAGAATGACTTTGATTTGAGTAAACTGAAATACAAGAGAAAGAGAAATACAAGAGAAAGACCACCTAAAGCCATTATATCTATTAGCTAATTGTACCATTCTTTCTGAGCACATCATACCTGAGTAAACAGAGAATATGAATATCATTTATCCATTCTTGCATGATAGCTTTAGCCCGATGGCTTTGCTTCATGGTTTCTTATACTGCTTTATAAAGTTCCCCATCATCCCCTCCCCTCAGGCTGAGAAGGTGATGTAATTCTCAGTACTTCTTGAAGAAGACCCTCATGGGGACAACTGTAATTTCTTTCTTTAAATGGTTAACTGTCTCTACTTCCGCAGAGACTTGTTATCTCTTTCTGTTTCTCTCCTTCTTTCTAATTAAGGAGATACTGATGGCTAGGAGAAAAGAAATATCTTTAAATTTTAGACTCACAAAAGAAAAAAAATTCATACCTTTAAATAAACATACTGAATTTTGATGAGTTTGCCATTTCTTCTTAAATTAAAAAAAACAAAGATGGACATCAGAAACATTCTCCATTCTGTATTGCTACTGAAGCCTCTACTGTAAGGTTGGCAATCTGATGTATATAATTATTTGGAGACTTATCCGCACTGCCTGCGTGCCCTGTTGTGGGAATAGGGAGACAATCATTTGTGGAAGGTAGAAATGGGTGATGTGACCCTCTATTAATCCTACGCTCAGTATCAAAACAATCTCAGGGCAGATTTTTCTGCTGTACTTCTAAAATATCCCTTTCCATGTTCTTTCATCTTGAGTATCCCTGTTTGGGATAGGGTACTTCTGTTTGTCGCAGGCTAACTTCAGCAATTCTTGGGTACTTTGCAGAGGAAGGAAACCTCTTCAACTGAGTCAGTGCTTACTGTGACTCTAATAGCTTGTATACCTCCTTTTACTAGTAGCAATGAAAAAGCAGAGTGGCTACTATCTTTGCCTCGCATATAGAAGGTTACCAACTTGAAACCTGGCAGAAGCTTTTTTTTAATTACTTTTCTTTTCCTGAGTTAGCTACTCTAGCTGTGTGTGTGTGTGCGTGTGCATACTACTGTACTTCTTAATAACCTTGACAAAAATAGGACAGTTACTTTTTATGTACATGTAAAAATCTATTAAAATGCTGATAACGGAGGCAAGTGTCTTTTAAAAATTACAAGATTTGAATTGCCAAAATTTCATTTTGATGGATAGCATAAGGAACTGCTCTAATTCATTTTAAATTTACTTGAGATCTTGATGTAGCTGCTTCATTATTACCTAGAAATGAGGACATTTAATGCAGATTTAATTTTCCTGCAATTTCCATATAAGAGTGTATCTCCTATACCATAAATTCCATGAATGTTATGCCTTTTAACTGACTTAAGTTCATTCTACAAGGAAGACACTAGCACCTTTAACTGATATGGTAAAAATTATTGCAGTTCTCTCTTTAGGATTCCCTGGCCCCTCCTTGCAGAATTATCACCACCAGAGTTATCTGAGAAGTTGGAATTAAATATGAAATAATGATTAGTCATACACACACACACACACACACACCGCCTTAGTGGTTAAGGCACCAGACTAGAAACTGGGAGACCATGAGTTCTAGTCCTGCCTTAGGCACAAAGCCAGCTGGGTGACCTTGGGCCAGTCCCTCTCTCTCAGCCCTAGGAAGAAGGCAAGGGCAAACCTCTTCTGCAATCTGGCCAAGAAAACTGCAGGGACTGGTCCAGGCAGTCACCAGGAGTCAACACTGACTTGAAGGCACAATCTGTATCTCTCTATATGAGAACTGTGCTGTCATATCATGTGTTCGGGAATTGCAAAATCAGTTTCAGTGGTCAGCTTTGCCTGCAAATGTCATGCAGTTCAGGGAAGGAAGGAAGGAAGGAAGGAAGGAAGGAAGGAAGGAAGGAAGGAAGGAAGGAAGGAAGGAAGGAAGGAAGGAAGGAAGAGAGAAAGAGAGAAAGAGAGAAAGAAAGAAATGTAATGGTCTACTATAAGGCGAGGGGGGGGGCACCACCGAAACCTGTACTTATTTTTTGAAATGATAAAGGTCTAATATTATAACTTGTTATCATTCTTGCAAGTTTCATCCAGTCATCACAAAGAAAAACACATAGCTATTTGTTGATTGTAGTGACAGCTAATGGGTGGTTCAGATTTCTACACCTAAGTTTGTCTGAACGTCCTAAATCAAATGAGGGCAGGTTGGGGCTGTGCCAACTCTGTTTGAGGTAACGTGACTGTTCCAAATGGCCAGATCAGACTTTGTGAACTGAATTTTGTGATTGGTGCTCATGTATTTAAACTGAGTATTAAACTTGTAATCCCACCCACAGTCACGTTGGAGTAGGTTGCAGTGAGTACAGTATTCAGGAACAAATGCTGAAAGGGTTAGTGTGCACAAATAATTTCCTCTCTTCTACAGAAAAGGGTGGTTACCTCCAGAATCATCCATGGGGAGTTACATTAAGGTGGTGGTTGAACCCATGGGACTGAAATCTTGGCTTTTTTGATGCTTACCTTTCCCAACACAGACAGCCCTGATGAATCCTATATTGAATTTTAGGCTGTCAATTTAGCTTTTTAGATAAGAAATACCAACTTGGATATATTATTTCAGTTGAGGCCACATATCAAGAATATTGCATTTTTCTATAGCTCGAATCTGTTGAGACTGGAGAAATCCGACCCACATTTTTAGCTCAGACGTGCTCAGATGGTCACAAGTGCTTCTGATAGGCTTCTCCTTAAGTGTATAACCTTAAAATGATGGTCATCAATTCAGGAATTACTCTGCTGAATTGAAAGGACAATGAGAAATATAAATATGTGCTGGGTTCAGACACTGGATTAAGCCTTAATGTGATATGTTTGGTTTTGGCTTAACCTATTGTTTGGATCCAGCTATTGTGCTCTGTAAAGCACAGTTTACAATTGAACAACATGTGTGAACCCAGCCAATTGTGGCTAGTTTATCGAACCACAGTTAAAGCCTTATTTAATGGAATGTGTGAAAATATCAACTATACCTAGTATCCTGAGTTTCCAGCTCAGATAGCACTGCCTATGTAACCTACATGAGACATACTCTCCCCTTTCCCCACCTTCACAATTGTAAGCTATTTCAGTTCTGAACATGAGGTCTGGTAGGTAATTCCTGGCAAATCTCTTGGGCTACTAGCCATTTGTGTCCCCATGTTGGAATTGCTTTTTCTCTTTCTGGTTTGAAAGAAATATATCCCTTATAACTCTTTTTTTTTAAGCTTCTGATTTTATTTAAACCTGTAATAATAATTTGAAGTATTTGTAATGCTTCCTATATCAGTGTCCTCCATGTAGTTGGTAAACCTGTTTCACAGATTTTAATGAGATAGATGTCCTTGGGATGAGACCATTTCTGTTTCTCACCCAGAAGCTTTTATAATTCTTTTGACTTTTTTTTATTGCTCACCTACAAGAGAGAAAGCAACGTCCTTCTTAACTGATGACTGAAGGAAGAGAGATCATGTCCAGCTGTTTGCCTCTCAGTCTTCATTTCCAACTAGTCATCAGAACAATATTCCAGTAAAATTGACAAGATGGACTAGAATCTATGGAGACATTACAGCATTAGAGTTTTAAGCTGATGTCAGAATGAAGCTGAAGGAAAAAGAGTGTGTGATGCATCAGAATCAAAGAAGTATTTCTTTGCAGAACAACTTCCTGTTTATATCAAGCTGAATGTTTTTACTGTACTGCTTTGAATCTGTATCCGAAAAACAGACTGATTTAACAGACCATTCACTTGATCGGCAATCCCTCATATTGTCTATTGATGCTCAACTTCCATTGTGCTTCCCCTATTGTTGTGATTTTCAAAGTATCGTAGGGAATTATGGAGAATCTTATTGAGAACTGCCCAGTGAAAATGTCAATAATGATATATAAGATAGAGTGAAAGTGAGCTTGTTAGTCTCTATTGATCTCCTCTTGCAGTGTTTAGACTCAGGAGAGAGCTAAGTGTTCTCAAAGGTTCCCTCACAATTCAAAAGAAACAGCAGAGAGTTCAGTGAGTTTGGATAAACTCCAGGATAACCCCTTGAAATATCTGCCAAGTGCATCAAACATGTTGATGTGTCCTAGAAAGGGTTTCACAAAGATAGACAATCTGAAACCATCACCTACAATCCCATTCATCCTCTTCACTCTGCATCTAATACTTCAATGTCCAATCAGGAAAAATCCTCTCATCTGATAAATGTAATCTGTCCTAAAGCCCTCAAAAGTTTATTTTTTAAATTTTCCAAAGAATGCTATCTCAGACCCAATGTTTCTTTTTCATCTTTCTACAGACCCTCTTCATGGCATTTCTCACCTCATTGTTTTTCAGGCTATATATTACTGGGTTTAACATTGGGGTGATCACCATAAAAATCACAGATGCTATGAAGGTCCCTACACTGGTTGATCTCTCAGGAGAAGAAGGTTGAAAATAGACTCCCATAATTGACCCAAAATAAAAAGCCACTGAGAGGATGTGGGACCCACAAGTGGAGAAAGCCTTGTACTTCCCTTGGGCATTTGGAATCTTCAGTATGTTGGAAAGAATCTGAACATAAGATAGAAGGATACACACTAAAGGGGAGAGGGTCACAGATGCTCCTTCAATGAAAATGATCATTTGGTGAATGGATACATCAGAACATGAAAGGCTGAGGAGCTCCCGGATGTCACAAAAAAAGTGGGAGATCTCCAAGGAGCCACAGAAAGAGTGCTGGGACATCAGGAGGGTGTGCAGTAAGGAATGGAGACAGGGGAGCAGCCAGGAGCCAGCCACTAGTTCAAGACAGCGCTTTCGAGTCATTATAGCAACATAATTTAATGGGAAGCAGATGGCCACATAACGATCATATGCCATAGAGCCCAGGAGGAAACCATCAACATTAGCAAGGGTGATTAAAAGATAAAGCTGCAACAGACACTCTGTGTAGGAAATGGTCTTGTTCTTGGACAGCAGTATCTCCAGCATTTTTGGGGTGGTAGCAGAACTGAAGCAAATATCCACCAGTGACAGCTGGATAAGGAAGAAATACATAGGAAGACCACAGAGGTGAGCATCAAAGAGGATCAGCAGAATGATGAGTGAGTTTCCCAGGAAGGTCAGCAAGTACATGAAAAGGAAAAGAGAAAAAAGTGGACCTTCATATTGGGGCTGTATCGAGAAACCTCTGAGGACAAAGTCCATAATGGCTGTTTTGTTCTTAAATCCCATTATTATGATGTTGCTCTGTAAAAGAATAGTACCAAATAGAAACAATTAATATGCCTGTGTAGCACTTTAGAATGTTCAAGTACTTCATATGGCCCACCAGAAATCCAGTGGCTTCATCACATATTTATTTAAGATCTGTCATTAGTAACCTATTATTAATATTATTTCTGGTTATAAAAATTTTGGAAATGTTCTGACAGTTTAAAGATACTATTTCTATACTATACTGTTTCTCTGTCACAGATTTTTTTTTTTTATTATACACTGTTGTGTGTCCATATGAAGTGTGTCCATATGAAGTGAGTATATAAAGTAAGTACAGATAGACCTCGCTTAATGACAGCCCTGTTTAGTGACTGTTCAAAGTTACAACAGTGCTGAAAAAGTAATCTTATGAACGGTCCTTACATTTACGACTGTCGCAGAGTCCTTGTGGTCACGTGATTGACATTCAGGCACTTCACAACTGGCTTCCAACAAGTAGAGTCAATGGAGAAGCCAACCATAAGTTACAAGTTGTGGTCATGAGCTGTCACCCTTAATGATTGTGGGTGATTCACTTAACGACCTCAGCAGAAGTGACAACATAAGTCCGTTACGATCATGTGATGTTTCGCTTAATGACTGTGTCACTTAGCAACAGAGTTGCTGGTCCCAATTGTGGTCACTAACCAAAGACTACCTGTAAGTAAATAAATATAATCAGGCACCTCCAGTGCAGTGTTTTCCAGATGTTTTGACTGTAATTCAACAGACATGGACATGGAATGCAGAGTTTGCAAGGACAAAATAGGTAGGATGATATCATCACACAATTCTCACAATTCCTATACTTGGGTCAGACCCTGGGATACAGTGAAATGGCAGCATTTGGAAATTCTATTGTGGATGCTACTACCTATGAATTCCAGCCTTTGGAGAGACTAGTTGTGAATTATGGGAATTTAAATTGGGAATAAAGTCATCTGACAATGGTTGATTTGAGAAATTGTGGAGAATAGAGGAGAAGCCCCCCCCTTTCTGGTTTGCCACAAGGGGGTGCTGCAGCATCCAAGTAGCCCCATGTACAGTAATCTATGCATGGGGTTACCATTGCTGGGTCCTCCTGCAATTTTGTAGTCAAAGTTAAATCCCAATAATTAACAAAAATACGTTCTGCTTTTAGATACTTTATTGTGAAGAAGCTAGAATATTAGTGTGTATACACACACTAATGTACACTATAATTGGTGCATCTTCCTAATGACAGCCTCCATGTGCCCATTATGCAATACTCACAAGTCCATGAATATGCCATAGCAACTTCCCTAAGGCCACCTCCTGTATTTGTAATAAAGATAAGATTTGTACCATGCTTTGTAGCTGCTAGAACTAAAGTGCATCAATGTACTGGTTGCATACACAGGAACCCAACCATTATATTCTAGTGAATCTTTCTGCATGGTCTGTTCCCATGAGTCCTTATAATCCCATTCCTTTAATTTCTTATTTATTTATTTATTTATTTATTTATTTGAATGTATTAGTGCCCAACTCCAATGGACATTTATTAGATGTATATCCCACCTTGATTCTGTCTGATATAAGGCAGTCAGAAACTCAGTTAAGTTTTCAAGATTGATGTCATCCTTTCAGATAAGCCAAGTCAGGAAACAACTGCAAGGATTCCAGGAATGCTACTTTATTGTTATAGGGTATAATAACAGAATCTTGAAAGACTCTCAGATTTTCTCTCTGCCCCATTTTACACCAACCAGAATCAAGAGGGGGTTGTTCTGAATTTCTTTCTAATGCTTTCTACTTTCTCAGGACTGTGTTGCTATTTCTCCTCCCTCAACTGTTCATTCATTCCATCCCCAAGGTCATCTCTACATTCCTTTACAGTTTTACATGTACTGATATTTTTTAAAAAAATAAAAACTGGAAAATTTTGTAGTTAAAGTTAAATCCCAATAATTAACAAAAATACGTTCTGCTTTTAGATACTTTATTGTGAAGAAGCTGGAATATTGGTGTGTATACACACACTAATGTACACTATCACACACACACACACATACAGTATATATACTGACACCAACTTGATCACACACACACACACAATCAATCAATCAATCAATTAGTATTATTAATATTGTTTTCTTTCTTTAAAGAAATTCACCAAATTCATAAACTAACAATGATAGATGTCTTCCACCAGGGACAGGCTTCATGATCCCGATGCCTTCTGTGGAATTAGGTGACTAAAAAAATATCAAGAGGCGTTAACATCTCCTGAATCTTGAAGGAAGGAACAAAAGTTCTAACCAGAAAATCCTTCCATCTCAGACTGATTCTGCCATAAACAAGATGCCAAACTTGTAATGCTAATTTAGTGAAATAGTAAACCATTTACTATAGGCATAGCCACATTTGGCACCTGAGAGCTGCACTTCATTTGAGAACCCTTTAGGCTAAAACAGGTAGTAGCCTAAGGAGGTGTTAGAGATCAACAAGAGGTCATGCTAATTAACCTTTAGTCCTCCCATCCAACATGAGGACCTTCTCTTTAAATCTTTATATCTGGATAGTCAGAATTTTTTTTCTGAGCTCAGTGAGCTGGAAGAGTTCAGGAAAAAAAAAAGATGACTTCCCCTGGAACACTTCAACTTCCTGCCTGTGACATCTGCCACACAGATGACCCAATATCCAGAGGAATAGCCTTGTTAGTCTTTGAAGAGCCTTGTGGAACCTTACAGACTAAGATAAACTTGCATATAAGCTATCGGGTATACAGATCTTGCCCTATCCCCCATCTTTGTAGACATAATAGGCATACGTCACTCCACAGTGAGATGGGCGGTGACAAATTTGAAATATAAATAAATATAGATAGATAAAATAAATAAATAAGCTGATAAATCCCATAGCTCTGGGTCAAGAAGCCAAATAATTAAAACCCCACTAAGCCATGAGACTCAGTGAGAGGCTGTGAATATACTCATCTCTCAGCCTAACTCACCACAAGGAATCCTGTAGAAATGATGATCTATTTTAGAAAATCAGCAGAAAATAGTCTGGCAGGAAGAGCATGTATGTGGTGCTGAGCCTCATGAAGGAAGGAGAAAATAAAAAAGCTAGGAGTGGGGCTGAGCGCTGAAATATTATTTCACAAGTCCTGCTTTCCTATTTATTTTTTAAAAAATCAAATACACAATTTGCCCAACTCATAAGGACTCTGGGCGGCATATGAGTTAAAAACACACCCACTATCATCAAAACAAAAAGAGACAATAACTCAGGGATTGATACACCTAGTGCATTAAATAGAATTCCCACCAAGGCACGTATTTCCTCTCAGCCCTTTGAGGTACGCCAGGTCAGGAAACAGACACCTGAGAACTACTGCAGCTGTATTTTATTATTATAAAATACAATAACAGAATCTTGAAAGCCTGACAGAGATTCTCTCTCTCCCCTCTTATACTGAAGACAATCAAGGCAGAGCAATCTTGATTTTCTTCCTCACCCCTCTTCATCTCTCTGGGCTACCCTGATGCATACATGACAGTCACTGAGTTTCTTTTTCAAGGCCACCTCCGGACTCTACACTAACCCAGCAGCTGGGGAAGGAAGTAGATCTTCAAGGCCCATTTAGCCATTAAACCTCTCTCTGCTCTCAAAAATCAGGCTGAAAGCAACTTTCCCAATTTCCATCCACTAAAACCAGCTCTAAACAATAAAAAATGCACATACGACATTCATCTGTTTAAACTGGTAACTATAATATGCATTGAATCCTGGCCTTCTACATGCCGAAAGTTGGTTTAGGTGTGGTTCTTTATTTCTAAAATAAGAACAGAAACAGCTTTCTGAATAGTCTGTACATCATATCTATAATGTTAGTCAGTGAGAAATGACCAGTTTCTACTGGTTCTTACAGTTACCTGAGATTATTGGGGGGTGCTGTCCTCTCCATAAACTGATCGCCAGAGGTTGCAAGAAGGCAAAGTATGGAAGGTCTGTTTAAACCTCATTCACCTGAAATTTGAGACTGAATGACCAGAGGAGTATAGTCAGTGACTTGAGAAAATCAAATTAGGCCCTATCATGCATATGTTTTTAATATAGCCCTTTTAATATCTATTGGGAGCCATACCCAAGATGTTTGTTAGCTGAAGATGCAAAGCCTCCAACTAGTATCACCCCTGAGAGACCAGCTCCTAAATCATAATGGAACAGAAGATATTTTAGCCAACATGGCCTCTTAAGGCTTAGGAAAATAAATATGCTAATAATTTTCTTAAAACAGTTTCTCCACAACTATCTGGCTATAGTTGGAGTTTGAACTAGCTTGGAACAATAAACTCTGGGGTATCAGAGTTTAATCAGGAGAACATTTGTGTACTTTAGTTCCCAAATGAAGCAGGGGCAAAGTAGCATTTATTGTCTCCTCATACTTTCTGTGAGTCCTTCCATCTGCTTTGCTTCTTGCCTGCAGTAGGGAAATTGTTTTTTAATCTATTTCACAAAATCCCGCATGCATTTGTTCTCTCCTGCCTAGAACAGAGTACAATGCAAGAATGTGAGAATAGGAAAAGGAGAACAGCCTTGTTAGTAACCACTGATAGACTTATCCTCTAGGATTTTGTCTAGTTCCTTTTGAAGTGGTGGCCTACACTACATCTTCTGCTGCTTGAGGAAAGGCATCCTCTTGTCAGTTTTAAATCTTCTATTAGTCAAGTATATTGGGTGGCCTCTAGTTCTATATTAGGAGAGGTGGAGGAAAACCTTTCCCTGTTCAGCTTTACTTTACCATCCATCATTTTATCAATCTCAGCCATATCTCTTGTGAGTGCCTGTCTTCAAGTGGAAGGTCTTGATCCTCTTAGCTGCCGTTTCCCATACCTTCTCCAGCTTATTCCTCTTGAGAAGTGGTGTCCAGAACTGCCCACAGTATTCTAGATGTGGCTGCACCATAAATTTGGAGAGGGATATGATAATATCAGTGGATTTATTGCCTATCCTATTTTTAATGAGCCCTAGCATGGAATTTCCCTTCTTTACAGCTGCTGCATAAGGTATAAATAATTTCATTCCACTACCCACAATGACCACAAAAATAAATTTCTTCAGTAAAATTTGATTGAAAAAAATGGGCAAGTGCTTTGTCTGAAATATTAATAAAGAGCTTTGAAGAACTCTACAGTACAGTGAAGGGTAAATTCAGCAAATTTAATCACCTTATATTAGCTGTATTAATTGGGGTTATGGAAATGGTTTTGGAATGCATAGAAGCATAGCTTCTCTTTAAAGCAGCCTCATCTTTTTTCAGTCTTCTGCACAAACCTGGAAAAAGCTGCAGTTTTAATGAATAAGTGGGTTCATTAAAGAAGCCACATCTTTAATAGCTTAATAGTTTTCCTTTTATCTCCATCTGTACACATATCATCTTAGATAGAAATAAAGAAAGTGGATTAAAATGCCAATATCTCTCCAGACCAAATATACTTCTGATTATTATTCCATTAAACAAAATCAAAGGTTGCTTACTTAAAAAAAAAAATCTCCTTCTCCTTCTCCTTCTCCTTCTCCTTCTCCTTCTCCTTCTCCTTCTCCTTCTTCTTCTTCTTCTTCTTCTTCTTCTTCTGCTTCTGCTTCTCCTTCTCCTTCTCCTTCTCCTTCTCCTTCTCCTTCTCCTTCTCCTTCTCCTTCTCCTTCTCCTTCTCCTCCTTCTCCTTCTCCTTCTCCTTCTCCTTCTCCTTCTCTCTCGATGCATACATTATGATTCCAACGTTAGGAAACAGAGAGTATTAATAAAGAACATTAATTTTCTCATGCTGAATGATCTCTATAATGCATTGAATGCATCTCAGAAAACTAATATAGCAGGTACAACTTTGTATGAGGGAGGAGGGAAAGAAACATAAGATCAGAGGCAAACTGTTCATGCTAAATCTGTTAGGCTGTATACTGGAAATATTGAGGATGGCAGACAATCCTTTCCTCCCTCCCTCCCTCCTTCCTTCCTTCCCTCCCTCCTTCCTTCCTTCCTTCCTTCCTTCCTTCCTTCCTTCCTCATAGGCTGGGGACATCAGTTGGTCTGATATTAATACTTGGGAAAATTCAAGAGCATGTAGTGAGGGACTGATCTAAAAACACCTTAAAAAGTATGCAGTAATTAATAGAAGTCAGCTGGTAATTGAAAAGAACAAGTCTTGTAAGAATAATTTTATTTATTTATTTATTTATTTATATATCAAATTTGTCACCGCCCATCACATTAAAAAGCGACTCTGGGTAGTTTACAGAAAAGATAAATATTAATTAAAAATACAGTATAACAGTAGTCCTAAATAAATAATAAGTATATTCCAAGGATTGATGGTAACTAGAGAGTATTAGGCTCAGGGAGCATCATCAGGGCGCCAGCCACCCCCAGGGTTGGTTAAAACTCTTCTTGCCCCATGCAAGCTGACAGAGCCAGGTCTTTCCAGAAAGCCAGGAGCGCAGGGGCCCATTGTACCTCTGGGGGGAGAATATTCCAGAGGGCAGGGGCAATGGCAGAGAAGGGTCTTCTCCTGGGCCTTCTTTAATCTTATTCCTTTTTTTTTTTAAGTACCTTTCTTAGTAGATTCTGGTAATGTGGTGTAATATTCTATCATGATTTCAGCAAGGCATTTGACAAAGTACAATGCTCTTATCAGCAAAATAGTTAAATACAGGGTGGCTCGCATGTTGATTAGGTGGATCGACAATTCATTTGAAACCATTCTCAGAATGTTCATCCAGGTTTCTTCATCTTACTTCGTTTTACTGTAGTTTAGCTTCTTGTTCTTCTCTTGATATGCTTGCTGGATCTGTCACCTATAATAAAGTTATTTATTCATTCATCAGACTGAAGTAAGCTATCCTGCAAGATGTTGCAGAGACTGGCCCTTTGAATGGTATTCTTCAACATTTAAATTAATGATTTGTATCAAAAGATGTAGGGAGTGTTGATGACACCAAACTGGGTGGGATAGCTAATTTTCTAGAAGGAAAAACAAAATAAAAAATGTTTTTGATAGAAAATAATAGAGAATGTATATGGAAGAACTCCTAATAAAATCCTGAGGAATTTGGTTTGGATTTAATATGCATGAAGTTATGCTGCAAGTAATTTTATATTTAGTATATCTGACTATTTAATATTTAGGTATCTTTGCTAAAACTGTGCAATCTAAGGTCAATTTAAACATAATGTGTGTTTAATGTTTAACCTGGTCCCCTCCAGATATGATGGAGTTGCATAATTTATAGGAATTGCAGTCCATTGCATACAGAAGATACCAAGTTGGGAAAGTCCACAATGTGTTTCCACAACAATACTGTACTATCCTTATTAATACAGTAACTTCTGTTCATACAGCTATAATTGGGAATAGAAAAGGGAACAGGAAGCCCCCCCCCTCATTTTTTTTACTTCTTTTCATGTAGATAACAGTTTGTGACAGCTGTGATCAGAAATAAAGTCTGAAGAGGCAAATCAGGGCTGGATCACTGGAAAGTGGAATCTCTTTCTGAGCAGGCTTCCTAGAAAGGTTTTGGTAAGAGTCAAGTCTGTTGCTTGATTATAGAACACTGTAATAGGCTGCCTATGCCCTCTGGTTAGATTCTACCTTCAACTCTTTGCAAAAAAAAAAAAAAAACAGTGCCTCTGCTGCTTTTCCTCCTACCACAGGTAGGAGATCCTGATAAGCTTGGATATCTAGGCCAGGACTTCCCAAGACATTCAGGATTTCAACTCCCACAATTTCAGCTCAGGATGTAAATTGCTGCTCCCACGATCTCTTGCCATTAGCTAGACTGACTGAAGTAGACTGGAACTGAAATCTCCAATATTTTGAAGGCACTGGGGTGTCTTTCTGTCTGTCTGTCCACACTTGCTAAGAGTTAGGGAAGTCTGTCCCATTGCATCTGGTGGGCATTTTGTTAAGACAGGCTGCTCCACATTATTATCAATCTGCTGATCCCTGAAGGACAGATGGTGAATAATAAAGCAGGCTGAAAAATTACCCTCTCCAAGCACAGCAGATTCAAAAGATCACACAAGAAGGAGGCCGATGTGCAGTCCTGAAAATATTTTCCCTTCTTCTCTTTCTATGGGACTTGTGGAACCAAGGCTTCCTTTAGTCCCTGCTGCCTCTAGAAAGGCTATCAACACGTGGCTCATTCCCCAGGCGTTTGGGTCATGCTGTGCTGGAGCTCTGATTGAATGATGGTGTTATTGTTGTTTGGATCACCATTTTCTTGTTTTCAGTTATTTATTTATCTAAAACATTTATATGGCTACCCAGTGTCACTTTGGTTGAGTTGAGCAGTCATATAAATGTTTTAAATAAATAAATAACTGAACTACAATGTGCAGAATGTCTCAAGATGATTCTTTGGACCACATAAATGGCAGAGCAGAAACAATCATCCCGCAAACTGGGAACTGAAAATATTAGGGCTACATATCTTGGGTGTTTACTTTCCTTCTGAATAGCTTCCTCAGGGCCTCCTTCATCCTGTCGTTCCTCAGTGTGTAGATGAAGGGGTTGAGCATGGGAGTGACCATTGTGTACATGATGGCAGCCAGAGTGTCTGTCTTAGCTGAGAAATTGGATGAGGGCTGGAAGTACACCCAGATGACAGTGCCATAGAATAAGGAAACCACTGTCAGGTGGGACCCACAGGTAGAGAAAGCCTTCTTCTTTCCCTTGGCAGAAGGAACTCTCAGTACAGCCATCAGGATGTGTGCATAAGAAAGGCCAATGACCATCAGGGCGCCATTGACAATGAATGCACCTTCTGAGTGTACTACCAGAGTGTTCAGAGCTGTGTTGGAGCAAGAGATTTTGAGCAGTGGGAAGACATCACAAAAAAAGTGGGGAACATGACTGGAGGCACAAAAAGAGAGGCGGGACATCAGGAGCGTATGCAGGAGGGAATGGAGGTGAGAAGCCAACCAGGAAGTCACCACCAATGACAGGCAGATTTGTTTTCTCATCATGGTGGCATAGCGCAGGGGTTGACAGATGGCCACATAGCGATCCAATGCCATAGATGCCAAGAGAAAGCTGTCGGTGACGCCAAAAGCAATAAAGAAATACATTTGAGACAAGCATCCACCATATGAGATCTTCCTCTTTCCAGAGAATTCACCAGCCAACATCTTGGGCACAGTAGTTGATGTGAAACATATGTCTACCAGTGATAGATTGCTAAGGAAGTAGTACATTGGAGTATGAAGATGACTGTCCAGTCGGATGGCCAAAATGATGATAAGATTTCCCAGCACTGTGATCACGTACATGGTCAAGAAAATGGCAAAGAGCAATATGTTCCATTCTTGTTGGCTTGAGATGCCAAGGAGGATGAAGTCTGACATGACGGTTCTGTTATTTGTCTCCATCTTGTTAGAAGGCAAGGGCAAAAGGCTAAGTAAAAGGCATAAGAGTAAGTAGACACCCTGAACTCAAGTTTCAGTTCTCTTGATTGCATCTGACTAGTTTTCTTGGCAGTGCTCTGAAAGTGGTTGGCTATTATGTTTTTCAACATGCCTGTCAAACCTAAACCCTTGGAATTCCCAGGCTGTCTCCCTTCCAAGTACTATCTGGAGTTGGGCAAGTACTTATTTTGGTGCATAGCTCTGTCTTGAGTACCTTAGAATTTAGAAAAATACCTGAAAGATTTTTACCAGTAGTTAAGGTTGTTTTAAAGTCTCATTGATTAAGAAATCCTTTTGGATATATTTGGTTTGATGTGCTATATAGGTATTATCATTGTTTGCTTTTGTGTTTTTTCTGATATTTTAATCTGAGCCAGCCAGAGTTTTATTTATTAATTGGACACTTTTCTTTTGTCAAAAATCCCAATATAGTTTATGATATAATATAATTACATATCATAAATATATCACAACTATGATGTCCCACAACATCTACTGATTTTATCAAAATTTACTGGGTTTGGTAGAAGAGGTTAAATTTCAACATTAAAAAAGGGATTTTTGATAGTTCTTCAGAGATTTCTTGTAGGGTCAACTATGCTCCCCTTCACAATAGTACATTTCCCCTCTACTCAGTTTGTCAATATCCCTTTCTTTCTTTGTATTCAACATTTCTTGATTACGAAGCATGCTCTATGTGCTCTGAGAGTTTTTTGGAGTACTTTTAAAGATTAAAAAAAAAATCTGCAATTCCTGGTGCTCTTCCACACCTGCTAATACTTGCCTCCTGTGTCCTTAGAAAATAATATGTGGCAACATAACCAGAAGCACTTATCACCTCACTATTGGAAACAGAGGAACTGATGAAAAAAAGACTATCATTTTATCATAATGTACCCCACATACATACTCACTCCCTCAAGAATATCAGATTTCTATGCATTTCTTGCAACCATGTTGTAGAATCCCTCTTAGTACATGTAAGGAACTTTGTTTCTTAAGAAATATAATGAATTGTGGAAAATGAAGAGAAATACACTCTTCCCCCCTCCCTTGCCATTCCTCTCTGTGTGACATACTGGTTGTGGTAACCATTCCTTTTCCTGGAGACCTCACTGCAAGCTTAGATGGTTTGAAGGAACCAAAGGGAATGGAATGGAATGAAGGAGGGAAAGAATAGAAGGAGAGATTAACAATGATCAATGAAATTCACTGGCAAGGTTCAAGGATGTGAAGATATTGGAAATCTGAATATGTTAAGCTTGAGGGGCAGCAGGATCATGAAAGAAGCTGGTGAGCAGAGGACACTTCATCCATAGAAACAGTTACATGATTGGAGACAATTGATAGAATTAAATAGCCAAAGAAGCACAAGCTATCAACAAAAGAAAAAGAGAAAGAAAGAAAGAAAGAAAGAAAGAAAGAAAGAAAGAAAGAAAGAAAGAAAGAAAGAAAGAAAGAAAGAAAGGCAAACCCTTCCCTCTATTCCTTCTCAAGATTATCCTAATCCATATAAGAAGCCAATCTAATCTTGAGAATCATCAATTTTACATAAAATTGGAATGGGCATATTTTGGTCACTTGGAGCTGTATTTAGTGTTTCTGCATGGAATGGAACGTTTAGGTAAAAAGTTTTAAAACTCTGCAAAGGTATTAGAGATATTAAAAGGCTTGCTTACTTATGTATTTATTTATTTATTTGGTTTATGTCAAATTTACTCTTTGTCCTTCCATGATGTACTTGTTAAAATACATACACCTTGAACCATCAGAGATTTTCATTGTGTTTGGAATGTAAACTTGGTTTGAATGTGATTGTTCATTTTTAAAATAAGAAGTGAAACAACTTCCAGAATAGATTATACATATATGCTTAAACTTGGTTTGGATGTAATTCTTTCAACCCATCATTACCACTCCTTGAGGAATAGCATTGATGATAAAATGGGTCAGTGATGGGTGATTCTGAACCTGTTGGATGTATATATAATATTCCTCCATTTGAACTCAGTGATATTAGACCCCAGCCTTCCATATGCCTAAGCCTGGTTTGGATGTGATTCTTTATTTCTAAAATAAGTGAAAGAGCTTCCTAAATAGATTCCACATCGTATCTGTTATGTTAGTGAATGAGAAATAACCTGTAGACTCTCACACTTACCTGAGATCATTGGGGGAATGCTGTTCTCTCTATGAACTGGAGTGTTGGAAGATGCAAGAAGCAAAGTATGGCAGGTCTGTTCAAGTCATAATCCCCCGTCGTCTGAGGCTGAATATCAGAGAAGCACAATCAGTGAATTCAAAATTCAAATTAGGTATCATCGTTTGTTTTTTTTAAGTAGCTCTATTAATATATGCTGTGAAACATCCCCAAGGGTGCTAGTTAGTGAAAGAAGCAGAGTCAAAGCATTAGGATCTCTTCTGAACTGTGGCTCCTCTACCACAAGGGAATCAGGAGATGTTTCAGCTGAACTGGCCTCTTAAACCCCACTGAGTGAAAGACACCGATGCTTCTAATATCTCTCTGTGCTTCTCCAAATCATGTGGGAATGATTGAACCTAGAGGTAGAATTAGCGGGGAGAATGAACACTTGGAGTTGCAGAGTAGTAACCTGAAGAATACATGTCCACGAGGCTGTGCATGTTTATGTTAATCTGAGGGTTCTTTCTCTCACCCCGACAATGTGCTCTCACATTGGTTTGAAAAGTGCTCTCCTCACAACCCTTCTTTACCTTTTCTCCTCTTGGATCAGAATTGTTGCTGGCTAACACCTGGTAATGCCAAATAGTTTTAGGGCAGTGATTAGCAGAAACCTGCCATCTTTCTTCTTCCCACCTATCATCTACTGGTGGGAAAATGAACCACCAGTGATTCCCTTGAATGAATGTCAGGGCAGAATTGGGGACTGTGGGTGTTCCCTGTCTCTTCATCCTCAGTCAGCTACATTATTTTACATTTGGGGTGTTTTGTGGGGAGAAGGAACAGCTCAGGGTCATAACTGATGCATTGAAGCATTTTACTGAGCTGCCTGGTGGCTTCACCATTCTTGTTTTCCTTTCATGCTGAGTTGCCCATCTTGGCCTGCCCTGCTTTCATACCCACACCTTCAGCAACCCACCTGGCCAGCACCCAGTTCCTCCTTCACCAGCCTGGTGGCCTCTGCTTATGACCAGCTCCGATCCATTTAGCCCTCTCATGCCATCGAGTTGCTATCATTTATGACACAGGTCCCTATTGCCCTGCAGTCAGATCTCCACTCTCAATGTTATAGATATCAATTAAAATAAACCATTAAGGGGAGATGTTTGGCCTCTCTTGCAGCTACAGAGAAAATGGCTGCTGAGGTGAAAATCCCCACAACCAGACAGGAGGGGACAGTCCTGCAGTGGGCAGATGGAGCTCACCCAATCCCCAATCTCTGAAGTCTCCTCTTCCAGACACCTGGAATGTCCCCATGGGGGCTCTTTTCCAGCATAGAAAGAACAACAGGGCTTTCAACCTGGAACCCTTTAATCAGGCTTCACCTGCCTCAGCAACAGACTGCCGATGAGATTGAGGCCACATTTTGAAGACATGCCCTGGAGAAACAGTTCATGGGGCACCTTCATACTCCAGCAAGCAGGGAATGTGGATGAGCCAGTTGAACAACAATGTATTTATAATAATAAGATTATATAAACTACTTATAGATATTAATGTTTTATATCATCATCATCATCATCATCATCATCATCATCATCATCATCATCCCCCAGTAAGGCACTAGCTTGACGTGGTTGTGGGGCTTGTGGGCTCTGAGGAGGATGAGAGCTATGCCAGAGGTTCAACCATACTGGACAGGTCTCATCAAAGGAGCCAGACAAAGAGTGCTTCTCCTATAAACAATATGGTGAGATGTAATTTACAGAAACCTATACCAGATTGGTTGTTGCCCTGGACAACAAGGGACACTCTAGATGTTCTAGTTCCTGGATATCTGGTGTCAAGTGGGCTATAGGACAGGACTCTTGGCTGAGCAACCAGGGCCAGCAGCTGCAGGACTACTAGAAGAAAAGTTGTTTTCCTATTGCAAATATATGAAGACTGAAAACAAATAATGATTTGCTATTACAAATCAAGTCCTTTCAGAGGATATCTGAAAAGAATGCACCAGTTCTGGAAATAACAACATCCAGAATCAGAAATGACAGAACAGAGGCTAGCAGATCAGTGTCAATTTATGATATCACTAGCACTTGGCAAAGCAGCCATACAGGCCTTGGAAAAGATATTCAGATGCCATGATGTCTCTATAGATCAGAAGTGTGCAAGCCAAATGAGTTGGATGGTCCTTGCACAGTCCTATTTAAAAGACTGTTATTTTATTTGCTCTCCTTCTCTAAATTGTACTCCTAATTTGTTTCAGTGTTTGGAACCTTAGTATTATGTTTAAGCTAACAGGTCAAAAAATGGCTTTCATGGAAGAGCTGCCTTTGATAAAACTGATACCCTTATGTGTTAGAGGGATGGTAGGCATATGGGTTTGAGAAAAGGACCCAATCTGTAGAAAAGTGTGGTACCTACAATAGTCTCTCTGTGTACAGCAATTCTACAAGCAGCAGAGTATAAAAACAATATGGAAATGACCCAAGAATGACCTCTCTAAAGTAAGGTAGGGCAAATGTCCCCATCCTCTTTATTTGCACTGCTGAGGACTGGGTCTTGATAGAACAATGGCACATGTAGCAAAAATAAAGCCAAGCAGCTAATATTGCCAGAGCCAGGAACTCTTCCTAGGCCACTCCTATTGTTCATCAGATCAATGAGATGTTTTAAGTGACTCCTGCTCTTCCTTTGAACCTCTTTTTCAGTCAAAAGCATCTGGAAAACCTTTTCAAGGCCATCGACTCTTTGGCAAGGAGGACAAAGAGATTCCCAGAGAAAAAAAACTTTGAGCCACCCCTCCTGGAATTTCCCTACAATTATCAGAATCGTGCAAGCCATGGTGTTCCCTGTGACACTCTATGGGAGTGAAAGCTGGACTTCGAAGAAGCAGGATAGGAAGAGTATTGATGTTTTTGAACATTGGTTTTGGAGAAGACTCCTGAGAATACCATGGACAGCCAAGAAAGCAAACCAATGGATCATTGAACAAATCAACCCAGAGTTCTCACTTGGGCACTAATAACCAGGCTCAAAGTATGTGAAGATCTAACACTCTGGAGAAGACTCTAATGCTGGGAAGGAGAAGGAGAAGGAGAAGGAGAAGGAGAAGGAGAAGGAGAAGGAGAAGGAGAAGGAGAAGGAGAAGGAGAAGGAGAAGGAGAAGGAGAAGGAGAAGGAGAAGGAGAAGAAGACAACCAGCAGTAAAGTGGATGGGCTCAGTTACAGTGGCAATGAGTGCACTGTTGGAAGACCTGAAAGACCAGGTTAGGGACAGATTGTCATGGAGAAAAACAATTTATGTGGTTGCTAAGTGTTGACAACGATTTGACGGCATATAGTCAATCAATCAATCAATCAATCAATCAATCAATCAATCAATGTCCTTAATCTGGTTGTCCTATTAGAAAGATTCACTTCTTAGCTAAGCCCTTTTTTGTTCTTTTTGGATTCTTCCTTGCCATGAAAGTTACTGCTTCTTCCTTTACTGATTAGGATCACAGTTCACTTTCTTCCTTCCAGGTCAGGTTCATATATGTTGGGCAAACATTGCTTCTTAATTTTGTCTTTATTTTTCAAAATTATGTCAAATTTTTCAGGTAGCGAAGTTCTCCTCCCGCCATGCCCTTCAGAATGTTATAATTGCATTCCCACAACATGGTGTCAGCTTCAGAATGCAACCAGACCAAGAAACAAACTCCACGGATGTCTAAAACTATTTTTATTAAGATGGACTATTATAACAGAATCTTGCAAGTCTAATTATGCTTTGCCTCCTCTCTTTCTTATCCTTTTGTGAATTAGGGGGGTGTCTGTCTGGGATGTTTACACATACCTTCTTCTTGTTTTGGACTCAAGCCATGAGTCTTCTTGTTGGTTTGTTAATGAATTTCTCCTCTCTCCATCAAGGCCATCTTCTTTACTCTCTACATGTCTGTAGCCTCTACATCACCTTCCCAGTCATCCTCAGTACTGCCCCGCCCTTCCCAGAAACTCTGAATCAGGGTTATGGGAATGAACTTATGTGCTGCACCCCTCCTCTACCAGCAGTTCCCCTAGAACACTTGACAAGTCCTGTAATGCAGAGGTACTCTGAGAAGGTACTTCCTATCCCCTTTCTTCCTACTGTGCAGGTCACTCTTCATCTTTCCATTCTGGCAGTTCTTGCATCCCACACCTCCAGTCATGCAGCCCTGATGTGGATGCAGTTGGTATAGCTTCTCTGTCCCCCACTTGTGTCCCTGTCTGCTCTGTGACCCTCTCCTACCTAGAAAAGTCAAACTGTTGCCCATTCTGAGATGTACAGGCCTGTTGTGATAGTGACAGTTCATGTGGATGGGGTTTCCCTGGGCATTGCAGGTAAAACTGGTGCACCAATCGTGGGGCATGTATGTCGGTTGTGTTCTCCCATGATTCTCTGACTCTGGGTAGCCTTTCTCCTGGATCAGATATTCCAAACATTTCCTCTTCTGTCTAGAGTCCAGAATAGCCTCCACTTCATACTCTTCTCTATCCATCAGGATGGGGGGAGGTGGAGCTGTTGTAGTTCATAAGGGGCAGGGGGGCACCTCCCATACAAGCAGCAGGATGGAAAACAGGATGAATCTTCATTGATGCTGGCAGCTGCAAACAAAAGACCACTGGGTTTATTTGTCTTACCACCTGAAGGAGGCCAATAAACTTTGAGTCTAGTTCCTTTGAAAGTCAGGCAGGAGACAGAAATTTTGTAGAAAGCTATATGAAATCCCACTTTAGCACCCTCTTTCCTGTGTGTGTCTGTGGCCCACTTTATTCTGACTTTGCTAGATCTAGCTGCTCTTTTAAGAGGCCTCTCTTGTAGGACATGTGAGGCACAAGGAATTGTTGATTCTTGAGGTGTGGAGGGCAGCATGTGGAGGTGATTGCTGTAGTTGCCTGAAATGGAGACATGCCAATGGAGGATGGAGGAATGTACTGCATTGTTGTACCAATAGAGGAACTGTCGTAGGCAAATTCTGCAAGCAACAATCTTTCAGACCAGTTGTCTTGTTGATAGGACATGTACCACCTTACTTACTGCTATAATAATTGATTCGCCTTTTCGGCTTTTCCATTTGATGGCAGATGATATGGGGATGATAAAGGAATTTTAATGTTTAATAATGGGAAAAGAACTTGGAGGTAAATTATGACCTGTGATCCAAGATCACATGATTGACTAGGCCTCTGTTTCTAAAAACAGTCCAAAAAAAGTTGTGCAGGAGGCCTTTGCAAGGAATGAAATGAGCCAGCTTTGTAAACAAATCCACCATTACTAGAATAATGGTACATCCATGTACTGGGGGAAGATCGGTAATAAAACCCAGTGATATAGTGTCCCAGAGACACTATAGAAGGGGCATCTAGAGGTTGCGGCAAGCCAGCTGGCTTTTCAGGAACAGATTTTGCTCTGTGGCATACATAACAAGATGAAACATAATTCTTGACATCTGCCCTCACCCTTGACCATCAGAAGTCCATGTCTAGCCATTCTATTGTTGTGGCAAAGTCATAATTCTCTTCCCTTAAATAAATGAGAACATACAACTAACCATTGTGCAACATTTGCCCTCCTCCACTTTTCAATGGTGAAAAATTGTCTTGTGGATCTCCCTGGAGGTCATCCATCTGAGCCCTGGTGTGTCATGCTAGTGCTGAGCTTTAATCTGACCTAAGAGAACAACTGCCTATCTCCAGCTCCCAGTCTTTCTTTCTGGAGGATCTGACTTCTGCGGGGGACTCAAACTTGCTCTGTTGCTGTATGTTGCTGGGGGAGGTGAGTAGAGGAGGTCATATTCAGGCTTATGGGATATGGCTTTGAGAAGTTTTTTCTGTGAGCCAGAGATATAGGAGATATAAAAATAAAGGGAGAAAAATTATGCCCACATGATTTGTCAAGGAGTGAGGGATTATGCCTTCTGCCTTGTAGACATTGCCTCCATTGTTGGAATGCTATTTTTATTGCACACATCTCCTTATTGAAGATGCCATAGTTTCATTCTATACAGAAGAAGATCTGTTCCTCCCCCACCCCCCCAAATATTTCTTTGCCTGGAGTCAGGGTACTTGAGCAGCAGCTATAAAGCAAAGAGCTCTTTCAGTTCTTGAAACACTGTCTGCTCTTGAGTAGACCATATGAACTTATGAAGCTTTTTTAGCAGTTGAGACAGTGACCTTATACAACATTCAAAAAGATAACTCTTCCATGAAATCACCTTTCTGACCTGTTGGCTTGTACATAGTACTAAGTTTTCCAAACACTGAAACAAATTAGGGGTACAGCTTAGAGAAGGGAAGCAAATCAAGCAACAGTTTTTAAAATAGAGCTGTGCAACGACCACCCAACATTTGGTGGTGGAACTCCTGCTTTAGAAGTAACCTGGTTTGTCTTATGCTGGGGAGGGATGGAGGGATGGAGTGTGGTATTACTATTCTATTTTTAAAAAATCCATCCCAGTAGTGTGGATTCCTTCCCTTCCTTCCTTCCTTCCTTCCTTGGACAAAGGGTTCATTGCCCAACCACTGAGAACTGGTTAGATACTTTTTCGCTGCCTGCTCGGGAAGGAAGCTGGGCCAGCCTTATGTCAGGTTAAGGATTAGTGGGACATTAAAGCAAAACAGAACAAAGCCAAAACCTCCTGGGCTGTAGTGTGGATTGTCCACCCCTGAGCTACAGCCTCCTAGACTCTGCCAGGAAGACTGGAACTGTGCCCTCCTCCTCCTCCTCTTGATAGAAGAGGTATCTTGTTCTCTATAGGGGTGACTACAGAGAGGTTCCAGATGTGTTGTGTTAAGGTGACCAGACCTGGACTTCAGAAATCCCAATGGTCACTAGATGGCAGCAAAGAAATACAGAAAAAAATTGGTGTTGCCATCTATGGGTCTCATGGAGCTTTGCAGCCCATTGTTGGAAGGCCTAACATGAAAGATCTCATCACTCTGTTTGCCACTGATAGCAGTCTTTTTACAAGGATTCTGCGAGGACGACCTTTGGTTGAGTGCACTGCTCTGGAAGTAACCGGATCTTCCTTATGTCATGAAAAACAAATCATCATCAGTGACAAACAACCATAGTCTGCTATTACCATTTTAAGTTGTCAGATAACGAGATGATAGGCCTAACATGAAGCAATAATCTCACAGCCTCTCTGCTGAGATATTGGAAACCAGTACACTTGTGTGAAGGCACATTAGAAATAGGGAATTTATCTGGTTGGACATTGGCAGGTTTGCATATTCTGAATCGAAAGGAAAGCCAGATCATGATTATATCTAGCTATTTGTATCTAGGTACTGCTTTTCTGTAGACAAAAAGGGATATATTAGGGGAGGGTAGATATATGCACTTCAATGTGAAGATTAATCTTTCTTTACAAACTTGGAAATTAATAGAGAAACAGCATGGACTAAACCTTATATAGAAACAAATGGAGAAAAGCCAAAATAGAAAGTTTTACTCTCCTTTAACAAAGTTTGAAGGCAAAATACCCTTCTTCTATTTTTCCACCTTCACAGTCACCAAGGGAGAAAATGGTGAATCTAAATCAAGGGCTATGCAGAGTCTTATTCAGAACCATGGAATTCAAAGTTTGCAGCCACGAGTCCATTCTGAGAGATCTTTTCCTTTGCAGTATTTTCACCAAGCTACCCTAAAAGTCAAAATAAAAATATCATGTATCTTAGTACATTGGACAAGCTTAGCAAGAATATAAGCTACAGGATACAGGATAAGATATTAATAAGAAATGGACTTACCAGGCATCCATCTTATTGGGATCACACACAATTCTTTTAGCACAAGCAATATCATCTGTGATATCATCATTGGTGAAAGCTGAGAAAAAAATGAATAACTGAGGATTTCCAAGAAAGGGTATCTAAATTTCAAATGTTTCTGAGATGTTTCCCAGACTTGGATAATATTTTTAACATGAATTTTCACTAAGTATTTTAGAAAGCAGGCTTCTACTCAGTGGCGATTTAGTGGAGGTTTCTTTCCTATGACATGAACTCTCTTTATTTAAAGTATGTGGCCCTTTGGAACAGCTGAGTGAAAGCCCCAAAACACTTCCCTCCTCCTACATTCTGCCAGGGCTGAAAAGTTTGTTTAAAACTCAGTGTGCTGGCAGCTCTTTTTCCCTTGACCACAGAAGAATGTACACCCATAGCCTTCCCTCCCAAACTAGAGAGGGAAGGAATTTCTTCAGCATCATCCAGGACTGGATTTGGGACAAGGAACAGGAAGCCATTGATGAAGCCTCCTTAATGCAGGCGCTGGAGGAGATGTGCTAATGTGGTCTCTCTAGCAAGACCCTGAATGAGCTTCAATGAATTTGAGAAACCTCATTCTGCCAAAGGGCTTGACGTACCCCTTGCTCTACCAGGAGTGAGGCCTTCTAGGAGAGATGGAGAGTTAGGTAACCAAGGGTCTTGATGTACATAGCTGGCCTGGCCTTCCTCCAGCTTGGCCTTGCCTTACTTAATACTAGTGCTTACTTCTACTTGTGCTTCCTACAAGCGAGATACCAAAGTACAAGCTGGAATGTATTAGATGGTTATTTATTTGTTTGGTTTTCCCATTTGTTAGATTCCTACCCTGTTAGATTCCTTTCATTCAGAAGTGCAATCTGTATGTGCGTTCAGAGGGCAGGGGTAGGCATAGTCATCTGGGGAGCAGGAGGTGCTAAGTCCGGGAGTGACTCGACTGAGGAAAGAGAAGAGTAAAAGAGCCAGGGCTGTTCTGCAAAAATAGCTGATCCGTCTTTTTTAGGACATTTCAAAAGCCTTCTCCTGCTTAGCCTCGTGCTAAGTGGTTACTTACCACTGCAGGATTTTTGCAGCCATTAGCTGTAGTTCCCTGGTTATTGTTGCACCACCAGCGGCTGTTTATCTGGAAAATCCCATAGTCCCGACTCCCATTGGAGTTTTTCGGGTCCACAAGTTGGCTGTTGCACTTGCTCTCGTAATAAGCCATACAGACCCCTGGAATAAAAGAAACAGAGGAAATGCTCCAGTGGCGGCTAAGAGCAAAGATGATGCTAATGGGGGGAGGGGGGGAAGCTGCCATTTGTTTCTTTTATGAATTGCATATTTTGAAGGATAATGATTGAAACACATTCTTTCATGGATCTCACTGAGTAGTAATGCTATTTATTGGAACCACACACATTTTGGAAAATGACTTTCTTCTTTGACAGAATTTGAAATATTCTTACCTTAAAGGCACTCCTCAAGTTTTTGTATTGCTCTTAATACATTCCCTCTGAGGTTCTCACCTTATACACGTAAATTGGTATATCTGATTGCAGAACGTTGTGAATGGATTGGGTCTGTAAGCACACGGAAAAAATGCCCTGTGCTTCTCCCTGTCTCCCTTGCCTTAAAACAGCCCCTTTTGCCTATGCTGATGGAGTGTGTAGCTAAGAAAGAGGAAATTACAGTCCAGAAGAATGATGCTCTAGCAAAGGGGAGGGGAATTTTGGACTGGACTAGAAAAATAGAGAGAGACTGGGTGAAACACTATTTCTTTGTGTAAGGAGCTGGAGAAGCCCCCCCCCCTTAAGTGTAAAACTCTGAATTCCTAAGTGCTACAAGGAAAAACAACATCCCAGCTAAGTATGCCTGAAACTGCAACAGCGAAAGCAGGCAGAAATAAGGCAATGTCAAAAAAAGCTGCAGGGGGACTTGGAACTGCAGGGCTAGGATTGTCCGGCAAAAGCAGACAGGCCTTTGATGGATTTGGCGTGGAAGGCCAGAGCTGGGACAGCAGGAGATCTGGGAAGAGATCTGGCAGCACTGGGTGGTCCAACACTTGAGGACCCCAGAGAAGACTTGGCAGCAGACACATGGGGAGTGTGAAGCTAGAGAGGCCATGAAAGCAGCAACTCACCACCAAAAAGATCCCACATCAGAGAGGGGCTGTCAGCTGCTAGGCAGGCCGAGGCTGGCTGGGTTCCTTTCCTGGGAGGGAGACAGTGGGGCAGATCGCACCCTAGACCCTGTACTCCAGGTAGCCTTCATAAGGTATTTTGCCAGCTCAAAGGCAAACCTTAGTGGTCCTTAATGGGATTCCAGGAACCTCAAAGTTAAGAAGAAAGCAGGAAAGGCCTAGACCTCTTCAAAGACAGCTTTTGAGGGTATTAACACTAAGATCCTGAAACCAAGCTACCAATAAATTATTTTATGAATGAAACATCTCATTCCCACCTGGCTTTGCTGGTTTTCATCCAACTCAAACCAATTACGAACTTCCATATTACCATATTGTAGCATCACCAGCTCTTTGGGAAACTTCACTTTCTTTGAATTTGGGGATAGCCTGTCTCTCACCTGGGAGAGCTCTAGGGGCTTGTAAACTCTTTGGAGAGATCATTGCAAAGCCAGCAGCAGCTTCCTTTCTTTACATGATGACAAATTTGAAAAGAAGCTCTTGGCAAGGGTGGTGGTGCATGTTGGAGTCTGAGACACAGAGCAGAATTGTCCTTTTCCATTTCATTGGGTGACCTTTCTGCTTCTGGAAATGAATCCCCCATCTGACCAGCCCCACAACAAAGGGTATTGGAAAGAAAGAGCAAATTCACAGTTGCCCAAGCTGTAGCCATGGTATCCATCCAGTCCATGCCATTTCAGAAGTGCAGCCAGTTCACATTTGGTAAATACTTTGGCTTCATTGGCAGCAATGAAGAAGAAGAGGAGGCTGAGGGTCACTGTCTTCATTGCTGTGGCTTCCCAAAGGATCAGACTTCCCTGAGATAGCCCAGAGAGATATTTATAGCCAGAGATCTGGCCACATGCTCCAAATGATTGATAGGAAACAGCCCTATTAAGGAAATTGCAAACAACACTTATGACCGCACAGAGCAGTACACAAATCAACAATTTCTGCATCATTTTTAATATCTTTTACACTGCCTGAGTGTAAGTAACTTCCTGAGAAGTTCAGGAACATAACCTTCCTTTCAATCTCCCCCTTTCATTTTTTCTACTTTTTTTTTTTTTAATGATCATGGAATTGTTGCCACTAGTTTTTCTTCTTTTAAGTCTAGTAAATGGGGCTATGTGAAGAAACCCTTAGTCTCCAGATGACTCTTAAATTATATTTTAACTCCTTATTTTTAGTGGCTTGGATTAGCAATAGTATTCCATCTGACTGTTTCAGATGAAAATACAGGGACGGGACTGTTCCATATATGGGGCCAATCAGTCAGAACAGTTGTAAACATTGTCCTCCAAAACTGTTACTTCAGATCTAACTGAATATTACAGCAGTTTGTACCTGCTGTCTATCATCAATTCTGGATAGAATTCCAGGATAGAAAATGTATGATACAGCATACTGAGTGCTTCCTTTAAAAAAAATCATTTTGTTAATTTTAAAAACCGAAGCACAAAAGTTGGATTCATAGCATACATAAATATTTATGCACTATAACTTCCTAGAATACAAAAACTTGCTTATTATTATAGACACATCCAATCCAGACAGGCTCCATAATTTGCATAACTATCCTGTATCAGCTTCTAGCAAGCCACTTTACTATAGTTTCTTTGATTAATTGAAAGATATGAAATCTCAGCAATATGTGAGCAGACAGGTGCCGGGGTGTGTATGTTTGTGTGTGTGTGTGTGTTGCCTGAGGAAAGCTGCAAGATCTTGTGGACATCGCTGTTACGTTTGCCATATTGTAAAGAAAGTATTTTGTTTAAACTGACCAGTTCATAATCTATTTGGTAGATGGAGTGTTTCTTAACACGATTCATTAGTTTAAAGGAGCATGAAGCAGATGTGAAAAGGGTGCGGTAATGGCTATGAGAATATTGTACGTAAAACTGAAGAAATATGACTACAGTCTAATTTTCATAAAGTTTCTGGGATATCACATTAGCCCAGATGCCATCAAAATGGATCTGAAGTTTAGCCCATTCTCTTTTGGGAACCACCTCAGAAGAGATGCAAAGGACAGCTTGTCCCGCTACCTTGTTTATTGGGATGTGTTTAAAACTATATATTGTAATGTTTAAAATATTTCAAGTTTGTGGTTTTAAAAATACCCTCATGCAGCGTCAGAAGTTGGTTAACTGGAGAGCCTCTTCTGCAGAGGAAGAACTGCCAAATATAAAGCTGTTCCTGTCTTTTTTGCCACAGCGTCTCTTCTTTTCTTTTCTTTTCTTTTCTTTTCTTTTCTTTTCTTTTCTTTTCTTTTCTTTTCTTTGAAGAGAAGAGAAGAGAAGAGAAGAGAAGAGAAAGGAGGGAGGGAGGGAGGGAGGGAGGGAAGGAAGGAAGAAAGAAAGAAAGAAAGAAAGAAAGAAAGAAAGAAAGAAAGAAAGAAAGAAAGAAAGAAAGAAAGAAAGAAGCAGGTTCCTGCTTGGGTTTCTTTCAAGTAATTTTCTTGAGGGCGGATGAGTGGTGGCACCTGATTTATTTTCATTTATTGTATGGAATAAAGGGACTTTCACTAGCAAGAGAAAGTTCCCAAAGAGGGGATGATGCTACAATCTAGGAAATATGGAAGGTGGTTCTTGGTCTGAGTTTGGATGGTAACTAGCAACGCCCAGTGGGAATGACAAGTCTCATGAAGAAGGTGGTTTATTTGCACTTGGTTTCAGGATGTTGGTGTAATTCTCCTGGAAGCTGTCTTTGAAGAGGTCTAGGCCAAGTCTGCTGATCTGATAGGGGGGATTCATTTCAAGAAGCAGAAATGTCACCCAATGAAATTAAAAAGAACTGGGGCAATTCTGCTCTAAGACTCCAATATGTGCCACCACCCTTTCCAAGAGCTTCTTTTTGGATTTGTCATCATTTAAAGAAAGGGAGCTGTCTTTGCAAAAATCTCTGGAAAGATTCTACAATTCCCTGAGCTCTCCCAGGTCAGAAAGATGATATTCCCAAATTTAGAATAATAGAAATTTCTCAGAGGTGGTGATTCTACAATCTGGTAATATGGAAGGTTGCTATTGGTTTGAGCTTGGATGGTAACCAGCAAAGCCAGGTGGGAATGGCAAGTCTCATGAACATGGTGATTTACTGGCAACTTGGTTTCTGGATGTAAGTTAGGGTGTCATCCCCCCAAAAGCTGCCTTTGAAGCAGTCTAAGCCTATTCTGCTTTCTTCTCTGGCTCTGGTTCACTTTGAGGTTCCTGGGACCTCAAGGACCATTAAGGACCACTAAGGTTTGCCTTTGAGCTGGCAAAATACCTTACTAAGACTACCTGGAGTACAGGGACTAGGGTGCGATCTGCCCCACTGCCTCCCTTCCAGGAAAGGAACCCAGCCAGCCTCGGCCTGCCTAGCAGCTGACAGCCCCTCTATGATGTGGGGCCTTTTTGGTGGTGGATTGCTGCTGCCACGGCCTCTCTAGCTTCACATTCCCCATGTGTCTGCTGCTGAGTCTTCTCTGGGGTCCTCAAGTTCTACAGACTGGTACTGCCAGATCTCTTCCTAGGCCGCCTGCTAGCTCAGTTTTGGCCCCCCATGTCAAGTCCACCAAGGAGCCTTTTGAAAGGCTTGGCTCCTGCTGCTGGACCATCCCAGGCCTGTAGCTCCCCCTTTCCTTGCATCTTTTCCTGCCATTGGCGCTGCCTTCTTTCTGCCTGCTTCAGCTGCTGCGGCTTCAGGCGTACTTAGCTGGGCTGCAGGTTCTTCCTCTAGGTGTTAGGTATTCAGAGTTTTGGCTCTGTACCTTGATTGAGGGGTCGGGGGCGACTTCTTCAGCTCTTTACCCAAAGAAACAATGTTTCATTCAGCATCTCTCTCACTCTCTATTTCCAGTTAACTCCAAAATGTAAGAAAAAAGTCCCCCTTCTCCTTGCTAGGACTGCTCACTTCTCGGCTGTCAATTCCTCTTTGCGATCTGCACAACTGCATCCAAAGGGGCTGTTTTGAGGGAACCGAACAAGGGAGGGACTGCAGGGCAGATGTTACCCTTTCACAAAATTCGGTGTTAAGAATGACTAACTATGCGGAATGCTGGAAATAGTAAGTGAGAATCCCAGAAGGAATAGAAAGGCCATGTGGTGCCTTTCGGTTAAGAATTATTCACGTTCCAATTCTCCCAAAGAAGGAAATTGCTTTCTCAGTGTGTATGGTTGCAATAAATAGCTGTATTAATAGCTGCAATAATAGGAAACAGACAGAACCTTTGATTTTACTGCAGCACCATGTATCTAATGCATACCAGAGCAATAGGAATGAATAGGGTGGTGCACGTTTGTCTGGTCTTCAGCAAAAATTATCTATCTATCTATCTATCTATCTATCTATCTATCTATCTATCTATCTATCTATCATCCATCCATCCATCTATCTATCCATCATCTATCTATCTATCCATCCATCATCTATCTATCTATCTATCTATCTATCTATCTATCCATCGATCCATCTAACTATCTATCTATCTATCTATCTATCTATCTATCTATCTATCCATCCATCTATCCATCCATCCATCCATCCATCCATCCATCCATCCATCCATCCATCTATCTATCTATCTATCATCCATCCATCCATCCATCCATCCATCTATCCATCCATCCATCTATCTATGTATCATCCATCTATCCGTCCATCCATCTATCTATCTATGTATCATCCATTCATCATCTATTTATCAATCAATCAATCAATCTATCTATCTATCTATCTATCTATCTATTTATCTATCTATCCATCCATCCATCATCTATCTATCTATCTATCTATCTATCTATCTATCTATCTATCTATCATCCATCCATCCATCCATCCATTATCTATCTATCTATCTATCTATCTATCTATCTATCTATGTATCTTCCATCTATCCATCCATCCATCTATCTATTATCTATCTATCTATCTATCTATCTATCTATCTATCTATCATCCATCCATCCATTATCTATCTATCTATCTATCTATCTATCTATCTATCATCCATCCATCCATCCATCCATCCATTATCTATCTATCTATCTATCTATCTATCTATCTATCTATCTATCATCCATCCATCCATTATCTATCTATCTATCTATCTATCTATCTA